>NW_027551840.1:0-749010 GCF_045843805.1 Urocitellus parryii
GGGCGAAGGTCATGTCAAGGCATTGTTCTGGATGAGAGTGGGAAGATTTTTGTGTAGCACGTATTTGCATACACATTGGATTCATTTCCTATTTTCCATTTGAAATACTGATTCCCTGACACTAACCCATACCCTACTAGACTCTGACTATGAATCCTCATATGATGGAGAAAAAGAACCCACAAACAGAATAGAAATACAAGCAGTTCAGAGGAGGCATGGTGTATAGTTGCACTTGCCTTTTGCATTATAAAGGGTAGGTGTTATAAATCGAGTCCAATTGAATAGAAATAGTTCTCCATGTGTTCTTAAAGTTAACAAATATGTGAATTCCTGTCTCCCTTTCTCTGTAGCCTATTCAGCACATGTATTTTTTACATGCACATGAAGAATCCTACCTGGTATCCCACGTATATTCTTGTGAGGTGGCTGACTTGGCAGATACAAATTGTGAGAAGAGATCACTCCTCCCAAACGCTGTTGGAACTGAAAATTCAACCTATGGGTGAGCTTCCTACTTGAACAACAGGATACAAAAATCCATGTTCAGTAAAATAAATATTTTTGGATCTGTGGATGATATATATTTCATCATGAATTTCGAATGGCATATATATTTCGAATATTTAATGTCTGTGTGTGTGTTTTGTGTGTGTGTGTATATATAGATATATATACACACACACACACACAAACTCTCTCCAGATTTTTCAAAATATGAAATATATGTGTCTTATGATACATTCCCTAAATTCATTCATGTTCATATATGTGGATTTATAATCAACTTTTCACAAGATTATTCTCAGAAATATTTATCCACCTGAAATACATATTTTTTTTCCTAGTACTGAAAACTAACTTCAGTGGATGGTGCATAGAAATCCTAATCTTTCTACAGTAAATGACCCAGTTTAACATCAATGCAAGTACATTCCTATGAGACATGATGTGTATTTTGACGTTCATTTTCATTCAACACTGGTACCTTACTATTTCTTCAGCTGATGCACATCATAGGATGTATATTTCATCCTCAAGTTTAAAAAATTTCTAGGCATTTGGTTCACTTTCAATCCCTTCCTGCTTCAGAACACATGTATTCCTCCATGTTTCTTGACTGGTTTGTTCATGAGACTTCTTTCCAAACACATGATTTTCCATTTCCATAATCACTTTGGAAGCAAAACTCACACACCCTTCAGGGTAAACCATAACCCTAATATTGCCATTAGATGTATAACTGGTAGGAATGAATGATTGTGTATCAATATAAGATTTCCTATATACTTTCAGATATCAACTCAATCCATTATTTAAATTGGAAGCAGTTATATTATTTATTCACAGTATGGTCTATTCATGCATTATCTCTATATTCATTGACCCAGGGTACACCTATTTGTACCCCCAAATACTAATTAATACGTCTTCAACATATTGCTCCCAGCAATGGTGGAAGAAATACTCATGTCACCTGATCTACATATACATTTTATCACTGTGATATTCTGGACACAAAATGCAAAGGTCACACTTATGATTGTAGCAAAGCCTAATTGGAAAGTGAGCATGGATTACTAAAAACTTCCTTCTCCAGGTTGCCTAATGCTCTCCAATGTCAATCCTATTGGTGACTACACACTTGTTTCTTCCTAAGATTACATATTCAACCTCAACCCTGTTGAAAATGTCTAATCCTATCACTCACCTTATACTTTGCCTGATTTCCTAATGTCTCTATTGATATCTGCTTTCCTACATATTTTTCCCCAGTTCATCATTGTGACTGACTCTTCACATGTGCTGACATTTACATTCACTCTCTAACCGACACCCAATTGCTAAAGAACTTTTGGTCCAAATTTTACACTCACTCTTCTTCCTAATCCTACTGACTAGCTTCCTAATCTTACCTACTATCCCTTTTTGACTGGATGTTCTCTTCTACATTCAATGATCCAAGGTACATGGTCCTATGCCATTGTATATCAATTTATCTGAGACATCTGTGCAGAATGTAATTCAAAGCTAAGTATCCCAATCAAGGGCCCAATGCCCTTCTGGCCTTCAAATCTTACTTAGATTTCTGTTTTCATGCATATATTTCACCTATATATGATTATAAACATCTCAGGTTCCCAATACCATTCTACAACCAGCAGAATGATTCCTAACCCAAATCGAACATGTTCTTAACCCTAACCAGACACTGTTCCCTCAATCTAACTTTACAGAAGAGCAGGGAAAGAGTTGGTCTTACAATACAGGAATGGAGGGCATCTTCCACCTGCTGAGAACCTCAAAGGTCCATGCAGAAATGAACCCTGGAGAAGATGTAGGCAGCTATGAAGGACCTGAGAGAGCAAAAGTCATCTTCCATGGCAAACAACCTGGTCAGGATGAAGGGATGTGTCTGAATGAGCCTCTCTCTTCTTAATGTAGACAAGATGGACCAAACCAGGCCTGTGTAGAGAGCTGTTCCTTGGTGCCTATGGTGGATATTCCATTCTAACTTGTGACAGTGTCACAGGAAGCAGGGGCAGCCTCCATCTCCTGGGAGCCTTGCAAGCAACTGTTAGGACACAGTGGTTGCCAGGCAGTGACCTCATTCAGTTCCTTAAAGAAGTGACCTCACCTCACTTCCTTGGTGATGGAACTCTCTGAACTTGGGATCCAGGAAGCCAGGCACCCAGAGGCAGTCCCAGTCCCAGTCCCAGTGGGCTCACTTGTTTGGATTTACCAAGGACAGAGTCAGTCTTCCTTGGTCCCTACTGATGTGAGGATGGCCAAATGCCAGGGAAAGCACTGAAGAGGGCCTTGCCTGAGAAAGCAGGTCGTGGCTCACCGCTGGCTCCTGACCACTTCACAGAGTTGGCCAAGGAGGCCAGATCTGAGACAGGACAGGCCATTTCGGGGCAACATAGTATGGCCCAGCAGTCAGACGACACTCCGGGTAGTCACAGACCTACTAGGGGGAAGGAGGTGCCTTTGTGGGTGTGGGGGTGAGTTTGTGGATTTTTCTCATGTTCTGAGAATAGGTAGGAAAGGCGGTTTGTTTGTTTGGAGTGGACTGTTTCCAGTAAGTCTTTTGACAAGGCGAGTGTTTCTAAGTTTGTGTATCTCACTGTGTCCCTGGTTGTAGACATTAGAAAAGAGAATGCATCAATGGATGTGTCCTGTCTAGTAGAAAGCTTCCCAGTATTCATCCTGCCCAATTTATGAATGGACTGCGGGTTGCCTTATGGATGGGCAACACCTACTATCTTCCTAAGTTCCTGTTTTCTTCCTGCATTCTGGCCACTCTCCAGAATAGGCTCATGGTTTTGTGTCCAAGATATGTACCACCTCCAAGCTCTGTGACATGGCCATGTACTGGATAGCTGAAAGGAATGGTGAGCATCTCAGAAAACTCAGATATCAGTGGGACCAGTAAGGTCTCAGTGGAGAAAGCCTGCTTTGGGCCTTTTGCTTACCTATTGTTCTGTTGCCCTGAATGTCAGGAAGGCCTTTGCCTCAGGGCACCCCTTTGTGAAGCCTCAGGAAAACAGTTTTCAAATGGAAATGAATGGGCATCACCTGTGGCTCTTTGCTTCATTGCTTTGCAAAGGGATGTATCTGAATCAGCCTCTTGGCCCTGTGTGAGGCTGTGGCTTAGATTGTCAGCACCTGATGGATTGAAGAAAGATCCCATGTGTGCATCCAAAGCCGAAATGGCAAAAAGCAGTCATTTTGGATGAAGCCTCTCGCCTTCCTCTGTAAGGTTCCTGACCTCCATCAAGAGAGCATAGGGATCCTTTGGGTCAAATGAGTTCTTCAAAGCCCTGCAGAGGCTAGCCCATAGGTGCTTGGGTTTTCTCCTGACTCCAATTCACACAAAGAATCTATACCCCGCAGTCAGTAGGCCTCAAATTGGAGAAGCAGAGCAGTATTAAAGGCAGGCCTATTTGATCACTCCTGGTGCACAGGAAGGCTGTCCAGGCCACCCTGATATTAGGCAAATGAGGGGCAAGGGAGCTTATTGTGGACACTGCCTTGGGCTGCGCCCCTGATGGAAACCTCCAGCCAGAGGTTGTGATGAGTGTGTATATGGAAGAAGATGAGGGCCATGTGGCAGTGTTTTGGTTGGAATTGTGGTCCTTTGTGTGGCGGTTGGAAGAGATGACTGGGTCCACCTTGGCGTGAACTCTCGTGTGATTCCCCTTGGAGACTGAGTTCTGGAACTGACCTCAGAGAAGTATTGCCATGAACTGTGTTGAGCTTTTAGTAGGCCACGCATGAGGGTCGCCCTTGGAAACTGAGATCTAGGCCCAGGTTGGCTTTCCACAGAGCACTGGGAATCTCAGCCAGGATATCACATGATTTTATTCTTACAGACCTGGCAGCCATCGTTGAGAGTCAAAACACACATGGACCTCACATGGTAGACCTCAATGGGCCTGGCTTCATGCGACCTTTTGGCCACTCTTTGGGAAGCCTTGTTTGTGAGAGTTCTCCAGAGCTTTCATTGAAATGAGCTTCCTCACCATTTAATGGTTCCTGAATGAATGGAAACCCACAGTGCCTCCAACTTCATCCTTGAAAAAATGGCTAGAAAAATGCCATGAAATTTTTAAGTTCCCATGACCAGGTGGCACTGGAGAACCTTTGGATGTCCTGTTGCTGATCAGGAGTGTACCAGACAGTGCCTTGATTGACTGGGTTTCATGAAAATGGTGTAGAACAGAGATGCCAGTAAGTTGGGGCCTGCTGAGTAGTGGGCCTAGAGAAGTGGTGTGCAGGAGTGTGATAAAACATCTGTGGTAGGGACATGTGGATGTGACATTGGCTTCCAAATGCCTTGTGACTGACATGGTGCAGCGGCAGACACTTATATGTAAAGGCATCTTGTTATATGGAGAGGTTTCAGGACAATGTTCAGAATCAGGTTGCTAGGGTCAAGGGGGCAAGCTCTGTGGGATAGAAAACTGGTTGGTGCCTTCTCCTGGGACCCTGACCCATCACACGTGACAGAACTCCCTCCCAGCACTGTGTCCCAGTTGAACTCCTTGTATTTCATGAAGCAAATACCAAACTCCCAGTGCAGCAGCAAGAAACACCATGAAAAGTAGAGGAGGACCAAATGGCTTCACAGTCCACACGGGGAGACACTTAGCCTCCAGTGGCCACTGTGGACCTACAAAGAGAGAATTCAGCACTTCTGCCTCATGTTCATTGGAAAATCAGCAACCATGTCCTCCAGGTCACATAGATGCAGACCCAGCTTTGATGGTCTCACTACAAAGGAAGCTAAAGCTCCTGACAACAACATATATTTCAAGTGCCCAACCTCAGAGGCAGTTTCTCACGAAGTCTTTAGGCCAGCAGAGCTCCATGTTTGTGGAGTGTTTACCCTGTCCCTTACTTATGGAAACTCCTCTACCACCTCCAAGCTTGTGAACTCCTGAGCATTTTCCATTCCACATATGTATCCACAGATTTTCTAACTCTTCCCCTCGAGTTGCTTCTTCCTTGGGGCGAAGGTCATGTCAAGGCATTGTTCTGGATGAGAGTGGGAAGATTTTTGTGTAGCACGTATTTGCATACACATTGGATTCATTTCCTATTTTCCATTTGAAATACTGATTCCCTGACACTAACCCATACCCTACTAGACTCTGACTATGAATCCTCATATGATGGAGAAAAAGAACCCAAACAGAATAGAAATACAAGCAGTTCAGAGGAGGCATGGTGTATAGTTGCACTTGCCTTTTGCATTATAAAGGGTAGGTGTTATAAATCGAGTCCAATTGAATAGAAATAGTTCTCCATGTGTTCTTAAAGTTAACAAATATGTGAATTCCTGTCTCCTTTCTCTGTAGCCTATTCAGCACATGTATTTTTACATGCACATGAAGAATCCTACCTGGTATCCCACGTATATTCTTGTGAGGTGGCTGACTTGGCAGATACAAATTGTGAGAAGAGATCACTCCTCCCAAACGCTGTTGGAACTGAAAATTCAACCTATGGGTGAGCTTCCTACTTGAACAACAGGATACAAAAATCCATGTTCAGTAAAATAAATATTTTTGGATCTGTGGATGATATATATTTCATCATGAATTTCGAATGGCATATATATTTCGAATATTTAATGTCTGTGTGTGTGTTTTGTGTGTGTGTGTATATATAGATATATATACACACACACACACACAAACTCTCTCCAGATTTTTCAAAATATGAAATATATGTGTCTTATGATACATTCCCTAAATTCATTCATGTTCATATATGTGGATTTATAATCAACTTTTCACAAGATTATTCTCAGAAATATTTATCCACCTGAAATACATATTTTTTTTCCTAGTACTGAAAACTAACTTCAGTGGATGGTGCATAGAAATCCTAATCTTTCTACACTAACTGACCCAGTTTAACATCAATGCAAGTACATTCCTATGGGACATGATGTGTATTTTGACGTTCATTTTTCATTCAACACTGGTACCTTACTATTTCTTCAGCTGATGCACATCATAGGATGTATATTTCATCCTCAAGTTTAAAAATTTCTAGGCATTTGGTTCACTTTCAATCCCTTCCTGCTTCAGAACACATGTATTCCTCCATGTTTCTTGACTGGTTTGTTCATGAGACTTCTTTCCAAACACATGATTTTCCATTTCCATAATCACTTTGGAAGCAAAACTCACACACCCTTCAGGGTAAACCATAACCCTAATATTGCCATTAGATGTATAACTGGTAGGAATGAATGATTGTGTATCAATATAAGATTTCCTATATACTTTCAGATATCAACTCAATCCATTATTTAAATTGGAAGCAATTATATTATTTATTCACAGTATGGTCTATTCATGCATTATCTCTATATTCATTGACCCAGGGTACACCTATTTGTACCCCCAAATACTAATTAATACGTTTTCAACATATTGCTCCCAGCAATGGTGGAAGAAATACTCATGTCACCTGATCTACATATACATTTTATCACTGTGATATTCTGGACACAAAATGCAAAGGTCACACTTATGATTGTAGCAAAGCCTAATTGGAAAGTGAGCATGGATTACTAAAAACTTCCTTCTCCAGGTTGCCTAATGCTCTCCAATGTCAATCCTATTGGTGACTACACACTTGTTTCTTCCTAAGATTACATATTCAACCTCAACCCTGTTGAAAATGTCTAATCCTATCACTCACCTTATACTTTGCCTGATTTCCTAATGTCTCTATTGATATCTGCTTTCCTACATATTTTTCCCCAGTTCATCATTGTGACTGACTCTTCACATGTGCTGACATTTACATTCACTCTCTAACCGACACCCAATTGCTAAAGAACTTTTGGTCCAAATTTTACACTCACTCTTCTTCCTAATCCTACTGACTAGCTTCCTAATCTTACCTACTATCCCTTTTTGACTGGATGTTCTCTTCTACATTCAATGATCCAAGGTACATGGTCCTATGCCATTGTATATCAATTTATCTGAGACATCTGTGCAGAATGTAATTCAAAGCTAAGTATCCCAATCAAGGGCCCAATGCCCTTCTGGCCTTCAAATCTTACTTAGATTTCTGTTTTCATGCATATATTTCACCTATATATGATTATAAACATCTCAGGTTCCCAATACCATTCTACAACCAGCAGAATGATTCCTAACCCAAATCGAACATGTTCTTAACCCTAACCAGACACTGTTCCCTCAATCTAACTTTACAGAAGAGCAGGGAAAGAGTTGGTCTTACAATACAGGAATGGAGGGCATCTTCCACCTGCTGAGAACCTCAAAGGTCCATGCAGAAATGAACCCTGGAGAAGATGTAGGCAGCTATGAAGGACCTGAGAGAGCAAAAGTCATCTTCCATGGCAAACAACCTGGTCAGGATGAAGGGATGTGTCTGAATGAGCCTCTCTCTTCTTAATGTAGACAAGATGGACCAAACCAGGCCTGTGTGGAGAGCTGTTCCTTGGTGCCTATGGTGGATATTCCATTCTAACTTGTGACAGTGTCACAGGAAGCAGGGGCAGCCTCCATCTCCTGGGAGCCTTGCAAGCAACTGTTAGGACACAGTGGTTGCCAGGCAGTGACCTCATTCAGTTCCTGAAGGAAGTGACCTCACCTCACTTCCTTGGTGATGGACCTCTCTGAACTTGGGATCCAGGAAGCCAGGCACCCAGAGGCAGTCCCAGTCCCAGTCCCAGTGGGCTCACTTGTTTGGATTTACCAAGGACAGAGTCAGTCTTCCTTGGTCCCTACTGATGTGAGGATGGCCAAATGCCAGGAAAGCACTGAAGAGGGCCTTGCCTGAGAAAGCAGGTCGTGGCTCACCGCTGGCTCCTGACCACTTCACAGAGTTGGCCAAGGAGGCCAGATCTGAGACAGGACAGGCCATTTCGGGGCAACATAGTATGGCCCAGCAGTCAGACGACACTCCGGGTAGTCACAGACCTACTAGGGGGAAGGAGGTGCCTTTGTGGGTGTGGGGGTGAGTTTGTGGATTTTTCTCATGTTCTGAGAATAGGTAGGAAAGGCTGTTTGTTTGTTTGGAGTGGACTGTTTCCAGTAAGTCTTTTGACAAGGCGAGTGTTTCTAAGTTTGTGTATCTCACTGTGTCTGTCCCTGGTTGTAGACATTAGAAAAGAGAATGCATCAATGGATGTGTCCTGTCTAGTAGAAAGCTTCCCAGTATTCATCCTGCCCAATTTATGAATGGACTGCGGCTTGCCTTATGGATGGGCAACACCTACTATCTTCCTAAGTTCCTGATTTCTTCCTGCATTCTGGCCACTCTCCAGAATAGGCTCATGGTTTTGTGTCCAAGATATGTACCACCTCCAAGCTCTGTGACATGGCCATGTACTGGATAGCTGAAAGGAATGGTGAGCATCTCAGAAAGCTCAGATATCAGTGGGAACAGTAAAGTCTCAGTGGAGAAAGCCTGCTTTGGGCCTTTTGCTTACCTATTGTTCTGTTGCCCTGAATGTCAGGAAGGCCTTTGCCTCAGGGCACCCCTTTGTGAAGCCTCAGGAAAACAGTTTTCAAATGGAAATGAATGGGCATCACCTGTGGCTCTTTGCTTCATTGCTTTGCAAAGGGATGTATCTGAATCAGCCTCTTGGCCCTGTGTGAGGCTGTGGCTTAGATTGTCAGCACCTGATGGATTGAAGAAAGATCCCATGTGTGCATCCAAAGCCGAAATGGCAAAAAAGCAGTCATTTTGGATGAAGCCTCTCGCCTTCCTCTGTAAGGTTCCTGACCTCCATCAAGAGAGCATAGGGATCCTTTGGGTCAAATGAGTTCTTCAAAGCCCTGCAGAGGCTAGCCCATAGGTGCTTGGGTTTTCTCCTGACTCCAATTGACACAAAGAATCTATACCCCGCAGTCAGTAGGCCTCAAATTGGAGAAGCAGAGCAGTATTAAAGGCAGGCCTATTTGATCACTCCTGGTGCACAGGAAGGCTGTCCAGGCCACCCTGATATTAGGCAAATGAGGGGCAAGGGAGCTTATTGTGGACACTGCCTTGGGCTGCGCCCCTGATGGAAACCTCCAGCCAGAGGTTGTGATGAGTGTGTATATGGAAGAAGATGAGGGCCATCTGGGAGTGTTTTGGTTGGACTTGTGGTCCTTTGTGTGGCGGTTGGAAGAGATGACTGGGTCCACCTTGGCGTGAACTCTCGTGTGATTCCCCTTGGAGACTGAGTTCTGGAACTGACCTCAGAGAAGTATTGCCATGAACTGTGTTGAGCTTTTAGTAGGCCACGCATGAGGGTCGCCCTTGGAAACTGAGATCTAGGCCCAGGTTGGCTTTCCACAGAGCACTGGGAATCTCAGCCAGGATATCACATGATTTTATTCTTACAGACCTGGCAGCCATCGTTGAGAGTCAAAACACACATGGACCTCACATGGTAGACCTCAATGGGCCTGGCTTCATGCGACCTTTTGGCCACTCTTTGGGAAGCCTTGTTTGTGAGAGTTCTCCAGAGCTTTCATTGAAATGAGCTTCCTCACCATTTAATGGTTCCTGAATGAATGGAAACCCACAGTGCCTCCAACTTCATCCTTGAAAAAATGGCTAGAAAAATGCCATGAAATTTTTAAGTTCCCATGACCAGGTGGCACTGGAGAACCTTTGGATGTCCTGTTGCTGATCAGGAGTGTACCAGACAGTGCCTTGATTGACTGGGTTTCATGAAAATGGTGTAGAACAGAGATGCCAGTAAGTTGGGGCCTGCTGAGTAGTGGGCCTAGAGAAGTGGTGTGCAGGAGTGTGATAAAACATCTGTGGTAGGGCCATGTGGATGTGACATTGGCTTCCAAATGCCTTGTGACTGACATGGTGCAGCCGGCAGACACTTATATGTAAAGGCATCTTGTTATATGGAGAGGTTTCAGGACAATGTTCAGAATCAGGTTGCTAGGGTCAAGGGGGCAAGCTCTGTGGGATAGAAAACTGGTTGGTGCCTTCTCCTGGGACCCTGACCCATCACACGTGACAGAACTCCCTCCAGCACTGTGTCCCAGTTGAACTCCTTGTATTTCATGAAGCAAATACCAAACTCCCAGTGCAGCAGCAAGAAACACCACGAAAAGTAGAGGAGGACCAAATGGCTTCCCAGTCCACACGGGGAGACACTTAGCCTCCAGTGGCCACTGTGGACCTACAAAGAGAGAATTCAGCACTTCTGCCTCATGTTCATTGGAAAATCAGCAACCATGTCCTCCAGGTCACATAGATGCAGACCCAGCTTTGATGGTCTCACTACAAAGGAAGCTAAAGCTCCTGACAACAACATATATTTCAAGTGCCCAACCTCAGAGGCAGTTTCTCACGAAGTCTTTAGGCCAGCAGAGCTCCATGTTTGTGGAGTGTTTACCCTGTCCCTTACTTATGGAAACTCCTCTACCACCTCCAAGCTTGTGAACTCCTGAGCATTTTCCATTCCACATATGTATCCACAGATTTTCTAACTCTTCCCCTCGAGTTGCTTCTTCCTTGGGGCGAAGGTCATGTCAAGGCATTGTTCTGGATGAGAGTGGGAAGATTTTTGTGTAGCACGTATTTGCATACACATTGGATTCATTTCCTATTTTCCATTTGAAATACTGATTCCCTGACACTAACCCATACCCTACTAGACTCTGACTATGAATCCTCATATGATGGAGAAAAAGAACCCAAACAGAATAGAAATACAAGCAGTTCAGAGGAGGCATGGTGTATAGTTGCACTTGCCTTTTGCATTATAAAGGGTAGGTGTTATAAATCGAGTCCAATTGAATAGAAATAGTTCTCCATGTGTTCTTAAAGTTAACAAATATGTGAATTCCTGTCTCCCTTTCTCTGTAGCCTATTCAGCACATGTATTTTTACATGCACATGAAGAATCCTACCTGGTATCCCACGTATATTCTTGTGAGGTGGCTGACTTGGCAGATACAAATTGTGAGAAGAGATCACTCCTCCCAAACGCTGTTGGAACTGAAAATTCAACCTATGGGTGAGCTTCCTACTTGAACAACAGGATACAAAAATCCATGTTCAGTAAAATAAATATTTTTGGATCTGTGGATGATATATATTTCATCATGAATTTCGAATGGCATATATATTTCGAATATTTAATGTCTGTGTGTGTGTTTTGTGTGTGTGTGTATATATAGATATATATACACACACACACACACAAACTCTCTCCAGATTTTTCAAAATATGAAATATATGTGTCTTATGATACATTCCCTAAATTCATTCATGTTCATATATGTGGATTTATAATCAACTTTTCACAAGATTATTCTCAGAAATATTTATCCACCTGAAATACATATTTTTTTTCCTAGTACTGAAAACTAACTTCAGTGGATGGTGCATAGAAATCCTAATCTTTCTACACTAACTGACCCAGTTTAACATCAATGCAAGTACATTCCTATGGGACATGATGTGTATTTTGACGTTCATTTTCATTCAACACTGGTACCTTACTATTTCTTCAGCTGATGCACATCATAGGATGTATATTTCATCCTCAAGTTTAAAAATTTCTAGGCATTTGGTTCACTTTCAATCCCTTCCTGCTTCAGAACACATGTATTCCTCCATGTTTCTTGACTGGTTTGTTCATGAGACTTCTTTCCAAACACATGATTTTCCATTTCCATAATCACTTTGGAAGCAAAACTCACACACCCTTCAGGGTAAACCATAACCCTAATATTGCCATTAGATGTATAACTGGTAGGAATGAATGATTGTGTATCAATATAAGATTTCCTATATACTTTCAGATATCAACTCAATCCATTATTTAAATTGGAAGCAGTTATATTATTTATTCACAGTATGGTCTATTCATGCATTATATCTATATTCATTGACCCAGGGTACACCTATTTGTACCCCCAAATACTAATTAATACGTCTTCAACATATTGCTCCCAGCAATGGTGGAAGAAATACTCATGTCACCTGATCTACATATACATTTTATCACTGTGATATTCTGGACACAAAATGCAAAGGTCACACTTATGATTGTAGCAAAGCCTAATTGGAAAGTGAGCATGGATTACTAAAAACTTCCTTCTCCAGGTTGCCTAATGCTCTCCAATGTCAATCCTATTGGTGACTACACACTTGTTTCTTCCTAAGATTACATATTCAACCTCAACCCTGTTGAAAATGTCTAATCCTATCACTCACCTTATACTTTGCCTGATTTCCTAATGTCTCTATTGATATCTGCTTTCCTACATATTTTTCCCCAGTTCATCATTGTGACTGACTCTTCACATGTGCTGACATTTACATTCACTCTCTAACCGACACCCAATTGCTAAAGAACTTTTGGTCCAAATTTTACACTCACTCTTCTTCCTAATCCTACTGACTAGCTTCCTAATCTTACCTACTATCCCTTTTTGACTGGATGTTCTCTTCTACATTCAATGATCCAAGGTACATGGTCCTATGCCATTGTATATCAATTTATCTGAGACATCTGTGCAGAATGTAATTCAAAGCTAAGTATCCCAATCAAGGGCCCAATGCCCTTCTGGCCTTCAAATCTTACTTAGATTTCTGTTTTCATGCATATATTTCACCTATATATGATTATAAACATCTCAGGTTCCCAATACCATTCTACAACCAGCAGAATGATTCCTAACCCAAATCGAACATGTTCTTAACCCTAACCAGACACTGTTCCCTCAATCTAACTTTACAGAAGAGCAGGGAAAGAGTTGGTCTTACAATACAGGAATGGAGGGCATCTTCCACCTGCTGAGAACCTCAAAGGTCCATGCAGAAATGAACCCTGGAGAAGATGTAGGCAGCTATGAAGGACCTGAGAGAGCAAAAGTCATCTTCCATGGCAAACAACCTGGTCAGGATGAAGGGATGTGTCTGAATGAGCCTCTCTCTTCTTAATGTAGACAAGATGGACCAAACCAGGCCTGTGTGGAGAGCTGTTCCTTGGTGCCTATGGTGGATATTCCATTCTAACTTGTGACAGTGTCACAGGAAGCAGGGGCAGCCTCCATCTCCTGGGAGCCTTGCAAGCAACTGTTAGGACACAGTGGTTGCCAGGCAGTGACCTCATTCAGTTCCTGAAGGAAGTGACCTCACCTCACTTCCTTGGTGATGGACCTCTCTGAACTTGGGATCCAGGAAGCCAGGCACCCAGAGGCAGTCCCAGTCCCAGTCCCAGTGGGCTCACTTGTTTGGATTTACCAAGGACAGAGTCAGTCTTCCTTGGTCCCTACTGATGTGAGGATGGCCAAATGCCAGGAAAGCACTGAAGAGGGCCTTGCCTGAGAAAGCAGGTCGTGGCTCACCGCTGGCTCCTGACCACTTCACAGAGTTGGCCAAGGAGGCCAGATCTGAGACAGGACAGGCCATTTCGGGGCAACATAGTATGGCCCAGCAGTCAGACGACACTCCGGGTAGTCACAGACCTACTAGGGGGAAGGAGGTGCCTTTGTGGGTGTGGGGGTGAGTTTGTGGATTTTTCTCATGTTCTGAGAATAGGTAGGAAAGGCGGTTTGTTTGTTTGGAGTGGACTGTTTCCAGTAAGTCTTTTGACAAGGCGAGTGTTTCTAAGTTTGTGTATCTCACTGTGTCCCTGGTTGTAGACATTAGAAAAGAGAATGCATCAATGGATGTGTCCTGTCTAGTAGAAAGCTTCCCAGTATTCATCCTGCCCAATTTATGAATGGACTGCGGCTTGCCTTATGGATGGGCAACACCTACTATCTTCCTAAGTTCCTGTTTTCTTCCTGCATTCTGGCCACTCTCCAGAATAGGCTCATGGTTTTGTGTCCAAGATATGTACCACCTCCAAGCTCTGTGACATGGCCATGTACTGGATAGCTGAAAGGAATGGTGAGCATCTCAGAAAACTCAGATATCAGTGGGACCAGTAAGGTCTCAGTGGAGAAAGCCTGCTTTGGGCCTTTTGCTTACCTATTGTTCTGTTGCCCTGAATGTCAGGAAGGCCTTTGCCTCAGGGCACCCCTTTGTGAAGCCTCAGGAAAACAGTTTTCAAATGGAAATGAATGGGCATCACCTGTGGCTCTTTGCTTCATTGCTTTGCAAAGGGATGTATCTGAATCAGCCTCTTGGCCCTGTGTGAGGCTGTGGCTTAGATTGTCAGCACCTGATGGATTGAAGAAAGATCCCATGTGTGCATCCAAAGCCGAAATGGCAAAAAAGCAGTCATTTTGGATGAAGCCTCTCGCCTTCCTCTGTAAGGTTCCTGACCTCCATCAAGAGAGCATAGGGATCCTTTGGGTCAAATGAGTTCTTCAAAGCCCTGCAGAGGCTAGCCCATAGGTGCTTGGGTTTTCTCCTGACTCCAATTGACACAAAGAATCTATACCCCGCAGTCAGTAGGCCTCAAATTGGAGAAGCAGAGCAGTATTAAAGGCAGGCCTATTTGATCACTCCTGGTGCACAGGAAGGCTGTCCAGGCCACCCTGATATTAGGCAAATGAGGGGCAAGGGAGCTTATTGTGGACACTGCCTTGGGCTGCGCCCCTGATGGAAACCTCCAGCCAGAGGTTGTGATGAGTGTGTATATGGAAGAAGATGAGGGCCATGTGGCAGTGTTTTGGTTGGAATTGTGGTCCTTTGTGTGGCGGTTGGAAGAGATGACTGGGTCCACCTTGGCGTGAACTCTCGTGTGATTCCCCTTGGAGACTGAGTTCTGGAACTGACCTCAGAGAAGTATTGCCATGAACTGTGTTGAGCTTTTAGTAGGCCACGCATGAGGGTCGCCCTTGGAAACTGAGATCTAGGCCCAGGTTGGCTTTCCACAGAGCACTGGGAATCTCAGCCAGGATATCACATGATTTTATTCTTACAGACCTGGCAGCCATCGTTGAGAGTCAAAACACACATGGACCTCACATGGTAGACCTCAATGGGCCTGGCTTCATGCGACCTTTTGGCCACTCTTTGGGAAGCCTTGTTTGTGAGAGTTCTCCAGAGCTTTCATTGAAATGAGCTTCCTCACCATTTAATGGTTCCTGAATGAATGGAAACCCACAGTGCCTCCAACTTCATCCTTGAAAAAATGGCTAGAAAAATGCCATGAAATTTTTAAGTTCCCATGACCAGGTGGCACTGGAGAACCTTTGGATGTCCTGTTGCTGATCAGGAGTGTACCAGACAGTGCCTTGATTGACTGGGTTTCATGAAAATG
The DNA here is from genome assembly GCF_045843805.1 of Urocitellus parryii. NCBI lineage: Eukaryota > Metazoa > Chordata > Mammalia > Rodentia > Sciuridae > Urocitellus > Urocitellus parryii. The sequence goes on from NW_027551840.1 coordinate 15,740, forward strand.
GTGTAGAACAGAGATGCCAGTAAGTTGGGGCCTGCTGAGTAGTGGGCCTAGAGAAGTGGTGTGCAGGAGTGTGATAAAACATCTGTGGTAGGGCCATGTGGATGTGACATTGGCTTCCAAATGCCTTGTGACTGACATGGTGCAGCCGGCAGACACTTATATGTAAAGGCATCTTGTTATATGGAGAGGTTTCAGGACAATGTTCAGAATCAGGTTGCTAGGGTCAAGGGGGCAAGCTCTGTGGGATAGAAAACTGGTTGGTGCCTTCTCCTGGGACCCTGACCCATCACACGTGACAGAACTCCCTCCAGCACTGTGTCCCAGTTGAACTCCTTGTATTTCATGAAGCAAATACCAAACTCCCAGTGCAGCAGCAAGAAACACCACGAAAAGTAGAGGAGGACCAAATGGCTTCCCAGTCCACACGGGGAGACACTTAGCCTCCAGTGGCCACTGTGGACCTACAAAGAGAGAATTCAGCACTTCTGCCTCATGTTCATTGGAAAATCAGCAACCATGTCCTCCAGGTCACATAGATGCAGACCCAGCTTTGATGGTCTCACTACAAAGGAAGCTAAAGCTCCTGACAACAACATATATTTCAAGTGCCCAACCTCAGAGGCAGTTTCTCACGAAGTCTTTAGGCCAGCAGAGCTCCATGTTTGTGGAGTGTTTACCCTGTCCCTTACTTATGGAAACTCCTCTACCACCTCCAAGCTTGTGAACTCCTGAGCATTTTCCATTCCACATATGTATCCACAGATTTTCTAACTCTTCCCCTCGAGTTGCTTCTTCCTTGGGGCGAAGGTCATGTCAAGGCATTGTTCTGGATGAGAGTGGGAAGATTTTTGTGTAGCACGTATTTGCATACACATTGGATTCATTTCCTATTTTCCATTTGAAATACTGATTCCCTGACACTAACCCATACCCTACTAGACTCTGACTATGAATCCTAATATGATGGAGAAAAAGAACCCAAACAGAATAGAAATACAAGCAGTTCAGAGGAGGCATGGTGTATAGTTGCACTTGCCTTTTGCATTATAAAGGGTAGGTGTTATAAATCGAGTCCAATTGAATAGAAATAGTTCTCCATGTGTTCTTAAAGTTAACAAATATGTGAATTCCTGTCTCCCTTTCTCTGTAGCCTATTCAGCACATGTATTTTTACATGCACATGAAGAATCCTACCTGGTATCCCACGTATATTCTTGTGAGGTGGCTGACTTGGCAGATACAAATTGTGAGAAGAGATCACTCCTCCCAAACGCTGTTGGAACTGAAAATTCAACCTATGGGTGAGCTTCCTACTTGAACAACAGGATACAAAAATCCATGTTCAGTAAAATAAATATTTTTGGATCTGTGGATGATATATATTTCATCATGAATTTCGAATGGCATATATATTTCGAATATTTAATGTCTGTGTGTGTGTTTTGTGTGTGTGTGTATATATAGATATATATACACACACACACACACAAACTCTCTCCAGATTTTTCAAAATATGAAATATATGTGTCTTATGATACATTCCCTAAATTCATTCATGTTCATATATGTGGATTTATAATCAACTTTTCACAAGATTATTCTCAGAAATATTTATCCACCTGAAATACATATTTTTTTTCCTAGTACTGAAAACTAACTTCAGTGGATGGTGCATAGAAATCCTAATCTTTCTACACTAACTGACCCAGTTTAACATCAATGCAAGTACATTCCTATGGGACATGATGTGTATTTTGACGTTCATTTTCATTCAACACTGGTACCTTACTATTTCTTCAGCTGATGCACATCATAGGATGTATATTTCATCCTCAAGTTTAAAAATTTCTAGGCATTTGGTTCACTTTCAATCCCTTCCTGCTTCAGAACACATGTATTCCTCCATGTTTCTTGACTGGTTTGTTCATGAGACTTCTTTCCAAACACATGATTTTCCATTTCCATAATCACTTTGGAAGCAAAACTCACACACCCTTCAGGGTAAACCATAACCCTAATATTGCCATTAGATGTATAACTGGTAGGAATGAATGACTGTGTATCAATATAAGATTTCCTATATACTTTCAGATATCAACTCAATCCATTATTTAAATTGGAAGCAGTTATATTATTTATTCACAGTATGGTCTATTCATGCATTATCTCTATATTCATTGACCCAGGGTACACCTATTTGTACCCCCAAATACTAATTAATACGTCTTCAACATATTGCTCCCAGCAATGGTGGAAGAAATACTCATGTCACCTGATCTACATATACATTTTATCACTGTGATATTCTGGACACAAAATGCAAAGGTCACACTTATGATTGTAGCAAAGCCTAATTGGAAAGTGAGCATGGATTACTAAAAACTTCCTTCTCCAGGTTGCCTAATGCTCTCCAATGTCAATCCTATTGGTGACTACACACTTGTTTCTTCCTAAGATTACATATTCAACCTCAACCCTGTTGAAAATGTCTAATCCTATCACTCACCTTATACTTTGCCTGATTTCCTAATGTCTCTATTGATATCTGCTTTCCTACATATTTTTCCCCAGTTCATCATTGTGACTGACTCTTCACATGTGCTGACATTTACATTCACTCTCTAACCGACACCCAATTGCTAAAGAACTTTTGGTCCAAATTTTACACTCACTCTTCTTCCTAATCCTACTGACTAGCTTCCTAATCTTACCTACTATCCCTTTTTGACTGGATGTTCTCTTCTACATTCAATGATCCAAGGTACATGGTCCTATGCCATTGTATATCAATTTATCTGAGACATCTGTGCAGAATGTAATTCAAAGCTAAGTATCCCAATCAAGGGCCCAATGCCCTTCTGGCCTTCAAATCTTACTTAGATTTCTGTTTTCATGCATATATTTCACCTATATATGATTATAAACATCTCAGGTTCCCAATACCATTCTACAACCAGCAGAATGATTCCTAACCCAAATCGAACATGTTCTTAACCCTAACCAGACACTGTTCCCTCAATCTAACTTTACAGAAGAGCAGGGAAAGAGTTGGTCTTACAATACAGGAATGGAGGGCATCTTCCACCTGCTGAGAACCTCAAAGGTCCATGCAGAAATGAACCCTGGAGAAGATGTAGGCAGCTATGAAGGACCTGAGAGAGCAAAAGTCATCTTCCATGGCAAACAACCTGGTCAGGATGAAGGGATGTGTCTGAATGAGCCTCTCTCTTCTTAATGTAGACAAGATGGACCAAACCAGGCCTGTGTGGAGAGCTGTTCCTTGGTGCCTATGGTGGATATTCCATTCTAACTTGTGACAGTGTCACAGGAAGCAGGGGCAGCCTCCATCTCCTGGGAGCCTTGCAAGCAACTGTTAGGACACAGTGGTTGCCAGGCAGTGACCTCATTCAGTTCCTGAAGGAAGTGACCTCACCTCACTTCCTTGGTGATGGACCTCTCTGAACTTGGGATCCAGGAAGCCAGGCACCCAGAGGCAGTCCCAGTCCCAGTCCCAGTGGGCTCACTTGTTTGGATTTACCAAGGACAGAGTCAGTCTTCCTTGGTCCCTACTGATGTGAGGATGGCCAAATGCCAGGAAAGCACTGAAGAGGGCCTTGCCTGAGAAAGCAGGTCGTGGCTCACCGCTGGCTCCTGACCACTTCACAGAGTTGGCCAAGGAGGCCAGATCTGAGACAGGACAGGCCATTTCAGGGCAACATAGTATGGCCCAGCAGTCAGACGACACTCCGGGTAGTCACAGACCTACTAGGGGGAAGGAGGTGCCTTTGTGGGTGTGGGGGTGAGTTTGTGGATTTTTCTCATGTTCTGAGAATAGGTAGGAAAGGCGGTTTGTTTGTTTGGAGTGGACTGTTTCCAGTAAGTCTTTTGACAAGGCGAGTGTTTCTAAGTTTGTGTATCTCACTGTGTCCCTGGTTGTAGACATTAGAAAAGAGAATGCATCAATGGATGTGTCCTGTCTAGTAGAAAGCTTCCCAGTATTCATCCTGCCCAATTTATGAATGGACTGCGGGTTGCCTTATGGATGGGCAACACCTACTATCTTCCTAAGTTCCTGTTTTCTTCCTGCATTCTGGCCACTCTCCAGAATAGGCTCATGGTTTTGTGTCCAAGATATGTACCACCTCCAAGCTCTGTGACATGGCCATGTACTGGATAGCTGAAAGGAATGGTGAGCATCTCAGAAAGCTCAGATATCAGTGGGAACAGTAAAGTCTCAGTGGAGACAGCCTGCTTTGGGCCTTTTGCTTACCTATTGTTCTGTTGCCCTGAATGTCAGGAAGGCCTTTGCCTCAGGGCACCCCTTTGTGAAGCCTCAAGAAAACAGTTTTCAAATGGAAATGAATGGGCATCACCTGTGGCTCTTTGCTTCATTGCTTTGCAAAGGGATGTATCTGAATCAGCCTCTTGGCCCTGTGTGAGGCTGTGGCTTAGATTGTCAGCACCTGATGGATTGAAGAAAGATCCCATGTGTGCATCCAAAGCCGAAATGGCAAAAAAGCAGTCATTTTGGATGAAGTCTCTCGCCTTCCTCTGTAAGGTTCCTGACCTCCATCAAGAGAGCATAGGGATCCTTTGGGTCAAATGAGTTCTTCAAAGCCCTGCAGAGGCTAGCCCATAGGTGCTTGGGTTTTCTCCTGACTCCAATTGACACAAAGAATCTATACCCCGCAGTCAGTAGGCCTCAAATTGGAGAAGCAGAGCAGTATTAAAGGCAGGCCTATTTGATCACTCCTGGTGCACAGGAAGGCTGTCCAGGCCACCCTGATATTAGGCAAATGAGGGGCAAGGGAGCTTATTGTGGACACTGCCTTGGGCTGCGCCCCTGATGGAAACCTCCAGCCAGAGGTTGTGATGAGTGTGTATATGGAAGAAGATGAGGGCCATGTGGCAGTGTTTTGGTTGGACTTGTGGTCCTTTGTGTGGCGGTTGGAAGAGATGACTGGGTCCACCTTGGCGTGAACTCTGGTGTGATTCCCCTTGGAGACTGAGTTCTGGAACTGACCTCAGAGAAGTATTGCCATGAACTGTGTTGAGCTTTTAGTAGGCCACGCATGAGGGTCGCCCTTGGAAACTGAGATCTAGGCCCAGGTTGGCTTTCCACAGAGCACTGGGAATCTCAGCCAGGATATCACATGATTTTATTCTTACAGACCGGGCAGCCATCCTTGAGAGTCAAAACACACATGGACCTCACATGGTAGACCTCAATGGGCCTGGCTTCATGCGACCTTTTGGCCACTCTTTGGGAAGCCTTGTTTGTGAGAGTTCTCCAGAGCTTTCATTGAAATGAGCTTCCTCACCATTTAATGGTTCCTGAATGAATGGAAACCCACAGTGCCTCCAACTTCATCCTTGAAAAAATGGCTAGAAAAATGCCATGAAATTTTTAAGTTCCCATGACCAGGTGGCACTGGAGAACCTTTGGATGTCCTGTTGCTGATCAGGAGTGTACCAGACAGTGCCTTGATTGACTGGGTTTCATGAAAATGGTGTAGAACAGAGATGCCAGTAAGTTGGCGCCTGCTGAGTAGTGGGCCTAGAGAAGTGGTGTGCAGGAGTGTGATAAAACATCTGTGGTAGGGCCATGTGGATGTGACATTGGCTTCCAAATGGCTTTTGACTGACATGGTGCAGCCGGCAGACACTTATATGTAAAGGCATCTTGTTATATGGAGAGGTTTCAGGACAATGTTCAGAATCAGGTTGCTAGGGTCAAGGGGGCAAGCTCTGTGGGATAGAAAACTGGTTGGTGCCTTCTCCTGGGACCCTGACCCACCACACGTGACAGAACTCCCTCCAGCACTGTGTCCCAGTTGAACTCCTTGTATTTCATGAAGCAAATACCAAACTCCCAGTGCAGCAGCAAGAAACACCACGAAAAGTAGAGGAGGACCAAATGGCTTCCCAGTCCACACGGGGAGACACTTAGCCTCCAGTGGCCACTGTGGACCTACAAAGAGAGAATTCAGCACTTCTGCCTCATGTTCATTGGAAAATCAGCAACCATGTCCTCCAGGTCACATAGATGCAGACCCAGCTTTGATGGTCTCACTACAAAGGAAGCTAAAGCTCCTGACAACAACATATATTTCAAGTGCCCAACCTCATAGGCAGTTTCTCACGAAGACTTTAGGCCAGCAGAGCTCCATGTTTGTGGAGTGTTTACCCTGTCCCTTACTTATGGAAACTCCTCTACCACCTCCAAGCTTGTGAACTCCTGAGCATTTTCCATTCCACATATGTATCCACAGATTTTCTAACTCTTCCCCTCGAGTTGCTTCTTCCTTGGGGCGAAGGTCATGTCAAGGCATTGTTCTGGATGAGAGTGGGAAGATTTTTGTGTAGCACGTATTTGCATACACATTGGATTCATTTCCTATTTTCCATTTGAAATACTGATTCCCTGACACTAACCCATACCCTACTAGACTCTGACTATGAATCCTAATATGATGGAGAAAAAGAACCCAAACAGAATAGAAATACAAGCAGTTCAGAGGAGGCATGGTGTATAGTTGCACTTGCCTTTTGCATTATAAAGGGTAGGTGTTATAAATCGAGTCCAATTGAATAGAAATAGTTCTCCATGTGTTCTTAAAGTTAACAAATATGTGAATTCCTGTCTCCCTTTCTCTGTAGCCTATTCAGCACATGTATTTTTACATGCACATGAAGAATCCTACCTGGTATCCCACGTATATTCTTGTGAGGTGGCTGACTTGGCAGATACAAATTGTGAGAAGAGATCACTCCTCCCAAACGCTGTTGGAACTGAAAATTCAACCTATGGGTGAGCTTCCTACTTGAACAACAGGATACAAAAATCCATGTTCAGTAAAATAAATATTTTTGGATCTGTGGATGATATATATTTCATCATGAATTTCGAATGGCATATATATTTCGAATTTTTAATGTCTGTGTGTGTGTTTTGTGTGTGTGTGTATATATAGATATATACACACACACAAACACACAAACTCTCTCCAGATTTTTCAAAATATGAAATATATGTGTCTTATGATACATTCCCTAAATTCATTCATGTTCATATATGTGGATTTATAATCAACTTTTCACAAGATTATTCTCAGAAATATTTATCCACCTGAAATACATATTTTTTTCCTAGTACTGAAAACTAACTTCAGTGGATGGTGCATAGAAATCCTAATCTTTCTACAGTAACTGACCCAGTTTAACATCAATGCAAGTACATTCCTATGGGACATGATGTGTATTTTGATGTTCATTTTTATTCAACACTGGTACCTTACTATTTCTTCAGCTGATGCACATCATAGGATGTATATTTCATCCTCAAGTTTAAAAATTTCTAGGCATTTGGTTCACTTTCAATCCCTTCCTGCTTCAGAACACATGTATTCCTCCATGTTTCTTGACTGGTTTGTTCATGAGACTTCTTTCCAAACACATGATTTTCCATTTCCATAATCACTTTGGAAGCAAAACTCACACACCCTTCAGGGTAAACCATAACCCTAATATTGCCATTAGATGTATAACTGGTAGGAATGAATGATTGTGTATCAATATAAGATTTCCTATATACTTTCAGATATCAACTCAATCCATTATTTAAATTGGAAGCAGTTATATTATTTATTCACAGTATGGTCTATTCATGCATTATCTCTATATTCATAGACCCAGGGTACACCTATTTGTACCCCCAAATACTAATTAATACGTCTTCAACATATTGCTCCCAGCAATGGTGGAAGAAATACTCATGTCACCTGATCTACATATACATTTTATCACTGTCATATTCTGGACACAAAATGCAAAGGTCACACTTATGATTGTAGCAAAGCCTAATTGGAAAGTGAGCATGGATTACTAAAAACTTCCTTCTCCAGGTTGCCTAATGCTCTCCAATGTCAATCCTATTGGTGACTACAGACTTGTTTCTTCCTAAGATTACATATTCAACCTCAACCCTGTTGAAAATGTCTAATCCTATCACTCATCTTATACTTTGCCTGATTTCCTAATGTCTCTATTGATATCTGCTTTCCTACATATTTTTCCCCAGTTCATCATTGTGACTGACTCTTCACATGTGCTGACATTTACATTCACTCTCTAACCGACACCCAATTGCTAAAGAACTTTTGGTCCAAATTTTACACTCACTCTTCTTCTAATCCTACCGACTAGCTTCCTAATCTTACCTACTATCCCTTTTTGACTGGATGTTCTCTTCTACATTCAATGATCCAAGGTACATGGTCCTATGCCATTGTATATCAATTTATCTGAGACATCTGTGCAGAATGTAATTCAAAGCTAAGTATCCCAATCAAGGGCCCAATGCCCTTCTGGCCTTCAAATCTTACTTAGATTTCTGTTTTCATGCATATATTTCACCTATATATGATTATAAACATCTCAGGTTCCCAATACCATTCTACAACCAGCAGAATGATTCCTAACCCAAATCCAACATGTTCTTAACCCTAACCAGACACTGTTCCCTCAATCTAACTTTACAGAAGAGCAGGGAAAGAGTTGGTCTTACAATACAGGAATGGAGGGCATCTTCCACCTGCTGAGAACCTCAAAGGTCCATGCAGAAATGAACCCTGGAGAAGATGTAGGCAGCTATGAAGGACCTGAGAGAGCAAAAGTCATCTTCCATGGCAAACAACCTGGTCAGGATGAAGGGATGTGTCTGAATGAGCCTCTCTCTTCTTAATGTAGACAAGATGGACCAAACCAGGCCTGTGTGGAGAGCTGTTCCTTGGTGCCTATGGTGGATATTCCATTCTAACTTGTGAAAGTGTCACAGGAAGCAGGGGCAGCCTCCATCTCCTGGGAGCCTTGCAAGCAACTGTTAGGACACAGTGGTTGCCAGGCAGTGACCTCATTCAGTTCCTGAAGGAAGTGACCTCACCTCACTTCCTTGGTGATGGAACTCTCTGAACTTGGGATCCAGGAAGCCAGGCACCCAGAGGCAGTCCCAGTCCCAGTCCCAGTGGGCTCACTTGTTTGGATTTACCAAGGACAGAGTCAGTCTTCCTTGGTCCCTACTGATGTGAGGATGGCCAAATGCCAGGAAAGCACTGAAGAGGGCCTTGCCTGAGAAAGCAGGTCGTGGCTCACCGCTGGCTCCTGACAACTTCACAGAGTTGGCCAAGGAGGCCAGATCTGAGACAGGACAGGCCATTTCGGGGCAACATAGTATGGCCCAGCAGTCAGACGACACTCCGGGTAGTCACAGACCTACTAGGGGGAAGGAGGTGCCTTTGTGGGTGTGGGGGTGAGTTTGTGGATTTTTCTCATGTTCTGAGCATAGGTAGGAAAGGCTGTTTGTTTGTTTGGAGTGGACTGTTTCCAGTAAGTCTTTTGACAAGGCGAGTGTTTCTAAGTTTGTGTATCTCACTGTGTCCCTGGTTGTAGACATTAGAAAAGAGAATGCATCAATGGATGTGTCCTGTCTAGTAGAAAGCTTCCCAGTATTCATCCTGCCCAATTTATGAATGGACTGCGGCTTGCCTTATGGATGGGCAACACCTACTATCTTCCTAAGTTCCTGATTTCTTCCTGCATTCTGGCCACTCTCCAGAATAGGCTCATGGTTTTGTGTCCAAGATATGTACCACCTCCAAGCTCTGTGACATGGCCATGTACTGGATAGCTGAAAGGAATGGTGAGCATCTCAGAAAGCTCAGATATCAGTGGGAACAGTAAAGTCTCAGTGGAGAAAGCCTGCTTTGGGCCTTTTGCTTACCTATTGTTCTGTTGCCCTGAATGTCAGGAAGGCCTTTGCCTCAGGGCACCCCTTTGTGAAGCCTCAAGAAAACAGTTTTCAAATGGAAATGAATGGGCATCACCTGTGGCTCTTTGCTTCATTGCTTTGCAAAGGGATGTATCTGAATCAGCCTCTTGGCCCTGTGTGAGGCTGTGGCTTAGATTGTCAGCACCTGATGGATTGAAGAAAGATCCCATGTGTGCATCCAAAGCCAAAATGGCAAAAAAGCAGTCATTTTGGATGAAGTCTCTCGCCTTCCTCTGTAAGGTTCCTGACCTCCATCAAGAGAGCATAGGGATCCTTTGGGTCAAATGAGTTCTTCAAAGCCCTGCAGAGGCTAGCCCATAGGTGCTTGGGTTTTCTCCTGACTCCAATTGACACAAAGAATCTATACCCCGCAGTCAGTAGGCCTCAAATTGGAGAAGCAGAGCAGTATTAAAGGCAGGCCTATTTGATCACTCCTGGTGCACAGGAAGGCTGTCCAGGCCACCCTGATATTAGGCAAATGAGGGGCAAGGGAGCTTATTGTGGACACTGTCTTGGGCTGCGCCCCTGATGGAAACCTCCAGCCAGAGGTTATGATGAGTGTGTATATGGAAGAAGATGAGGGCCATGTGGCAGTGTTTTGGTTGGACTTGTGGTCCTTTGTGTGGCGGTTGGAAGAGATGACTGGGTCCACCTTGGCGTGAACTCTGGTGTGATTCCCCTTGGAGACTGAGTTCTGGAACTGACCTCAGAGAAGTATTGCCATGAACTGTGTTGAGCTTTTAGTAGGCCACGCATGAGGGTCGCCCTTGGAAACTGAGATCTAGGCCCAGGTTGGCTTTCCACAGAGCACTGGGAATCTCAGCCAGGATATCACATGATTTTATTCTTACAGACCTGGCAGCCATCGTTGAGAGTCAAAACACACATGGACCTCACATGGTAGACCTCAATGGGCCTGGCTTCATGCGACCTTTTGGCCACTCTTTGGGAAGCCTTATTTGTGAGAGTTCTCCAGAGCTTTCATTGAAATGAGCTTCCTCACCATTTAATGGTTCCTGAATGAATGGAAACCCACAGTGCCTCCAACTTCATCCTTGAAAAATGGCTAGATAAATGCCATGACATTTTTAAGTTCCCATGACCAGGTGGCACTGGAGAACCTTTGGATGTCCTGTTGCTGATCAGGAGTGTACCAGACAGTGCCTTGATTGACTGGGTTTCATGAAAATGGTGTAGAACAGAGATGCCAGTAAGTTGGGGCCTGCTGAGTAGTGGGCCTAGAGAAGTGGTGTGCAGGAGTGTGATAAAACATCTGTGGTAGGGCCATGTGGATGTGACATTGGCTTCCAAATGGCTTGTGACTGACATGGTGCAGCCGGCAGACACTTATATGTAAAGGCATCTTGTTATATGGAGAGGTTTCAGGACAATGTTCAGAATCAGGTTGCTAGGGTCAAGGGGGCAAGCTCTGTGGGATAGAAAACTGGTTGGTGCCTTCTCCTGGGACCCTGACCCACCACACGTGACAGAACTCCCTCCAGCACTGTGTCCCAGTTGAACTCCTTGTATTTCATGAAGCAAATACCAAACTCCCAGTGCAGCAGCAAGAAACACCACGAAAAGTAGAGGAGGACCAAATGGCTTCCCAGTCCACACGGGGAGACACTTAGCCTCCAGTGGCCACTGTGGACCTACAAAGAGAGAATTCAGCACTTCTGCCTCATGTTCATTGGAAAATCAGCAACCATGTCCTCCAGGTCACATAGATGCAGACCCAGCTTTGATGGTCTCACTACAAAGGAAGCTAAAGCTCCTGACAACAACATATATTTCAAGTGCCCAACCTCAGAGGCAGTTTCTCACGAAGTCTTTAGGCCAGCAGAGCTCCATGTTTGTGGAGTGTTTACCCTGTCCCTTACTTATGGAAACTCCTCTACCACCTCCAAGCTTGTGAACTCCTGAGCATTTTCCATTCCACATATGTATCCACAGATTTTCTAACTCTTCCCCTCGAGTTGCTTCTTCCTTGGGGCGAAGGTCATGTCAAGGCATTGTTCTGGATGAGAGTGGGAAGATTTTTGTGTAGCACGTATTTGCATACACATTGGATTCATTTCCTATTTTCCATTTGAAATACTGATTCCCTGACACTAACCCATACCCTACTAGACTCTGACTATGAATCCTAATATGATGGAGAAAAAGAACCCAAACAGAATAGAAATACAAGCAGTTCAGAGGAGGCATGGTGTATAGTTGCACTTGCCTTTTGCATTATAAAGGGTAGGTGTTATAAATCGAGTCCAATTGAATAGAAATAGTTCTCCATGTGTTCTTAAAGTTAACAAATATGTGAATTCCTGTCTCCCTTTCTCTGTAGCCTATTCAGCACATGTATTTTTACATGCACATGAAGAATCCTACCTGGTATCCCACGTATATTCTTGTGAGGTGGCTGACTTGGCAGATACAAATTGTGAGAAGAGATCACTCCTCCCAAACGCTGTTGGAACTGAAAATTCAACCTATGGGTGAGCTTCCTACTTGAACAACAGGATACAAAAATCCATGTTCAGTAAAATAAATATTTTTGGATCTGTGGATGATATATATTTCATCATGAATTTCGAATGGCATATATATTTCGAATTTTTAATGTCTGTGTGTGTGTTTTGTGTGTGTGTGTGTGTATATATAGATATATATACACACACACACACAAACTCTCTCCAGATTTTTCAAAATATGAAATATATGTGTCTTATGATACATTCCCTAAATTCATTCATGTTCATATATGTGGATTTATAATCAACTTTTCACAAGATTATTCTCAGAAATATTTATCCACCTGAAATACATATTTTTTTCCTAGTACTGAAAACTAACTTCAGTGGATGGTGCATAGAAATCCTAATCTTTCTACAGTAACTGACCCAGTTTAACATCAATGCAAGTACATTCCTATGGGACATGATGTGTATTTTGACGTTCATTTTTATTCAACACTGGTACCTTACTATTTCTTCAGCTGATGCACATCATAGGATGTATATTTCATCCTCAAGTTTAAAAATTTCTAGGCATTTGGTTCACTTTCAATCCCTTCCTGCTTCAGAACACATGTATTCCTCCATGTTTCTTGACTGGTTTGTTCATGAGACTTCTTTCCAAACACATGATTTTCCATTTCCATAATCACTTTGGAAGCAAAACTCACACACCCTTCAGGGTAAACCATAACCCTAATATTGCCATTAGATGTATAACTGGTAGGAATGAATGATTGTGTATCAATATAAGATTTCCTATATACTTTCAGATATCAACTCAATCCATTATTTAAATTGGAAGCAGTTATATTATTTATTCACAGTATGGTCTATTCATGCATTATCTCTATATTCATAGACCCAGGGTACACCTATTTGTACCCCCAAATACTAATTAATACGTCTTCAACATATTGCTCCCAGCAATGGTGGAAGAAATACTCATGTCACCTGATCTACATATACATTTTATCACTGTGATATTCTGGACACAAAATGCAAAGGTCACACTTATGATTGTAGCAAAGCCTAATTGGAAAGTGAGCATGGATTACTAAAAACTTCCTTCTCCAGGTTGCCTAATGCTCTCCAATGTCAATCCTATTGGTGACTACACACTTGTTTCTTCCTAAGATTACATATTCAACCTCAACCCTGTTGAAAATGTCTAATCCTATCACTCACCTTATACTTTGCCTGATTTCCTAATGTCTCTATTGATATCTGCTTTCCTACATATTTTTCCCCAGTTCATCATTGTGACTGACTCTTCACATGTGCTGACATTTACATTCACTCTCTAACCGACACCCAATTGCTAAAGAACTTTTGGTCCAAATTTTACACTCACTCTTCTTCCTAATCCTACCGACTATCTTCCTAATCTTACCTACTATCCCTTTTTGACTGGATGTTCTCTTCTACATTCAATGATCCAAGGTACATGGTCCTATGCCATTGTATATCAATTTTTCTGAGACATCTGTGCAGAATGTAATTCAAAGCTAAGTATCCCAATCAAGGGCCCAATGCCCTTCTGGCCTTCAAATCTTACTTAGATTTCTGTTTTCATGCATATATTTCACCTATATATGATTATAAACATCTCAGGTTCCCAATACCATTCTACAACCAGCAGAATGATTCCTAACCCAAATCGAACATGTTCTTAACCCTAACCAGACACTGTTCCCTCAATCTAACTTTACAGAAGAGCAGGGAAAGAGTTGGTCTTACAATACAGGAATGGAGGGGATCTTCCACCTGCTGAGAACCTCAAAGGTCCATGCAGAAATGAACCCTGGAGAAGATGTAGGCAGCTATGAAGGACCTGAGAGAGCAAAAGTCATCTTCCATGGCAAACAACCTGGTCAGGATGAAGGGATGTGTCTGAATGAGCCTCTCTCTTCTTAATGTAGACAAGATGGACCAAACCAGGCCTGTGTGGAGAGCTGTTCCTTGGTGCCTATGGTGGATATTCCATTCTAACTTGTGAAAGTGTCACAGGAAGCAGGGGCAGCCTCCATCTCCTGGGAGCCTTGCAAGCAACTGTTAGGACACAGTGGTTGCCAGGCAGTGACCTCATTCAGTTCCTGAAGGAAGTGACCTCACCTCACTTCCTTGGTGATGGAACTCTCTGAACTTGGGATCCAGGAAGCCAGGCACCCAGAGGCAGTCCCAGTCCCAGTCCCAGTGGGCTCACTTGTTTGGATTTACCAAGGACAGAGTCAGTCTTCCTTGGTCCCTACTGATGTGAGGATGGCCAAATGCCAGGAAAGCACTGAAGAGGGCCTTGCCTGAGAAAGCAGGTCGTGGCTCACCGCTGGCTCCTGACCACTTCACAGAGTTGGCCAAGGAGGCCAGATCTGAGACAGGACAGGCCATTTCGGGGCAACATAGTATGGCCCAGCAGTCAGACGACACTCCGGGTAGTCACAGACCTACTAGGGGGAAGGAGGTGCCTTTGTGGGTGTGGGGGTGAGTTTGTGGATTTTTCTCATGTTCTGAGCATAGGTAGGAAAGGCTGTTTGTTTGTTTGGAGTGGACTGTTTCCAGTAAGTCTTTTGACAAGGCGAGTGTTTCTAAGTTTGTGTATCTCACTGTGTCCCTGGTTGTAGACATTAGAAAAGAGAATGCATCAATGGATGTGTCCTGTCTAGTAGAAAGCTTTCCAGTATTCATCCTGCCCAATTTATGAATGGACTGCGGCTTGCCTTATGGATGGGCAACACCTACTATCTTCCTAAGTTCCTGATTTCTTCCTGCATTCTGGCCACTCTCCAGAATAGGCTCATGGTTTTGTGTCCAAGATATGTACCACCTCCAAGCTCTGTGACATGGCCATGTACTGGATAGCTGAAAGGAATGGTGAGCATCTCAGAAAGCTCAGATATCAGTGGGAACAGTAAAGTCTCAGTGGAGAAAGCCTGCTTTGGGCCTTTTGCTTACCTATTGTTCTGTTGCCCTGAATGTCAGGAAGGCCTTTGCCTCAGGGCACCCCTTTGTGAAGCCTCAAGAAAACAGTTTTCAAATGGAAATGAATGGGCATCACCTGTGGCTCTTTGCTTCATTGCTTTGCAAAGGGATGTATCTGAATCAGCCTCTTGGCCCTGTGTGAGGCTGTGGCTTAGATTGTCAGCACCTGATGGATTGAAGAAAGATCCCATGTGTGCATCCAAAGCCGAAATGGCAAAAAAGCAGTCATTTTGGATGAAGTCTCTCGCCTACCTCTGTAAGCTTCCTGAGCTCCATCAAGAGAGCATATGGATCCTTTCTGTCAAATGAGTTCTTCAAAGCCCTGCAGAGGCTAGCCCATAGCTGCTTGGGTTTTCTCCTGACTCCAATTGACACAAAGAATCTATACCCCGCAGTCAGTAGGCCTCAAATTGGAGAAGCAGAGCAGTATTAAAGGCAGGCCTATTTGATCACTCCTGGTGCACAGGAAGGCTGTCCAGGCCACCCTGATATTAGGCAAATGAGGGGCAAGGGAGCTTATTGTGGACACTGTCTTGGGCTGCGCCCCTGATGGAAACCTCCAGCCAGAGGTTATGATGAGTGTGTATATGGAAGAAGATGAGGGCCATGTGGCAGTGTTTTGGTTGGACTTGTGGTCCTTTGTGTGGCGGTTGGAAGAGATGACTGGGTCCACCTTGGCGTGAACTCTGGTGTGATTCCCCTTGGAGACTGAGTTCTGGAACTGACCTCAGAGAAGTATTGCCATGAACTGTGTTGAGCTTTTAGTAGGCCACGCATGAGGGTCGCCCTTGGAAACTGAGATCTAGGCCCAGGTTGGCTTTCCACAGAGCACTGGGAATCTCAGCCAGGATATCACATGATTTTATTCTTACAGACCTGGCAGCCATCGTTGAGAGTCAAAACACACATGGACCTCACATGGTAGACCTCAATGGGCCTGGCTTCATGCGACCTTTTGGCCACTCTTTGGGAAGCCTTGTTTGTGAGAGTTCTCCAGAGCTTTCATTGAAATGAGCTTCCTCACCATTTAATGGTTCCTGAATGAATGGAAACCCACAGTGCCTCCAACTTCATCCTTGAAAAATGGCTAGATAAATGCCATGACATTTTTAAGTTCCCATGACCAGGTGGCACTGGAGAACCTTTGGATGTCCTGTTGCTGATCAGGAGTGTACCAGACAGTGCCTTGATTGACTGGGTTTCATGAAAATGGTGTAGAACAGAGATGCCAGTAAGTTGGGGCCTGCTGAGTAGTGGGCCTAGAGAAGTGGTGTGCAGGAGTGTGATAAAACATCTGTGGTAGGGCCATGTGGATGTGACATTGGCTTCCAAATGGCTTGTGACTGACATGGTGCAGCCGGCAGACACTTATATGTAAAGGCATCTTGTTATATGGAGAGGTTTCAGGACAATGTTCAGAATCAGGTTGCTAGGGTCAAGGGGGCAAGCTCTGTGGGATAGAAAACTGGTTGGTGCCTTCTCCTGGGACCCTGACCCACCACACGTGACAGAACTCCCTCCAGCACTGTGTCCCAGTTGAACTCCTTGTATTTCATGAAGCAAATACCAAACTCCCAGTGCAGCAGCAAGAAACACCACGAAAAGTAGAGGAGGACCAAATGGCTTCCCAGTCCACACGGGGAGACACTTAGCCTCCAGTGGCCACTGTGGACCTACAAAGAGAGAATTCAGCACTTCTGCCTCATGTTCATTGGAAAATCAGCAACCATGTCCTCCAGGTCACATAGATGCAGACCCAGCTTTGATGGTCTCACTACAAAGGAAGCTAAAGCTCCTGACAACAACATATATTTCAAGTGCCCAACCTCAGAGGCAGTTTCTCACGAAGTCTTTAGGCCAGCAGAGCTCCATGTTTGTGGAGTGTTTACCCTGTCCCTTACTTATGGAAACTCCTCTACCACCTCCAAGCTTGTGAACTCCTGAGCATTTTCCATTCCACATATGTATCCACAGATTTTCTAACTCTTCCCCTCGAGTTGCTTCTTCCTTGGGGCGAAGGTCATGTCAAGGCATTGTTCTGGATGAGAGTGGGAAGATTTTTGTGTAGCACGTATTTGCATACACATTGGATTCATTTCCTATTTTCCATTTGAAATACTGATTCCCTGACACTAACCCATACCCTACTAGACTCTGACTATGAATCCTAATATGATGGAGAAAAAGAACCCAAACAGAATAGAAATACAAGCAGTTCAGAGGAGGCATGGTGTATAGTTGCACTTGCCTTTTGCATTATAAAGGGTAGGTGTTATAAATCGAGTCCAATTGAATAGAAATAGTTCTCCATGTGTTCTTAAAGTTAACAAATATGTGAATTCCTGTCTCCCTTTCTCTGTAGCCTATTCAGCACATGTATTTTTACATGCACATGAAGAATCCTACCTGGTATCCCACGTATATTCTTGTGAGGTGGCTGACTTGGCAGATACAAATTGTGAGAAGAGATCACTCCTCCCAAACGCTGTTGGAACTGAAAATTCAACCTATGGGTGAGCTTCCTACTTGAACAACAGGATACAAAAATCCATGTTCAGTAAAATAAATATTTTTGGATCTGTGGATGATATATATTTCATCATGAATTTCGAATGGCATATATATTTCGAATTTTTAATGTCTGTGTGTGTGTTTTGTGTGTGTGTGTATATATGGATATATACGCACACACACACACAAACTCTCTCCAGATTTTTCAAAATATGAAATATATGTGTCTTATGATACATTCCCTAAATTCATTCATGTTCATATATGTGGATTTATAATCAACTTTTCACAAGATTATTCTCAGAAATATTTATCCACCTGAAATACATATTTTTTTCCTAGTACTGAAAACTAACTTCAGTGGATGGTGCATAGAAATCCTAATCTTTCTACACTAACTGACCCAGTTTAACATCAATGCAAGTACATTCCTATGGGACATGATGTGTATTTTGACGTTCATTTTTATTCAACACTGGTACCTTACTATTTCTTCAGCTGATGCACATCATAGGATGTATATTTCATCCTCAAGTTTAAAAATTTCTAGGCATTTGGTTCACTTTCAATCCCTTCCTGCTTCAGAACACATGTATTCCTCCATGTTTCTTGACTGGTTTGTTCATGAGACTTCTTTCCAAACACATGATTTTCCATTTCCATAATCACTTTGGAAGCAAAACTCACACACCCTTCAGGGTAAACCATAACCCTAATATTGCCATTAGATGTATAACTGGTAGGAATGAATGATTGTGTATCAATATAAGATTTCCTATATACTTTCAGATATCAACTCAATCCATTATTTAAATTGGAAGCAGTTATATTATTTATTCACAGTATGGTCTATTCATGCATTATCTCTATATTCATAGACCCAGGGTACACCTATTTGTACCCCCAAATACTAATTAATACGTCTTCAACATATTGCTCCCAGCAATGGTGGAAGAAATACTCATGTCACCTGATCTACATATACATTTTATCACTGTGATATTCTGGACACAAAATGCAAAGGTCACACTTATGATTGTAGCAAAGCCTAATTGGAAAGTGAGCATGGATTACTAAAAACTTCCTTCTCCAGGTTGCCTAATGCTCTCCAATGTCAATCCTATTGGTGACTACACACTTGTTTCTTCCTAAGATTACATATTCAACCTCAACCCTGTTGAAAATGTCTAATCCTATCACTCACTTTATACTTTGCCTGATTTCCTAATGTCTCTATTGATATCTGCTTTCCTACATATTTTTCCCCAGTTCATCATTGTGACTGACTCTTCACATGTGCTGACATTTACATTCACTCTCTAACCGACACCCAATTGCTAAAGAACTTTTGGTCCAAATTTTACACTCACTCTTCTTCCTAATCCTACCGACTAGCTTCCTAATCTTACCTACTATCCCTTTTTGACTGGATGTTCTCTTCTACATTCAATGATCCAAGGTACATGGTCCTATGCCATTGTATATCAATTTATCTGAGACATCTGTGCAGAATGTAATTCAAAGCTAAGTATCCCAATCAAGGGCCCAATGCCCTTCTGGCCTTCAAATCTTACTTAGATTTCTGTTTTCATGCATATATTTCACCTATATATGATTATAAACATCTCAGGTTCCCAATACCATTCTACAACCAGCAGAATGATTCCTAACCCAAATCCAACATGTTCTTAACCCTAACCAGACACTGTTCCCTCAATCTAACTTTACAGAAGAGCAGGGAAAGAGTTGGTCTTACAATACAGGAATGGAGGGGATCTTCCACCTGCTGAGAACCTCAAAGGTCCATGCAGAAATGAACCCTGGAGAAGATGTAGGCAGCTATGAAGGACCTGAGAGAGCAAAAGTCATCTTCCATGGCAAACAACCTGGTCAGGATGAAGGGATGTGTCTGAATGAGCCTCTCTCTTCTTAATGTAGACAAGATGGACCAAACCAGGCCTGTGTGGAGAGCTGTTCCTTGGTGCCTATGGTGGATATTCCATTCTAACTTGTGAAAGTGTCACAGGAAGCAGGGGCAGCCTCCATCTCCTGGGAGCCTTGCAAGCAACTGTTAGGACACAGTGGTTGCCAGGCAGTGACCTCATTCAGTTCCTGAAGGAAGTGACCTCACCTCACTTCCTTGGTGATGGAACTCTCTGAACTTGGGATCCAGGAAGCCAGGCACCCAGAGGCAGTCCCAGTCCCAGTCCCAGTGGGCTCACTTGTTTGGATTTACCAAGGACAGAGTCAGTCTTCCTTGGTCCCTACTGATGTGAGGATGGCCAAATGCCAGGAAAGCACTGAAGAGGGCCTTGCCTGAGAAAGCAGGTCGTGGCTCACCGCTGGCTCCTGACAACTTCACAGAGTTGGCCAAGGAGGCCAGATCTGAGACAGGACAGGCCATTTCGGGGCAACATAGTATGGCCCAGCAGTCAGACGACACTCCGGGTAGTCACAGACCTACTAGGGGGAAGGAGGTGCCTTTGTGGGTGTGGGGGTGAGTTTGTGGATTTTTCTCATGTTCTGAGCATAGGTAGGAAAGGCTGTTTGTTTGTTTGGAGTGGACTGTTTCCAGTAAGTCTTTTGACAAGGCGAGTGTTTCTAAGTTTGTGTATCTCACTGTGTCCCTGGTTGTAGACATTAGAAAAGAGAATGCATCAATGGATGTGTCCTGTCTAGTAGAAAGCTTCCCAGTATTCATCCTGCCCAATTTATGAATGGACTGCGGCTTGCCTTATGGATGGGCAACACCTACTATCTTCCTAAGTTCCTGATTTCTTCCTGCATTCTGGCCACTCTCCAGAATAGGCTCATGGTTTTGTGTCCAAGATATGTACCACCTCCAAGCTCTGTGACATGGCCATGTACTGGATAGCTGAAAGGAATGGTGAGCATCTCAGAAAGCTCAGATATCAGTGGGAACAGTAAAGTCTCAGTGGAGAAAGCCTGCTTTGGGCCTTTTGCTTACCTATTGTTCTGTTGCCCTGAATGTCAGGAAGGCCTTTGCCTCAGGGCACCCCTTTGTGAAGCCTCAAGAAAACAGTTTTCAAATGGAAATGAATGGGCATCACCTGTGGCTCTTTGCTTCATTGCTTTGCAAAGGGATGTATCTGAATCAGCCTCTTGGCCCTGTGTGAGGCTGTGGCTTAGATTGTCAGCACCTGATGGATTGAAGAAAGATCCCATGTGTGCATCCAAAGCCAAAATGGCAAAAAAGCAGTCATTTTGGATGAAGTCTCTCGCCTTCCTCTGTAAGGTTCCTGACCTCCATCAAGAGAGCATAGGGATCCTTTGGGTCAAATGAGTTCTTCAAAGCCCTGCAGAGGCTAGCCCTGCCGCAGTCTGGCTGGGCACAATTCAGGAGCCACTTGTCAAAAGAAACAAACTTTATTTTTAAAACTACAAACGCCAAACAAAACAGCTCCTCAGGAAAAACCCTCAGAGCCCAACTGCCACCACCGGCTTCCACAAGCCTCTCCCACACACCAACCACACCACCTCCCCCAATCCTCCTGCTCTTGAGGCCGATTGGCTGGGTCGCGTGGGCGGAGCCAAAGAAGTCCCCCAATGAGCAGTTCCGTAGTCTGAAGGGCAGGGAAACAGCCCAATGAACATGACTGCAGAGGAGCCAATCAGCTAGATGTTGCTGGGGTCACTGTGAGCCAATCATCAGCTGGCAGCTTGAAGGGCAGGGAAACAGCCCAATGAACATCGCCGCAGAGGAGCCAATCAGCTAGATGTTGCTGGGGCCACTGTGAGCCAATCATCAGCCGGCAGCTGGGAGTTTGCTGGCAGCTGGAAGTTTTCTGGGGCCCCTTTGGCTGTGGCTCTCAACATCTCCCCCTCTCTGTTTAAACAACAAGCATGTGGCTTAGGGACCGTGCCTGCCTTAGGTTGTCCAATACTACATATGGTCCTTACCCGTCTTCGGATGAGCTGACCTCAGGGCGTCAGCCTCCTGTCTTAGGTTGGTACCATTGTAATTGGATCTTACCCGTCATTGACTACCGGTCCAGTATACAGCCACACCTGTGGAGAGGTACCAGCGGGGGGGGTGAGGTTCTTTGCCTCACCTCTGTTGGCCCCCAAATAGCTGAACGATCATGACAAGCAGAAGAGAGGAAGATATACCAAGCCAATTGACAGCTCTTGTTGGAAAAATTGTACCACCGATGACATCATCAGCAAAAATATTCCAACACTACCACAAGTCGCTGCACCAACAGATAGTTCACAATGCATACAAGTGAGTTAAGCGGTTCAGTGATGGCTATTGCAGAGACTGTAGATTAGTTTTATCTTTGTCTTCACCGGCACAGGGATGAAGATAGGAATTCTGGCAATAATGGCTAAAGAAAAAATTATATAACATTCTAGAAGGTACTAAAAGAAAACAATTTTCTTAACAATTCTTCACTGGCACTGGGATGAAAATAGAAATTCTGGCAATAATGGCTAAAGAAAACATTGTGTAACATTCCAGAAGGCACTAAAAGAAAACAATTTTCTTAACAATTTACATTATCTTCACTGGCACTGGGATGAAGATAGGAATTTTGGCAATAATGGTTAATATTAATAATTGTGTAACATTCTAGAAGGCACTAAAAGAAAACAATTTTCTTAACAATTTACATTATTTTGAAAAGAATTATTAAATATAATGAAAAGAATAGGTGAAAGTAAACAAACAGATCTGTTAACCTTCTTAACAGTTATTTACTCAATTTAAATTAAACCATTTAAATCACGTGAATAAAAAAAAATTTTGGATCCATTTTTTTTTTTATGAGCGCTCATCATATATGATACATGGACATATGTACATTCAAACACAAAACACAAGTGTGCACACATAATATAATACATACAACACATAACATAATGGTAAAGGCCTTATAACTTTTTACAGGTGAAATCTCCATTGCAATGTTTAAAAACTCTATAGTAAAAAAAAATATATAGAACTGATCAGCAAAACATTAACCTAGGTCTATATGAGCTCAAAAAACAAAATAGAATAAAATAGATATTGAAAAAAGCATCCTGGTTCTGTTGCAGATGTAAGGATAGCCAAATTGGAGTTTTGGATATCAGCTGTTATGGATTTGAGCCAAATCATCTTCTTTTTGGTCTGTAGAAATTGCTTTAATTAATCTCTCTGGAATCCAAATCGGCTGCTGTTCTCCCTGTGGAAACACAAAAACAGGCCCCCGACTCCAGACAATCACTGGGTCAGGACTTTAGTTAATCTCTCCGGAATCCAAATCGGCTGCTGTTCTTCCTGTGGAAACACACAAACAGACCCCCGACTCCAGACAATTACTGGGTCAGGACCTTTCCATTGTCCTGTTAGAATATCTTTCCAAAGTACCTTGGGCTTATGTACATTTTTTGGACACATATGCCTTTCTGCAGCACTAAGTCCTGATGAATCCAAATTTAAAAAGTTTAGAGTAAAAAGGGTTATTTTAAGTTTATCTTTGGGGAATATATACCCCTTCCCAATTCCGTCTTTTTGCTTTAATAAGTACATTTTAATAGTTTGATGAGCTCTTTCAACTATGCCTTGTCCCTGTGGATTGTATGGGATTCCTGTTATATGAGTAATGCCAAATGATGAACAAAATTGTTTAAAAGAAGTAGACGTATAACCAGGGGCATTATCTGTTTTTAACTGTTTTGGAATGCCCACAGTGGCAAAATTTTGTAAGCAATGAGCTATAACATCTTTAGTTTTTTCTCCGGCATGAAGGGAGCCCATCAAAAATCCAGAAGAAGTATCAACTGTAACATGCAAATATTTTAATTTTCCAAATTCTGGCAAGTGTGTGACGTCCATCTGCCAAATATGGTTAGGTATCAATCCTCTAGGATTGACTCCAAGATTAACTTGTGGTAAAAAGGTCACACAATTTTGACATTGTTTTATTATTTGTCTAGCTTGTTCCTTAGTTATTTTAAAACGCTTTTGTAAAGTATTAGCATTGACATGGAACCTTTTATGAAAATTTATAGCTTCTTCTAGTATAGAGAAAATATGAATGTCATGTGTAGTTTTATCTGCTAAATCATTGCCAAAACTAAGGGCTCCAGGCAATCCTGTATGTGCCCTGATATGTCCTATAAAGAATGGATCTTTTCTGTCCCAGATTAAACTTTGTATAGTGGAAAACAAAGAGAAAACAGTAGAAGAAGGGGAAATCCTACCAGCATCTTCAAGGGATACTATAGCATTAACTATATACTGACTATCAGAAAATAAATTAAATATAGAATCTTTAAACATCACAAAAGTTTGTAATACTGCATTAAGCTCTACCTTTTGAGCTGATTGTTTGGGTACTAAAAATGTAAAAGTTCGATCAGGGGTAACTATTGCTGCTGTACCATTATTTGATCCATCAGTGAATATATTTGGAGCATTCATGATAGGTGTTTTTCTTGTCATTTTTGGAAAAATTACAGGATGCAATGACCAAAAAGACAATAAAGGATTAGATGGTAAGTGGTTATCAAATGAAACATTAGATTTGCACATGATTATTGCCCAAGTATTTAACTCATTAGCTAATTCATCAATTTGATTCATAGTATATGGAGTAATAATTTTATTAGGAGAAATTCCAAACACTGCCTTTGCTGTTTTTATTCCTTTGAGTATTAATTGTCCTACAGCCTCAGGATACCTAGTAAGAATAGTGTTAGGAGAATAAGATAAATGTATCCATAATAATGGACCTTCTTGCCAAAATACTCCTGTAGGAATATTTTTTGTTGATAGTACAATAAATAATAAAGGCAAACTTATATCAATTCTATCCAAATGCATATTTTCCATATATGTTTCAATGATTTTTAATGCCTTTCTTGCTTCAGGCGTCAACATTCGGGGTGAATTTGGATCTGATGGACCTTTTAGGATATCAAATAAAGGTCCCAATTCTCCTGTTGGAATACCTAGATAAGGCCTTATCCAATTTATGTCTCCTAATAACTTTTGAAAGTCATTAAGTGATTTGAGTTGATCTACTCGTATTTGAATTTTTGGTGGACGGACCATGGTTGAGGATAATAGAACTCCCAAATAATTAATTGGAAAATTTAATTGTACTTTATCTATTGCTATCTCTAGATTATAATTTTTTAATAAGTTTGTAAGTGTGGCATAACATTCTAGCAATGTGTTTTTAGCTTTGTGTGCTAATAATATGTCATCCATATAGTGAAATATTTGTAGCTCAGGATTTTGATTTCTAAGTGGCTGGATTACTCTGTTAACATAAATTTGACACATAGTTGGGCTGTTAGCCATCCCTTGAGGGAGTACTTTCCATTCATATCTCTGATCAGGACCTTCATGATTCAGTGCAGGGATAGTAAATGCAAAACGTGGACTATCCTCAGGATGAATTGGAATTGAAAAAAAACAATCTTTAATATCTATAACTAAAACATACCAAGTTTTTGGCAAAGCAGACAACTGAGGAATCCCCGATTGAGCAGGTCCCATAATGACCATTTCATTATTAATGGCTCTTAAATCTTGCAATAATCTCCATTTACCAGATTTCTTTTTGATGACAAAAATGGGAGTATTATGGGGAGATACAGAAGGTTGTATATGTCCTTCCACTAATTGTTGTTTGACCAGATCATGGGCTACTTGTATCTTTTCTTTAGTCAAGGGCCACTGAGGGACC
This sequence comes from Urocitellus parryii, assembly GCF_045843805.1. NCBI lineage: Eukaryota > Metazoa > Chordata > Mammalia > Rodentia > Sciuridae > Urocitellus > Urocitellus parryii. Next base: position 41,269 of record NW_027551840.1, read on the forward strand.
CATACTGGTCTTTCTGATTTCCAGGTAATTTTTATTGTCTCAGTGGCCCTTTGTGAAAATCCAACCCATGTCTGTCTGTTCCTTGATTTATTTGTATTGGTGCTGCTATACCTTGTTCTTGTTTTTCTAATCTTTTTCCTTTCCTAAAACCTTGTCTAGCCATAATAGTGGGTGCATTTTGATTGATATTATTTGTTAATGTCAAACCTAATTGATCTAAGACATCTCGTCCCCATAAATTTACAGGAAGATGATCCAATACATATGGCTGTATAGTTCCTTCACATCCTTCAGGATCCTTCCAATCTAATACCATTGCACTTTTATCGGGATTATTCGCCACTCCTAGGCCTCGAAGCGTTTGAGTGGCTTGTTGTAATGGCCAATGTTTTGGCCATTCTTGACGAGAGATAATGCTAAGGTCTGCACCTGTATCCAGTAGCCCATTAAATTCATGTCCTTGAATATTTAGTTTTAGCATGGGGCGAGAATCTAAATTTAAAGAAAGCATAGCCCAATCTACACCTGTGGAGCCTAATCCCTTGGAACCTCTTTCTACAACATGACTGGAAAATTTATCATGTAGGCTTGGTATTATTAGTAATTGTGCTATTCTATCTCCTGGTGAAATTACTGATATACCCTTTGGAGAACTGGCTATAATTTTTATTTCACCTTCATAATCGGGATCAATTACCCCAGGACTTATCAAAAGTCCTTTTAGAGTAGAAGAGCTGCGTCCCAATAATAAGCCTACTGTTCCTTTGGGAAGAGGTCCTTTCACCCCTGTGGGAATGATTTGAACTCCCATCTCTGGAGTTAGTACTGCTCTGGCAGAGGCGCAGATGTCCAACCCTGCGCTCCCTCTGGTTTGTCTGATGAGGGATCTGATGCCCTGGGCACTACCCTGATGGGGTTGCTGGGGTTGCTGGGTTCCTCCAGAGCTCCGTATATTTGTGGTTTGGGGCCCCGGAGCATTGGGGCCCCCTGTCCGTTTTTTGGCAACGGAACCCGATGCCTTTGTCCACGATATTGTGGATAAAAACCTTGTCCTTGTTCGTTTTTTGATAATGGAGTACCCTCTATGGTGGTTTGAGAACGGCATTCATTAGCCCAATGTCTCCCTCTACGGCATCGTGGGCAAATACCCGGTATTCTATTCCTTTGATACCTAGTATTGTTAAACCCTCCTCCTATGGGGCAATTCCTTTTAAAATGTCCTGCTTGTTGACAATTGTAGCATGTTCTTAGCCCGGCATCTAAAGCCTGTTTTACTGCAGCTGCCACAATTTGCCCTTGTTCATTAATGTCTCTGGCATCTAAAGCCTGTTTTACTGCAGCTGCCACAATTTGCCCTTGTTCATTAATGTCTCTGGCATCTAAAGCCTGTTTTACTGCAGCTGCCATGACTTGCTCTTGTTCATTAATGTCTCTACACAATTTAATATATTTGTTTAAATCTTCCTGTTTCCATGGTCTAATGATATCTCTGCACCAACGATTTGCTTGGTCATAAGCCAGTTGTTTTATTAATGGCATTGCTTGTTCTGTATTCCCAAAAACTCTGGTAGCTGTTTGAATAAGCCTATCTACAAATTCAGCATAAGGTTCATTAGCTCCTTGTATTATCTTAGATAATTGACCTTGTAAACCTCCATGTCCTTGTAAAGTCTTCCATGCCTTAAGTGCATCTATAGCAATTTGTGCGTATACACCAGGATCATATGCAAGTTGTTGCTGCCGATCCTCATAAGGTCCCTTTCCTAACAACATATCTAGATTTCTCTGAGGATAACCAGCTGCTGCATTTCCCATAGCTGTCTCCTTGCAAAATTCCTCATTAGCAACCTTCCATAACAGGTATTGTCCTCCAGTTAGCACAGCTTTACACATATTAGCCCAATCTGCTGGCGTCATGTTTAAGTTGGTAATGGATTCTATCAAGCTTACAGTGAAGGGTGCTTGAGGACCATAGGTTGTTACAGCCTCTTTTAGCTCCTTCACTGTTTTGTAAAATAAACCCTGGTGAATTCGCTGCCCTCCTACCTCAAATACAGGGCATACTTGAGATCCTGTCTCAGGATCCCAACTATCAACTGCGGGGGTTGGGAGTCTCTTAGCATATGGAGGTGGTGCTGTTGATTGGACACTTATGCCCTCTGGTGATAGAATGCTGTTAGTAGCAGTCTCCTGTAGAGGTGGTGCTGTTGGTTGGAGACTTTCGCTCTCTGATAGAAAGGTGTTATTAGCAGTCTCCTGTTGTAACTTTTCCCCTGATGGCTTTTTCTGCTCTAAACTTCCTTCCTCTGTCTCACTAGCTTGAAAGACCTTCTCTTGTACTTGAATCTTTTCCTCATTCTGACTAACTTGAGAGACCTCTTTTACTTGAATCAATATGTCTTCTCCTTCCTCTACCTTTGTCTGATCTGAAGGCTTTGGACTAAGCAAACCAGATATGTTCGCCCACAATGTCAATGTGCCAACTGGCAGAGTCCCTGGGTTGTACTTTTCTATTCTTTTTAAATCTTCACCATGATGGTTCCATTGTGATATATCTAACAACTCCTCCTTAAAAAGCCATGGGCTGTATTTTTGTATTGTATCAACGTATGCCCTGAGTATTCTTGATTTTACTGAGATGCCTCCTTCGTCTAACAATTTACTTAACACTCTTTCGGTTTGTTTTTTACTAATTGCTGATCCCGTATTTCTACTATAATACAACCCAGCAAGATAACACCAAACCAAACCGAGACAGAATCCAATAAAAATGGAACAACAAAATTTCATTAGAGCCTTTCTATCCTCCTGACATGTGCATCCGTCCTTTCTCCCTATCTGTTCCTCAGACGCAAATAGTTTTTCCTCAGATGTGAGCGGTTTTTCTTCCGTCTCACTCATCTCCAGGGACTGAAATGTCCATCCGACCTTTCTCCCTATCTGTTCCTCAAACGCAAATAGTTTTTCCTCAAATGTGAGCGGTTTTTCTTCCGTCTCACTCATCTCCAGGGATAGGCAACTTAAAACAAAAATGAAGCAAAACAAAAGAGTAAACTTAGAATGGCTACCCATCCTCTCGCCCTGCCCTCAGGGGCGAGCAGTTTACTTACCCTCAGTCGCTCCCCGTGCGGGCCACCAAATGCCGCAGTCTGGCTGGGCACAATTCAGGAGCCACTTGTCAAAAGAAACAAACTTTATTTTTAAAACTACAAACGCCAAACAAAACAGCTCCTCAGGAAAAACCCTCAGAGCCCAACTGCCACCACCGGCTTCCACAAGCCTCTCCCACACACCAACCACACCACCTCCCCCAATCCTCCTGCTCTTGAGGCCGATTGGCTGGGTCGCGTGGGCGGAGCCAAAGAAGTCCCCCAATGAGCAGTTCCGTAGTCTGAAGGGCAGGGAAACAGCCCAATGAACATGACTGCAGAGGAGCCAATCAGCTAGATGTTGCTGGGGTCACTGTGAGCCAATCATCAGCTGGCAGCTTGAAGGGCAGGGAAACAGCCCAATGAACATCGCCGCAGAGGAGCCAATCAGCTAGATGTTGCTGGGGCCACTGTGAGCCAATCATCAGCCGGCAGCTGGGAGTTTGCTGGCAGCTGGAAGTTTTCTGGGGCCCCTTTGGCTGTGGCTCTCAACATAGCCCATAGGTGCTTGGGTTTTCTCCTGACTCCAATTCACACAAAGAATCTATACCCCGCAGTCAGTAGGCCTCAAATTGGAGAAGCAGAGCAGTATTAAAGGCAGGCCTATTTGATCACTCCTGGTGCACAGGAAGGCTGTCCAGGCCACCCTGATATTAGGCAAATGAGGGGCAAGGGAGCTTATTGTGGACACTGTCTTGGGCTGCGCCCCTGATGGAAACCTCCAGCCAGAGGTTGTGATGAGTGTGTATATGGAAGAAGATGAGGGCCATCTGGGAGTGTTTTGGTTGGACTTGTGGTCCTTTGTGTGGCGGTTGGAAGAGATGACTGGGTCCACCTTGGCGTGAACTCTGGTGTGATTCCCCTTGGAGACTGAGTTCTGGAACTGACCTCAGAGAAGTATTGCCATGAACTGTGTTGAGCTTTTAGTAGGCCACGCATGAGGGTCGCCCTTGGAAACTGAGATCTAGGCCCAGGTTGGCTTTCCACAGAGCACTGGGAATCTCAGCCAGGATATCACATGATTTTATTCTTACAGACCTGGCAGCCATCGTTGAGAGTCAAAACACACATGGACCTCACATGGTAGACCTCAATGGGCCTGGCTTCATGCGACCTTTTGGCCACTCTTTGGGAAGCCTTGTTTGTGAGAGTTCTCCAGAGCTTTCATTGAAATGAGCTTCCTCACCATTTAATGGTTCCTGAATGAATGGAAACCCACAGTGCCTCCAACTTCATCCTTGAAAAATGGCTAGATAAATGCCATGACATTTTTAAGTTCCCATGACCAGGTGGCACTGGAGAACCTTTGGATGTCCTGTTGCTGATCAGGAGTGTACCAGACAGTGCCTTGATTGACTGGGTTTCATGAAAATGGTGTAGAACAGAGATGCCAGTAAGTTGGGGCCTGCTGAGTAGTGGGCCTAGAGAAGTGGTGTGCAGGAGTGTGATAAAACATCTGTGGTAGGGCCATGTGGATGTGACATTGGCTTCCAAATGGCTTGTGACTGACATGGTGCAGCCGGCAGACACTTATATGTAAAGGCATCTTGTTATATGGAGAGGTTTCAGGACAATGTTCAGAATCAGGTTGCTAGGGTCAAGGGGGCAAGCTCTGTGGGATAGAAAACTGGTTGGTGCCTTCTCCTGGGACCCTGACCCACCACACGTGACAGAACTCCCTCCAGCACTGTGTCCCAGTTGAACTCCTTGTATTTCATGAAGCAAATACCAAACTCCCAGTGCAGCAGCAAGAAACACCACGAAAAGTAGAGGAGGACCAAATGGCTTCCCAGTCCACACGGGGAGACACTTAGCCTCCAGTGGCCACTGTGGACCTACAAAGAGAGAATTCAGCACTTCTGCCTCATGTTCATTGGAAAATCAGCAACCATGTCCTCCAGGTCACATAGATGCAGACCCAGCTTTGATGGTCTCACTACAAAGGAAGCTAAAGCTCCTGACAACAACATATATTTCAAGTGCCCAACCTCAGAGGCAGTTTCTCAGGAAGTCTTTAGGCCAGCAGAGCTCCATGTTTGTGGAGTGTTTACCCTGTCCCTTACTTATGGAAACTCCTCTACCACCTCCAAGCTTGTGAACTCCTGAGCATTTTCCATTCCACATATGTATCCACAGATTTTCTAACTCTTCCCCTCGAGTTGCTTCTTCCTTGGGGCGAAGGTCATGTCAAGGCATTGTTCTGGATGAGAGTGGGAAGATTTTTGTGTAGCACGTATTTGCATACACATTGGATTCATTTCCTATTTTCCATTTGAAATACTGATTCCCTGACACTAACCCATACCCTACTAGACTCTGACTATGAATCCTAATATGATGGAGAAAAAGAACCCAAACAGAATAGAAATACAAGCAGTTCAGAGGAGGCATGGTGTATAGTTGCACTTGCCTTTTGCATTATAAAGGGTAGGTGTTATAAATCGAGTCCAATTGAATAGAAATAGTTCTCCATGTGTTCTTAAAGTTAACAAATATGTGAATTCCTGTCTCCCTTTCTCTGTAGCCTATTCAGCACATGTATTTTTACATGCACATGAAGAATCCTACCTGGTATCCCACGTATATTCTTGTGAGGTGGCTGACTTGGCAGATACAAATTGTGAGAAGAGATCACTCCTCCCAAACGCTGTTGGAACTGAAAATTCAACCTATGGGTGAGCTTCCTACTTGAACAACAGGATACAAAAATCCATGTTCAGTAAAATAAATATTTTTGGATCTGTGGATGATATATATTTCATCATGAATTTCGAATGGCATATATATTTCGAATTTTTAATGTCTCTGTGTGTGTTTTGTGTGTGTGTGTATATATGGATATATATGCACACACACACACAAACTCTCTCCAGATTTTTCAAAATATGAAATATATGTGTCTTATGATACATTCCCTAAATTCATTCATGTTCATATATGTGGATTTATAATCAACTTTTCACAAGATTATTCTCAGAAATATTTATCCACCTGAAATACATATTTTTTTCCTAGTACTGAAAACTAACTTCAGTGGATGGTGCATAGAAATCCTAATCTTTCTACACTAACTGACCCAGTTTAACATCAATGCAAGTACATTCCTATGGGACATGATGTGTATTTTGACGTTCATTTTTATTCAACACTGGTACCTTACTATTTCTTCAGCTGATGCACATCATAGGATGTATATTTCATCCTCAAGTTTAAAAATTTCTAGGCATTTGGTTCACTTTCAATCCCTTCCTGCTTCAGAACACATGTATTCCTCCATGTTTCTTGACTGGTTTGTTCATGAGACTTCTTTCCAAACACATGATTTTCCATTTCCATAATCACTTTGGAAGCAAAACTCACACACCCTTCAGGGTCAACCATAACCCTAATATTGCCATTAGATGTATAACTGGTAGGAATGAATGATTGTGTATCAATATAAGATTTCCTATATACTTTCAGATATCAACTCAATCCATTATTTAAATTGGAAGCAGTTATATTATTTATTCACAGTATGGTCTATTCATGCATTATCTCTATATTCATAGACCCAGGGTACACCTATTTGTACCCCCAAATACTAATTAATACGTCTTCAACATATTGCTCCCAGCAATGGTGGAAGAAATACTCATGTCACCTGATCTACATATACATTTTATCACTGTCATATTCTGGACACAAAATGCAAAGGTCACACTTATGATTGTAGCAAAGCCTAATTGGAAAGTGAGCATGGATTACTAAAAACTTCCTTCTCCAGGTTGCCTAATGCTCTCCAATGTCAATCCTATTGGTGACTACACACTTGTTTCTTCCTAAGATTACATATTCAACCTCAACCCTGTTGAAAATGTCTAATCCTATCACTCACCTTATACTTTGCCTGATTTCCTAATGTCTCTATTGATATCTGCTTTCCTACATATTTTTCCCCAGTTCATCATTGTGACTGACTCTTCACATGTGCTGACATTTACATTCACTCTCTAACCGACACCCAATTGCTAAAGAACTTTTGGTCCAAATTTTACACTCACTCTTCTTCCTAATCCTACCGACTAGCTTCCTAATCTTACCTACTATCCCTTTTTGACTGGATGTTCTCTTCTACATTCAATGATCCAAGGTACATGGTCCTATGCCATTGTATATCAATTTATCTGAGACATCTGTGCAGAATGTAATTCAAAGCTAAGTATCCCAATCAAGGGCCCAATGCCCTTCTGGCCTTCAAATCTTACTTAGATTTCTGTTTTCATGCATATATTTCACCTATATATGATTATAAACATCTCAGGTACCCAATACCATTCTACAACCAGCAGAATGATTCCTAACCCAAATCGAACATGTTCTTAACCCTAACCAGACACTGTTCCCTCAATCTAACTTTACAGAAGAGCAGGGAAAGAGTTGGTCTTACAATACAGGAATGGAGGGGATCTTCCACCTGCTGAGAACCTCAAAGGTCCATGCAGAAATGAACCCTGGAGAAGATGTAGGCAGCTATGAAGGACCTGAGAGAGCAAAAGTCATCTTCCATGGCAAACAACCTGGTCAGGATGAAGGGATGTGTCTGAATGAGCCTCTCTCTTCTTAATGTAGACAAGATGGACCAAACCAGGCCTGTGTGGAGAGCTGTTCCTTGGTGTCTATGGTGGATATTCCATTCTAACTTGTGAAAGTGTCACAGGAAGCAGGGGCAGCCTCCATCTCCTGGGACCCTTGCAAGCAACTGTTAGGACACAGTGGTTGCCAGGCAGTGACCTCATTCAGTTCCTGAAGGAAGTGACCTCACCTCACTTCCTTGGTGATGGAACTCTCTGAACTTGGCATCCAGGAAGCCAGGCACCAAGAGGCAGTCCCAGTCCCAGTCCCAGTGGGCTCACTTGTTTGGATTTACCAAGGACAGAGTCAGTCTTCCTTGGTCCCTACTGATGTGAGGATGGCCAAATGCCAGGAAAGCACTGAAGAGGGCCTTGCCTGAGAAAGCAGGTCGTGGCTCACCGCTGGCTCCTGACAACTTCACAGAGTTGGCCAAGGAGGCCAGATCTGAGACAGGACAGGCCATTTCGGGGCAACATAGTATGGCCCAGCAGTCAGACGACACTCCGGGTAGTCACAGACCTACTAGGGGGAAGGAGGTGCCTTTGTGGGTGTGAGGGTGAGTTTGTGGATTTTTCTCATGTTCTGAGAATAGGTAGGAAAGGCTGTTTGTTTGTTTGGAGTGGACTGTTTCCAGTAAGTCTTTTGACAAGGCGAGTGTTTCTAAGTTTGTGTATCTCACTGTGTCCCTGGTTGTAGACATTAGAAAAGAGAATGCATCAATGGATGTGTCCTGTCTAGTAGAAAGCTTCCCAGTATTCATCCTGCCCAATTTATGAATGGACTGCGGCTTGCCTTATGCATGGGCAACACCTACTATCTTCCTAAGTTCCTGATTTCTTCCGGCATTCTGGCCACTCTCCAGAATAGGCTCATGGTTTTGTGTCCAAGATATGTACCACCTCCAAGCTCTGTGACATGGCCATGTACTGGATAGCTGAAAGGAATGGTGAGCATCTCAGAAAGCTCAGATATCAGTGGGAACAGTAAAGTCTCAGTGGAGAAAGCCTGCTTTGGGCCTTTTGCTTACCTATTGTTCTGTTGCCCTGAATGTCAGGAAGGCCTTTGCCTCAGGGCACCCCTTTGTGAAGCCTCAAGAAAACAGTTTTCAAATGGAAATGAATGGGCATCACCTGTGGCTCTTTGTTTCATTGCTTTGCAAAGGGATGTATCTGAATCAGCCTCTTGGCCCTGTGTGAGGCTGTGGCTTAGATTGTCAGCACCTGATGGATTGAAGAAAGATCCCATGTGTGCATCCAAAGCCGAAATGGCAAAAAAGCAGTCATTTTGGATGAAGTCTCTCGCCTTCCTCTGTAAGCTTCCTGAGCTCCATCAAGAGAGCATATGGATCCTTTGGGTCAAATGAGTTCTTCAAAGCCCTGCAGAGGCTAGCCCATAGGTGCTTGGGTTTTCTCCTGACTCCAATTGACACAAAGAATCTATACCCCGCAGTCAGTAGGCCTCAAATTGGAGAAGCAGAGTAGTATTAAAGGCAGGCCTATTTGATCACTCCTGGTGCACAGGAAGGCTGTCCAGGCCACCCTGATATTAGGCAAATGAGGGGCAAGGGAGCTTATTGTGGACACTGTCTTGGGCTGCGCCCCTGATGGAAACCTCCAGCCAGAGGTTGTGATGAGTGTGTATATGGAAGAAGATGAGGGCCATGTGGCAGTGTTTTGGTTGGAATTGTGGTCCTTTGTGTGGCGGTTGGAAGAGATGACTGGGTCCACCTTGGCGTGAACTCTGGTGTGATTCCCCTTGGAGACTGAGTTCTGGAACTGACCTCAGAGAAGTATTGCCATGAACTGTGTTGAGCTTTTAGTAGGCCACGCATGAGAGTCGCCCTTGGACACTGAGATCTAGGCCCAGGTTGGCTTTCCACAGAGCACTGGGAATCTCAGCCAGGATATCACACGATTTTATTCTTACAGACCTGGCAGCCATCGTTGAGAGTCAAAACACACATGGACCTCACATGGTAGACCTCAATGGGCCTGGCTTCATGCGACCTTTTGGCCACTCTTTGGGAAGCCTTGTTTGTGAGAGTTCTCCAGAGCTTTCATTGAAATGAGCTTCCTCACCATTTAATGGTTCCTGAATGAATGGAAACCCACAGTGCCTCCAACTTCATCCTTGAGAAATGGCTAGATAAATGCCATGACATTTTTAAGTTCCCATGACCAGGTGGCACTGGAGAACCTTTGGATGTCCTGTTGCTGATCAGGAGTGTACCAGACAGTGCCTTGATTGACTGGGTTTCATGAAAATGGTGTAGAACAGAGATGCCAGTAAGTTGGGGCCTGCTGAGTAGTGGGCCTAGAGAAGTGGTGTGCAGGAGTGTGATAAAACATCTGTGGTAGGGCCATGTGGATGTGACATTGGCTTCCAAATGGCTTGTGACTGACATGGTGCAGCCGGCAGACACTTATATGTAAAGGCATCTTGTTATATGGAGAGGTTTCAGGACAATGTTCAGAATCAGGTTGCTAGGGTCAAGGGGGCAAGCTCTGTGGGATAGAAAACTGGTTGGTGCCTTCTCCTGGGACCCTGACCCACCACACGTGACAGAACTCCCTCCAGCACTGTGTCCCAGTTGAACTCCTTGTATTTCATGAAGCAAATACCAAACTCCCAGTGCAGCAGCAAGAAACACCACGAAAAGTAGAGGAGGACCAAATGGCTTCCCAGTCCACACGGGGAGACACTTAGGCTCCAGTGGCCACTGTGGACCTACAAAGAGAGAATTCAGCACTTCTGCCTCATGTTCATTGGAAAATCAGCAACCATGTCCTCCAGGTCACATAGATGCAGACCCAGCTTTGATGGTCTCACTACAAAGGAAGCTAAAGCTCCTGACAACAACATATATTTCAAGTGCCCAACCTCAGAGGCAGTTTCTCACAAAGTCTTTAGGCCAGCAGAGCTCCATGTTTGTGGAGTGTTTACCCTGTCCCTTACTTATGGAAACTCCTCTACCACCTCCAAGGTTGTGAACTCCTGAGCATTTTCCATTCCACATATGTATCCACAGATTTTCTAACTCTTCCCCTTGAGTTGCTTCTTCCTTGGGGCAAAGGTCATGTCAAGGCATTGTTCTGGATGAGAGTGGGAAGATTTTTGTGTAGCACGTATTTGCATACAGATTGGATTCATTTCCTATTTTCCATTTGAAATACTGATTCCCTGACACTAACCCATACCCTACTAGACTCTGACTATGAATCCTAATATGATGGAGAAAAAGAACCCAAACAGAATAGAAATACAAGCAGTTCAGAGGAGGCATGGTGTATAGTTGCACTTGCCTTTTGCATTATAAAGGGTAGGTGTTATAAATCGAGTCCAATTGAATAGAAATAGTTCTCCATGTGTTCTTAAAGTTAACAAATATGTGAATTCCTGTCTCCCTTTCTCTGTAGCCTATTCAGCACATGTATTTTTACATGCACATGAAGAATCCTACCTGGTATCCCACGTATATTCTTGTGAGGTGGCTGACTTGGCAGATACAAATTGTGAGAAGAGATCACTCCTCCCAAACGCTGTTGGAACTGAAAATTCAACCTATGGGTGAGCTTCCTACTTGAACAACAGGATACAAAAATCCATGTTCAGTAAAATAAATATTTTTGGATCTGTGGATGATATATATTTCATCATGAATTTCGAATGGCATATATATTTCGAATTTTTAATGTCTCTGTGTGTGTTTTGTGTGTGTGTGTATATATGGATATATATACACACACACACACAAACTCTCTCCAGATTTTTCAAAATATGAAATATATGTGTCTTATGATACATTGCCTAAATTCATTCATGTTCATATATGTGGATTTATAATCAACTTTTCACAAGATTATTCTCAGAAATATTAATCCACCAGAAATACATATTTTTTTCCTAGTACTGAAAACTAACTTCAGTGGATGGTGCATAGAAATCCTAATCTTTCTACACTAACTGACCCAGTTTAACATCAATGCAAGTACATTCCTATGGGACATGATGTGTATTTTGACATTCATTTTTATTCAACACTGGTATCTTACTATTTCTTCAGCTGATGCACATCATAGGATGTATATTTCATCCTCAAGTTTAAAAATTTCTAGGCATTTGGTTCACTTTCAATCCCTTCCTGCTTCAGAACACATGTATTCCTCCATGTTTCTTGACTGGTTTGTTCATGAGACTTCTTTCCAAACACATGATTTTCCATTTCCATAATCACTTTGGAAGCAAAACTCACACACCCTTCAGGGTAAACCATAACCCTAATATTGCCATTAGATGTATAACTGGTAGGAATGAATGATTGTGTATCAATATAAGATTTCCTATATACTTTCAGATATCAACTCAATCCATTATTTAAATTGGAAGCAGTTATATTATTTATTCACAGTATGGTCTATTCATGCATTATCTCTATATTCATAGACCCAGGGTACACCTATTTGTACCCCCAAATACTAATTAATACGTCTTCAACATATTGCTCCCAGCAATGTTGGAAGAAATACTCATGTCACCTAATCTACATATACATTTTATCACTGTCATATTCTGGACACAAAATGCAAAGGTCACACTTATGATTGTAGCAAAGCCTAATTGGAAAGTGAGCATGGATTACTAAAAACTTCCTTCTCCAGGTTGCCTAATGCTCTCCAATGTCAATCCTATTGGTGACTACACACTTGTTTCTTCCTAAGATTATTCAACCTCAACCCTGTTGAAAATGTCTAATCCTATCACTCACCTTATACTTTGCCTGATTTCCTAATGTCTCTATTGATATCTGCTTTCCTACATATTTTTCCCCAGTTCATCATTGTGACTGACTCTTCACATGTGCTGACATTTACATTCACTCTCTAACCGACAACCAATTGCTAAAGAACTTTTGGTCCAAATTTTACACTCACTCTTCTTCCTAATCCTACCGACTAGCTTCCTAATCTTACCTACTATCCCTTTTTGACTGGATGTTCTCTTCTACATTCAATGATCCAAGGTACATGGTCCTATGCCATTGCATATCAATTTATCTGAGACATCTGTGCAGAATGTAATTCAAAGCTAAGTATCCCAATCAAGGGCCCAATGCCCTTCTGGCCTTCAAATCTTACTTAGATTTCTGTTTTCATGCATATATTTCACCTATATATGATTATAAACATCTCAGGTTCCCAATACCATTCTACAACCAGCAGAATGATTCCTAACCCAAATCGAACATGTTCTTAACCCTAACCAGACACCATTCCCTCAATCTAACTTAACAGAAGAGCAGGGAAAGAGTTGGTCTTACAATACAGGAATGGAGGGGATCTTCCACCTGCTGAGAACCTCAAAGGTCCATGCAGAAATGAACCCTGGAGAAGATGTAGGCAGCTATGAAGGACCTGAGAGAGCAAAAGTCATCTTCCATGGCAAACAACCTGGTCAGGATGAAGGGATGTGTCTGAATGAGCCTCTCTCTTCTTAATGTAGACAAGATGGACCAAACCAGGCCTGTGTGGAGAGCTGTTCCTTGGTGCCTATGGTGGATATTCCATTCTAACTTGTGAAAGTGTCACAGGAAGCAGGGGCAGCCTCCATCTCCTGGGAGACTTGCAGGCAACTGTTAGGACACAGTGGTTGCCAGGCAGTGACCTCATTCAGTTCCTGAAGGAAGTGACCTCACCTCACTTCCTTGGTGATGGAACTCTCTGAACTTGGGATCCAGGAAGCCAGGCACCCAGAGGCAGTCCCAGTCCCAGTCCCAGTGGGCTCACTTGTTTGGATTTACCAAGGACAGAGTCAGTCTTCCTTGGTCCCTACTGATGTGAGGATGGCCAAATGCCAGGAAAGCACTGAAGAGGGCCTTGCCTGAGAAAGCAGGTCGTGGCTCACCGCTGGCTCCTGACAACTTCACAGTGGTGGCCAAGGAGGCCAGATCTGAGACAGGACAGGCCATTTCGGAGCAACATAGTATGGCCCAGCAGTCAGACGACACTCCGGGTAGTCACAGACCTACTTTGGGGAAGGAGGTGCCTTTGTGGGTGTGGGGGAGTGTTTGTGGATTTTTCTCATGTTCTGAGAATAGGTAGGAAAGGCTGTTTGTTTGTTTGGAGTGGACTGTTTCCAGTAAGTCTTTTGACAAGGCGAGTGTTTCTAAGTTTGTGTATCTCACTGTGTCCCTGGTTGTAGACATTAGAAAAGAGAATGCATCAATGGATGTGTCCTGTCTAGTAGAAAGCTTCCCAGTATTCATCCTGCCCAATTTATGAATGGACTGCGGCTTGCCTTATGGATGGGCAACACCTACTATCTTCCTAAGTTCCTGTTTTCTTCCTGCATTCTGGCCACTCTCCAGAATAGGCTCATGGTTTTGTGTCCAAGATATGTACCACCTCCAAGCTCTGTGACATGGCCATGTACTGGATAGCTGAAAGGAATGGTGAGCATCTCAGAAAACTCAGATATCAGTGGGAACAGTAAAGTCTCAGTGGAGACAGCCTGCTTTGGGCCTTTTGCTTACCTATTGTTCTGTTGCCCTGAATGTCAGGAAGGCCTTTGCCTCAGGGCACCCCTTTGTGAAGCCTCAAGAAAACAGTTTTCAAATGGAAATGAATGGGCATCACCTGTGGCTCTTTGCTTCATTGCTTTGCAAAGGGATGTGTCTGAATCAGCCTCTTGGCCCTGTGTGAGGCTGTGGCTTAGATTGTCAGCACCTGATGGATTGAAGAAAGATCCCATGTGTGCATCCAAAGCCAAAATGGCCAAAAAGTAGTCATTGTGGATGAAGTCTCTCGCCTTCCTCTGTAAGGTTCCTGACCTCCATCAAGAGAGCATAGGGATCCTTTGGGTCAAAGGAGTTCTTTAAGCCCTGCAGAGGCTAGCCCATAGGTGCTTGGGTTTTCTCCTGACTCCAATTGACACAAAGAATCTATACCCCGCAGTCAGTAGGCCTCAAATTGGAGAAGCAGAGCAGTATTAAAGGCAGGCCTATTTGATCACTCCTGGTGCACAGGAAGGCTGTCCAGGCCACCCTGATATTAGGCAAATGAGGGGCAAGGGAGCTTATTGTGGACACTGTCTTGGGCTGCGCCCCTGATGGAAACCTCCAGCCAGAGGTTATGATGAGTGTGTATATGGAAGAAGATGAGGGCCATGTGGCAGTGTTTTGGTTGGACTTGTGGTCCTTTGTGTGGCGGTTGGAAGAGATGACTGGGTCCACCTTGGCGTGAACTCTGGTGTGATTCCCCTTGGAGACTGAGTTCTGGAACTGACCTCAGAGAAGTATTGCCATGAACTGTGTTGAGCTTTTAGTAGGCCACGCATGAGAGTCGCCCTTGGACACTGAGATCTAGGCCCAGGTTGGCTTTCCACAGAGCACTGGGAATCTCAGCCAGGATATCACACGATTTTATTCTTACAGACCTGGCAGCCATCGTTGAGAGTCAAAACACACATGGACCTCACATGGTAGACCTCAATGGGCCTGGCTTCATGCGACCTTTTGGCCACTCTTTGGGAAGCCTTGTTTGTGAGAGTTCTCCAGAGCTTTCATTGAAATGAGCTTCCTCACCATTTAATGGTTCCTGAATGAATGGAAACCCACAGTGCCTCCAACTTCATCCTTGAGAAATGGCTAGATAAATGCCATGACATTTTTAAGTTCCCATGACCAGGTGGCACTGGAGAACCTTTGGATGTCCTGTTGCTGATCAGGAGTGTACCAGACAGTGCCTTGATTGACTGGGTTTCATGAAAATGGTGTAGAACAGAGATGCCAGTAAGTTGGGGCCTGCTGAGTAGTGGGCCTAGAGAAGTGGTGTGCAGGAGTGTGATAAAACATCTGTGGTAGGGCCATGTGGATGTGACATTGGCTTCCAAATGGCTTGTGACTGACATGGTGCAGCCGGCAGACACTTATATGTAAAGGCATCTTGTTATATGGAGAGGTTTCAAGGCAATGTTCAGAATCAGGTTGCTAGAGTCAAGGGGGCAAGCTCTGTGGGATAGAAAACTGGTTGGTGCATTCTCCTGGGACCCTGACCCACCACACGTGACAGAACTCCCTCCAGCACTGTGTCCCAGTTGAACTCCTTGTATTTCATGAAGCAAATACCTAACTCCCAGTGGAGCAGCAAGAAACACCACGAAAAGTAGAGGAGGACCAAATGGCTTCACAGTCCACATGGGGAGACACTTAGCCTCCAGTGGCCACTGTGGACCTACAAAGAGAGAATTCAGCACTTCTGCCTCATGTTCATTGGAAAATCAGCAACCATGTCCTCCAGGTCACATAGATGCAGACCCAGCTTTGATGGTCTCACTACAAAGGAAGCTAAAGCTCCTGACAACAACATATATTTCAAGTGCCCAACCTCAGAGGCAGTTTCTCACGAAGTCTTTAGGCCAGCAGAGCTCCATGTTTGTGGAGTGTTTACCCTGTCCCTTACTTATGGAAACTCCTCTACCACCTCCAAGCTTGTGAACTCCTGAGCATTTTCCATTCCACATATGTATCCACAGATTTTCTAACTCTTCCCCTCGAGTTGCTTCTTCCTTGGGGCGAAGGTCATGTCAAGGCATTGTTCTGGATGAGAGTGGGAAGATTTTTGTGTAGCACGTATTTGCATACACATTGGATTCATTTCCTATTTTCCATTTGAAATACTGATTCCCTGACACTAACCCATACCCTACTAGACTCTGACTATGAATCCTAATATGATGGAGAAAAAGAACCCAAACAGAATAGAAATACAAGCAGTTCAGAGGAGGCATGGTGTATAGTTGCACTTGCCTTTTGCATTATAAAGGGTAGGTGTTATAAATCGAGTCCAATTGAATAGAAATAGTTCTCCATGTGTTCTTAAAGTTAACAAATATGTGAATTCCTGTCTCCCTTTCTCTGTAGCCTATTCAGCACATGTATTTTTACATGCACATGAAGAATCCTACCTGGTATCCCACGTATATTCTTGTGAGGTGGCTGACTTGGCAGATACAAATTGTGAGAAGAGATCACTCCTCCCAAACGCTGTTGGAACTGAAAATTCAACCTATGGGTGAGCTTCCTACTTGAACAACAGGATACAAAAATCCATGTTCAGTAAAATAAATATTTTTGGATCTGTGGATGATATATATTTCATCATGAATTTTGAATGGCATACATATTTCGAATTTTTAATGTCTGTGTGTGTGTTTTGTGTGTGTGTGTATATATAGATATATACACACACACACACACACAAACTCTCTCCAGATTTTTCAAAATATGAAATATATGTGTCTTATGATACATTCCCTAAATTCATTCATGTTCATATATGTGGATTTATAATCAACTTTTCACAAGATTATTCTCAGAAATATTTATCCACCTGAAATACATATTTTTTTCCTAGTACTGAAAACTAACTTCAGTGGATGGTGCATAGAAATCCTAATCTTTCTACACTAACTGACCCAGTTTAACATCAATGCAAGTACATTCCTATGGGACATGATGTGTATTTTGACGTTCATTTTTATTCAACACTGGTACGTTACTATTTCTTCAGCTGATGCACATCATAGGATGTATATTTCATCCTCAAGTTTAAAAATTTCTAGGCATTTGGTTCACTTTCAATCCCTTCCTACTTCAGAACACATGTATTCCTCCATGTTTCTTGACTGGTTTGTTCATGAGACTTCTTTCCAAACACATGATTTTCCATTTCCATAATCACTTTGGAAGCAAAACTCACACACCCTTCAGGGTATACCATAACCCTAATATTGCCATTGGATGTATAACTGGTAGGAATGAATGATTGTGTATCAATATAAGATTTCCTATATACTTTCAGATATCAACTCAATCCATTATTTAAATTGGAAGCAGTTATATTATTTATTCACAGTATGGTCTATTCATGCATTATCTCTATAGTCATAGACCCAGGGTACATCTATTTGTACCCCCAAGTACTAATTAATACGTCTTCAACATATTGCTCCCAGCAATGGTGGAAGAAATACTCATGTCACTTGATCTACATATACATTTTATCACTGTCATATTCTGGACACAAAATGCAAAGGTCACACTTATGATTGTAGCAAAGCCTAATTGGAAAGTGAGCATGGATTACTAAAAACTTCCTTCTCCAGGTTGCCTAATGCTCTCCAATGTCAATCCTATTGGTGACTACACACTTGTTTATTCCTAAGATTACATATTCAACCTCAACCCTGTTGAAAATGTCTAATCCTCTCACTCACCTTATACTTTGCCTGATTTCCTAATGTCTCTATTGATATCTGCTTTCCTACATATTTTTCCCCAGTTCATCATTGTGACTGACTCTTCACATGTGCTGACATTTACATTCACTCTCTAACCGACACCCAATTGCTAAAGAACTTTTGGTCCAAATTTTACACTCACTCTTCTTCCTAATCCTACCGACTAGCTTCCTAATCTTACCTACTATCCCTTTTTGACTGGATGTTCTCTTCTACATTCAATGATCCAAGGTACATGGTCCTATGCCATTGTATATCAATTTATCTGAGACATCTGTGCAGAATGTAATTCAAAGCTAAGTATCCCAATCAAGAGTCCTATGCCCTTCTGGCCTTCAAATCTTACTTAGATTTCTGTTTTCATGCATATATTTCACCTATATATGATTATAAACATCTCAGGTTCCCAATACCATTCTCCGACCAGCAGAATGATTCCTAACCCAAATCGAACATGTTCTTAACCCTAACCAGACACTGTTCCCTCAATCAAACTTTACAGAAGAGCAGGGACAGAGTTGGTCTTACAATACAGGAATGGAGGGCATCTTCCACCTGCTGAGAACCTCAAAGGTCCATGCAGAAATGAACCCTGGAGAAGATGTAGGGAGCTATGAAGGACCTGAGAGAGCAAAAGTCATCTTCCATGGCAAACAACCTGGTCAGGATGAAGGGATGTGTCTGAATGAGCCTCTCTCTTCTTAATGTAGACAAGATGGACCAAACCAGGCCTGCATGGAGAGCTGTTCCTTGGTGCCTATTGTTGATATTCCATTCTAACTTGTGAAAGTGTCACAGCAAGCAGGGGCAGCCTCCATCTCCTGGGACCCTTGCAAGCAACTGTTAGGACACAGTGGTTGCCAGGCAGTGACCTCATTCAGTTCCTGAAGGAAGTGACCTCACCTCACTTCCTTGGTGATGGAACTCTCTGAACTTGGGATCCAGGAAGCCAGGCACCCAGAGGCAGTCCCAGTCCCAGTCCCAGTGGGCTCACTTGTTTGGATTTACCAAGGACAGAGTCAGTCTTCCTTGGTCCCTACTGATGTGAGGATGGCCAAATGCCAGGAAAGCACTGAAGAGGGCCTTGCCTGAGAAAGCAGGTCGTGGCTCACCGCTGGCTCCTGACAACTTCACAGAGTTGGCCAAGGAGGCCAGATCTGAGACAGGACAGGCCATTTCGGGGCAACATAGTATGGCCCAGCAGTCAGACGACACTCCAGGTAGTCACAGACCTACTTGGGGGAAGGAGGTGCCTTTGTGGGTGTGGGGGTGAGTTTGTGGATTTTTCTCATGTTCTGAGAATAGGTAGGAAAGGCGGTTTGTTTGTTTGGAGTGGACTGTTTCCAGTAAGTCTTTTGACAAGGTGAGTGTTTCTAAGTTTGTGTATCTCACTGTGTCCCTGGTTGTAGACATTAGAAAAGAGAATGCATCAATGGATGTGTCCTGTCTAGTAGAAAGCTTCCCAGTATTCATCCTGCCCAATTTATGAATGGACTGCGGCTTGCCTTATGGATGGGCAACACCTACTATCTTCCTAAGTTCCTGTTTTCTTCCTGCATTCTGGCCAGTCTCCAGAATAGGCTCATGGTTTTGTGTCCAAGATATGTACCACCTCCAAGCTCTGTGACATGGCCATGTACTGCATAGCTGAAAGGAATGGTGAGCATCTCAGAAAGCTCAGATATCAGTGGGAACAGTAAAGTCTCAGTGGAGACAGCCTGCTTTGGGCCTTTTGCTTACCTATTGTTCTGTTGCCCT
The DNA here is from genome assembly GCF_045843805.1 of Urocitellus parryii. Lineage (NCBI taxonomy): Eukaryota > Metazoa > Chordata > Mammalia > Rodentia > Sciuridae > Urocitellus > Urocitellus parryii. The sequence goes on from NW_027551840.1 coordinate 61,086, forward strand.
GAATGTCAGGGAGGCCTTTGCCTCAGGGCACCCCTTTGTGAAGCCTCAAGAAAAAAGTTTTCAAATGGAAATGAATGGGCATCACCTGTGGCTCTTTGCTTCATTGCTTTGCAAAGGGATGTATCTGAATCAGCCTCTTGGCCCTGTGTGAGGCTGTGGCTTAGATTGTCAGCACCTGATGGATTGAAGAAAGATCCCATGTGTGCATCCAAAGCCGAAATGGCAAAAAAGCAGTCATTTTGGATGAAGTCTCTCGCCTTCCTCTGTAAGGTTCCTGAGCTCCATCAAGAGAGCATAGGGATCCTTTGGGTCAAATGAGTTCTTCAAAGCCCTGCAGAGGCTAGCCCATAGGTGCTTGGGTTTTCTCCTGACTCCAATTGACACAAAGAATCTATACCCCGCAGTCAGTAGGCCTCAAATTGGAGAAGCAGAGCAGTATTAAAGGCAGGCCTATTTGATCACTCCTGGTGCACAGGAAGGCTGTCCAGGCCACCCTGATATTAGGCAAATGAGGGGCAAGGGAGCTTATTGTGGACACTGCCTTGGGCTGCGCCCCTGATGGAAACCTCCAGCCAGAGGTTGTGATGAGTGTGTATATGGAGGAAGATGAGGGCCATGTGGCAGTGTTTTGGTTGGAATTGTGGTCCTTTGTGTGGTGGTTGGAAGAGATGACTGGGTCCACCTTGGCGTGAACTCTGGTGTGATTCCCCTTGGAGACTGAGTTCTGGAACTGACCTCAGAGAAGTATTGCCATGAACTGTGTTGAGCTTTTAGTAGGCCACACATGAGAGTCGCCCTTGGAAACTGAGATCTAGGCCCAGGTTGGCTTTCCACAGAGCACTGGGAATCTCAGCCAGGATATCACATGATTTTATTCTTACAGACCTGGCAGCCATCGTTGAGAGTCAAAACACACATGGACCTCACATTGTAGACCTCAATGGGCCTGGCTTCATGCGACCTTTTGGTCACTCTTTCGGAAGCCTTGTTTGTGAGAGTTCTCCAGAGCTTTCATTGAAATGAGCTTCCTCACCATTTAATGGTTCCTGAATGAATGGAAACCCACAGTGCCTCCAACTTCATCCTTGAAAAATGGCTAGATAAATGCCATGAAATTTTTAAGTTCCCATGACCAGGTGGCACTGGAGAACCTTTGGATGTCCTGTTGCTGATCAGGAGTGTACCAGACAGTGCCTTGATTGACTGGGTTTCATGAAAATGGTGTAGAACAGAGATGCCAGTAAGTTGGGGCCTGCTGAGTAGTGGGCCTAGAGAAGTGGTGTGCAGGAGTGTGATAAAACATCTGTGGTAGGGCCATGTGGATGTGACATTGGCTTCCAAATGGCTTGTGACTGACATGGTGCAGCCGGCAGACACTTATATGTAAAGGCATCTTGTTATATGGAGAGGTTTCAGGACAATGTTCAGAATCAGGTTGCTAGGGTCAAGGGGGCAAGCTCTGTGGGATAGAAAACTGGTTGGTGCCTTCTCCTGGGACCCTGACCCACCACACGTGACAGAACTCCCTCCAGCACTGTGTCCCAGTTGAACTCCTTGTATTTCATGAAGCAAATACCAAACTCCCAGTGCAGCAGCAAGAAACACCACGAAAAGTAGAGGAGGACCAAATGGCTTCCCAGTCCACACGGGGAGACACTTAGCCTCCAGTGGCCACTGTGGACCTACAAAGAGAGAATTCAGCACTTCTGCCTCATGTTCATTGGAAAATCAGCAACCATGTCCTCCAGGTCACATAGATGCAGACCCAGCTTTGATGGTCTCACTACAAAGGAAGCTAAAGCTCCTGACAACAACATATATTTCAAGTGCCCAACCTCAGAGGCAGTTTCTCACGAAGTCTTTAGGCCAGCAGAGCTCCATGTTTGTGGAGTGTTTACCCTGTCCCTTACTTATGGAAACTCCTCTACCACCTCCAAGCTTGTGAACTCCTGAGCATTTTCCATTCCACATATGTATCCACAGATTTTCTAACTCTTCCCCTCGAGTTGCTTCTTCCTTGGGGCGAAGGTCATGTCAAGGCATTGTTCTGGATGAGAGTGGGAAGATTTTTGTGTAGCACGTATTTGCATACACATTGGATTCATTTCCTATTTTCCATTTGAAATACTGATTCCCTGACACTAACCCATACCCTACTAGACTCTGACTATGAATCCTAATATGATGGAGAAAAAGAACCCAAACAGAATAGAAATACAAGCAGTTCAGAGGAGGCATGGTGTATAGTTGCACTTGCCTTTTGCATTATAAAGGGTAGGTGTTATAAATCGAGTCCAATTGAATAGAAATAGTTCTCCATGTGTTCTTAAAGTTAACAAATATGTGAATTCCTGTCTCCCTTTCTCTGTAGCCTATTCAGCACATGTATTTTTACATGCACATGAAGAATCCTACCTGGTATCCCACGTATATTCTTGTGAGGTGGCTGACTTGGCAGATACAAATTGTGAGAAGAGATCACTCCTCCCAAACGCTGTTGGAACTGAAAATTCAACCTATGGGTGAGCTTCCTACTTGAACAACAGGATACAAAAATCCATGTTCAGTAAAATAAATATTTTTGGATCTGTGGATGATATATATTTCATCATGAATTTTGAATGGCATACATATTTCGAATTTTTAATGTCTGTGTGTGTGTTTTGTGTGTGTGTGTATATATAGATATATACACACACACACACACACAAACTCTCTCCAGATTTTTCAAAATATGAAATATATGTGTCTTATGATACATTCCCTAAATTCATTCATGTTCATATATGTGGATTTATAATCAACTTTTCACAAGGTTATTCTCAGAAATATTTATCCACCTGAAATACATATTTTTTTCCTAGTACTGAAAACTAACTTCAGTGGATGGTGCATAGAAATCCTAATCTTTCTACACTAACTGACCCAGTTTAACATCAATGCAAGTACATTCCTATGGGACATGATGTGTATTTTGACGTTCATTTTTATTCAACACTGGTACGTTACTATTTCTTCAGCTGATGCACATCATAGGATGTATATTTCATCCTCAAGTTTAAAAATTTCTAGGCATTTGGTTCACTTTCAATCCCTTCCTACTTCAGAACACATGTATTCCTCCATGTTTCTTGACTGGTTTGTTCATGAGACTTCTTTCCAAACACATGATTTTCCATTTCCATAATCACTTTGGAAGCAAAACTCACACACCCTTCAGGGTATACCATAACCCTAATATTGCCATTGGATGTATAACTGGTAGGAATGAATGATTGTGTATCAATATAAGATTTCCTATATACTTTCAGATATCAACTCAATCCATTATTTAAATTGGAAGCAGTTATATTATTTATTCACAGTATGGTCTATTCATGCATTATCTCTATATTCATAGACCCAGGGTACATCTATTTGTACCCCCAAGTACTAATTAATACGTCTTCAACATATTGCTCCCAGCAATGGTGGAAGAAATACTCATGTCACCTGATCTACATATACATTTTATCACTGTCATATTCTGGACACAAAATGCAAAGGTCACACTTATGATTGTAGCAAAGCCTAATTGGAAAGTGAGCATGGATTACTAAAAACTTCCTTCTCCAGGTTGCCTAATGCTCTACAATGTCAATCCTATTGGTGACTACACACTTGTTTATTCCTAAGATTACATATTCAACCTCAACCCTGTTGAAAATGTCTAATCCTCTCACTCACCTTATACTTTGCCTGATTTCCTAATGTCTCTATTGATATCTGCTTTCCTACATATTTTTCCCCAGTTCATCATTGTGACTGACTCTTCACATGTGCTGACATTTACATTCACTCTCTAACCGACACCCAATTGCTAAAGAACTTTTGGTCCAAATTTTACACTCACTCTTCTTCCTAATCCTACCGACTAGCTTCCTAATCTTACCTACTATCCCTTTTTGACTGGATGTTCTCTTCTACATTCAATGATCCAAGGTACATGGTCCTATGCCATTGTATATCAATTTATCTGAGACATCTGTGCAGAATGTAATTCAAAGCTAAGTATCCCAATCAAGGGCCCAATGCCCTTCTGGCCTTCAAATCTTACTTAGATTTCTGTTTTCATGCATATATTTCACCTATATATGATTATAAACATCTCAGGTTCCCAATACCATTCTACAACCAGCAGAATGATTCCTAACCCAAATCGAACATGTTCTTAACCCTAACCAGACACTGTTCCCTCAATCTAACTTTACAGAAGAGCAGGGAAAGAGTTGGTCTTACAATACAGGAATGGAGGGGATCTTCCACCTGCTGAGAACCTCAAAGGTCCATGCAGAAATGAACCCTGGAGAAGATGTAGGCAGCTATGAAGGACCTGAGAGAGCAAAAGTCATCTTCCATGGCAAACAACCTGGTCAGGATGAAGGGATGTGTCTGAATGAGCCTCTCTCTTCTTAATGTAGACAAGATGGACCAAACCAGGCCTGTGTGGAGAGCTGTTCCTTGGTGCCTATGGTGGATATTCCATTCTAACTTGTGAAAGTGTCACAGGAAGCAGGGGCAGCCTCCATCTCCTGGGAGCCTTGCAAGCAACTGTTAGGACACAGTGGTTGCCAGGCAGTGACCTCATTCAGTTCCTGAAGGAAGTGGCCTCACCTCACTTCCTTGGTGATGGAACTCTCTGAACTTGGGATCCAGGAAGCCAGGCACCCAGAGGCAGTCCCAGTCCCAGTCCCAGTGGGCTCACTTGTTTGGATTTACCAAGGACAGAGTCAGTCTTCCTTGGTCCCTACTGATGTGAGGATGGCCAAATGCCAGGAAAGCACTGAAGAGGGCCTTGCCTGAGAAAGCAGGTCGTGGCTCACCGCTGGCTCCTGACAACTTCACAGAGTTGGCCAAGGAGGCCAGATCTGAGACAGGACAGGCCATTTCGGGGCAACATAGTATGGCCCAGCAGTCAGATGACACTCGGGGTAGTCACAGACCTACTAGGGGGAAGGAGGTGCCTTTGTGGGTGTGGGGGTGAGTTTGTGGATTTTTCTCATGTTCTGAGAATAGGTAGGAAAGGCGGTTTGTTTGTTTGGAGTGGACTGTTTCCAGTAAGTCTTTTGACAAGGCGAGTGTTTCTAAGTTTGTGTATCTCACTGTGTCTGTCCCTGGTTGTAGACATTAGAAAAGAGAATGCATCAATGGATGTGTCCTGTCTAGTAGAAAGCTTCCCAGTATTCATCCTGCCCAATTTATGAATGGACTGCGGCTTGCCTTATGGATGGGCAACACCTACTATCTTCCTAAGTTCCTGATTTCTTCCTGCATTCTGGCCACTCTCCAGAATAGGCTCATGGTTTTGTGTCCAAGATATGTACCACCTCCAAGCTCTGTGACATTGCCATGAACTGTGTTGAGCTTTTAGTAGGCCACGCATGAGGGTCGCCCTTGGAAACTGAGATCTAGGCCCAGGTTGGCTTTCCACAAAGCACTGAAAGGAATGGTGAGCATCTCAGAAAGCTCAGATATCAGTGGGAACAGTAAAGTCTCAGTGGAGAAAGCCTGCTTTGGGCCTTTTGCTTACCTATTGTTCTGTTGCCCTGAATGTCAGGAAGGCCTTTGCCTCAGGGCACCCCTTTGTGAAGCCTCAAGAAAACAGTTTTCAAATGGAAATGAATGGGCATCACCTGTGGCTCTTTGCTTCATTGCTTTGCAAAGGGATGTATCTGAATCAGCCTCTTGGCCCTGTGTGAGGCTGTGGCTTAGATTGTCAGCACCTGATGGATTGAAGAAAGATCCCATGTGTGCATCCAAAGCCGAAATGGCAAAAAAGCAGTCATTTTGGATGAAGTCTCTCGCCTTCCTCTGTAAGGTTCCTGAGCTCCATCAAGAGAGCATAGGGATCCTTTGGGTCAAATGAGTTCTTCAAAGCCCTGCAGAGGCTAGCCCATAGGTGCTTGGGTTTTCTCCTGACTCCAATTGACACAAAGAATCTATACCCCGCAGTCAGTAGGCCTCAAATTGGAGAAGCAGAGCAGTATTAAAGGCAGGCCTATTTGATCACTCCTGGTGCACAGGAAGGCTGTCCAGGCCACCCTGATATTAGGCAAATGAGGGGCAAGGGAGCTTATTGTGGACACTGTCTTGGGCTGCGCCCCTGATGGAAACCTCCAGCCAGAGGTTATGATGAGTGTGTATATGGAAGAAGATGAGGGCCATGTGGCAGTGTTTTGGTTGGACTTGTGGTCCTTTGTGTGGCGGTTGGAAGAGATGACTGGGTCCACCTTGGCGTGAACTCTGGTGTGATTCCCCTTGGAGACTGAGTTCTGGAACTGACCTCAGAGAAGTATTGCCATGAACTGTGTTGAGCTTTTAGTAGGCCACGCATGAGGGTCGCCCTTGGAAACTGAGATCTAGGCCCAGGTTGGCTTTCCACAGAGCACTGTGAATCTCAGCCAGGATATCACATGATTTTATTCTTACAGACCTGGCAGCCATCGTTGAGAGTCAAAACACACATGGACCTCACATGGTAGACCTCAATGGGCCTGGCTTCATGCGACCTTTTGGCCACTCTTTGGGAAGCCTTGTTTGTGAGAGTTCTCCAGAGCTTTCATTGAAATGAGCTTCCTCACCATTTAATGGTTCCTGAATGAATGGAAACCCACAGTGCCTCCAACTTCATCCTTGAAAAATGGCTAGATAAATGCCATGAAATTTTTAAGTTCCCATGACCAGGTGGCACTGGAGAACCTTTGGATGTCCTGTTGCTGATCAGGAGTGTACCAGACAGTGCCTTGATTGACTGGGTTTCATGAAAATGGTGTAGAACAGAGATGCCAGTAAGTTGGCGCCTGCTGAGTAGTGGGCCTAGAGAAGTGGTGTGCAGGAGTGTGATAAAACACCTGTGGTAGGGCCATGTGGATGTGACATTGGCTTCCAAATGCCTTGTGACTGACATGGTGCAGCCGGCAGACACTTATATGTAAAGGCATCTTGTTATATGGAGAGGTTTCAGGACAATGTTCAGAATCAGGTTGCTAGGGTCAAGGGGGCAAGCTCTGTGGGATAGAAAACTGGTTGGTGCCTTCTCCTGGGACCCTGACCCACCACACGTGACAGAACTCCCTCCAGCACTGTGTCCCAGTTGAACTCCTTGTATTTCATGAAGCAAATACCAAACTCCCAGTGCAGCAGCAAGAAACACCACGAAAAGTAGAGGAGGACCAAATGGCTTCCCAGTCCACACGGGGAGACACTTAGCCTCCAGTGGCCACTGTGGACCTACAAAGAGAGAATTCAGCACTTCTGCCTCATGTTCATTGGAAAATCAGCAACCATGTCCTCCAGGTCACATAGATGCAGACCCAGCTTTGATGGTCTCACTACAAAGGAAGCTAAAGCTCCTGACAACAACATATATTTCAAGTGCCCAACCTCAGAGGCAGTTTCTCACGAAGTCTTTAGGCCAGCAGAGCTCCATGTTTGTGGAGTGTTTACCCTGTCCCTTACTTATGGAAACTCCTCTACCACCTCCAAGCTTGTGAACTCCTGAGCATTTTCCATTCCACATATGTATCCACAGATTTTCTAACTCTTCCCCTCGAGTTGCTTCTTCCTTGGGGCGAAGGTCATGTCAAGGCATTGTTCTGGATGAGAGTGGGAAGATTTTTGTGTAGCACGTATTTGCATACACATTGGATTCATTTCCTATTTTCCATTTGAAATACTGATTCCCTGACACTAACCCATACCCTACTAGACTCTGACTATGAATCCTAATATGATGGAGAAAAAGAACCCAAACAGAATAGAAATACAAGCAGTTCAGAGGAGGCATGGTGTATAGTTGCACTTGCCTTTTGCATTATAAAGGGTAGGTGTTATAAATCGAGTCCAATTGAATAGAAATAGTTCTCCATGTGTTCTTAAAGTTAACAAATATGTGAATTCCTGTCTCCCTTTCTCTGTAGCCTATTCAGCACATGTATTTTTACATGCACATGAAGAATCCTACCTGGTATCCCACGTATATTCTTGTGAGGTGGCTGACTTGGCAGATACAAATTGTGAGAAGAGATCACTCCTCCCAAACGCTGTTGGAACTGAAAATTCAACCTATGGGTGAGCTTCCTACTTGAACAACAGGATACAAAAATCCATGTTCAGTAAAATAAATATTTTTGGATCTGTGGATGATATATATTTCATCATGAATTTCGAATGGCATATATATTTCGAATTTTTAATGTCTGTGTGTGTGTTTTGTGTGTGTGTGTATATATAGATATATATACATACACACACACAAACTCTCTCCAGATTTTTCAAAATATGAAATATATGTGTCTTATGATACATTCCCTAAATTTATTCATGTTCATATATGTGGATTTATAATCAACTTTTCACAAGATTATTCTCAGAAATATTTATCCACCTGAAATACATATTTTTTTCCTAGTACTGAAAACTAACTTCAGTGGATGGTGCATAGAAATCCTAATCTTTCTACAGTAAATGACCCAGTTTAACATCAATGCAAGTACATTCCTATGAGACATGATGTGTATTTTGACGTTCATTTTTATTCAACACTGGTACCTTACTATTTCTTCAGCTGATGCACATCATAGGATGTATATTTCATCCTCAAGTTTAAAAATTTCTAGGCATTTGGTTCACTTTCAATCCCTTCCTGCTTCAGAACACATGTATTCCTCCATGTTTCTTGACTGGTTTGTTCATGAGACTTCTTTCCAAACACATGATTTTCCATTTCCATAATCACTTTGGAAGCAAAACTCACACACCCTTCAGGGTAAACCATAACCCTAATATTGCCATTAGATGTATAACTGGTAGGAATGAATGATTGTGTATCAATATAAGATTTCCTATATACTTTCAGATATCAACTCAATCCATTATTTAAATTGGAAGCAGTTATATTATTTATTCACAGTATGGTCTATTCATGCATTATCTCTATATTCATAGACCCAGGGTACACCTATTTGTACCCCCAAATACTAATTAATACGTCTTCAACATATTGCTCTCAGCAATGGTGGAAGAAATACTCATGTCACCTGATCTACATATACATTTTATCACTGTCATATTCTGGACACAAAATGCAAAGGTCACACTTATGATTGTAGCAAAGCCTAATTGGAAAGTGAGCATGGATTACTAAAAACTTCCTTCTCCAGGTTGCCTAATGCTCTCCAATGTCAATCCTATTGGTGACTACACACTTCTTTCTTCCTAAGATTACATATTCAACCTCAACCCTGTTGAAAATGTCTAATCCTATCACTCACCTTATACTTTGCCTGATTTCCTAATGTCTCTATTGATATCTGCTTTCCTACATATTTTTCCCCAGTTCATCATTGTGACTGACTCTTCACATGTGCTGACATTTACATTCACTCTCTAACCGACACCCAATTGCTAAAGAACTTTTGGTCCAAATTTTACACTCACTCTTCTTCCTAATCCTACCGACTAGCTTCCTAATCTTACCTACTATCCCTTTTTGACTGGATGTTCTCTTCTACATTCAATGATCCAAGGTACATGGTCCTATGCCATTGTATATCAATTTATCTGAGACATCTGTGCAGAATGTAATTCAAAGCTAAGTATCCCAATCAAGGGCCCAATGCCCTTCTGGCCTTCAAATCTTACTTAGATTTCTGTTTTCATGCATATATTTCACCTATATATGATTATAAACATCTCAGGTTCCCAATACCATTCTACAACCAGCAGAATGATTCCTAACCCAAATCGAACATGTTCTTAACCCTAACCAGACACTGTTCCCTCAATCTAACTTTACAGAAGAGCAGGGAAAGAGTTGGTCTTACAATACAGGAATGGAGGGGATCTTCCACCTGCTGAGAACCTCAAAGGTCCATGCAGAAATGAACCCTGGAGAAGATGTAGGCAGCTATGAAGGACCTGAGAGAGCAAAAGTCATCTTCCATGGCAAACAACCTGGTCAGGATGAAGGGATGTGTCTGAATGAGCCTCTCTCTTCTTAATGTAGACAAGATGGACCAAACCAGGCCAGTGTGGAGAGCTGTTCCTTGGTGCCTATGGTGGATATTCCATTCTAACTTGTGAAAGTGTCACAGGAAGCAGGGGCAGCCTCCATCTCCTGGGAGTCTTGCAAGCAACTGTTAGGACACAGTGGTTGCCAGGCAGTGACCTCATTCAGTTCCTGAAGGAAGTGACCTCACCTCACTTCCTTGGTGATGGAACTCTCTGAACTTGGCATCCAGGAAGCCAGGCACCCAGAGGCAGTCCCAGTCCCAGTCCCAGTGGGCTCACTTGTTTGGATTTACCAAGGACAGAGTCAGTCTTCCTTGGTCCCTACTGATGTGAGGATGGCCAAATGCCAGGAAAGCACTGAAGAGGGCCTTGCCTGAGAAAGCAGGTCGTGGCTCACCGCTGGCTCCTGACAACTTCACAGAGTTGGCCAAGGAGGCCAGATCTGAGACAGGACAGGCCATTTCGGGGCAACATAGTATGGCCCAGCAGTCAGACGACACTCCGGGTAGTCACAGACCTACTAGGGGGAAGGAGGTGCCTTTGTGGGTGTGGGGGTGAGTTTGTGGATTTTTCTCATGTTCTGAGCATAGGTAGGAAAGGCTGTTTGTTTGTTTGGAGTGGACTGTTTCCAGTAAGTCTTTTGACAAGGCGAGTGTTTCTAAGTTTGTGTATCTCACTGTGTCCCTGGTTGTAGACATTAGAAAAGAGAATGCATCAATGGATGTGTCCTGTCTAGTAGAAAGCTTCCCAGTATTCATCCTGCCCAATTTATGAATGGACTGCGGCTTGCCTTATGGATGGGCAACACCTACTATCTTCCTAAGTTCCTGATTTATTCCTGCATTCTGGCCACTCTCCAGAATAGGCTCATGGTTTTGTGTCCAAGATATGTACCACCTCCAAGCTCTGTGACATGGCCATGTACTGGATAGCTGAAAGGAATGGTGAGCATCTCAGAAAGCTCAGATATCAGTGGGAACAGTAAAGTCTCAGTGGAGAAAGCCTGCTTTGGGCCTTTTGCTTACCTATTGTTCTGTTGCCCTGAATGTCAGGAAGGCCTTTGCCTCAGGGCACCCCTTTGTGAAGCCTCAAGAAAACAGTTTTCAAATGGAAATGAATGGGCATCACCTGTGGCTCTTTGCTTCATTGCTTTGCAAAGGGATGTATCTGAATCAGCCTCTTGGCCCTGTGTGAGGCTGTGGCTTAGATTGTCAGCACCTGATGGATTGAAGAAAGATCCCATGTGTGCATCCAAAGCCGAAATGGCAAAAAAGCAGTCATTTTGGATGAAGTCTCTCGCCTACCTCTGTAAGGTCCCTGAGCTCAATCAAGAGAGCATAGGGATCCTTTGGGTCAAATGAGTTCTTCAAAGCCCTGCAGAGGCTAGCCCATAGGTGCTTGGGTTTTCTCCTGACTCCAATTGACACAAAGAATCTATACCCCGCAGTCAGTAGGCCTCAAATTGCAGAAGCAGAGCAGTATTAAAGGCAGGCCTATTTGATCACTCCTGGTGCACAGGAAGGCTGTCCAGGCCACCCTGATATTAGGCAAATGAGGGGCAAGGGAGCTTATTGTGGACACTGTCTTGGGCTGCGCCCCTGATGGAAACCTCCAGCCAGAGGTTGTGATGAGTGTGTATATGGAAGAAGATGAGGGCCATCTGGGAGTGTTTTGGTTGGACTTGTGGTCCTTTGTGTGGCGGTTGGAAGAGATGACTGGGTCCACCTTGGCGTGAACTCTGGTGTGATTCCCCTTGGAGACTGAGTTCTGGAACTGACCTCAGAGAAGTATTGCCATGAACTGTGTTGAGCTTTTAGTAGGCCACGCATGAGGGTCGCCCTTGGAAACTGAGATCTAGGCCCAGGTTGGCTTTCCACAGAGCACTGGGAATCTCAGCCAGGATATCACATGATTTTATTCTTACAGACCTGGCAGCCATCGTTGAGAGTCAAAACACACATGGACCTCACATGGTAGACCTCAATGGGCCTGGCTTCATGCGACCTTTTGGCCACTCTTTGGGAAGCCTTGTTTGTGAGAGTTCTCCAGAGCTTTCATTGAAATGAGCTTCCTCACCATTTAATGGTTCCTGAATGAATGGAAACCCACAGTGCCTCCAACTTCATCCTTGAAAAATGGCTAGATAAATGCCATGAAATTTTTAAGTTCCCATGACCAGGTGGCACTGGAGAACCTTTGGATGTCCTGTTGCTGATCAGGAGTGTACCAGACAGTGCCTTGATTGACTGGGTTTCATGAAAATGGTGTAGAACAGAGATGCCAGTAAGTTGGGGCCTGCTGAGTAGTGGGCCTAGAGAAGTGGTGTGCAGGAGTGTGATAAAACATCTGTGGTAGGGCCATGTGGATGTGACATTGGCTTCCAAATGGCTTGTGACTGACATGGTGCAGCCGGCAGACACTTATATGTAAAGGCATCTTGTTATATGGAGAGGTTTCAGGACAATGTTCAGAATCAGGTTGCTAGGGTCAAGGGGGCAAGCTCTGTGGGATAGAAAACTGGTTGGTGCCTTCTCCTGGGACCCTGACCCACCACACGTGACAGAACTCCCTCCAGCACTGTGTCCCAGTTGAACTCCTTGTATTTCATGAAGCAAATACCAAATTCCCAGTGCAGCAGCAAGAAACACCACGAAAAGTAGAGGAGGACCAAATGGCTTCCCAGTCCACACGGGGAGACACTTAGCCTCCAGTGGCCACTGTGGACCTACAAAGAGAGAATTCAGCACTTCTGCCTCATGTTCATTGGAAAATCAGCAACCATGTCCTCCAGGTCACATAGATGCAGACCCAGCTTTGATGGTCTCACTACAAAGGAAGCTAAAGCTCCTGACAACAACATATATTTCAAGTGCCCAACCTCAGAGGCAGTTTCTCACGAAGTCTTTAGGCCAGCAGAGCTCCATGTTTGTGGAGTGTTTACCCTGTCCCTTACTTATGGAAACTCCTCTACCACCTCCAAGGTTGTGAACTCCTGAGCATTTTCCATTCCACATATGTATCCACAGATTTTCTAACTCTTCCCCTCGAGTTGCTTCTTCCTTGGGGCGAAGGTCATGTCAAGGCATTGTTCTGGATGAGAGTGGGAAGATTTTTGTGTAGCACGTATTTGCATACACATTGGATTCATTTCCTATTTTCCATTTGAAATACTGATTCCCTGACACTAACCCATACCCTACTAGACTCTGACTATGAATCCTAATATGATGGAGAAAAAGAACCCAAACAGAATAGAAATACAAGCAGTTCAGAGGAGGCATGGTGTATAGTTGCACTTGCCTTTTGCATTATAAAGGGTAGGTGTTATAAATCGAGTCCAATTGAATAGAAATAGTTCTCCATGTGTTCTTAAAGTTAACAAATATGTGAATTCCTGTCTCCCTTTCTCTGTAGCCTATTCAGCACATGTATTTTTACATGCACATGAAGAATCCTACCTGGTATCCCACGTATATTCTTGTGAGGTGGCTGACTTGGCAGATACAAATTGTGAGAAGAGATCACTCCTCCCAAACGCTGTTGGAACTGAAAATTCAACCTATGGGTGAGCTTCCTACTTGAACAACAGGATACAAAAATCCATGTTCAGTAAAATAAATATTTTTGGATCTGTGGATGATATATATTTCATCATGAATTTCGAATGGCATATATATTTGGAATTTTTAATGTCTGTGTGTGTGTTTTGTGTGTGTGTGTATATATGGATATATATGCACACACACACACAAACTCTCTCCAGATTTTTCAAAATATGAAATATATGTGTCTTATGATACATTCCCTAAATTCATTCATGTTCATATATGTGGATTTATAATCAACTTTTCACAAGATTATTCTCAGAAATATTTATCCACCTGAAATACATATTTTTTTCCTAGTACTGAAAACTAACTTCAGTGGATGGTGCATAGAAATCCTAATCTTTCTACAGTAAATGACCCAGTTTAACATCAATGCAAGTACATTCCTATGAGACATGATGTGTATTTTGACGTTCATTTTTATTCAACACTGGTACCTTACTATTTCTTCAGCTGATGCACATCATAGGATGTATATTTCATCCTCAAGTTTAAAAATTTCTAGGCATTTGGTTCACTTTCAATCCCTTCCTGCTTCAGAACACATGTATTCCTCCATGTTTCTTGACTGGTTTGTTCATGAGACTTCTTTCCAAACACATGATTTTCCATTTCCATAATCACTTTGGAAGCAAAACTCACACACCCTTCAGGGTAAACCATAACCCTAATATTGCCATTAGATGTATAACTGGTAGGAATGAATGATTGTGTATCAATATAAGATTTCCTATATACTTTCAGATATCAACTCAATCCATTATTTAAATTGGAAGCAGTTATATTATTTATTCACAGTATGGTCTATTCATGCATTATCTCTATATTCATAGACCCAGGGTACACCTATTTGTACCCCCAAATACTAATTAATACGTCTTCAACATATTGCTCCCAGCAATGGTGGAAGAAATACTCATGTCACCTGATCTACATATACATTTCATCACTGTCATATTCTGGACACAAAATGCAAATGTCACACTTATGATTGTAGCAAAGCCTAATTGGAAAGTGAGCATGGATTACTAAAAACTTCCTTCTCCAGGTTGCCTAATGCTCTCCAATGTCAATCCTATTGGTGACTACACACTTGTTTCTTCCTAAGATTACATATTCAACCTCAACCCTGTTGAAAATGTCTAATCCTATCACTCACCTTATACTTTGCCTGATTTCCTAATGTCTCTATTGATATCTGCTTTCCTACATATTTTTCCCCAGTTCATCATTGTGACTGACTCTTCACATGTGCTGACATTTACATTCACTCTCTAACCGACACCCAATTGCTAAAGAACTTTTGGTCCAAATTTTACACTCACTCTTCTTCCTAATCCTACCGACTAGCTTCCTAATCTTACCTACTATCCCTTTTTGACTGGATGTTCTCTTCTACATTCAATGATCCAAGGTACATGGTCCTATGCCATTGTATATCAATTTATCTGAGACATCTGTGCAGAATGTAATTCAAAGCTAAGTATCCCAATCAAGGGCCCAATGCCCTTCTGGCCTTCAAATCTTACTTAGATTTCTGTTTTCATGCATATATTTCACCTATATATGATTATAAACATCTCAGGTTCCCAATACCATTCTACAACCAGCAGAATGATTCCTAACCCAAATCGAACATGTTCTTAACCCTTACCAGACACTGTTCCCTCAATCTAACTTTACAGAAGAGCAGGGAAAGAGTTGGTCTTACAATACAGGAATGGAGGGGATCTTCCACCTGCTGAGAACCTCAAAGGTCCATGCAGAAATGAACCCTGGAGAAGATGTAGGCAGCTATGAAGGACCTGAGAGAGCAAAAGTCATCTTCCATGGCAAACAACCTGGTCAGGATGAAGGGATGTGTCTGAATGAGCCTCTCTCTTCTTAATGTAGACAAGATGGACCAAACCAGGCCTGTGTGGAGAGCTGTTCCTTGGTGCCTATGGTGGATATTCCATTCTAACTTGTGAAAGTGTCACAGGAAGCAGGGGCAGCCTCCATCTCCTGGGAGCCTTGCAAGCAACTGTTAGGACACAGTGGTTGCCAGGCAGTGACCTCATTCAGTTCCTGAAGGAAGTGACCTCACCTCACTTCCTTGGTGATGGAACTCTCTGAACTTGGGATCCAGGAAGCCAGGCACCCAGAGGCAGTCCCAGTCCCAGTCCCAGTGGGCTCACTTGTTTGGATTTACCAAGGACAGAGTCAGTCTTCCTTGGTCCCTACTGATGTGAGGATGGCCAAATGCCAGGAAAGCACTGAAGAGGGCCTTGCCTGAGAAAGCAGGTCGTGGCTCACCGCTGGCTCCTGACAACTTCACAGAGTTGGCCAAGGAGGCCAGATCTGAGACAGGACAGGCCATTTCGGGGGAACATACTATGGCCCAGCAGTCAGACGACACTCCGGGTAGTCACAGACCTACTAGGGGGAAGGAGGTGCCTTTGTGGGTGTGGGGGTGAGTTTGTGGATTTTTCTCATGTCTGAGAATAGGTAGGAAAGGCGGTTTGTTTGTTTGGAGTGGACTGTTTCCAGTAAGTCTTTTGACAAGGCGAGTGTTTCTAAGTTTGTGTATCTCACTCTGTCCCTGGTTGTAGACATTAGAAAAGAGAATGCATCAATGGATGTGTCCTGTCTAGTAGAAAGCTTCCCAGTATTCATCCTGCCCAATTTATGAATGGACTGCGGCTTGCCTTATGGATGGGCAACACCTACTATCTTCCTAAGTTCCTGATTTCTTCCTGCATTCTGGCCACTCTCCAGAATAGGCTCATGGTTTTGTGTCCAAGATATGTACCACCTCCAAGCTCTGTGACATGGCCATGTACTGGATAGCTGAAAGGAATGGTGAGCATCTCAGAAAGCTCAGATATCAGTGGGAACAGTAAAGTCTCAGTGGAGAAAGCCTGCTTTGGGCCTTTTGCTTACCTATTGTTCTGTTGCCCTGAATGTCAGGAAGGCCTTTGCCTCAGGGCACCCCTTTGTGAAGCCTCAAGTAAACAGTTTTCAAATGGAAATGAATGGGCATCACTGTGGCTCTTTGCTTCATTGCTTTGCAAAGGGATGTATCTGAATCAGCCTCTTGGCCCTGTGTGAGTCTGTGGCTTAGATTGTCAGCACCTGATGGATTGAAGAAAGATCCCATGTGTGCATCCAAAGCCGAAATGGCAAAAAAGCAGTCATTTTGGATGAAGTCTCTCGCCTTCCTCTGTAAGGTTCCTGAGCTCCATCAAGAGAGCATAGGGATCCTTTGGGTCAAATGAGTTCTTCAAAGCCCTGCAGAGGCTAGCCCATAGGTGCTTGGGTTTTCTCCTGACTCCAATTGACACAAAGAATCTATACCCCGCAGTCAGTAGGCCTCAAATTGGAGAAGCAGAGCAGTATTAAAGGCAGGCCTATTTGATCACTCCTGGTGCACAGGAAGGCTGTCCAGGCCACCCTGATATTAGGCAAATGAGGGGCAAGGGAGCTTATTGTGGACACTGTCTTGGGCTGCGCCCCTGATGGAAACCTCCAGCCAGAGGTTGTGATGAGTGTGTATATGGAAGAAGATGAGGGCCATGTGGCAGTGTTTTGGTTGGACTTGTGGTCCTTTGTGTGGCGGTTGGAAGAGATGACTGGGTCCACCTTGGCGTGAACTCTGGTGTGATTCCCCTTGGAGACTGAGTTCTGGAACTGACCTCAGAGAAGTATTGCCATGAACTGTGTTGAGCTTTTAGTAGGCCACGCATGAGAGTCACCCTTGGAAACTGAGATCTAGGCCCAGGTTGGCTTTCCACAGAGCACTGGGAATCTCAGCCAGGATATCACATGATTTTATTCTTAGAGACCTGGCAGCCATCTTTGAGAGTCAAAACACACATGGACCTCACATGGTAGACCTCAATGGGCCTGGCTTCATGCGACCTTTTGGCCACTCTTTGGGAAGCCTTGTTTGTGAGAGTTCTCCAGAGCTTTCATTGAAATGAGCTTCCTCACCATTTAATGGTTCCTGAATGAATGGAAACCCACAGTGCCTCCAACTTCATCCTTGAAAAAATGGCTAGAAAAATGCCATGAAATTTTTAAGTTCCCATGACCAGGTGGCACTGGAGAACCTTTGGATGTCCTGTTGCTGATCAGGAGTGTACCAGACAGTGCCTTGATTGACTGGGTTTCATGAAAATGGTGTAGAACAGAGATGCCAGTAAGTTGGGGCCTGCTGAGTAGTGGGCCTAGAGAAGTGGTGTGCAGGAGTGTGATAAAACATCTGTGGTAGGGCCATGTGGATGTGACATTGGCTTCCAAATGCCTTGTGACTGACATGGTGCAGCCGGCAGACACTTATATGTAAAGGCATCTTGTTATATGGAGAGGTTTCAGGACAATGTTCAGAATCAGGTTGCTAGGGTCAAGGGGGCAAGCTCTGTGGGATAGAAAACTGGTTGGTGCCTTCTCCTGGGACCCTGACCCATCACACGTGACAGAACTCCCTCCAGCACTGTGTCCCAGTTGAACTCCTTGTATTTCATGAAGCAAATACCAAACTCCCAGTGCAGCAGCAAGAAACACCACGAAAA
The DNA here is from genome assembly GCF_045843805.1 of Urocitellus parryii. Lineage (NCBI taxonomy): Eukaryota > Metazoa > Chordata > Mammalia > Rodentia > Sciuridae > Urocitellus > Urocitellus parryii. The sequence continues at coordinate 79,297 of NW_027551840.1, forward strand.
GTAGAGGAGGACCAAATGGCTTCCCAGTCCACACGGGGAGACACTTAGCCTCCAGTGGCCACTGTGGACCTACAAAGAGAGAATTCAGCACTTCTGCCTCATGTTCATTGGAAAATCAGCAACCATGTCCTCCAGGTCACATAGATGCAGACCCAGCTTTGATGGTCTCACTACAAAGGAAGCTAAAGCTCCTGACAACAACATATATTTCAAGTGCCCAACCTCAGAGGCAGTTTCTCACGAAGTCTTTAGGCCAGCAGAGCTCCATGTTTGTGGAGTGTTTACCCTGTCCCTTACTTATGGAAACTCCTCTACCACCTCCAAGCTTGTGAACTCCTGAGCATTTTCCATTCCACATATGTATCCACAGATTTTCTAACTCTTCCCCTCGAGTTGCTTCTTCCTTGGGGCGAAGGTCATGTCAAGGCATTGTTCTGGATGAGAGTGGGAAGATTTTTGTGTAGCACGTATTTGCATACACATTGGATTCATTTCCTATTTTCCATTTGAAATACTGATTCCCTGACACTAACCCATACCCTACTAGACTCTGACTATGAATCCTAATATGATGGAGAAAAAGAACCCAAACAGAATAGAAATACAAGCAGTTCAGAGGAGGCATGGTGTATAGTTGCACTTGCCTTTTGCATTATAAAGGGTAGGTGTTATAAATCGAGTCCAATTGAATAGAAATAGTTCTCCATGTGTTCTTAAAGTTAACAAATATGTGAATTCCTGTCTCCCTTTCTCTGTAGCCTATTCAGCACATGTATTTTTACATGCACATGAAGAATCCTACCTGGTATCCCACGTATATTCTTGTGAGGTGGCTGACTTGGCAGATACAAATTGTGAGAAGAGATCACTCCTCCCAAACGCTGTTGGAACTGAAAATTCAACCTATGGGTGAGCTTCCTACTTGAACAACAGGATACAAAAATCCATGTTCAGTAAAATAAATATTTTTGGATCTGTGGATGATATATATTTCATCATGAATTTCGAATGGCATATATATTTCGAATTTTTAATGTCTGTGTGTGTGTTTTGTGTGTGTGTGTATATATAGATATATACACACACACAAACACACAAACTCTCTCCAGATTTTTCAAAATATGAAATATATGTGTCTTATGATACATTCCCTAAATTCATTCATGTTCATATATGTGGATTTATAATCAACTTTTCACAAGATTATTCTCAGAAATATTTATCCACCTGAAATACATATTTTTTTCCTAGTACTGAAAACTAACTTCAGTGGATGGTGCATAGAAATCCTAATCTTTCTACACTAACTGACCCAGTTTAACATCAATGCAAGTACATTCCTATGGGACATGATGTGTATTTTGACGTTCATTTTTATTCAACACTGGTACCTTACTATTTCTTCAGCTGATGCACATCATAGGATGTATATTTCATCCTCAAGTTTAAAAATTTCTAGGCATTTGGTTCACTTTCAATCCCTTCCTGCTTCAGAACACATGTATTCCTCCATGTTTCTTGACTGGTTTGTTCATGAGACTTCTTTCCAAACACATGATTTTCCATTTCCATAATCACTTTGGAAGCAAAACTCACACACCCTTCAGGGTAAACCATAACCCTAATATTGCCATTAGATGTATAACTGGTAGGAATGAATGATTGTGTATCAATATAAGATTTCCTATATACTTTCAGATATCAACTCAATCCATTATTTAAATTGGAAGCAGTTATATTATTTATTCACAGTATGGTCTATTCATGCATTATCTCTATATTCATAGACCCAGGGTACACCTACTTGTACCCCCAAATACTAATTAATACGTCTTCAACATATTGCTCCCAGCAATGGTGGAAGAAATACTCATGTCACCTGATCTACATATACATTTCATCACTGTCATATTCTGGACACAAAATGCAAAGGTCACACTTATGATTGTAGCAAAGCCTAATTGGAAAGTGAGCATGGATTACTAAAAACTTCCTTCTCCAGGTTGCCTAATGCTCTCCAATGTCAATCCTATTGGTGACTACACACTTGTTTCTTCCTAAGATTACATATTCAACCTCAACCCTGTTGAAAATGTCTAATCCTCTCACTCACCTTATACTTTGCCTGATTTCCTAATGTCTCTATTGATATCTGCTTTCCTACATATTTTTCCCCAGTTCATCATTGTGACTGACTCTTCACATGTGCTGACATTTACATTCACTCTCTAACCGACACCCAATTGCTAAAGAACTTTTGGTCCAAATTTTACACTCACTCTTCTTCCTAATCCTACCGACTAGCTTCCTAATCTTACCTACTATCCCTTTTTGACTGGATGTTCTCTTCTACATTCAATGATCCAAGGTACATGGTCCTATGCCATTGTATATCAATTTATCTGAGACATCTGTGCAGAATGTAATTCAAAGCTAAGTATCCCAATCAAGGGCCCAATGCCCTTCTGGCCTTCAAATCTTACTTAGATTTCTGTTTTCATGCATATATTTCACCTATATATGATTATAAACATCTCAGGTTCCCAATACCATTCTACAACCAGCAGAATGATTCCTAACCCAAATCGAACATGTTCTTAACCCTTACCAGACACTGTTCCCTCAATCTAACTTTACAGAAGAGCAGGGAAAGAGTTGGTCTTACAATACAGGAATGGAGGGGATCTTCCACCTGCTGAGAACCTCAAAGGTCCATGCAGAAATGAACCCTGGAGAAGATGTAGGCAGCTATGAAGGACCTGAGAGAGCAAAAGTCATCTTCCATGGCAAACAACCTGGTCAGGATGAAGGGATGTGTCTGAATGAGCCTCTCTCTTCTTAATGTAGACAAGATGGACCAAACCAGGCCTGTGTGGAGAGCTGTTCCTTGGTGCCTATGGTGGATATTCCATTCTAACTTGTGAAAGTGTCACAGGAAGCAGGGGCAGCCTCCATCTCCTGGGAGCCTTGCAAGCAACTGTTAGGACACAGTGGTTGCCAGGCAGTGACCTCATTCAGTTCCTGAAGGAAGTGACCTCACCTCACTTCCTTGGTGATGGAACTCTCTGAACTTGGCATCCAGGAAGCCAGGCACCCAGAGGCAGTCCCAGTCCCAGTCCCAGTGGGCTCACTTGTTTGGATTTACCAAGGACAGAGTCAGTCTTCCTTGGTCCCTACTGATGTGAGGATGGCCAAATGCCAGGAAAGCACTGAAGAGGGCCTTGCCTGAGAAAGCAGGTCGTGGCTCACCGCTGGCTCCTGACAACTTCACAGAGTTGGCCAAGGAGGCCAGATCTGAGACAGGACAGGCCATTTCGGGGGAACATACTATGGCCCAGCAGTCTGACGACACTCCGGGTAGTCACAGACCTACTAGGGGGAAGGAGGTGCCTTTGTGGGTGTGGGGGTGAGTTTGTGGATTTTTCTCATGTCTGAGAATAGGTAGGAAAGGCGGTTTGTTTGTTTGGAGTGGACTGTTTCCAGTAAGTCTTTTGACAAGGCGAGTGTTTCTAAGTTTGTGTATCTCACTGTGTCCCTGGTTGTAGACATTAGAAAAGAGAATGCATCAATGGATGTGTCCTGTCTAGTAGAAAGCTTCCCAGTATTCATCCTGCCCAATTTATGAATGGACTGCGGCTTGCCTTATGGATGGGCAACACCTACTATCTTCCTAAGTTCCTGATTTCTTCCTGCATTCTGGCCACTCTCCAGAATAGGCTCATGGTTTTGTGTCCAAGATATGTACCACCTCCAAGCTCTGTGACATGGCCATGTACTGGATAGCTGAAAGGAATGGTGAGCATCTCAGAAAGCTCAGATATCAGTGGGAACAGTAAAGTCTCAGTGGAGAAAGCCTGCTTTGGGCCTTTTGCTTACCTATTGTTCTGTTGCCCTGAATGTCAGGAAGGCCTTTGCCTCAGGGCACCCCTTTGTGAAGCCTCAAGTAAACAGTTTTCAAATGGAAATGAATGGGCATCACCTGTGGCTCTTTGCTTCATTGCTTTGCAAAGGGATGTATCTGAATCAGCCTCTTGGCCCTGTGTGAGGCTGTGGCTTAGATTGTCAGCACCTGATGGATTGAAGAAAGATCCCATGTGTGCATCCAAAGCCGAAATGGCAAAAAAGCAGTCATTTTGGATGAAGTCTCTCGCCTTCCTCTGTAAGGTTCCTGAGCTCCATCAAGAGAGCATAGGGATCCTTTGGGTCAAATGAGTTCTTCAAAGCCCTGCAGAGGCTAGCCCATAGGTGCTTGGGTTTTCTCCTGACTCCAATTGACACAAAGAATCTATACCCCGCAGTCAGTAGGCCTCAAATTGGAGAAGCAGAGCAGTATTAAAGGCAGGCCTATTTGATCACTCCTGGTGCACAGGAAGGCTGTCCAGGCCACCCTGATATTAGGCAAATGAGGGGCAAGGGAGCTTATTGTGGACACTGTCTTGGGCTGCGCCCCTGATGGAAACCTCCAGCCAGAGGTTGTGATGAGTGTGTATATGGAAGAAGATGAGGGCCATGTGGCAGTGTTTTGGTTGGACTTGTGGTCCTTTGTGTGGCGGTTGGAAGAGATGACTGGGTCCACCTTGGCGTGAACTCTGGTGTGATTCCCCTTGGAGACTGAGTTCTGGAACTGACCTCAGAGAAGTATTGCCATGAACTGTGTTGAGCTTTTAGTAGGCCACGCATGAGAGTCACCCTTGGAAACTGAGATCTAGGCCCAGGTTGGCTTTCCACAGAGCACTGGGAATCTCAGCCAGGATATCACATGATTTTATTCTTAGAGACCTGGCAGCCATCGTTGAGAGTCAAAACACACATGGACCTCACATGGTAGACCTCAATGGGCCTGGCTTCATGCGACCTTTTGGCCACTCTTTGGGAAGCCTTGTTTGTGAGAGTTCTCCAGAGCTTTAATTGAAATGAGCTTCCTCACCATTTAATGGTTCCTGAATGAATGGAAACCCACAGTGCCTCCAACTTCATCCTTGAAAAAATGGCTAGATAAATGCCATGACATTTTTAAGTTCCCATGACCAGGTGGCACTGGAGAACCTTTGGATGTCCTGTTGCTGATCAGGAGTGTACCAGACAGTGCCTTGATTGACTGGGTTTCATGAAAATGGTGTAGAACAGAGATGCCAGTAAGTTGGGGCCTGCTGAGTAGTGGGCCTAGAGAAGTGGTGTGCAGGAGTGTGATAAAACATCTGTGGTAGGGCCATGTGGATGTGACATTGGCTTCCAAATGCCTTGTGACTGACATGGTGCAGCCGGCAGACACTTATATGTAAAGGCATCTTGTTATATGGAGAGGTTTCAGGACAATGTTCAGAATCAGGTTGCTAGGGTCAAGGGGGCAAGCTCTGTGGGATAGAAAACTGGTTGGTGCCTTCTCCTGGGACCCTGACCCACCACACGTGACAGAACTCCCTCCAGCACTGTGTCCCAGTTGAACTCCTTGTATTTCATGAAGCAAATACCAAACTCCCAGTGCAGCAGCAAGAAACACCACGAAAAGTAGAGGAGGACCAAATGGCTTCCCAGTCCACACGGGGAGACACTTAGCCTCCAGTGGCCACTGTGGACCTACAAAGAGAGAATTCAGCACTTCTGCCTCATGTTCATTGGAAAATCAGCAACCATGTCCTCCAGGTCACATAGATGCAGACCCAGCTTTGATGGTCTCACTACAAAGGAAGCTAAAGCTCCTGACAACAACATATATTTCAAGTGCCCAACCTCAGAGGCAGTTTCTCACGAAGTCTTTAGGCCAGCAGAGCTCCATGTTTGTGAAGTGTTTACCCTGTCCCTTACTTATGGAAACTCCTCTACCACCTCCAAGGTTGTGAACTCCTGAGCATTTTCCATTCCACGTATGTATCCACAGATTTTCTAACTCTTCCCCTCGAGTTGCTTCTTCCTTGGGGCGAAGGTCATGTCAAGGCATTGTTCTGGATGAGAGTGGGAAGATTTTTGTGTAGCACGTATTTGCATACACATTGGATTCATTTCCTATTTTCCATTTGAAATACTGATTCCCTGATACTAACCCATACCCTACTAGACTCTGACTATGAATCCTAATATGATGGAGAAAAAGAACCCAAACAGAATAGAAATACAAGCAGTTCAGAGGAGGCATGGTGTATAGTTGCACTTGCCTTTTGCATTATAAAGGGTAGGTGTTATAAATCGAGTCCAATTGAATAGAAATAGTTCTCCATGTGTTCTTAAAGTTAACAAATATGTGAATTCCTGTCTCCCTTTCTCTGTAGCCTATTCAGCACATGTATTTTTACATGCACATGAAGAATCCTACCTGGTATCCCACGTATATTCTTGTGAGGTGGCTGACTTGGCAGATACAAATTGTGAGAAGAGATCACTCCTCCCAAACGCTGTTGGAACTGAAAATTCAACCTATGGGTGAGCTTCCTACTTGAACAACAGGATACAAAAATCCATGTTCAGTAAAATAAATATTTTTGGATCTGTGGATGATATATATTTCATCATGAATTTCGAATGGCATATATATTTCGAATTTTTAATGTCTGTGTGTGTTTTGTGTGTGTGTGTATATATAGATATATATACACACACAAACACACAAACTCTCTCCAGATTTTTCAAAATATGAAATATATGTGTCTTATGATACATTCCCTAAATTCATTCATGTTCATATATGTGGATTTATAATCAACTTTTCACAAGATTATTCTCAGAAATATTTATCCACCTGAAATACATATTTTTTTCCTAGTACTGAAAACTAACTTCAGTGGATGGTGCATAGAAATCCTAATCTTTCTACAGTAACTGACCCAGTTTAACATCAATGCAAGTACATTCCTATGGGACATGATGTGTATTTTGACGTTCATTTTTATTCAACACTGGTACCTTACTATTTCTTCAGCTGATGCACATCATAGGATGTATATTTCATCCTCAAGTTTAAAAATTTCTAGGCATTTGGTTCACTTTCAATCCCTTCCTGCTTCAGAACACATGTATTCCTCCATGTTTCTTGACTGGTTTGTTCATGAGACTTCTTTCCAAACACATGATTTTCCATTTCCATAATCACTTTGGAAGCAAAACTCACACACCCTTCAGGGTAAACCATAACCCTAATATTGCCATTAGATGTATAACTGGTAGGAATGAATGATTGTGTATCAATATAAGATTTCCTATATACTTTCAGATATCAACTCAATCCATTATTTAAATTGGAAGCAGTTATATTATTTATTCACAGTATGGTCTATTCATGCATTATCTCTATATTCATTGACCCAGGGTACACCTATTTGTACCCCCAAATACTAATTAATACGTCTTCAACATATTGCTCCCAGCAATGGTGGAAGAAATACTCATGTCACCTGATCTACATATACATTTTATCACTGTGATATTCTGGACACAAAATGCAAAGGTCACACTTATGATTGTAGCAAAGCCTAATTGGAAAGTGAGCATGGATTACTAAAAACTTCCTTCTCCAGGTTGCCTAATGCTCTCCAATGTCAATCCTATTGGTGACTACACACTTGTTTCTTCCTAAGATTACATATTCAACCTCAACCCTGTTGAAAATGTCTAATCCTATCACTCACCTTATACTTTGCCTGATTTCCTAATGTCTCTATTGATATCTGCTTTCCTACATATTTTTCCCCAGTTCATCATTGTGACTGACTCTTCACATGTGCTGACATTTACATTCACTCTCTAACCGACACCCAATTGCTAAAGAACTTTTGGTCCAAATTTTACACTCACTCTTCTTCCTAATCCTACTGACTAGCTTCCTAATCTTACCTACTATCCCTTTTTGACTGGATGTTCTCTTCTACATTCAATGATCCAAGGTACATGGTCCTATGCCATTGTATATCAATTTATCTGAGACATCTGTGCAGAATGTAATTCAAAGCTAAGTATCCCAATCAAGGGCCCAATGCCCTTCTGGCCTTCAAATCTTACTTAGATTTCTGTTTTCATGCATATATTTCACCTATATATGATTATAAACATCTCAGGTTCCCAATACCATTCTACAACCAGCAGAATGATTCCTAACCCAAATCGAACATGTTCTTAACCCTAACCAGACACTGTTCCCTCAATCTAACTTTACAGAAGAGCAGGGAAAGAGTTGGTCTTACAATACAGGAATGGAGGGGATCTTCCACCTGCTGAGAACCTCAAAGGTCCATGCAGAAATGAACCCTGGAGAAGATGTAGGCAGCTATGAAGGACCTGAGAGAGCAAAAGTCATCTTCCATGGCAAACAACCTGGTCAGGATGAAGGGATGTGTCTGAATGAGCCTCTCTCTTCTTAATGTAGACAAGATGGACCAAACCAGGCCTGTGTGGAGAGCTGTTCCTTGGTGCCTATGGTGGATATTCCATTCTAACTTGTGAAAGTGTCACAGGAAGCAGGGGCAGCCTCCATCTCCTGGGAGCCTTGCAAGCAACTGTTAGGACACAGTGGTTGCCAGGCAGTGACCTCATTCAGTTCCTGAAGGAAGTGACCTCACCTCACTTCCTTGGTGATGGAACTCTCTGAACTTGGGATCCAGGAAGCCAGGCACCCAGAGGCAGTCCCAGTCCCAGTCCCAGTGGGCTCACTTGTTTGGATTTACCAAGGACAGAGTCAGTCTTCCTTGGTCCCTACTGATGTGAGGATGGCCAAATGCCAGGAAAGCACTGAAGAGGGCCTTGCCTGAGAAAGCAGGTCGTGGCTCACCACTGGCTCCTGACCACTTCACAGAGTTGGCCAAGGAGGCCAGATCTGAGACAGGACAGGCCATTTCGGGGCAACATAGTATGGCCCAGCAGTCAGAAGACACTCCGGGTAGTCACAGACCTACTAGGGGGAAGGAGGTGCCTTTGTGGGTGTGGGGGTGAGTTTGTGGATTTTTCTCATGTTCTGAGAATAGGTAGGAAAGGCGGTTTGTTTGTTTGGAGTGGACTGTTTCCAGTAAGTCTTTTGACAAGGCGAGTGTTTCTAAGTTTGTGTATCTCACTGTGTCCCTGGTTGTAGACATTAGAAAAGAGAATGCATCAATGGATGTGTCCTGTCTAGTAGAAAGCTTCCCAGTATTCATCCTGCCCAATTTATGAATGGACTGCGGCTTGCCTTATGGATGGGCAACACCTACTATCTTCCTAAGTTCCTGATTTCTTCCTGCATTCTGGCCACTCTCCAGAATAGGCTCATGGTTTTGTGTCCAAGATATGTACCACCTCCAAGCTCTGTGACATGGCCATGTACTGGATAGCTGAAAGGAATGGTGAGCATCTCAGAAAGCTCAGATATCAGTGGGAACAGTAAAGTCTCAGTGGAGAAAGCCTGCTTTGGGCCTTTTGCTTACCTATTGTTCTGTTGCCCTGAATGTCAGGAAGGCCTTTGCCTCAGGGCACCCCTTTGTGAAGCCTCAAGAAAACAGTTTTCAAATGGAAATGAATGGGCATCACCTGTGGCTCTTTGCTTCATTGCTTTGCAAAGGGATGTATCTGAATCAGCCTCTTGGCCCTGTGTGAGGCTGTGGCTTAGATTGTCAGCACCTGATGGATTAAAGAAAGATCCCATGTGTGCATCCAAAGCCGAAATGGCAAAAAAGCAGTCATTTTGGATGAAGTCTCTCGCCTTCCTCTGTAAGGTCCCTGAGCTCCATCAAGAGCGCATAGGGATCCTTTGGGTCAAATGAGTTCTTCAAAGCCCTGCAGAGGCTAGCCCATAGGTGCTTGGGTTTTCTCCTGACTCCAATTGACACAAAGAATCTATACCCCGCAGTCAGTAGGCCTCAAATTGGAGAAGCAGAGCAGTATTAAAGGCAGGCCTATTTGATCACTCCTGGTGCACAGGAAGGCTGTCCAGGCCACCCTGATATTAGGCAAATGAGGGGCAAGGGAGCTTATTGTGGACACTGTCTTGGGCTGCGCCCCTGATGGAAACCTCCAGCCAGAGGTTGTGATGAGTGTGTATATGGAAGAAGATGAGGGCCATGTGGCAGTGTTTTGGTTGGACTTGTGGTCCTTTGTGTGGCGGTTGGAAGAGATGACTGGGTCCACCTTGGCGTGTACTCTGGTGTGATTCCCCTTGGAGACTGAGTTCTGGAACTGACCTCAGAGAAGTATTGCCATGAACTGTGTTGAGCTTTTAGTAGGCCACGCATGAGGGTCACCCTTGGAAACTGAGATCTAGGCCCAGGTTGGCTTTCCACAGAGCACTGGGAATCTCAGCCAGGATATCACATGATTTTATTCTTAGAGACCTGGCAGCCATCGTTGAGAGTCAAAACACACATGGACCTCACATGGTAGACCTCAATGGGCCTGGCTTCATGCGACCTTTTGGCCACTCTTTGGGAAGCCTTGTTTGTGAGAGTTCTCCAGAGCTTTCATTGAAATGAGCTTCCTCACCATTTAATGGTTCCTGAATGAATGGAAACCCACAGTGCCTCCAACTTCATCCGTGAAAAAATGGCTAGATAAATGCCATGACATTTTTAAGTTCCCATGACCAGGTGGCACTGGAGAACCTTTGGATGTCCTGTTGCTGATCAGGAGTGTACCAGACAGTGCCTTGATTGACTGGGTTTCATGAAAATGGTGTAGAACAGAGATGCCAGTAAGTTGGGGCCTGCTGAGTAGTGGGCCTAGAGAAGTGGTGTACAGGAGTGTGATAAAACATCTGTGGTAGGGCCATGTGGATGTGACATTGGCTTCCAAATGGCTTGTGACTGACATGGTGCAGCCGGCAGACACTTATATGTAAAGGCATCTTGTTATATGGAGAGGTTTCAGGACAATGTTCAGAATCAGGTTGCTAGGGTCAAGGGGGCAAACTCTGTGGGATAGAAAACTGGTTGGTGCCTTCTCCTGGGACCCTGACCCACCACACGTGACAGAACTCCCTCCAGCACTGTGTCCCAGTTGAACTCCTTGTATTTCATGAAGCAAATACCAAACTCCCAGTGCAGCAGCAAGAAACACCACGAAAAGTAGAGGAGGACCAAATGGCTTCACAGTCCACACGGGGAGACACTTAGCCTCCAGTGGCCACTGTGGACCTACAAAGAGAGAATTCAGCACTTCTGCCTCATGTTCATTGGAAAATCAGCAACCATGTCCTCCAGGTCACATAGATGCAGACCCAGCTTTGATGGTCTCACTACAAAGGAAGCTAAAGCTCCTGACAACAACATATATTTCAAGTGCCCAACCTCAGAGGCAGTTTCTCACGAAGTCTTTAGGCCAGCAGAGCTCCATGTTTGTGAAGTGTTTACCCTGTCCCTTACTTATGGAAACTCCTCTACCACCTCCAAGGTTGTGAACTCCTGAGCATTTTCCATTCCACGTATGTATCCACAGATTTTCTAACTCTTCCCCTCAAGTTGCTTCTTCCTTGGGGCGAAGGTCATGTCAAGGCATTGTTCTGGATGAGAGTGGGAAGATTTTTGTGTAGCACGTATTTGCATACACATTGGATTCATTTCCTATTTTCCATTTGAAATACTGATTCCCTGATACTAACCCATACCCTACTAGACTCTGACTATGAATCCTAATATGATGGAGAAAAAGAACCCAAACAGAATAGAAATACAAGCAGTTCAGAGGAGGCATGGTGTATAGTTGCACTTGCCTTTTGCATTATAAAGGGTAGGTGTTATAAATCGAGTCCAATTGAATAGAAATAGTTCTCCATGTGTTCTTAAAGTTAACAAATATGTGAATTCCTGTCTCCCTTTCTCTGTAGCCTATTCAGCACATGTATTTTTACATGCACATGAAGAATCCTACCTGGTATCCCACGTATATTCTTGTGAGGTGGCTGACTTGGCAGATACAAATTGTGAGAAGAGATCACTCCTCCCAAACGCTGTTGGAACTGAAAATTCAACCTATGGGTGAGCTTCCTACTTGAACAACAGGATACAAAAATCCATGTTCAGTAAAATAAATATTTTTGGATCTGTGGATGATATATATTTCATCATGAATTTCGAATGGCATATATATTTCGAATTTTTAATGTCTGTGTGTGTTTTGTGTGTGTGTGTATATATAGATATATATACACACACAAACACACAAACTCTCTCCAGATTTTTCAAAATATGAAATATATGTGTCTTATGATACATTCCCTAAATTCATTCATGTTCATATATGTGGATTTATAATCAACTTTTCACAAGATTATTCTCAGAAATATTTATCCACCTGAAATACATATTTTTTTCCTAGTACTGAAAACTAACTTCAGTGGATGGTGCATAGAAATCCTAATCTTTCTACAGTAACTGACCCAGTTTAACATCAATGCAAGTACATTCCTATGGGACATGATGTGTATTTTGACGTTCATTTTTATTCAACACTGGTACCTTACTATTTCTTCAGCTGATGCACATCATAGGATGTATATTTCATCCTCAAGTTTAAAAATTTCTAGGCATTTGGTTCACTTTCAATCCCTTCCTGCTTCAGAACACATGTATTCCTCCATGTTTCTTGACTGGTTTGTTCATGAGACTTCTTTCCAAACACATGATTTTCCATTTCCATAATCACTTTGGAAGCAAAACTCACACACCCTTCAGGGTAAACCATAACCCTAATATTGCCATTAGATGTATAACTGGTAGGAATGAATGATTGTGTATCAATATAAGATTTCCTATATACTTTCAGATATCAACTCAATCCATTATTTAAATTGGAAGCAGTTATATTATTTATTCACAGTATGGTCTATTCATGCATTATCTCTATATTCATTGACCCAGGGTACACCTATTTGTACCCCCAAATACTAATTAATACGTCTTCAACATATTGCTCCCAGCAATGGTGGAAGAAATACTCATGTCACCTGATCTACATATACATTTTATCACTGTGATATTCTGGACACAAAATGCAAAGGTCACACTTATGATTGTAGCAAAGCCTAATTGGAAAGTGAGCATGGATTACTAAAAACTTCCTTCTCCAGGTTGCCTAATGCTCTCCAATGTCAATCCTATTGGTGACTACACACTTGTTTCTTCCTAAGATTACATATTCAACCTCAACCCTGTTGAAAATGTCTAATCCTATCACTCACCTTATACTTTGCCTGATTTCCTAATGTCTCTATTGATATCTGCTTTCCTACATATTTTTCCCCAGTTCATCATTGTGACTGACTCTTCACATGTGCTGACATTTACATTCACTCTCTAACCGACACCCAATTGCTAAAGAACTTTTGGTCCAAATTTTACACTCACTCTTCTTCCTAATCCTACTGACTAGCTTCCTAATCTTACCTACTATCCCTTTTTGACTGGATGTTCTCTTCTACATTCAATGATCCAAGGTACATGGTCCTATGCCATTGTATATCAATTTATCTGAGACATCTGTGCAGAATGTAATTCAAAGCTAAGTATCCCAATCAAGGGCCCAATGCCCTTCTGGCCTTCAAATCTTACTTAGATTTCTGTTTTCATGCATATATTTCACCTATATATGATTATAAACATCTCAGGTTCCCAATACCATTCTACAACCAGCAGAATGATTCCTAACCCAAATCGAACATGTTCTTAACCCTAACCAGACACTGTTCCCTCAATCTAACTTTACAGAAGAGCAGGGAAAGAGTTGGTCTTACAATACAGGAATGGAGGGGATCTTCCACCTGCTGAGAACCTCAAAGGTCCATGCAGAAATGAACCCTGGAGAAGATGTAGGCAGCTATGAAGGACCTGAGAGAGCAAAAGTCATCTTCCATGGCAAACAACCTGGTCAGGATGAAGGGATGTGTCTGAATGAGCCTCTCTCTTCTTAATGTAGACAAGATGGACCAAACCAGGCCTGTGTGGAGAGCTGTTCCTTGGTGCCTATGGTGGATATTCCATTCTAACTTGTGAAAGTGTCACAGGAAGCAGGGGCAGCCTCCATCTCCTGGGAGCCTTGCAAGCAACTGTTAGGACACAGTGGTTGCCAGGCAGTGACCTCATTCAGTTCCTGAAGGAAGTGACCTCACCTCACTTCCTTGGTGATGGAACTCTCTGAACTTGGGATCCAGGAAGCCAGGCACCCAGAGGCAGTCCCAGTCCCAGTCCCAGTGGGCTCACTTGTTTGGATTTACCAAGGACAGAGTCAGTCTTCCTTGGTCCCTACTGATGTGAGGATGGCCAAATGCCAGGAAAGCACTGAAGAGGGCCTTGCCTGAGAAAGCAGGTCGTGGCTCACCACTGGCTCCTGACCACTTCACAGAGTTGGCCAAGGAGGCCAGATCTGAGACAGGACAGGCCATTTCGGGGCAACATAGTATGGCCCAGCAGTCAGAAGACACTCCGGGTAGTCACAGACCTACTAGGGGGAAGGAGGTGCCTTTGTGGGTGTGGGGGTGAGTTTGTGGATTTTTCTCATGTTCTGAGAATAGGTAGGAAAGGCGGTTTGTTTGTTTGGAGTGGACTGTTTCCAGTAAGTCTTTTGACAAGGCGAGTGTTTCTAAGTTTGTGTATCTCACTGTGTCCCTGGTTGTAGACATTAGAAAAGAGAATGCATCAATGGATGTGTCCTGTCTAGTAGAAAGCTTCCCAGTATTCATCCTGCCCAATTTATGAATGGACTGCGGCTTGCCTTATGGATGGGCAACACCTACTATCTTCCTAAGTTCCTGATTTCTTCCTGCATTCTGGCCACTCTCCAGAATAGGCTCATGGTTTTGTGTCCAAGATATGTACCACCTCCAAGCTCTGTGACATGGCCATGTACTGGATAGCTGAAAGGAATGGTGAGCATCTCAGAAAGCTCAGATATCAGTGGGAACAGTAAAGTCTCAGTGGAGAAAGCCTGCTTTGGGCCTTTTGCTTACCTATTGTTCTGTTGCCCTGAATGTCAGGAAGGCCTTTGCCTCAGGGCACCCCTTTGTGAAGCCTCAAGAAAACAGTTTTCAAATGGAAATGAATGGGCATCACCTGTGGCTCTTTGCTTCATTGCTTTGCAAAGGGATGTATCTGAATCAGCCTCTTGGCCCTGTGTGAGGCTGTGGCTTAGATTGTCAGCACCTGATGGATTAAAGAAAGATCCCATGTGTGCATCCAAAGCCGAAATGGCAAAAAAGCAGTCATTTTGGATGAAGTCTCTCGCCTTCCTCTGTAAGGTCCCTGAGCTCCATCAAGAGCGCATAGGGATCCTTTGGGTCAAATGAGTTCTTCAAAGCCCTGCAGAGGCTAGCCCATAGGTGCTTGGGTTTTCTCCTGACTCCAATTGACACAAAGAATCTATACCCCGCAGTCAGTAGGCCTCAAATTGGAGAAGCAGAGCAGTATTAAAGGCAGGCCTATTTGATCACTCCTGGTGCACAGGAAGGCTGTCCAGGCCACCCTGATATTAGGCAAATGAGGGGCAAGGGAGCTTATTGTGGACACTGTCTTGGGCTGCGCCCCTGATGGAAACCTCCAGCCAGAGGTTGTGATGAGTGTGTATATGGAAGAAGATGAGGGCCATGTGGCAGTGTTTTGGTTGGACTTGTGGTCCTTTGTGTGGCGGTTGGAAGAGATGACTGGGTCCACCTTGGCGTGTACTCTGGTGTGATTCCCCTTGGAGACTGAGTTCTGGAACTGACCTCAGAGAAGTATTGCCATGAACTGTGTTGAGCTTTTAGTAGGCCACGCATGAGGGTCACCCTTGGAAACTGAGATCTAGGCCCAGGTTGGCTTTCCACAGAGCACTGGGAATCTCAGCCAGGATATCACATGATTTTATTCTTAGAGACCTGGCAGCCATCGTTGAGAGTCAAAACACACATGGACCTCACATGGTAGACCTCAATGGGCCTGGCTTCATGCGACCTTTTGGCCACTCTTTGGGAAGCCTTGTTTGTGAGAGTTCTCCAGAGCTTTCATTGAAATGAGCTTCCTCACCATTTAATGGTTCCTGAATGAATGGAAACCCACAGTGCCTCCAACTTCATCCGTGAAAAAATGGCTAGATAAATGCCATGACATTTTTAAGTTCCCATGACCAGGTGGCACTGGAGAACCTTTGGATGTCCTGTTGCTGATCAGGAGTGTACCAGACAGTGCCTTGATTGACTGGGTTTCATGAAAATGGTGTAGAACAGAGATGCCAGTAAGTTGGGGCCTGCTGAGTAGTGGGCCTAGAGAAGTGGTGTACAGGAGTGTGATAAAACATCTGTGGTAGGGCCATGTGGATGTGACATTGGCTTCCAAATGGCTTGTGACTGACATGGTGCAGCCGGCAGACACTTATATGTAAAGGCATCTTGTTATATGGAGAGGTTTCAGGACAATGTTCAGAATCAGGTTGCTAGGGTCAAGGGGGCAAACTCTGTGGGATAGAAAACTGGTTGGTGCCTTCTCCTGGGACCCTGACCCACCACACGTGACAGAACTCCCTCCAGCACTGTGTCCCAGTTGAACTCCTTGTATTTCATGAAGCAAATACCAAACTCCCAGTGCAGCAGCAAGAAACACCACGAAAAGTAGAGGAGGACCAAATGGCTTCACAGTCCACACGGGGAGACACTTAGCCTCCAGTGGCCACTGTGGACCTACAAAGAGAGAATTCAGCACTTCTGCCTCATGTTCATTGGAAAATCAGCAACCATGTCCTCCAGGTCACATAGATGCAGACCCAGCTTTGATGGTCTCACTACAAAGGAAGCTAAAGCTCCTGACAACAACATATATTTCAAGTGCCCAACCTCAGAGGCAGTTTCTCACGAAGTCTTTAGGCCAGCAGAGCTCCATGTTTGTGAAGTGTTTACCCTGTCCCTTACTTATGGAAACTCCTCTACCACCTCCAAGGTTGTGAACTCCTGAGCATTTTCCATTCCACGTATGTATCCACAGATTTTCTAACTCTTCCCCTCAAGTTGCTTCTTCCTTGGGGCGAAGGTCATGTCAAGGCATTGTTCTGGATGAGAGTGGGAAGATTTTTGTGTAGCACGTATTTGCATACACATTGGATTCATTTCCTATTTTCCATTTGAAATACTGATTCCCTGATACTAACCCATACCCTACTAGACTCTGACTATGAATCCTAATATGATGGAGAAAAAGAACCCAAACAGAATAGAAATACAAGCAGTTCAGAGGAGGCATGGTGTATAGTTGCACTTGCCTTTTGCATTATAAAGGGTAGGTGTTATAAATCGAGTCCAATTGAATAGAAATAGTTCTCCATGTGTTCTTAAAGTTAACAAATATGTGAATTCCTGTCTCCCTTTCTCTGTAGCCTATTCAGCACATGTATTTTTACATGCACATGAAGAATCCTACCTGGTATCCCACGTATATTCTTGTGAGGTGGCTGACTTGGCAGATACAAATTGTGAGAAGAGATCACTCCTCCCAAACGCTGTTGGAACTGAAAATTCAACCTATGGGTGAGCTTCCTACTTGAACAACAGGATACAAAAATCCATGTTCAGTAAAATAAATATTTTTGGATCTGTGGATGATATATATTTCATCATGAATTTCGAATGGCATATATATTTCGAATTTTTAATGTCTGTGTGTGTTTTGTGTGTGTGTGTATATATAGATATATATACACACACAAACACACAAACTCTCTCCAGATTTTTCAAAATATGAAATATATGTGTCTTATGATACATTCCCTAAATTCATTCATGTTCATATATGTGGATTTATAATCAACTTTTCACAAGATTATTCTCAGAAATATTTATCCACCTGAAATACATATTTTTTTCCTAGTACTGAAAACTAACTTCAGTGGATGGTGCATAGAAATCCTAATCTTTCTACACTAACTGACCCAGTTTAACATCAATGCAAGTACATTCCTATGGGACATGATGTGTATTTTGACGTTCATTTTTATTCAACACTGGTACCTTACTATTTCTTCAGCTGATGCACATCATAGGATGTATATTTCATCCTCAAGTTTAAAAATTTCTAGGCATTTGGTTCACTTTCAATCCCTTCCTGCTTCAGAACACATGTATTCCTCCATGTTTCTTGACTGGTTTGTTCATGAGACTTCTTTCCAAACACATGATTTTCCATTTCCATAATCACTTTGGAAGCAAAACTCACACACCCTTCAGGGTAAACCATAACCCTAATATTGCCATTAGATGTATAACTGGTAGGAATGAATGATTGTGTATCAATATAAGATTTCCTATATACTTTCAGATATCAACTCAATCCATTATTTAAATTGGAAGCAGTTATATTATTTATTCACAGTATGGTCTATTCATGCATTATCTCTATATTCATTGACCCAGGGTACACCTATTTGTACCCCCAAATACTAATTAATACGTCTTCAACATATTGCTCCCAGCAATGGTGGAAGAAATACTCATGTCACCTGATCTACATATACATTTTATCACTGTCATATTCTGGACACAAAATGCAAAGGTCACACTTATGATTGTAGCAAAGCCTAATTGGAAAGTGAGCATGGATTACTAAAAACTTCCTTCTCCAGGTTGCCTAATGCTCTCCAATGTCAATCCTATTGGTGACTACACACTTGTTTCTTCCTAAGATTACATATTCAACCTCAACCCTGTTGAAAATGTCTAATCCTATCACTCACCTTATACTTTGCCTGATTTCCTAATGTCTCTATTGATATCTGCTTTCCTACATATTTTTCCCCAGTTCATCATTGTGACTGACTCTTCACATGTGCTGACATTTACATTCACTCTCTAACCGACACCCAATTGCTAAAGAACTTTTGGTCCAAATTTTACACTCACTCTTCTTCCTAATCCTACCGACTAGCTTCCTAATCTTACCTACTATCCCTTTTTGACTGGATGTTCTCTTCTACATTCAATGATCCAAGGTACATGGTCCTATGCCATTGTATATCAATTTATCTGAGACATCTGTGCAGAATGTAATTCAAAGCTAAGTATCCCAATCAAGGGCCCAATGCCCTTCTGGCCTTCAAATCTTACTTAGATTTCTGTTTTCATGCATATATTTCACCTATATATGATTATAAATATCGCAGGTTCCCAATACCATTCTACAACCAGCAGAATGATTCCTAACCCAAATCGAACATGTTCATAATCCTAACCAGACACTGTTCCCTCAATCTAACTTTACAGAAGAGCAGGGACAGAGTTGGTCTTACAATACAGGAATGGAGGGGATCTTCCACCTGCTGAGAACCTCAAAGGTCCATGCAGAAATGAACCCTGGAGAAGATGTAGGCAGCTATGAAGGACCTGAGAGAGCAAAAGTCATCTTCCATGGCAAACAACCTGGTCAGGATGAAGGGATGTGTCTGAATGAGCCTCTCTCTTCTTAATGTAGACAAGATGGACCAAACCAGGCCTGCGTGGAGAGCTGTTCCTTGGTGCCTATGGTGGATATTCCATTCTAACTTGTGAAAGTGTCACAGGAAGCAGGGGCAGCCTCCATCTCCTGGGAGCCTTGCAAGCAACTGTTAGGACACAGTGGTTGCCAGGCAGTGACCTCATTCAGTTCCTGAAGGAAGTGACCTCACCTCACTTCCTTGGTGATGGAACTCTCTGAACTTGGGATCCAGGAAGCCAGGCACCCAGAGGCAGTCCCAGTCCCAGTCCCAGTGGGCTCACTTGTTTGGATTTACCAAGGACAGAGTCAGTCTTCCTTGGTCCCTACTGATGTGAGGATGGCCAAATGCCAGGAAAGCACTGAAGAGGGCCTTGCCTGAGAAAGCAGGTCGTGGCTCACCGCTGGCTCCTGACAACTTCACAGAGTTGGCCAAGGAGGCCAGATCTGAGACAGGACAGGCCATTGTGGGGGAACATACTATGGCCCAGCAGTCAGACGACACTCCGGGTAGTCACAGACCTACTAGGGGGAAGGAGGTGCCTTTGTGGGTGTGGGGGTGAGTTTGTGGATTTTTCTCATGTTCTGAGAATAGGTAGGAAAGGCTGTGTGTTTGTTTGGAGTGGACTGTTTCCAGTAAGTCTTTTGACAAGGCGAGTGTTTCTAAGTTTGTGTATCTCACTGTGTCCCTGGTTGTAGACATTAGAAAAGAGAATGCATCAATGGATGTGTCCTGTCTAGTAGAAAGCTTCCCAGTATTCATCCTGCACAATTTATGAATGGACTGCGGCTTGCCTTATGGATGGGCAACACCTACTATCTTCCTAAGTTCCTGTTTTCTTCCTGCATTCTGGCCACTCTCCAGAATAGGCTCATGGTTTTGTGTCCAAGATATGTACCACCTCCAAGCTCTGTGACATGGCCATGTACTGGATAGCTGAAAGGAATGGTGAGCATCTCAGAAAACTCAGATATCAGTGGGACCAGTAAAGTCTCAGTGGAGAAAGCCTGCTTTGGGCCTTTTGTTTACCTATTGTTCTGTTGCCCTGAATGTCAGGAAGGCCTTTGCCTCAGGGCACCCATTTGTGAAGCCTGAAGAAAACAGTTTTCAAATGGAAATGAATGGGCATCACCTGTGGCTCTTTGCTTCATTGCTTTGCAAAGGGATGTGTCTGAGTCAGCCTCTTGGCCCTGTGTGAGGCTATGGCTTAGATTGTCAGCACCTGATGGATTGAAGAAAGATCCCATGTGTGCATCCAACGCCAAAATGGCAAAAAAGCAGTCATTGTGGATGAAGTCTCTCGCCTTCCTCTGTAAGGTTCCTGACCTCCATCAAGAGAGCATAGGGATCCTTTGGGTCAAATGAGTTCTTCAAAGCCCTGCAGAGGCTAGCCCATAGGTGCTTGGGTTTTCTCCTGACTCCAATTCACACAAAGAATCTATACCCCGCAGTCAGTAGGCCTCAAATTGGAGAAGCAGAGCAGTATTAAAGGCAGGCCAATTTGATCACTCCTGGTGCACAGGAAGGCTGTCCAGGCCACCCTGATATTAGGCAAATGAGGGGCAAGGGAGCTTATTGTGGACACTGTCTTGGACTGCGCCCCTGATGGAAACCTCCAGCCAGAGGTTATGATGAGTGTGTATATGGAAGAAGATGAGGGCCATGTGGCAGTGTTTTGGTTGGAATTGTGGTCCTTTGTGTGGCGGTTGGAAGAGATGACTGGGTCCACCTTGGCGTGAACTCTGGTGTGATTCCCCTTGGAGACTGAGTTCTGGAACTGACTTCAGAGAAGTATTGCCATGAACTGTGTTGAGATTTTAGTAGGCCACGCATGAGAGTTGCCCTTGGAAACTGAGATCTGGGCCCAGGTTGGCTTTCCACAGAGCACTGGGAATCTCAGCCAGGATATCACATGATTTTATTCTTACAGACCTGGCAGCCATCGTTGAGAGTCAAAACACACATGGACCTCACATGGTAGACCTCAATGGGCCTGGCTTCATGCGACCTTTTTGCCACTCTTTGGGAAGCCTTGTTTGTGAGAGTTCTCCAGAGCTTTCATTGAAATGAGCTTCCTCACCATTTAATGGTTCCTGAATGAATTTAAACCCACAGTGCCTCCAACTTCATCCGTGAATAAATGGCTAGGTAAATACCATGAAATTTTTAAGTTCCCATGTCCAGGTGGCACTGGAGAACCTTTGGATATCCTGTTGCTGCTCAGGAGTGTACCAGACAGTGTCTTGATTGACTGGGTTTCATGAAAATGGTGTAGAACAGAGATGCCAGTAAGTTGGGGCCTGCTGAGTAGTGGGCCTAGAGAAGTGGTGTGCAGGAGTGTGATAAAACATCTGTGGTAGGGCCATGTGGATCTGACATTGGCTTCCAAATGGCTTGTGACTGACATGGTGCAGCCGGCAGACACTTATATGTAAAGGCATCTTGTTATATGGAGATGTTTCAAGGCAATGTTCAGAATCAGGTTGCTAGGGTCAACGGGGCAAGCTCTGTGGGATAGAAGACTGGTTGGTGCATTCTCCTGGGACCCTGACCCACCACACGTGACAGAACTCCCTCCAGCACTGTGACCCAGTTGAACTCCTTGTATTTCATGAAGCAAATACCAAACTCCCAGTGCAGCAGCAAGAAACACCACGAAAAGTAGAGGAGGTCCAAATGGCTTCACAGTCCACAAGGGGAGACACTTAGCCTCCAGTAGCCACTGTGGACCTACAAAGAGAGAATTCAGCACTTCTGCCTCATGTTCATTGGAAAATCAGCAACCATGTCCTCCAGGTCACATAGATGCAGACCCAGCTTTGATGGTCTCACTACAAAGGAAGCTAAAGCTCCTGACAACAACATATATTTCAAGTGCCCAACCTCAGAGGCAGTTTCTCACGAAGTCTTTAGGCAAGCAGAGCTCCATGTTTGTGGAGTGTTTACCCTGTCCCTTACTTATGGAAACTCCTCTACCACCTCCAAGGTTGTGAACTCCTGATCATTTTCCATTCCACATATGTATCCACAGATTTTCTAACTCTTCCCCTCGAGTTGCTTCTTCCTTGGGGCGAAAGTCATGTCAAGGCATTGTTCTGGATGAGAGTGGGAAGATTTTTGTGTAGCACGTATTTGCATACACATTGGATTCATTTCCTATTTTCCATTGGAAATACTGATTCCCTGACACTAACCCATACCCTACTAGACTCTGACTATGAATCCTAATATGATGGAGAAAAAGAACCCAAACAGAATAGAAATGCAAGCAGTTCAGAGGAGGCATGGTGTATAGTTGCACTTGCCTTTTGCATTATAAAGGGTAGGTGTTATAAATCGAGTCCAATTGAATAGAAATAGTTCTCCATGTGTTTTTATAGTTAACAAATATGTGAATTCCTGTCTCCCTTTCTCTGTAGCCTATTCAGCACATGTATTTTTACATGCACATAAAGAATCCTACCTGGTATCCCACGTATATTTTGTGAGGTGGCTGACTTTGCAGATACAAATTGTGAGAAGAGATCACTCCTCCCAAACGCTGTTGGAACTGAAAATTCAACCTATGGGTGAGCTTCCTACTTGAACAACAGGATACAAAAATCCATGTTCAGTAAAATAAATATTTTTGGATCTGTGGATGATATATATTTCATCATGAATTTCGAATGTCATGTATATTTCGAATTTTTAATGTCTGTGTGTGTGTTTTATGTGTGTGTGTATATATAGATATATATACACACACACACACAAACTCTCTCCAGATTTTTCAAAATATGAAATATATGTGTCTTATGATACATTCCCTAAATTCATTCATGTTCATATATGTGGATTTATAATCAACTTTTCACAAGATTATTCTCAGAAATATTTAACCACCTGAAATACATATTTTTTTCCTAGTACTGAAAACTAACTTCAGTGGATGGTGCATAGAAATCCTAATCTTTCTACAGTAACTGACCCAGTTTAACATCAATGCAAGTACATTCCTATGGGACATGATGTGTATTTTGAGTTTCATTTTTATTCAACACTGGTACCTTACTATTTCTTCAGCTGATGCACATCATAGCATGTATATTTCATCCTCAAGTTTAAAAATTTCTAGGCATTTGGTTCACTTTCAATCCCTTCCTGCTTCAGAACACATGTATTCCTCCATGTTTCTTGACTGGTTCATTCATGAGACTTCTTTCCAAACACATGATTTTCCATTTCCATATTCACTTTGGAAGCAAAACTCACACACCCTTCAGGGTAAACCATAACCCTAATATTGCCATTAGATGTATAACTGGTAGGAATGAATGATTGTGTATCAATATAAGATTTCCTATATACTTTCAGATATCAACTCAATCCATTATTTAAATTGGAAGCAGTTATATTATTTATTCACAGTATGGTCTATTCATGCATTATCTCTATATTCATAGACCCAGGGTACACCTATTTGTACCCCCAAATACTAATTAATACGTCTTCAACATATTGCTCCCAGCAATGGTGGAAGAAATACTCATGTCACCTGATCTACATATACATTTTATCACTGTCATATTCTGGACACAAAATGCAAAGGTCACACTTATGATTGTAGCAAAGCCTAATTGGAAAGTGAGCATGGATTACTAAAAACTTCCTTCTCCAGGTTGCCTAATGCTCTCCAATGTCAATCCTATTGGTGACTACACACTTGTTTCTTCCTAAGATTACATATTCAACCTCAACCCTGTTGAAAATGTCTAATCCTATCACTCACCTTATACTTTGCCTGATTTCCTAATGTCTCTATTGATATCTGCTTTCTTACATATTTTTCCCCAGTTCATCATTGTGACTGACTCTTCACATGTGCTGACATTTACATTCACTCTCTAACCGACACCCAATTGCTAAAGAACTTTTGGTCCAAATTTTACACTCAATCTTCTTCCTAAACCTACCGACTAGCTTCCTAATCTTACCTACTATCCCTTTTTGACTGGATGTTCTCTTCTACACTCAATCATCCAAGGTACAAGGTCCTATGCCATTGTATATCAATTTATCTGAGACATCTGTGCCGAATGTAATTCAAAGCTAAGTATCCCAATCAAGGGCCCAATGCACTTCTGGCCTTCAAATCTAACTTAGATTTCTGTTTTCATGCATATATTTCACCTACATATGATAATAAATATTGCAGGTTCCCAATACCATTCTACAACTAGCAGAATGATTCCTAACCCAAATCAAACATGTTCTTAACCCTAACCAGACACTGTTCCCTCAATCTAACTTTACAGAAGAGCAGGGACAGAGTTGGTCTTACAATACAGGAATGGAGGGGATCTTCCTCCTGCTGAGAACCTCAAAGGTCCATGCAGAAATGAACCCTGGAGAAGATGTAGGCAGCTATGAAGGACCTGAGAGAGCAGAAGTCATCTTCCATGGCAAACAACCTGGTCAGGATGAAGGGATGTGTCTGAATGAGCCTCTCTCTTCTTAATGTAGACAAGATGGACCAAACCAGGCCTGTGTGGAGAGCTGTTCCTTGGTGCCTATGGTGGATATTCCATTCTAACTTGTGAAAGTGTCACAGGAAGCAGGGGCAGCCTCCATCTCCTGGGAGCCTTGCAAGCAACTGTTAGGACACAGTGGTTGCCAGGCAGTGACCTCATTCAGTTCCTGAAGGAAGTGACCTCACCTCACTTCCTTGGTGATGGAACTCTCTGAACTTGGGATCCAGGAAGCCAGGCACCCAGAGGCAGTCCCAGTCCCAGTCCCAGTGGGCTCACTTGTTTGGATTTACCAAGGACAGAGTCAGTCTTCCTTGGTCCCTACGGATGTGAGGAAGGCCAAATGCCAGGAAAGCACTGAAGAGGGCCTTGCCTGAGAAAGCAGGTCGGGGCTCACTGCTGGCTCCTGACAACTTCACAGAGTTGGCCAAGGAGGCCAGATCTGAGACAGGACAGGCCATTTCAGGGCAACATAGTATGGCCCAGCAGTCAGACGACACTCCGGGTAGTCACAGACCTACTAGGGGGAAGGAGGTGCCTTTGTGGGTGTGGGGGTGAGTTTGTGGATTTTTCTCATGTTCTGAGAATAGGTAGGAAAGGCGGTTTGTTTGTTTGGAGTGGACTGTTTCCAGTAAGTCTTTTGACAAGGCGAGTGTTTCTAAGTTTGTGTATCTCACTGTGTCCCTGGTTGTAGACATTAGAAAAGAGAATGCATCAATGGATGTGTCCTGTCTAGTAGAAAGCTTCCCAGTATTCATCCTGCCCAATTTATGAATGGACTGCGGCTTGCCTTATGGATGGGCAACACCTACTATCTTCCTAAGTTCCTGTTTTTTTCCTGCATTCTGGCCACTCTCCAGAATAGGCTCATGGTTTTGTGTCCAAGATATGTACCACCTCCAAGCTCTGTGACATGGCCATGTACTGGATAGCTGAAAGGAATGGTGAGCATCTCAGAAAACTCAGATATCAGTGGGACCAATAAAGTCTCAGTGGAGATAGCCTGCTTTGGGCCTTTTGCTTACCTATTGTTCTGTTGCCCTGAATGTCAGGAAGGCCTTTGCCTCAGGGCACCTGTTACTTAAGCCTCAAGAAAACAGTTTTCAAATGGAAATGAATGGGCATCACCTGTGGCTCTTTGCTTCATTGCTTTGCAAAGGGATGTGTCTGAATCAGCCTCTTGGCCCTGTGTGAGGCTGTGGCTTAGATTGTCAGCACCTGATGGATTGAAGATAGATCCCATGTGTGCATCCAAAGCCAAAATGGCAAAAAAGCAGTCATTGTGGATGAAGTCTCTCGCCTTCCTCTGTAAGGTTCCTGACCTCCATCAAGAGAGCATAGGGATCCTTTGGGTCAAATGAGTTCTTCAAAGCCCTGCAGAGGCTAGCCCATAGGTGCTTGGGTTTTCTCCTGACTCCAATTCACACAAAGAATCTATACCCCGCAGTCAGTAGGCCTCAAATTGGAGAAGCAGAGCAGTATTTAAGGCAGGCCAATTTGATCACTCCTGGTGCACAGGAAGGCTGTCCAGGCCACCCTGATATTAGGCAAATGAGGGGCAAGGGAGCTTATTGTGGACACTGTCTTGGGCTGCGCCCCTAATGGAAACCTCCAGCCAGAGGTTATGATGAGTGTGTATATGGAAGAAGATGAGGGCCATGTGGCAGTGTTTTGGTTGGAATTGTGGTCCTTTGTGTGGCGGTTGGAAGAGATGACTGGGTCCACCTTGGCGTGAACTCTGGTGTGATTCCCCTTGGAGACTGAGTTCTGGAACTGACCTCAGAGAAGTATTTCCATGAACTGTTTTGAGATTTTAGTAGGCCACGCATGAGAGTTGCCCTTGGAAACTGAGATCTGGGCCCAGGTTGGCTTTCCACAGAGCACTGGGAATCTCAGCCAGGATATCACATGATTTTATTCTTACAGACCTGGCAGCCATCGTTGAGAGTCAAAACACACATGGACCTCACATGGTAGACCTCAATGGGCCTGGCTTCATGCGACCTTTTGGCCACTCTTTGGGAAGCCTTGTTTGTGAGAGTTCTCCAGAGCTTTCATTGAAATGAGCTTCCTCACCATTTAATGGTTCCTGAATGAATGGAAACCCACAGTGCCTCCAACTTCATCCGTGAAAAAATGGCTAGATAAATACCATGAAATTTTTAAGTTCCCATGTCCAGGTGGCACTGGAGAACCTTTGGATATCCTGTTGCTGCTCAGGAGTGTACCAGACAGTGTCTTGATTGACTGGGTTTCATGAAAATGGTGTAGAACAGAGATGCCAGTCAGTTGGGGCCTGCTGAGTAGTGGGCCTAGAGAAGTGGTGTGCAGGAGTGTGATAAAACATCTGTGGTAGGGCCATGTGGATCTGACATTGGCTTCCAAATGGCTTGTGACTGACATGGTGCAGCCGGCAGACACTTATATGTAAAGGCATCTTGTTATATGGAGAGGTTTCAGGGCAATGTTCAGAATCAGGTTGCAAGGGTCAACGGGGCAAGCTCTGTGGGATAGAAGACTGGTTGGTGCATTCTCCTGGGACCCTGACCCACCACACGTGACAGAACTCCCTCCAGCACTGTGTCCCAGTTGAACTCCTTGTATTTCATGAAGCAAATACCAAACTCCCAGTGCAGCAGCAAGAAACACCACGAAAACTAGAGGAGGTCCAAATGGCTTCACAGTCCACAAGGGGAGACACTTAGCCTCCAGTAGCCACTGTGGACCTACAAAGAGAGAATTCAGCACTTCTGCCTCATGTTCATTGGAAAATCAGAAACCATGTCCTCCAGGTCACATAGATGCAGACCCAGCTTTGATGGTCTCACTACAAAGGAAGCTAAAGCTCCTGACAACAACATATATTTCAAGTGCCCAACCTCAGAGGCAGTTTCTCACGAAGTCTTTAGGCAAGCAGAGCTCCATGTTTGTGGAGTGTTTACCCTGTCCCTTACTTATGGAAACTCCTCTACCACCTCCAAGGTTGTGAACTCCTGAGCATTTTCCATTCCACATATGTATCCACAGATTTTCTAACTCTTCCCCTCGAGTTGCTTCTTCCTTGGGGCGAAAGTCATGTCAAGGCATTGTTCTGGATGAGAGTGGGAAGATTTTTGTGTAGCACGTATTTGCATACACATTGGATTCATTTCCTATTTTCCATTGGAAATACTGATTCCCTGACACTAACCCATACCCTACTAGACTCTGACTATGAATCCTAATATGATGGAGAAAAAGAACCCAAACAGAATAGAAATACAAGCAGTTCAGAGGAGGCATGGTGTATAGTTGCACTTGCCTTTTGCATTATAAAGTGTAGGTGTTATAAATCGAGTCCAATTGAATAGAAATAGTTCTCCATGTGTTTTTAAAGTTAACAAATATGTGAATTCCTCTCTCCCTTTCTCTATAGCCTATTCAGCACATGTATATTTACATGCACATAAAGAATCCTACCTGGTATCCCACGTATATTTTGTGAGGTGGCTGACTTGGCAGATACAAATTGTGAGAAGAGATCACTCCTCCCAAACGCTGTTGGAACTGAAAATTCAACCTATGGGTGAGCTTCCTACTTGAACAACAGGATACAAAAATCCATGTTCAGTAAAATAAATATTTTTGGATCTGTGGATGATATATATTTCATCATGAATTTCGAATGTCATGTATATTTCGAATTTTTAATGTCTGTGTGTGTGTTTTGTGTGTGTGTGTATATATAGATATATACACACACACATACACAAACTCTCTCCAGATTTTTCAAAATATGAAATATATGTGTCTTATGATACATTCCCTAAATTCATTCATGTTCATATATGTGGATTTATAATCAACTTTTCACAAGATTATTCTCAGAAATATTTATCCACCTGAAATACATATTTTTTTCCTAGTACTGAAAACTAACTTCAGTGGATGGTGCATAGAAATCCTAATCTTTCTACAGTAACTGACCCAGTTTAACATCAATGCATGTAGATTCCTATGGGACATGATGTGTATTTTGATGTTCATTTTTATTCAACACTGGTACCTTACTATTTCTTTAGCTGATGCACATCATAGGATGTATATTTCATCCTCAAGTTTAAAAATTTCTAGGCATTTGATTCACTTTCAATCCCTTCCTGCTTCAGAACACATGTATTCCTCCATGTTTCTTGACTGGTTTGTTCATGAGACTTCTTTCCAAACACATGATTTTCCATTTCCAGAATCACTTTGGAAGCAAAACTCACACACCCTTCAGGGTAAACCATAACCCTAATATTGCCATTAGATGTATAACTGGTAGGAATGAATGATTGTGTATCAATATAAGATTTCCTATATACTTTCAGATATCAACTCAATCCATTATTTAAATTGGAAGCAGTTATATTATTTATTCACAGTATGGTCTATTCATGCATTATCTCTATATTCATAGACCCAGGGTACACCTATTTGTACCCCCAAATACTAATTAATACGTCTTCAACATATTGCTCCCAGCAATGGTGGAAGAAATACTCATGTCACCTGATCTACATATACATTTTATCACTGTCATATTCTGGACACAAAATGCAAAGGTCACACTTATGATTGTAGCAAAGCCTAATTGGAAAGTGAGCATGGATTACTAAAAACTTCCTTCTCCAGGTTGCCTAATGCTCTCCAATGTCAATCCTATTGGTGACTACACACTTGTTTCTTCCTAAGATTACATATTCAACCTCAACCCTGTTGAAAATGTCTAATCCTATCACTCACCTTATACTTTGCCTGATTTCCTAATGTCTCTATTGATATCTGCTTTCCTACATATTTTTCCCCAGTTCATCATTGTGACTGACTCTTCACATGTGCTGACATTTACATTCACTCTCTAACCGACACCCAATTGCTAAAGAACTTTTGGTCCAAATTTTACACTCAATCTTCTTCCTAAACCTACAGACTAGCTTCCTAATCTTACCTACTATCCCTATTTGACTGGATGTTCTCTTCTACACTCAATCATCCAAGGTACAAGGTCCTATGCCATTGTATATCAATTTATCTGAGACATCTGTGCAGAATGTAATTCAAAGCTAAGTATCCCAATCAAGGGCCCAATGCCCTTCTGGCCTTCAAATCTAACTTAGATTTCTGTTTTCATACATATATTTCACCTACATATGATAATAAATATCGCAGGTTCCCAATACCATTCTACAACTAGCAGAATGATTCCTAACCCAAATCAAACATGTTCTTAACCCTAACCAGACACTGTTCCCTCAATTTAACTTCACAGAAGAGCAGGGACAGAGTTGGTCTTACAATACAGGAATGGAGGGCATCTTCCTCCTGCTGAGAACCTCAAAGGTCCATGCAGAAATGAACCCTGGAGAAGATGTAGGCAGCTATGAAGGACCTGAGAGAGCAGAAGTCATCTTCCATGGCAAACAACCTGGTCAGGATGAAGGGATGTGTCTGAATGAGCCTCTCTCTTCTTAATGTAGACAAGATGGACCAAACCAGGCCTGTGTGGAGAGCTGTTCCTTGGTGCCTATGGTGGATATTCCATTCTAACTTGTGAAAGTGTCACAGGAAGCAGGGGCAGCCTCCATCTCCTGGGAGCCTTGCAAGCAACTGTTAGGACACAGTGGTTGCCAGGCAGTGACCTCATTCAGTTCCTGAAGGAAGTGACCTCACCTCACTTCCTTGGTGATGGAACTCTCTGAACTTGGGATCCAGGAAGCCAGGCACCCAGAGGCAGTCCCAGTCCCAGTCCCAGTGGGCTCACTTGTTTGGATTTACCAAGGACAGAGTCAGTCTTCCTTGGTCCCTACTGATGTGAGGATGGCCAAATGCCAGGAAAGCACTGAAGAGGGCCTTGCCTGAGAAAGCAGGTCGTGGCTCACCGCTGGCTCCTGACAACTTCACAGAGTTGGCCAAGGAGGCCAGATCTGAGACAGGACAGGCCATTTCGGGGCAACATAGTATGGCCCAGCAGTCAGACGACACTCCGGGTAGTCACAGACCTACTAGGGGGAAGGAGGTGCCTTTGTGGGTGTGGGGGTGAGTTTGTGGATTTTTCTCATGTTCTGAGAATAGGTAGGAAAGGCTGTGTGTTTGTTTGGAGTGGACTGTTTCCAGTAAGTCTTTTGACAAGGCGAGTGTTTCTAAGTTTGTGTATCTCACTGTGTCCCTGGTTGTAGACATTAGAAAAGAGAATGCATCAATGGATGTGTCCTGTGTAGTAGAAAGCTTCCCAGTATTCATCCTGCCCAATTTATGAATGGACTGCGGCTTGCCTTATGGATGGGCAACACCTACTATCTTCCTAAGTTCCTGTTTTCTTCCTGCATTCTGGCCACTCTCCAGAATAGGCTCATGGTTTTGTGTCCAAGATATGTACCACCTCCAAGCTCTGTGACATGGCCATGTACTGGATAGCTGAAAGGAATGGTGAGCATCTCAGAAAACTCAGATATCAGTGGGACCAGTAAAGTCTCAGTGGAGAAAGCCTGCTTTGGGCCTTTTGTTTACCTATTGTTCTGTTGCCCTGAATGTCAGGAAGGCCTTTGCCTCAGGGCACCCCTTTGTGAAGCCTCAAGAAAACAGTTTTCAAATGGAAATGAATGGGCATCACCTGTGGCTCTTTGCTTCATTGCTTTGCAAAGGGATGTGTCTGAATCAGCCTCTTGGCCCTGTGTGAGGCTGTGGATTAGATTGTCAGCACCTGATGGATTGAAGAAAGATCCCATGTGTGCATCCAAAGCCAAAATGGCCAAAAAGCAGTCATTGTGGATGAAGTCTCTCGCCTTCCTCTGTAAGGTTCCTGACCTCCATCAAGAGAGCATAGGGATCCTTTGGGTCAAATGAGTTCTTCAAAGCCCTGCAGAGGCTAGCCCATAGGTGCTTGGGTTTTCTCCTGACTCCAATTGACACAAAGAATCTATACCCCGCAGTCAGTAGGCCTCAAATTGGAGAAGCAGAGCAGTATTAAAGGCAGGCCAATTTGATCACTCCTGGTGCACAGGAAGGCTGTCCAGGCCACCCTGATATTAGGCAAATGAGGGGCAAGGGAGCTTATTGTGGACACTGTCTTGGGCTGCGCCCCTGATGGAAACCTCCAGCCAGAGGTTATGATGAGTGTGTATATGGAAGAAGATGAGGGCCATGTGGCAGTGTTTTGGTTGGAATTGTAGTCATTTGTGTGGCGGTTGGAAGAGATGACTGGGTCCACCTTGGCGTGAACTCTGGTGTGATTCCCCTTGGAGACTGAGTTCTGGAACTGACCTCAGTGAAGTATTGCCATGAACTGTGTTCAGATTTTAGTAGGCCACGCATGAGAGTCGCCCTTGGAAACTGAGATCTAGGCCCAGGTTGGCTTTCCACAGAGCACTGGGAATCTCAGCCAGGATATCACATGATTTTATTCTTACAGACCTGGCAGCCATCGTTGAGAGTCAAAACACACATGGACCTCACATGGTAGACCTCAATGGGCCTGGCTTCATGCGAACTTTTGGCCACTCTTTGGGAAGCCTTGTTTGTGAGAGTTCTCCAGAGCTTTCATTGAAATGAGCTTCCTCACCATTTAATGGTTCCTGAATGAATGGAAACCCACAGTGCCTCCAACTTCATCCTTGAGAAATGGCTAGATAAATACCATGAAATTTTTAAGTTCCCATGTCCAGGTGGCACTGGAGAACCTTGATGTCCTGTTGCTGCTCAGGAGTGTACCAGACAGTGCCTTGATTGACTGGGTTTCATGAAAATGGTGTAGAACAGAGATGCCAGTAAGTTGGGGCCTGCTGAGTAGTGGGCCTAGAGAAGTGGTGTGCAGGAGTGTGATAAAACATCTGTGGTAGGGCCATGTGGATCTGACATTGGCTTCAAATGGCTTGTGACTGACATGGTGCAGCCGGCAGACACTTATATGTAAAGGCATCTTGTTATATGGAGAGGTTTCAGGGCAATGTTCAGAATCAGGTTGCTAGGGTCAACGGGGCAAGCTCTGTCGGATAGAAGACTGGTTGGTGCATTCTCCTGGGACCCTGACCCACCACACGTGACAGAACTCCCTCCAGCACTGTGTCCCAGTTGAACTCCTTGTATTTCATGAAGCAAATACCAAACTCCCAGTGCAGCAGCAAGAAACACCACGAAAAGTAGAGGAGGTCCAAATGGCTTCACAGTCCACAAGGGGAGACACTTAGCCTCCAGTAGCCACTGTGGACCTACAAAGAGAGAATTCAGCACTTCTGCCTCATGTTCATTGGAAAATCAGAAACCATGTCCTCCAGGTCACATAGATGCAGACCCAGCTTTGATGGTCTCACTACAAAGGAAGCTAAAGCTCCTGACAACAACATATATTTCAAGTGCCCAACCTCAGAGGCAGTTTCTCACGAAGTCTTTAGGCAAGCAGAGCACCATATTTGTGGAGTGTTTACCCTGTCCCTTACTTATGGAAACTCCTCTACCACCTCCAAGGTTGTGAACTCCTGAGCATTTTCCATTCCACATATGTATCCACAGATTTACTAACTCTTCCCCTCGAGTTGCTTCTTCCTTGGGGCGAAGGTCATGTCAAGGCATTGTTCTGGATGAGAGTGGGAAGATTTTTGTGTAGCACGTATTTGCATACACATTGGATTCATTTCCTATTTTCCATTGGAAATACTGATTCCCTGACACTAACCCATACCCTACTAGACTCTGACTATGAATCCTAATATGATGGAGAAAAAGAACCCAAACAGAATAGAAATACAAGCAGTTCAGAGGAGGCATGGTGTATAGTTGCACTTGCCTTTTGCATTATAAAGGGTAGGTGTTATAAATCTAGTCCAATTGAATAGAAATAGTTCTCCATGTGTTGTTAAAGTTAACAAATATGTGAATTCCTGTCTCCCTTTCTCTGTAGCCTATTCAGCACATGTATTTTTACATGCACATAAAGAATCCTACCTGGTATCCCACGTATATTTTGTGAGGTGGCTGACTTGGCAGATACAAATTGTGAGAAGAGATCACTCCTCCCAAACGCTGTTGGAACTGAAAATTCAACCTATGGGTGAGCTTCCTACTTGAACAACAGGATACAAAAATCCATGTTCAGTAAAATAAATATTTTTGGATCTGTGGATGATATATATTTCATCATGAATTTCGAATGTCATGTATATTTCGAATTTTTAATGTCTGTTTGTGTGTTTTGTGTGTGTGTGTATATATAGATATATATACACACACACACACAAACTCTCTCCAGATTTTTCAAAATATGAAATATATGTGTCTTATGATACATTCCCTAAATTCATTCATGTTCATATATGTGGATTTATAATCAACTTTTCACAAGATTATTCTCAGAAATATTTAACCACCTGAAATACATATTTTTTTCCTAGTACTGAAAACTAACTTCAGTGGATGGTGCATAGAAATCCTAATCTTTCTACAGTAACTGACCCAGTTTAACATCAATGCATGTAGATTCCTATGGGACATGATGTGTATTTTGATGTTCATTTTTATTCAACACTGGTACCTTACTATTTCTTTAGCTGATGCACATCATAGGATGTATATTTCATCCTCAAGTTTAAAAATTTCTAGGCATTTGATTCACTTTCAATCCCTTCCTGCTTCAGAACACATGTATTCCTCCATGTTTCTTGACTGGTTTGTTCATGAGACTTCTTTCCAAACACATGATTTTCCATTTCCAGAATCACTTTGGAAGCAAAACTCACACACCCTTCAGGGTAAACCATAACCCTAATATTGCCATTAGATGTATAACTGGTAGGAATGAATGATTGTGTATCAATATAAGATTTCCTATATACTTTCAGATATCAACTCAATCCATTATTTAAATTGGAAGCAGTTATATTATTTATTCACAGTATGGTCTATTCATGCATTATCTCTATATTCATAGACCCAGGGTACACCTATTTGTACCCCCAAATACTAATTAATACGTCTTCAACATATTGCTCCCAGCAATGGTGGAAGAAATACTCATGTCACCTGATCTACATATACATTTTATCACTGTCATGTTCTGGACACAAAATGCAAAGGTCACACTTATGATTGTAGCAAAGCCTAATTGGAAAGTGAGCATGGATTACTAAAAACTTCCTTCTCCAGGTTGCCTAATGCTCTCCAATGTCAATCCTATTGGTGACTACACACTTGTTTCTTCCTAAGATTACATATTCAACCTCAACCCTGTTGAAAATGTCTAATCCTATCACTCACCTTATACTATGCCTGATTTCCTAATGTCTCTATTGATATCTGCTTTCCTACATATTTTTCCCCAGTTCATCATTGTGACTGACTCTTCACATGTGCTGACATTTACATTCACTCTCTAACCGACACCCAATTGCTAAAGAACTTTTGGTCCAAATTTTACACTCAATCTTCTTCCTAAACCTACCGACTAGCTTCCTAATCTTACCTACTATCCCTTTTTGACTGGATGTTCTCTTCTACACTCAATCATCCAAGGTACAAGGTCCTATGCCATTGTATATCAATTTATCTGAGACATCTGTGCAGAATGTAATTCAAAGCTAAGTATCCCAATCAAGGGCCCAATGCCCTTCTGGCCTTCAAATCTAACTTAGATTTCTGTTTTCATACATATATTTCACCTACATATGATAATAAATATCGCAGGTTCCCAATACCATTCTACAACTAGCAGAATGATTCCTAACCCAAATCAAACATGTTCTTAACCCTAACCAGACACTGTTCCCTCAATTTAACTTTACAGAAGAGCAGGGACAGAGTTGGTCTTACAATACAGGAATGGAGGGGATCTTCCTCCTGCTGAGAACCTCAAAGGTCCATGCAGAAATGAACCCTGGAGAAGATGTAGGCAGCTATGAAGGACCTGAGAGAGCAGAAGTCATCTTCCATGGCAAACAACCTGGTCAGGATGAAGGGATGTGTCTGAATGAGCCTCTCTCTTCTTAATGTAGACAAGATGGACCAAACCAGGCCTGTGTGGAGACCTGTTCCTTGGTGCCTATGGTGGATATTCCATTCTAACTTGTGAAAGTGTCACAGGAAGCAGGGGCAGCCTCCATCTCCTGGGAGCCTTGCAAGCAACTGTTAGGACACAGTGGTTGCCAGGCAGTGACCTCATTCAGTTCCTGAAGGAAGTGACCTCACCTCACTTCCTTGGTGATGGAACTCTCTGAACTTGGGATCCAGGAAGCCAGGCACCCAGAGGCAGTCCCAGTCCCAGTCCCAGTGGGCTCACTTGTTTGGATTTACCAAGGACAGAGTCAGTCTTCCTTGGTCCCTACTGATGTGAGGATGGCCAAATGCCAGGAAAGCACTGAAGAGGGCCTTGCCTGAGAAAGCAGGTCGTGGCTCACCGCTGGCTCCTGACAACTTCACAGAGTTGGCCAAGGAGGCCAGATCTGAGACAGGACAGGCCATTTCGGGGCAACATAGTATGGCCCAGCAGTCAGACGACACTCCGGGTAGTCACAGACCTACTAGGGGGAAGGAGGTGCCTTTGTGGGTGTGGGGGTGAGTTTGTGGATTTTTCTCATGTTCTGAGAATAGGTAGGAAAGGCTGTGTGTTTGTTTGGAGTGGACTGTTTCCAGTAAGTCTTTTGACAAGGCGAGTGTTTCTAAGTTTGTGTATCTCACTGTGTCCCTGGTTGTAGACATTAGAAAAGAGAATGCATCAATGGATGTGTCCTGTGTAGTAGAAAGCTTCCCAGTATTCATCCTGCCCAATTTATGAATGGACTGCGGCTTGCCTTATGGATGGGCAACACCTACTATCTTCCTAAGTTCCTGTTTTCTTCCTGCATTCTGGCCACTCTCCAGAATAGGCTCATGGTTTTGTGTCCAAGATATGTACCACCTCCAAGCTCTGTGACATGGCCATGTACTGGATAGCTGAAAGGAATGGTGAGCATCTCAGAAAACTCAGATATCAGTGGGACCAGTAAAGTCTCAGTGGAGAAAGCCTGCTTTGGGCCTTTTGTTTACCTATTGTTCTGTTGCCCTGAATGTCA
The DNA here is from genome assembly GCF_045843805.1 of Urocitellus parryii. Lineage (NCBI taxonomy): Eukaryota > Metazoa > Chordata > Mammalia > Rodentia > Sciuridae > Urocitellus > Urocitellus parryii. The sequence continues at coordinate 116,234 of NW_027551840.1, forward strand.
GGAAGGCCTTTGCCTCAGGGCACCCCTTTGTGAAGCCTGAAGAAAACAGTTTTCAAATGGAAATGAATGGGCATCACCTGTGGCTCTTTGCTTCATTGCTTTGCAAAGGGATGTGTCTGAATCAGCCTCTTGGCCCTGTGTGAGGCTGTGGCTTAGATTGTCAGCACCTGATGGATTGAAGAAAGATCCCATGTGTGCATCCAAAGCCAAAATGGCCAAAAAGCAGTCATTGTGGATGAAGTCTCTCGCCTTCCTCTGTAAGGTTCCTGACCTCCATCAAGAGAGCTTAGGGATCCTTTGGGTCAAATGAGTTCTTCAAAGCCCTGCAGAGGCTAGCCCATAGGTGCTTGGGTTTTCTCCTGACTCCAATTGACACAAAGAATCTATACCCCGCAGTCAGTAGGCCTCAAATTGGAGAAGCAGAGCAGTATTAAAGGCAGGCCTATTTGATCACTCCTGGTGCACAGGAAGGCTGTCCAGGCCACCCTGATATTAGGCAAATGAGGGGCAAGGAAGCTTATTGTGGACACTGTCTTGGGCTGCGCCCCTGATGGAAACCTCCAGCCAGAGGTTATGATGAGTGTGTATATGGAAGAAGATGAGGGCCATGTGGCAGTGTTTTGGTTGGACTTGTGGTCCTTTGTGTGGCGGTTGGAAGAGATGACTGGGTCCACCTTGGCGTGAACTCTGGTGTGATTCCCCTTGGAGACTGAGTTCTACAACTGACCTCAGAGAAGTATTGCCATGAACTGTGTTGAGATTTTAGTAGGCCACGCATGAGAGTCGCCCTTGGAAACTGAGAACTAGGCCCAGGTTGGCTTTCCACAGAGCCCTGGGAATCTCAGAGAGGATATCACATGATTTTATTCTTACAGACCTGGCAGCCATCGTTGAGAGTCAAAACACACATGGACCTCACATGGTAGACCTCAATGGGCCTGGCTTCATGCGACCTTTTGGCCACTCTTTGGGAAGCCTTGTTTGTGAGAGTTCTCCAGAGCTTTCATTGAAATGAGCTTCCTCACCATTTAATGGTTCCTGAATGAATGGAAACCCACAGTGCCTCCAACTTCATCCTTGAAAAATGGCTAGATAAATACCATGAAATTTTTAAGTTCCCATGACCAGGTGGCACTGGAGAACCTTTGGATGTCCTGTTGCTGATCAGGAGTGTACCAGACAGTGCCTTGATTGACTGGGTTTCATGAAAATGGTGTAGAACAGAGATGCCAGTCAGTTGGGGCCTGCTGAGTAGTGGGCCTAGAGAAGTGGTGTGCAGGAGTGTGATAAAACATCTGTGGTAGGGCCATGTGGATGTGACATTGGCTTCCAAATGGCTTGTGACTGACATGGTGCAGCCGGCAGACACTTATATGGAAAGGCATCTTGTTATATGGAGAGTTTTCAGGGCAATGTTCAGAATCAGGTTGCTAGGGTCAAGGGGGCAAGCTCTGTGGGATAGAAGACTGGTTGGTGCATTCTCCTAGGACCCTGACCCACGACACGTGACAGAACTCCCTCCAGCACTGTGTCCCAGTTGAACTCTTGTATTTCATGAAGCAAATACCAAACTCCCAGTACAGCAGCAAGAAACACCACGAAAAGTAGAGGAGGACCAAATGGCTTCACAGTCGACACGGGGAGACACTTAGCCTCCAGTGGCCACTGTGGACCTACAAAGAGAGAATTCAGCACTTCTGCCTCATGTTCATTGGAAAATCAGAAACCATGTCCTCCAGGTCACATAGATGCAGACCCAGCTTTGATGGTCTCACTACAAAGGAAGCTAAAGCTCCTGACAACAACATATATTTCAAGTGCCCAACCTCAGAGGCAGTTTCTCACGAAGTCTTTAGGCCAGCAGAGCTCCATGTTTGTGGAGTGTTTACCCTGTCCCTTACTTATGGAAACTCCTCTACCACCTCCAAGGTTGTGAACTCCTGAGCATTTTCCATTCCACATATGTATCCACAGATTTTCTAACTCTTCCCCTCGAGTTGCTTCTTCCTTGGGGCGAAAGTCATGTCAAGGCATTGTTCTGGATGAGAGTGGGAAGATTTTTGTGTAGCACGTATTTGCATACACATTGGATTCATTTCCTATTTTCCATTGGAAATACTGATTCCCTGACACTAACCCATACCCTACTAGACTCTGACTATGAATCCTAATATGATGGAGAAAAAGAACCCAAACAGAATAGAAATACAAGCAGTTCAGAGGAGGCATGGTGTATAGTTGCACTTGCCTTTTGCATTATAAAGGGTAGGTGTTATAAATCGAGTCCAATTGAATAGAAATAGTTCTCCATGTGTTTTTAAAGTTAACAAATATGTGAATTCCTGTCTCCCTTTCTCTGTAGCCTATTCAGCACATGTATTTTTACATGCACATATAGAATCCTACCTAGTATAACACATATGTTCTTGTGAGGTGGCTGACTTGGCAGATACAAATTGTGAGAAGAGATCACTCCTCCCTAATGCTGTTGGAACTGAAAATTCAACCTATGGGTGAGCTTCCTACTTGAACAACATGATACAAAAATCCATGTTCAGTAAAATAAATATTTTTGGATCTGTGGATCATATATATTTCATCATGAATTTCGAATGGCATATATATTTCGAATATTTAATGTCTGTGTGTGTTTTTTTTTTGTGTGTGTATATATAGATATATATATATACACACACACACAAACTCTCTCCAGATTTTTCAAAATATGAAATATATGTATCTTATGATACATTCCCTAAATTCATTCATGTTCATATATGTGGATTTATAATCAACTTTTCACAAGATTTTTCTCAGAAATATTTATCCACCTGAAATACATATTTTTTCCTAGTACTGAAAACTAACTTCAGTGGATGGTGCATAGAAATCCTAATCTTTCTACAGTAACTGACCCAGTTTAACATCAATGCAAGTACATTCTTATGGGACATGATGTGTATTTTGAGTTTCATTTTTATTCAACACTGGTACCTTACTATTTCTTCAGCTGATGCACATCATAGCATGTATATTTCATCCTCAAGTTTAAAAATTTCTAGGCATTTGGTTCACTTTCAATCCCTTCCTGCTTCAGAACACATGTATTCCTCCATGTTTCTTGACTGGTTCATTCATGAGACTTCTTTCCAAACACATGATTTTCCATTTCCATAATCACTTTGGAAGCAAAACTCACACACCCTTCAGGGTAAACCATAACCCTAATATTGCCATTAGATGTATAACTTGTAGGAATGAATGATTGTGTATCAATATAAGATTTCCTATATACTTTCAGATATCAGCTCAATCCATTATTTAAATTGGAAGCAGTTATATTATTTATTCACAGTATGGTCTATTCATGCATTATCTCTATATTCATAGACCCAGGGTACACCTATTTGTACCCCCAAATACTAATTAATACGTCTTCAACATATTGCTCCCAGCAATGGTGGAAGAAATACTCATGTCACCTGATCTACATATACATTTTATCACTGTCATATTCTGGACACAAATAGCAAAGGTCACCCTTATGATTGTAGCAAAGCCTAATTGGAAAGTGAGCATGGATTACTAAGAACTTCCTTCTCCAGGTTGCCTAATGCTCTACAATGTCAATCCTATTGATGACTACACACTTGTTTCTTCCTAAGATTACATATTCAACCTCAACCCTGTTGAAAATGTCTAATCCTATCACTCACCTTATACTTTGCCTGATTTCCTAATGTCTCTATTGATATCTGCTTTCCTACATATTTTTCCCCAGTTCATCATTGTGACTGACTCTTCACATGTGCTGACATTTACATTCACTCTCTAACTGACACCCAATTGCTAAGGAACTTTGGGTCCAAATTATTCACTCACTCTTCTTCCTAAAGCTACCAACTAGCTTCCTAATCTTACCTACTATCCCTTTTTGACTGGATGTTCTCTTCTACATTCAATCATCCAAGGTACAAGGTCCTATGCCATTATATAACAATTTATCTGAAACATCAGTGCAGAATGTAATTCAAAGCTATGTATCCCAATCAAGGGCCCAATTCCCTTCTGGCCTTCAAATCTTACTTAGATTTCTGTTTGCATACATATATTTCACCTATATATGATTATAAATATCGCAGGTTCCCAATACCATTCTACAACTAGCAGAATGATTCCTAACCCAAATCGAACATGTTCTTAACCCTAACCAGACACTGTTCCCTCAATCTAACTTTACAGAAGAGCAGGGACAGAGTTGGTCTTACAATACAGGAATGGAGGGGATATTCCACCTGCTGAGAACCTCAAAGGTCCATGCAGAAATGAACCCTGGAGAAGATGTAGGCAGCTATGAAGGACCTGAGAGAGCAAAAGTCATCTTCCATGGCAAACAACCTGGTCAGGATGAAGGGATGTGTCTGAATGAGCCTCTCTCTTCTTAATGTAGACAAGATGGACCAAACCAGGCCTGTGTGGAGAGCTGTTCCTTGGTGCCTATGGTGGATATTCCATTCTAACTTGTGAAAGTGTCACAGGAAGCAGGGGCAGCCTCCATCTCCTGGGACCCTTGCAAGCAACTGTTAGGACACAGTGGTTGCCAGGCAGTGACCTCATTCAGTTCCTGAAGGAAGTGACCTCACCTCACTTCCTTGGTGATGGAACTCTCTGAACTTGGGATCCAGGAAGCCAGGCACCCAGAGGCAGTCCCAGTCCCAGTCCCAGTGGGCTCACTTGTTTGGATTTACCAAGGACAGAGTCAGTCTTCCTAGGTCCCTACTGATGTGAGGATGGATGGCCAAATGCCAGGAAAGCACTGAAGAGGGCCTTGCCTGAGAAAGCAGGTCGTGGCTCACCACTGGCTCCTGACAACTTCACAGAGTTGGCCAAGGAGGCCAGATCTGAGACAGGACAGGCCATTTCGGGGCAACATAGTATGGCCCAGCAGTCAGACGACACTCCGGGTAGTCACAGACCTACTAGGGGGAAGGAGGTGCCTTTGTGGGTGTGGGGGTGAGTTTGTGGATTTGTCTCATGTTCTGAGAATAGGTAGGAAAGTCGGTTTGTTTGTTTGGAGTGGACTGTTTCCAGTAAGTCTTTTGACAAGGTGAGTGTTTCTAAGTTTGTGTATCTCACTGTGTCCCTGGTTGTAGACATTAGAAAAGAGAATGCATCAATGGATGTGTCCTGTCTAGTAGAAAGCTTCCCAGTATTCATCCTGCCCAATTTATGAATGGACTGTGGCTTGCCTTATGGATGGGAAACACCTACTATCTTCCTAAGTTCCTGTTTTCTTCCTGCATTCTGGCCACTCTCCAGAATAGGCTCATGGTTTTGTGTCCAAGATATGTACCACCTCCAAGCTCTGTGACATGGCCATGTACTGGATAGCTGAAAGGAATGGTGAGCATCTCAGAAAACTCAGATATCAGTGGGAACAGTAAAGTCTCAGTGGAGAAAGCCTGCTTTGGGCCTTTTGCTTACCTATTGTTCTGTTGCCCTGAATGTCAGGAAGGCCTTTGCCTCAGGGCACCCCTTTGTGAAGCCTCAAAAAAACAGTTTTCAAATGGAAATGAATGGGCATCACCTGTGGCTCTTTGCTTCATTGCTTTGCAAAGGGATGTGTCTGAATCAGCCTCCTGGCCCTGTGGCTTAGATTGTCAGCACCTGATGGATTGAAGAAAGATCCCATGTATGCATCCAAAGCCAAAATGGCAAAAAAGCAGTCATTGTGGATGAAGTCTCTCGCCTTCCTCTGTAAGGTTCCTGACCTCCATCAAGAGAGCATAGGGAATCTATGGGTCAAATGAGTTCTTCAAAGCCCTGCAGAGGCTAGCCCATAGGTGCTTGGGTTTTCTCCTGACTCCAATTCACACAAAGAATCTATACCCCGCAGTCAGTAGGCCTCAAATTGGAGAAGCAGAGCAGTATTAAAGGCAGGCCTATTTGATCACTCCTGGTGCACAGGAAGGCTGTCCAGGCCACCCTGATATTAGGCAAATGAGGGGCAAGGGAGCTTATTGTGGACACTGTCTTGGGCTGCGCCCCTGATGGAAACCTCCAGCCAGAGGTTATGATGAGAGTGTATATGGAAGAAGATGAGGGCCATGTGGCAGTGTTTTGGTTGGACTTGTGGTCCTTTGTGTGGCGGTTGGAAGAGATGACTGGGTCCACCTTGGCGTGAACTCTGGTGTGATTCCCCTTGGAGACTGAGTTCTGGAACTGACCTCAGAGAAGTATTGCCATGAACTGTGTTGAGATTTTAGTAGGCCACGCATGAGAGTCGCCCTTGGAAACTGAGATCTAGGCCCAGGTTGGCTTTCCACAGAGCACTGGGAATCTCAGCGAGGATATCACATGATTTTATTCTTACAGACCTGGCAGCCATCGTTGAGAGTCAAAACACACATGGACCTCACATGGTAGACCTCAATGGGCCTGGCTTCATGCGACCTTTTGGCCACTCTTTGGGAAGCCTTGTTTGTGAGAGTTCTCCAGAGCTTTCATTGAAATGAGCTTCCTCACCATTTAATGGTTCCTGAATGAATGGAATCCCACAGTGCCTCTAACTTCATCCTTGAAAAATGGCTAGATAAATACCATGAAATTTTTAAGTTCCCATGTCCAGGTGGCACTGGAGAACCTTTGGATGTCCTGTTGCTGCTCAGGAGTGTACCAGACAGTGCCTTGATTGACTGGGTTTCATGAAAATGGTGTAGAACAGAGATGCCAGTAAGTTGGGGTCTGCTGAGTAGTGGGCCTAGAGAAGTGGTGTGCAGGAGTGTGATAAGACATCTGTGGTAGGGCCATGTGGATCTGACATTGGCTTCCATATGGCTTGTGACTGACATGGTACAGCCAGCAGACACTTATATGTAAAGGCATCTTGTTATATGGAGAGGTTTCAGGGCAATGTTCAGAATCAGGTTGCTAGGGTCAAGGGGGCAAGCTCTGTGGGATAGAAGCCTGGTTGGTGCATTCTCCTGGGACCCTGACCCACCACACGTGACAGAACTCCCTCCAGCACTGTGTTCCAGTTGAACTCCTTGTATTTCATGAAGCAAATACCAAACTCCCAGTGCAGCACAAGAAACACCACGAAAAGTAGAGGAGAACCAAATGGCTTCCCAGTCCACACGGGGAGACACTTAGCCTCCAGTGGCCACTGTGGACCTACAAAGAGAGAATTCAGCACTTCTGCCTCATGTTCATTGGAAAATCAGCAACCATGTCCTCCAGGTCACATAGATGCAGACCCAGCTTTGTTGGTCTCACTACAAAGGAAGCTAAAGCTCCTGACAACAACATATATTTCAAGTGCCCAACCTCAGAGGCAGTTTCTCACGAAGTCTTTAGGCCAGCAGAGCTCCATGTTTGTGGAGTGTTTACCCTGTCCCTTACTTATGGAAACTCCTCTACCACTTCCAAGGTTGTGAACTCCTGAGCATTTTCCATTCCACATATGTATCCACAGATTTTCTAACTCTTCCCCTCGAGTTGCTTCTTCCTTGGGGCGAAGGTCATGTCAAGGCATTGTTCTGGATGAGAGTGGGAAGATTTTTGTGTAGCACGTATTTGCATACACATTGGATTCATTTCCTATTTTCCATTTGAAATACTGATTCCCTGACAATAACCCATACCCTACTAGACTCTGACTATGAATCCTAATATGATGGAGAAAAAGAACCCAAACAGAATAGAAATACAAGCAGTTCAGAGGAGGCATGGTGTATAGTTGCACTTGCCTTTTGCATTATAAAGGGTAGGTGTTATAAATCTAGTCCAATTGAATAGAAATAGTTCTCCATGTGTTTTTAAAGTTAACAAATATGTGAATTCCTGTCTCCCTTTCTCTGTAGCCTATTCAGCACATGTATTTTTACATGCACATAAAGAATCCTACCTGGTATCCCATGTATATTCTTGTGAGGTGGCCCGAATTGGCAGATACAAATTGTGAGAAGAGATCACTCCTCCCAAACGCTGTTGGAACTGAAAATTCAACCTATGGGTGAGCTTCCTACTTGAACAACAGGATACAAAAATCCATGTTCAGTAAAATAAATATTTTTGGATCTGTGGATGATATATATTTCATCATGAATTTCGAATGGCATATATATTTCGAATTTTTAATGTCTGTGTGTGTGTTTTGTGTGTGTGTGGTGTGTGTATATATAGATATATACACACACACACACACAAACTCTCTCCAGATTTTTCAAAAAATGAAATATATGTGTCTTATGATACATTCCCTAAATTCATTCATGTTCATATATGTGCATTTAAAATCAACTTTTCACAAGATTATTCTCAGAAGTATTTATCCACCTGAAATACATATTTTTTTCCTAGTACTGAAAACTAACTTCAGTGGATGGTGCATAGAAATCCTAATCTTTCTACAGTAACTGACCCAGTTTAACATCAATGCATGTAGATTCCTATGGGACATGATGTGTATTTTGACGTTCATTTTTATTCAACACTGGTACCTTACTATTTCTTTAGCTGATGCACATCATAGGATGTATATTTCATCCTCATGTTTAAAAATTTCTAGGCATTTGGTTCACTTTCAATCCCTTCCTGCTTCAGAACACATGTATTCCTCCATGTTTCTTGACTGGTTTGTTCATGAGACTTCTTTCCAAACACATGATTTTCCATTTCCATAATCACTTTGGAAGCAAAACTCACACACCCTTCAGGGTAAACCATAACCCTAATATTACCATTGGATGTATAACTGGTAGGAATGAATGATTGTGAATCAATATACGATTTCCTATATACTTTCAGATATCAACTCAATCCATTATTTAAATTGGAAGCAGTTATATTATTTATTCACAGTATGGTCTATTCATGCATTATCTCTATATTCATAGACCCACGGTACACCTATTTGTACCCCCAAATACTAATTAATACGTCTTCAACATATTGCTCCCAGCAATGGTGGAAGAAATACTCATGTCACCTGATCTACATATACATTTTATCACTGTCATATTCTGGACACAAAATGCAAAGGTCACACTTATGATTGTAGCAAAGCCTAATTGGAAAGTAAGCATGGATTACTAAAAACTTCCTTCTCCAGGTTGTCTAATGCTCTCCAATGTCAATCCTATTGGTGACTACACACTTGTTTCTTCCTAAGATTACATATTCAACCTCAACCCTGTTGAAAATGTCTAATCCTATCACTCACCTTATACTTTGCCTGATTTCCTAATGTCTCTATTGATATCTGCTTTCCTACATATTTTTCCCAAGTTCATCATTGTGACTGACTCTTCACATGTGCTGACATTTACATTCACTCTCTAACCGACACCCAATTGCTAAAGAACTTTTGGTCCAAATTTTACACTCACTCTTCTTCCTAAACATACCAACTAGCTTCCTAATCTTACCTACTATCACTTTTTGACTGGATGTTCTCTTCTACATTCAATCATCCAAGGTACAAGGTCCTATGCCATTGTATATCAATTTATCTGAGACATCTGTGCAGAATGTAATTCAAAGCTAAGTATCCCAATCAAGGGCCCAATGCCCTTCTGGCCTTCAAATCTTTCTTAGATTTCTGTTTTCATACATATATTTCACCTATATATGATTATAAATATTGCAGGTTCCCAATACCATTCTCCAACCAGCAGAATGATTCCTAACCCAAATCAAACACGTTCTTAACCCTAACCAGACACTGTTCCCTCAATCTAACTTTACAGAAGAGCAGGGACAGAGTTGGTCTTACAATACAGGAATGGAGAGCATCTTCCACCTGCTGAGAACCTCAAAGGTCCATGCAGAAATGAACCCTGGAGAAGATGTAGGCAGCTATGAAGGACCTGAGAGAGCAAAAGTCATCTTCCATGGCAAACAACCTGGTCAGGATGAAGGGATGTGTCTGAATGAGCCTCTCTCTTCTTAATGTAGACAAGATGGACCAAACCAGGCCTGTGTGGAGAGCTGTTCCTTGGTGCCTATGGTGGATATTCCATTCTAACTTGTGAAAGTGTCACAGGAAGCAGGGGCAGCCTCCATCTCCTGGGACCCTTGCAAGCAACTGTTAGGACACAGTGGTTGCCAGGCAGTGACCTCATTCAGTTCCTGAAGGAAGTGACCTCACCTCACTTCCTTGGTGATGGAACTCTCTGAACTTGGGATCCAGGAAGCCAGGCACCCAGAGGCAGTCCCAGTCCCAGTCCCAGTGGGCTCACTTGTTTGGATTTACCAAGGACAGAGTCAGTCTTCCTAGGTCCCTACTGATGTGAGGATGGATGGCCAAATGCCAGGAAAGCACTGAAGAGGGCCTTGCCTGAGAAAGCAGGTCGTGGCTCACCACTGGCTCCTGACAACTTCACAGAGTTGGCCAAGGAGGCCAGATCTGAGACAGGACAGGCCATTTCGGGGCAACATAGTATGGCCCAGCAGTCAGACGACACTCCGGGTAGTCACAGACCTACTAGGGGGAAGGAGGTGCCTTTGTGGGTGTGGGGGTGAGTTTGTGGATTTGTCTCATGTTCTGAGAATAGGTAGGAAAGTCGGTTTGTTTGTTTGGAGTGGACTGTTTCCAGTAAGTCTTTTGACAAGGTGAGTGTTTCTAAGTTTGTGTATCTCACTGTGTCCCTGGTTGTAGACATTAGAAAAGAGAATGCATCAATGGATGTGTCCTGTCTAGTAGAAAGCTTCCCAGTATTCATCCTGCCCAATTTATGAATGGACTGTGGCTTGCCTTATGGATGGGAAACACCTACTATCTTCCTAAGTTCCTGTTTTCTTCCTGCATTCTGGCCACTCTCCAGAATAGGCTCATGGTTTTGTGTCCAAGATATGTACCACCTCCAAGCTCTGTGACATGGCCATGTACTGGATAGCTGAAAGGAATGGTGAGCATCTCAGAAAACTCAGATATCAGTGGGAACAGTAAAGTCTCAGTGGAGAAAGCCTGCTTTGGGCCTTTTGCTTACCTATTGTTCTGTTGCCCTGAATGTCAGGAAGGCCTTTGCCTCAGGGCACCCCTTTGTGAAGCCTCAAAAAAACAGTTTTCAAATGGAAATGAATGGGCATCACCTGTGGCTCTTTGCTTCATTGCTTTGCAAAGGGATGTGTCTGAATCAGCCTCCTGGCCCTGTGGCTTAGATTGTCAGCACCTGATGGATTGAAGAAAGATCCCATGTATGCATCCAAAGCCAAAATGGCAAAAAAGCAGTCATTGTGGATGAAGTCTCTCGCCTTCCTCTGTAAGGTTCCTGACCTCCATCAAGAGAGCATAGGGAATCTATGGGTCAAATGAGTTCTTCAAAGCCCTGCAGAGGCTAGCCCATAGGTGCTTGGGTTTTCTCCTGACTCCAATTCACACAAAGAATCTATACCCCGCAGTCAGTAGGCCTCAAATTGGAGAAGCAGAGCAGTATTAAAGGCAGGCCTATTTGATCACTCCTGGTGCACAGGAAGGCTGTCCAGGCCACCCTGATATTAGGCAAATGAGGGGCAAGGGAGCTTATTGTGGACACTGTCTTGGGCTGCGCCCCTGATGGAAACCTCCAGCCAGAGGTTATGATGAGAGTGTATATGGAAGAAGATGAGGGCCATGTGGCAGTGTTTTGGTTGGACTTGTGGTCCTTTGTGTGGCGGTTGGAAGAGATGACTGGGTCCACCTTGGCGTGAACTCTGGTGTGATTCCCCTTGGAGACTGAGTTCTGGAACTGACCTCAGAGAAGTATTGCCATGAACTGTGTTGAGATTTTAGTAGGCCACGCATGAGAGTCGCCCTTGGAAACTGAGATCTAGGCCCAGGTTGGCTTTCCACAGAGCACTGGGAATCTCAGCGAGGATATCACATGATTTTATTCTTACAGACCTGGCAGCCATCGTTGAGAGTCAAAACACACATGGACCTCACATGGTAGACCTCAATGGGCCTGGCTTCATGCGACCTTTTGGCCACTCTTTGGGAAGCCTTGTTTGTGAGAGTTCTCCAGAGCTTTCATTGAAATGAGCTTCCTCACCATTTAATGGTTCCTGAATGAATGGAATCCCACAGTGCCTCTAACTTCATCCTTGAAAAATGGCTAGATAAATACCATGAAATTTTTAAGTTCCCATGTCCAGGTGGCACTGGAGAACCTTTGGATGTCCTGTTGCTGCTCAGGAGTGTACCAGACAGTGCCTTGATTGACTGGGTTTCATGAAAATGGTGTAGAACAGAGATGCCAGTAAGTTGGGGTCTGCTGAGTAGTGGGCCTAGAGAAGTGGTGTGCAGGAGTGTGATAAGACATCTGTGGTAGGGCCATGTGGATCTGACATTGGCTTCCATATGGCTTGTGACTGACATGGTACAGCCAGCAGACACTTATATGTAAAGGCATCTTGTTATATGGAGAGGTTTCAGGGCAATGTTCAGAATCAGGTTGCTAGGGTCAAGGGGGCAAGCTCTGTGGGATAGAAGCCTGGTTGGTGCATTCTCCTGGGACCCTGACCCACCACACGTGACAGAACTCCCTCCAGCACTGTGTTCCAGTTGAACTCCTTGTATTTCATGAAGCAAATACCAAACTCCCAGTGCAGCACAAGAAACACCACGAAAAGTAGAGGAGAACCAAATGGCTTCCCAGTCCACACGGGGAGACACTTAGCCTCCAGTGGCCACTGTGGACCTACAAAGAGAGAATTCAGCACTTCTGCCTCATGTTCATTGGAAAATCAGCAACCATGTCCTCCAGGTCACATAGATGCAGACCCAGCTTTGTTGGTCTCACTACAAAGGAAGCTAAAGCTCCTGACAACAACATATATTTCAAGTGCCCAACCTCAGAGGCAGTTTCTCACGAAGTCTTTAGGCCAGCAGAGCTCCATGTTTGTGGAGTGTTTACCCTGTCCCTTACTTATGGAAACTCCTCTACCACTTCCAAGGTTGTGAACTCCTGAGCATTTTCCATTCCACATATGTATCCACAGATTTTCTAACTCTTCCCCTCGAGTTGCTTCTTCCTTGGGGCGAAGGTCATGTCAAGGCATTGTTCTGGATGAGAGTGGGAAGATTTTTGTGTAGCACGTATTTGCATACACATTGGATTCATTTCCTATTTTCCATTTGAAATACTGATTCCCTGACAATAACCCATACCCTACTAGACTCTGACTATGAATCCTAATATGATGGAGAAAAAGAACCCAAACAGAATAGAAATACAAGCAGTTCAGAGGAGGCATGGTGTATAGTTGCACTTGCCTTTTGCATTATAAAGGGTAGGTGTTATAAATCTAGTCCAATTGAATAGAAATAGTTCTCCATGTGTTTTTAAAGTTAACAAATATGTGAATTCCTGTCTCCCTTTCTCTGTAGCCTATTCAGCACATGTATTTTTACATGCACATAAAGAATCCTACCTGGTATCCCATGTATATTCTTGTGAGGTGGCCCGAATTGGCAGATACAAATTGTGAGAAGAGATCACTCCTCCCAAACGCTGTTGGAACTGAAAATTCAACCTATGGGTGAGCTTCCTACTTGAACAACAGGATACAAAAATCCATGTTCAGTAAAATAAATATTTTTGGATCTGTGGATGATATATATTTCATCATGAATTTCGAATGGCATATATATTTCGAATTTTTAATGTCTGTGTGTGTGTTTTGTGTGTGTGTGGTGTGTGTATATATAGATATATACACACACACACACACAAACTCTCTCCAGATTTTTCAAAAAATGAAATATATGTGTCTTATGATACATTCCCTAAATTCATTCATGTTCATATATGTGCATTTAAAATCAACTTTTCACAAGATTATTCTCAGAAGTATTTATCCACCTGAAATACATATTTTTTTCCTAGTACTGAAAACTAACTTCAGTGGATGGTGCATAGAAATCCTAATCTTTCTACAGTAACTGACCCAGTTTAACATCAATGCATGTAGATTCCTATGGGACATGATGTGTATTTTGACGTTCATTTTTATTCAACACTGGTACCTTACTATTTCTTTAGCTGATGCACATCATAGGATGTATATTTCATCCTCATGTTTAAAAATTTCTAGGCATTTGGTTCACTTTCAATCCCTTCCTGCTTCAGAACACATGTATTCCTCCATGTTTCTTGACTGGTTTGTTCATGAGACTTCTTTCCAAACACATGATTTTCCATTTCCATAATCACTTTGGAAGCAAAACTCACACACCCTTCAGGGTAAACCATAACCCTAATATTACCATTGGATGTATAACTGGTAGGAATGAATGATTGTGAATCAATATACGATTTCCTATATACTTTCAGATATCAACTCAATCCATTATTTAAATTGGAAGCAGTTATATTATTTATTCACAGTATGGTCTATTCATGCATTATCTCTATATTCATAGACCCACGGTACACCTATTTGTACCCCCAAATACTAATTAATACGTCTTCAACATATTGCTCCCAGCAATGGTGGAAGAAATACTCATGTCACCTGATCTACATATACATTTTATCACTGTCATATTCTGGACACAAAATGCAAAGGTCACACTTATGATTGTAGCAAAGCCTAATTGGAAAGTAAGCATGGATTACTAAAAACTTCCTTCTCCAGGTTGTCTAATGCTCTCCAATGTCAATCCTATTGGTGACTACACACTTGTTTCTTCCTAAGATTACATATTCAACCTCAACCCTGTTGAAAATGTCTAATCCTATCACTCACCTTATACTTTGCCTGATTTCCTAATGTCTCTATTGATATCTGCTTTCCTACATATTTTTCCCAAGTTCATCATTGTGACTGACTCTTCACATGTGCTGACATTTACATTCACTCTCTAACCGACACCCAATTGCTAAAGAACTTTTGGTCCAAATTTTACACTCACTCTTCTTCCTAAACATACCAACTAGCTTCCTAATCTTACCTACTATCACTTTTTGACTGGATGTTCTCTTCTACATTCAATCATCCAAGGTACAAGGTCCTATGCCATTGTATATCAATTTATCTGAGACATCTGTGCAGAATGTAATTCAAAGCTAAGTATCCCAATCAAGGGCCCAATGCCCTTCTGGCCTTCAAATCTTTCTTAGATTTCTGTTTTCATACATATATTTCACCTATATATGATTATAAATATTGCAGGTTCCCAATACCATTCTCCAACCAGCAGAATGATTCCTAACCCAAATCAAACACGTTCTTAACCCTAACCAGACACTGTTCCCTCAATCTAACTTTACAGAAGAGCAGGGACAGAGTTGGTCTTACAATACAGGAATGGAGAGCATCTTCCACCTGCTGAGAACCTCAAAGGTCCATGCAGAAATGAACCCTGGAGAAGATGTAGGCAGCTATGAAGGACCTGAGAGAGCAAAAGTCATCTTCCATGGCAAACAACCTGGTCAGGATGAAGGGATGTGTCTGAATGAGCCTCTCTCTTCTTAATGTAGACAAGATGGACCAAACCAGGCCTGTGTGGAGAGCTGTTTCTTTGTTCCTATGGTGGATATTCCATTCTAACTTGTGAAAGTGTCACAGGAAGCAGGGGCAGCCTCCATCTCCTGGGAGCCTTGCAAGCAACGGTTAGGACACAGTGGTTGCCAGGCAGTGACCTCATTCAGTTCCTGAAGGAAGTGACCTCACCTCACTTCCTTGGTGATGGAACTCTCTGAACTTGGGATCCAGGAAGCCAGGCACCCAGAGGCAGTCCCAGTCCCAGTCCCAGTGGGCTCACTTGTTTGGATTTACCAAGGACAGAGTCAGTCTTCCTTGGTCCCTACTGATGTGAGGATGGCCAAATGCCAGGAAAGCACTGAAGAGGGCCTTGCCTGAGAAAGCAGGTCGTGGCTCACCGCTGGCTCCTGACAACTTCACAGAGTTGGCCAAGGAGGCCAGATCTGAGATAGGACAGGCCATTTCGGGGCAACATAGTATGGCCCAGCAGTCAGAAGACACTCCAGGTAGTCACAGACCTACTTGGGGGAAGGAGGTGCCTTTGTGGGTGTGGGGGTGAGTTTGTGGATTTGTCTCATGTTCTGAGAATAGGTAGGAAAGGCGGTTTGTTTGTGTGGAGTGGACTGTTTCCAGTAAGTCTTTTGACAAGGCGAGTGTTTCTAAGTTTGTGTATCTCACTGTGTCCCTGGTTGTAGACATTAGAAAAGAGAATGCATCAATGGATGTGTCCTGTCTAGTAGAAAGCTTCCCAGTATTCATCCTGCACAATTTATGAATGGACTGCGGCTTGCCTTATGGATGGGAAACACCTACTATCTTCCTAAGTTCCTGATTTCTTCCTGCATTCTGGCCACTCTCCAGAATAGGCTCATGGTTTTGTGTCCAAGATATGTACCACCTCCAAGCTCTGTGACATGGCCATGTACTGGATAGCTGAAAGGAATGGTGAGCATCTCAGAAAGCTCAGATATCAGTGGGAACAGTAAAGTCTCAGTGGAGAAAGCCTCCTTTGGGCCTTTTGCTTACCTATTGTTCTGTTGCCCTGAATGTCAGGAAGGCCTTTGCCTCAGGGCACCCCTTTGTGAAGCCTCAAGAAAACAGTTTTCAAATGGAAATGAATGGGCATCACCTGTGGCTCTTTGCTTCATTGCTTTGCAAAGGGATGTATCTGAATCAGCCTCTTGGCCCTGTGTGAGGCTGTGGCTTAGATTGTCAGCACCTGATGGATTGAAGAAAGATCCCATGTGTGCATCCAAAGCCGAAATGGCAAAAAAGCAGTCATTTGGATGAAGTCTCTCACCTTCCTCTGTAAGGTTCCTGACCTCCATCAGGAGAGCATAGGGATCCTTTGGGTCAAATGAGTTCTTCAAAGCCCTGCAGAGGCTAGCCCATAGGTGCTTGGGTTTTCTCCTGACTCCAATTGACACAAAGAATCTATACCCCGCAGTCAGTAGGCCTCAAATTGGAGAAGCAGAGCAGTATTAAAGGCAGGCCTATTTGATCACTCCTGGTGCACAGGAAGGCTGTCCAGGCCACCCTGATATTAGGCAAATGAGGGGCAAGGGAGCTTATTGTGGACACTGTCTTGGGCTGCGCCCCTGATGGAAACCTCCAGCCAGAGGTTATGATGAGTGTGTATATGGAAGAAGATGAGGGCCATGTGGCAGTGTTTTGGTTGGACTTGTGGTCCTTTGTGTGGCGGTTGGAAGAGATGACTGGGTCCACCTTGGCGTGAACTCTGGTGTGATTCCCCTTGGAGACTGAGTTCTGGAACTGACCTCAGAGAAGTATTGCCATGAACTGTGTTGAGATTTTAGTAGGCCACGCATGAGAGTCGCCCTTGGAAACTGAGATCTAGGCCCAGGTTGGCTTTCCACAGAGCACTGGGAAACTCGGCCAGGATATCACATGATTTTATTCTTACAGACCTGGCAGCCATCGTTGAGAGTCAAAACACACATGGACCTCACATGGTAGACCTCAATGGGCCTGGCTTCATGCGACCTTTTGGCCACTCTTTGGGAAGCCTTGTTTGTGAGAGTTCTCCAGAGCTTTCATTGAAATGAGCTTCCTCACCATTTAATGGTTCCTGAATGAATGGAAACCCACAGTGCCTCCAACTTCATCCTTGAAAAATGGCTAGATAAATACCATGAAATTTTTAAGTTCCCATGACCAGGTGGCACTGGAGAACCTTTGGATGTCCTGTTGATGCTCAGGAGTGTACCAGACAGTGCCTTGATAGACTGGGTTTCATTAAAATGGTGTAGAACAGAGATGAAGGTAAGTTGGGTCTGCTGAGTAGTGGGCCTAGAGAAGTGGTGTGCAGGAGTGTGATAAGACATCTGTGGTATGGCCATGTGGATCTGACATTGGCTTCCAAATGGCTTGTGACTGACATGGTGCAGCTGGCAGACACTTATATGTAAAGGCATCTTGTTATATGGAGAGGTTTCAGGGCAATGTTCAGAATCAGGTTGCTAGGGTCAACGGGGCAAGCTCTGTGGGATAGAAGACTGGTTGGTGCATTCTCCTGGGACCCTGACCCACCACACGTGACAGAACTCCCTCCAGCACTGTGGCGCATTTGAACTCCTTGTATTTCATGAAGCAAATACCAAACTCCCAGTGCAGCAGCAAGAAACACCACGAAAAGTAGAGGGGGACCAAATGGCTTCACAGTCCACACAGGGAGACACTTAGCCTCCAGTGGCCACTGTGGACCTACAAAGAGAGAATTCAGCACTTCTGCCTCATGTTCATTGGAAAATCAGCAACCATGTCCTCCAGGTCACATAGATGCAGACCCAGCTTTGATGGTCTCACTACAAAGGAAGCTAAAGCCCCTTTCAACAACATATATTTCAAGTGCCCAACCTCAGAGGCAGTTTCTCACGAAGTCTTTAGGCAAGCAGAGCTCCATGTTTGTGGAGTGTTTACCCTGTCCCTTACTTATGGAAACTCCTCTACCAGCTCCAAGGTTGTGAACTCCTGAGCATTTTCCATTCCACATATGTATCCACAGATTTTCTAACTCTTCCCCTCGAGTTGCTTCTTCCTTGGGGCTAAGGTCATGTCAAGGCATTGTTCTGGATGAGAGTGGGAAGATTTTTGTGTAGCACGTATTTGCATACACATTGGATTCATTTCCTATTTTCCATTGGAAATACTGATTCCCTGACACTAACCCATACCCTACTAGACTCTGACTATGAATCCTAATGTGATGGAGAAAAAGAACCCAAACAGAATAGAAATACAAGCAGTTCAGAGGAGGCATGGTGTATAGTTGCACTTGCCTTTTGCATTATAAAGGGTAGGTGTTATAAATCGAGTCCAATTGAATAGAAATAGTTCTCCATGTGTTTTTAAAGTTAACAAATATGTGAATTCCTGTCTCCCTTTCTCTGTAGCCTATTCAGCACATGTATTTTTACATGCACATAAAGAATCCTACCTGGTATCCCACGTATATTCTTGTGAGGTGGCTGACTTGGCAGATACAAATTGTGAGAAGAGATCACTCCTCCCAAACGCTGTTGGAACTGAAAATTCAACCTATGGGTGAGCTTCCTACTTGAACAACAGGATACAAAAATCCATGTTCAGTAAAATAAATATTTTTGGATCTGTGGATGATATATATTTCATGATGAATTTCGATTGGCATATATATTTTGAATTTTTAATGTCTGTGTGTGTGTTTTGTGTGTGTGTGTGTGTGTATACACACACACAAACTCTCCAGATTTTCAAAATATGAAATATATGTGTCTTATTATACATTCCATAAATTATTCATGTTCATATATGTGGATTTATAATCAACTTTTCACAAGATTATTCTCAGAAATATTTATCCACCTGAAATTCATATTTTTTTCCTAGTACTGAAAACTAACTTCAGAGGATGGTGCATAGAAATCCTAATCTTTCCACATTAAATGACCCAGTTTCACATCAATGCAAGTAGATTCCTATGGGACATGATGTGTATTTTGAAGTTTATTTTTATTCAACACTGGTACCTTACTAATTTTTCAGCTGATGCACATCATAGAATATATATTTCATCCTCAAGTTTAAAAATTTCTAGGCATTTGGTTCACTTTCAATCACTTCCTGCTTCAGAACACATATATTCCTCCATGTTTCTTGACTGGTTTATTCATGAGGTTTCTTTCCAAACACATGATTTTCCATTTCCATAATCACTTTGGAAGCAAAACTCACACACCCTTCAGGGTAAACCATAACCCTAATACTGCCATTAGATGTATAACTGGTAGGAATGAATGATTGTGTATCAATATAAGACTTCCTATATAGTTCCAGATATCAACTCAATCCATTATTTAAATTGGAAGCAGTTATATTATTTATTCACAGTATGGTCTATTCATTCATTATCTCTATATTCATAGACCCAGGGTACACCTATTTGTACCCCCAAATACTAATTAATACATCTTCAACATATTGCTCCCACAGTGGTGGAAGAAATACTCATGTCACCTGATCTACATATACATTTTATCACTGTGATATTCTGGACACAAAATGAAAAGGTCACACTTATGATTGTAGCAAAGCCTAATTGGAAAGTGAGCATGGATTACTAAAAACTTCCTTCTCCAGGTTGCCTAATGCTCTCCAATGTCAATCGTATTGGTCACTACACATTTGTTTCTTCCTAAGATTACATATTCAACCTCAACCCTCTTGAAAATGTCTAATCCTATCACTCACTTTATACTTTGCCTGATTTCCTAATGTCTCTATTGATATCTGCTTTCCTACATATTTTCCCCAGTTCATCATTGTGACTGACTCTTCACATATGCTGACAATTACATTCACTCTCTATCCTACACCCTATTGCTAAAGAAGTTTTGGTCCAAATTTGATACTCACTCTTCTTCCTAAACCTACGGACTAGCTTCCTAATCTTACCTACTATCCCTTTTTGACTGGATGTTCTCTTCTACATTCAATCATCCAAGGTACTAGGTCCTATGCCATTGCATATCAATTTATCTGAGACATCTGTGCAGAATGTAATGCAAAGCTAAGTGTCCCGATCAAGGGCCGAATGCACTTCTGGCCTTCAAATCTTACTTAGATTTCTGTTTTCATACATATATTTCACCTATATATGATTATAAATATCGTAGGTTCCCAATACCTTTCTACTACTAGCAGCATGATTCCTAAC
Organism: Urocitellus parryii; assembly: GCF_045843805.1. Taxonomy (NCBI): domain Eukaryota; kingdom Metazoa; phylum Chordata; class Mammalia; order Rodentia; family Sciuridae; genus Urocitellus; species Urocitellus parryii. The sequence continues at coordinate 136,917 of NW_027551840.1, forward strand.
CCAAATCGAACATGTTCTTAACCCTAACCAGACACTGTTCCCTCAGTCTAACTTTACAGAAGAGCAGGGACAGAGTTGGTCTTACAATACAGGAATGGAGGGGATCTTCCACCTGCTGAGAACCTCAAAGGTCCATGCAGAAATGAACCCTGGAGAAGATGTAGGCAGCTATGAAGGACCTGAGAGAGCAAAAGTCATCTTCCATGGCAAACAACCTGGTCAGGATGAAGGGATGTGTCTGAATGAGCCTCTCTCTTCTTAATGTAGACAAGATGGACCAAACCAGGCCTGTGTGGAGAGCTGTTCCTTGGTGCCTATGGTGGATATTCCATTCTAACTTGTGAAAGTTTCACAGGAAGCAGGGGCAGCCTCCATCTCCTGAGACCCTTGCAAGCAACTGTTAGGACACAGTGGTTGCCAAGGCAGTGACCTCATTCAGTTCCTGAAGGAAGTGACCTCACCTCACTTCCTTGGTGATGGAACTCTCTGAACTTGGGATCCAGGAAGCCAGGCACCCAGAGGCAGTCCCAGTCCCAGTCCCAGTGGGCTCACTTGTTTGGATTTACCAAGGACAGAGTCAGTCTTCCTTGGTCCCTACTGATGTGAGGATGGCCAAATGCCAGGAAAGCACTGAAGAGGGCCTTGCCTGAGAAAGCAGGTCGTGGCTCACCGCTGGCTCCTGACAACTTCACAGAGTTGGCCAAGGAGGCCAGATCTGAGACAGGACAGGACATTTCGGGTGAAAATAATATGGCCCAGCAGTCAGACAACACTCCAGGTAATCACAGACCTACTTGGGGGAAGGAGGTGCCTTTGTGGGTGTGGGAGTGAGTTTGTGGATTTGTCTCATGTTCTGAGAATAGGTAGGAAAGGCTGTGTGTTTGTTTGGAGTGGACAGTTTCCAGTAAGTCTTTTGACAAGGCGAGTGTTTGTAAGTTTGTGTATCTCACTGTGTCCCTGGTTGTAGACATTAGAAAAGAGAATGCATCAATGGATGTGTCCTGTCTAGTAGAAAGCTTCCCAGTATTCATCCTGCACAATTTATGAATGGACTGCGGCTTGCCTTATGGATGGGAAACACCTACTATCTTCCTAAGTTCCTGTTTTCTTCCTGCATTCTGGCCACTCTCCAGAATAGGCTCATGGTTTTGTGTCCAAGATATGTACCACCTCCAAGCTCTGTGACATGGCCATGTACTGGATAGCTGAAAGGAATGGTGAGCATCTCAGAAAACTCAGATATCAGTGGGACCAGTAAAGTCTCAGTGGAGAAAGCCTGCTTTGGGCCTTTTGCTTACCTATTGTTCTGTTGCCCTGAATGTCAGGAAGGCCTTTGCCTCAGGGCACCCCTTTGTGAAGCCTGAAGAAGACAGTTTTCAAATGGAAATGAATGGGCATCACCTGTGGCTCTTTGAGTTCTCCATTCCAGGAACATGGGCTATCTCTCAATTTATCTAGACCTTTGTTTTATTTCATGAAGTTTTTTAGTTTTCCAAGAATAAAACTTGTACATAATTGTTTCTTGGCCTTGTAGCTAAGATCAAGCATAGAACTTTCATAAATTCTGTTGGCTTTATGACTAAGTTTTTTTTGGTATCAGTGATTGAACCCAGGGGTACTTAACCACAGAGCCACATCCCCTCCCCCTTTTACATTTTATTTTAAGACAGGATCTTGATAATTGCTTAGGGCCTCAATTGGTTCCAGAGGCTGGCCTTAAACTCACTCTCCTCCTGCCCCAGTCTCCTAAGTCACTAAAAATACAGGCCCGCATCAATGAACATGGCTTAGTATTGTTTTGTATTGTTTTTAGATGTTGGTGGTGCAGTAATAAGTGGTATTGTGTTATTCTGCTTATTGAGCTCCCTAGATCTGTGACTGCCATTGATTTTTAGAAAAAGCTTTTCTTTCTGCCCTTACTATTGCTACTCATTATTTCATATTTTCCATATGAAATTGTGTGCAGTTCTTTTTAGTTTTGTTTTCTTTCTCTTCTTCCACTTTCCATTTCAGCTTGAGAAAATTATTTATGTATTTATTTGTTTATTTATTTATTTACTTATTGGTACTGGGGATTGAACTCAGGGGCACTCAACCACTGAGCCACGTCTCCAGTCCTGTTTTGTATTTTATTTAGAGACAGGGCCTCACTGGGTTTCTTAGGGCCTTGCCATTTCTGAGGCTGGTTTTGAACTTGTGATCCTCCTGCCTCAGCCTCCCAAGCCAATGGGATAAGCTTGAGAAATCTTATTCGCATATCATCAGCCTCTCTGATTCTATCCTTGGTCATGTCCAGTCTTCAAAGCTTATTAAAAGCACTTCATTTTCATTGAGGTTATTTTTATTTCTATCATTTCCTTTTGATTCTTAGAATTTCCATCTCTCTGACTTCATTACTCATCTTTTCTTACATGTTTGTCTCCTTTCTCCAGCACAGCCTTTGACATATTAACCATTGTTATCTTAAATGCTCAATCCGATAATTCCAAAACTTATGTCATATTTGAGTCTGGGTCAGATTGTCTTTTCAGACTGTCTTTCCTTGACTTTCAGCATACCTTATAGTTCTTTGTTGAAAGTCAAACTTGATGGATTGGGTGAAAGGAACTGAAGGAAAGAGGCCTTCGGTTTGAAGCTTTATATTAATTTGGCTGAGACTTGGCTGAGTTCAGTGCTTGCTGTGGCTGTAGATGAGGCTTCAGATTCCTTGGATGCCCTTGTTATCTCCCCTGTTTTCTTTAGTGTCCCCAAGAACCGAGATGTGCAGCTCTCTCTGATGTGATCCACTGTTGTGATAATGGAGCCTTATTGACCGGTGGTTAGGAAGGTGGGGGGAGTGTTATATTATCTGGTGGCTGAATCTTAGTTCTAAGCCAGTCTGTGTCCCTAGATGTGAGTTTCCCAAGTGTCTCCCAGCTCCTCCTCCCTCCCCTTTGGTGAGATAATGAGGCTGGAGGGGGCTAGAGTTGGGGAAGTGCCTCCCAGCTAAGCAAATTGAGGCTCCTTTCTCCAAAGATGAGGCCTATGTTAGGGAGAATGCTCTGGATATATTTCAAAATTATTACTTTTCCTCTCCTGCTGACAGAGGCAGGAGGTGATTTTTCTTTTCTCTTCTCCATGAAAACCTGGTGAGTTTCACGGTGGTAGAACTCAGGCGAGGGTGGGATCCTTTCAACCATGCAGGCTCCAGAGTCTCACAACCTCACCCTGGTCCATGACCAGCCAGCGGCAAAACACCAAAATTACCATTTTAATATTTCTATTGGTTTGTGCTCCAGTAGCCTCTGCTCCTGTTGAACTGATCCCAGCTGTACCTCTGTCTCTTCAGATTCTGGGGTAATAATTTTCCCTGTGACCTCAATTCTCTGATGAACCCAAGAAAAATCAATTATTTTCCAGGTTGTTACGATTTTTTTTCTTATTGGGAGGACAGAAGGGACAACTTCAAACTCCTTGACAGGTTGCCGTGTAAACTGGAAGTCTGGCTTTTAAAGAAATAGCTGTCTTGCTGGCAGCTAATTGTAATACCTTAAAAAATGTACTATTCTGATTAACCAGGGGCCCACTGCCACTGAAAATCAATATGTTAGGTGAGTAACTAGTTCTGACTGATGTAATTTAATTCTATTTTAGGCGCTCCCAAATTCACTAAAGATAGCCCCACCTGAAAGTTTCCACTCCATTTGCACATATATTAGGCTGTTTCAAGCAGTGAGGATTCGGAAGCTTCCAAAACATCCATTTCACATTTCCTCGCTGGAATTGCCTGGCACGTTTCTCTGGTAAACCAGACACTGATAGGCAATTTGGCAGACATTGCACAAACAGCTTCCCTTAGTTCTGCCTCCACGGAGAAGCAATGCAGGCTGCTGTCTCCATTTACAACATTCTTCTAGGACACAGCTGCCAGCCTTCTTGCCAAAACAAATAGAACTGAGCCTTTGCTCTACCTCATGAACTAGCATTAACTATTTGCAGCCCAGAAAGATAAACTTTTTAAAAAACTTTTTGATAAGGGTGTTGAACATGGTAGAAGAGTGGCAACCACCATATAGGAGCTGCTCCCTAATGCTGAGTAAAAACCAGAGTCCCCTGGTGGCATGGTGAGGCAGATGGGCAGGGAAAGAGCACCGGGAGCAAGTCAGAGCCAGCCACAAGGTGGAACCCAAAAACACCAGTTCTTAGGATGGAAAGAGAAGAAAACGAATTCACTGCACCTGCGCCAGGTGCAGGGTGGCTCAGGGGGTAGGGAGCTCCCCTCCAGAGAGTTGAGAGTGTCCTAGTGAGTTTAAGAAGAAACAGACAGGATGGTCCTGCACACCCATAATCTGAGCAGAAAGAGCCTCATGAAGTGAGCTGGTGGGGCAGGGGGTCCCAGCGCTTCTCAGACCAGAGAGTGAATCAGGGACATGGTGGCAGCCTAGAGGGCGTCCTTGTTGAAACCCTTTGTGTGGGAGATGGCGACTCCTGTGGTTTTCCTTGATTTCCTTCTTTCTTCTATTTGTCCTGCAGAAGCAATGGCCACCTGTGCTTGACTTCCCTTGGGATAGGCGGCCACCCAAGCCTTGAGTCAGTCTGGGCTCAAGGTGACACTGTGGCCTGGACTTGGGAGAAGCCCTGGGCAGTGGCTGCTGGCCTTGCAAGTACAGAGCAGAGAAAAGCAAAGTGTACGTTTATGTGAAGCAGGCTCCCTGAACTCTGTGACAGGGGCAACGCTGACAGGGAGTAGCCGTGGGTCGGGACTGGTAGGAAGCCGCTTTCTGTAGCACCCTCCACAGGCTTGGCCACCCCAGGGCCTCTATGCCTAGAAGTGTCTGGAGATTTGTTGAAAACACGTGGGCACTTTCCACATTTCCCCCAATACAGGGACCAAGGCTCTCAGAACTAGGGGCACAAGAACAATCCAGATCATTCACATGCTACCGGGGTGAGAGAACAGGCAAGCAGAACCTGCTAGACCTACCCTCCAGTCTCCAAGTACTAACACGCCATGATACCAAGGGTGAATTCAGCTGTGAAATGCACAACATTTCCCCAACGCTTGCTCCTGGAGCTCAGCATGACAAGTTTGGCATTTGGGACTAGAGCTGAAAAATGAATTAACTGTACAGTAATTGTGTCCCACAAACCTCCTTAGATCTGAGGGACTCTAAAACCAAGCCTCAGACAGAAGTGTCTCCAATGGAAATGCCTCAGCAAGGAGAAAATGGGAGCACTTCCCGATTGCTGCTGCATTATCTGTTTTGTTGAAAGTGTTTTTCAAGTGTCTTTCTCACTGTTGTCTTTATAGTTCAATCTAATTTTATATATTTTTCAGCTAATTGGATTTTTACTGATACTTTTCTTTTCCATATTTGTTCTTTTTCCTTCTTTTTCATCCTTCTTTCTTTCCTCGTTTTATCTTCTCTCTGCCCTCTCCCACCTGTTTATGTCTTTCTTTTATTTTTACAATATAATTTAGTATTGACTGTATTATTATTAATGCTTAACTTTGCAGCCTATATTCTATATAATGATAATATATATAAAAGTCGATGATGATAATATATTCTATATTATTTGCCGCAGTCTGGCTGGGCACAAATCACGAGCCACTCAAGCAGGAACAAACTTTAATTTTGAACTCCACCAGCACACTCCACACATGCTCCCCAGGAACTCTCCCGAACACCACATGGCTCCTCCACCAACCGGAAATCCCTCCTCCGGCATTTCCCCAACCAATGTGAACTCTTCAGGAATCCCCGGGAGAGCTCAACTGGAACTCAACAAGAACTCCAAGAGAACTCAAAAGTCATCATTTAATGGCTTGCTGGCGTCACCTCTCAACCACTACTTCTGGCAAAATGCCATGCGTCATCCAGATTTGGCTGTGGCCCTCAACAATTATTATCATCAACTTTTTTATTGCCTACTAGAATAGTAGAGATTAGACACTTTGATTGTGCTGTTTGGATGTCTCCATGCTACGATATCCCCCAGCTCAGGGCGTACTGAGAGAGCTGCTCACTAAGTGACTGTCACCTGACAGGGGAAGAGGAAGGTATCACAACAGAGGTGCAAACAACAGAGATCCTCAGAAACACAAGCAAACAAGCCAAAAACGACTCCCCAAACCTTGTAACCCCTAAATAACTGAATCCACAGATATAGAAGTAGATGCATTGGTGGACAACTCATTTTAAAACTTGACTGTTAAAACAATCAATGACTTAGAATAAGATCAAAGTAATCTAACTAAGGAGAACTCACAGATTCTAAAGAAACATTTCAATAAAGAGATTTTTGAAGAACCAAACAGAAGTCTTGGATACAAAAGGCATAATAAGTCAAATAAAAAACTCAGTTGAAAATCTCTCCAAGAGAGAAGTAGAAGACAGAATCTCAGAGCTTGAAGACCAGATGGACACACTTGAGTATTCAAACAGTATTAAAGAAAAAAAAAAGCATCTATGATCAGAATAGTGAAGAACTCTGGGACAATATTAAGAAGCCTAAATTAGCCTTACAGGTATTGAGAAAGGAACATAGAGCTAAACTAATGACATTGATAAGCTATTCAGCAAAATAATAGAAGAAAAATTTCTAAACTTTAGAAATGATACAGACATATAGACACTAGAGGCATTTAGAACCCCAAATAAACAAGATGAGAAAAGACCTTCTCCACAACACTTGATTAAAATATAGAAGACCCAGAACAAAGATAAAGTGGCAAGAAATTAATGCAGGTCATAGTTAGAGTAAAACCAATCAAAACAACAGAAGATTTCTCAATAGAAATCTTAAAGTCCAGTAGAACTTGGAATGATATATTTTAAGCCCTGAAAACAAAACAAAACAAAATAAAAACCTAACAACCAAGATTGCTGTATCCAGAAAAACTATCCTTCAGAATCGAAAACAGAAAAGAAACAAACAAACAATCAAACAAACAAAAACTTCCAAGCCAGGCATGGTGGAGCATGCCTGTAATCCCAGCAGCTCAGGAGGCTGAGGCAGAAGGATAGAGAGTTCATAAACAGCTCAGCAACTTAGCAAGGCCCTAAGCAACTTAGTGAAGCTCTAAGTAACTTAGTAATACCCTGTCTCAAAATATAGAAATAGAAACAGCTTGGGATATGGCTCAGTGGTTAAGTACCTCTGGGTTCAACCCCCTGGTATCAATACAATAAAATAAAACAAAATAAAAATTAAAACCCAAAGCAAAAAACCTTCCAAGATAAGCTAAAACTAAAAAAAATTAGTGACTAATACAGCATTTCAGGATATACTTACAAGAATCTTGCAATAGAAGACAAACACACACACACACACACACACACATACAACAACAACAAACAAACAAGAGAACTTGGGAAAGAATCAATCTCATTAGAAGAGTAGATAAATAAACAAGAATTAGGATTGAAGCAAAATTAGAAATGATTCAAAATGGCAGGAATTAATACATAACAACACTGAATGTAAATCTATTAATTTCTTCAATTAAAAGACATAGACTCTCAGAGTGGTTTCAAACAAGACCCATATATTTTTTGCCTGTAAGAAACACACTTCATGGACAAAGATGTCCACAGGCTCAAAGTGAAAGACTAGAACATGTTATTCCATGCAAATAAACCTGAATGTAAGCAGGATTAGCAACTCTCTGAGCTTGAGCAGACCTCAAGCCAAAATTAAAAGAGACAAAGAAGGTCACAGATACTGGCAAAGGGAGCAATACAACAAGAAGATATAATGCCAGTAAATATTTTTGCCCCAAATATTGGTGCAACTAATCGCATAAAATAAACTCTTAACCATAAAGTTTTAGTACAATAATACTGGGTGATTTCAATATACCTCACTCACGAATGTATAGTTCATCCAAACATAAAATCAATTAAAACATACTATCAATTAAATGGACTTAATGTCATCTACATAACATTCCATCCCATAACAATTGGATATTTTATTTTCAGATAATTATGGAATTTTCTTCAAAACAGATCAAATTTTAGACCACAAACTTGGCCTATTTTGGAAAGCTATTAAGGACTATGTTGAAAAACAAATTATGTTACATTAAATTGGAAAATCTAGAAGAAATGGATAAATTTCTAGACATGTATGACCTACCAAATTGAACCAAGAAAATGTAGAAAACTGAAACAGACCCGTAACAAGCAATCAGAGTGAAGCAGTAATATAAACCTTCCAACAAAGAATGGAAAATGGATTTTCAGCTGAGTTCTACCAGACCTTTAAAGAAACTAATGTTAATGCTCCTCAGATTATTCCATGAAATAGAAAGAGAGGGCACTCTTCCAAATTCATTCTATGAAGTCATATCACATTCATACCAAGACCAGATAAGGACACATCAAGGAAAAGAAAATTACAGGGTAATATCATTGATCAACATAGGTACAACAATCCTTAATAAAAACATTAGCAAATAGAATTCAACAACATCCTGAAAAGATATAGAATATGATGAAGTTGGTTTTATTGTAGGGATGTAAGGATGTTTCAACATATGCAAATTAATAAACCTAATATGCTGTATAAATAGGATCTGGTACAAAGATCACACGATTATCTCAATAGGTTCAGAAAAAGCCTTCAAAAATTTAACACCAGTTTCTGATAAAAACCTTGAAAAAATAGAAATGCAAGAAACTTACCTCAATATCATAAAGATTATCTATGACAACCCAAAGCCAGCAGCATACTGAATGTGGAAAAACTGAAAGCACTTCATCTAAACTCAGGAACAGGACAAGGATTCCACCCTCATGATTCTTTTTCCAAATAATACTTGAAACTTTTGCCAGAGTAATTATGCAAGAGAAGCCAAGAAAAGGGATACAAATAGGAAATAAATTTTCTCTATTTGTAGATGATATGATCCTATACTTGGGACACCTCCATCCCCTGCCAATAAATAAATAAATAAATAAATAAATAAATAAAACCCTCCTCCAGAATATATCTAGAGCTGATAAACAAATTCATCTAAGTAGCAGACACAATACCAACATACAAATGTCAATAGCTTTTCTCTACATCAATAATGAATCTTCTGAGAAAGAATCCAGGAGAAAAATGCTGTTCACAATGACTTAAATGATAAAAACAATAATAAATCTAACCAAAGAATTGAAATATCTATACAGTGGAAATCATAGAACATTGAAAAAAGAATTCAAAGAAGACACCAGAAGATGGAAAGACCATCCCACCCCATAGGCATAAACAGAATTAATATGGCTAAAATGGCCATACTAACAAAATCCATCTACTGATTCAACGAAATTATCATCAAAATGCCAATTGCATTCTTCTCATAATTAGGAAAAAAAATCCTAAAATTCATATGGAAGAATGAAAGACCTCAAGTAGCCCAAGAAATTCTTCACACATAAAAAAGTAAATTTGGAGACACCACAATATTCAATTTCAAATTATATGACAGAGCCTTAGTAAAAAAAAAAAAAAAAAATCAGCATTGTACTGGAAATAAAGAAACGAAAAAACAATAAAGCAAACCAGATGTGAAGACCAATGGAATAGAAGATACAAATTCACACAGTTATAGTCATCTGATTCTTTACAAAGGAGCCAAAGATGTTGGATAAAATATAGTTTTCTTTTTAAACAAACGATGCTAGGAAAACTGGATATCCATCTATAGAAGAATGAAACTAGAACTCTCTCTCATCCTGCACAAAAACAACTCAAAATAGATCAGAGGCATAGGAATAAGCTCAGAAACTTTGCAAGTGCTAGAAAAGAACCTAGGAAAAGCCTCCAACATGTAGGTGTAGGCAGCCATTTCCACGTAGAATTCCTATAGTTCAAGGAATCATACCAAGAATTAATAAATGAGATGGCACCAAACTCAAAAGCTTCTGCACAGCCAAGTAAATAACCAACAGCATGAAGAGAGAGCCTACAGAATGGGAGAAAATCTTTGCCAGCTACTCTTCTGACCATGAATTGTGATCCAGATATCTAAAGAGCTCAAAAAAAAAAAAAAAGCCAAAAGACCCATTCAATAAGCAGGCAAATGAATTAAACAGACACTTCTCAAAAGAAGTACAAATTGTCAATGGCATGAAAAAAAAATGTTCTTCACTGTTAGCCATCAGAGAAATGCAAATCAAAACTACACTGAGATGCCATCTCACTTCAGTCAGAATGGCAATCTTCAGCAATAGAAATGACAATAAATTCTGGTAAAAATGTCAAGGCAAAGACAGCCCTTGCACACTGCTGGTGGGAAGGTGAATTAACACAGCTACCCTGGAAACCATGACGGAGCGCCTACAACAAACTAAAAATGAAACGATGATATTACCCAGAAAAGGTGGTATATGTACACAGTGGGTTTTATTTGGCCCTAAAGAAGAACAAAATGTTGTCATTTGCAGGAACATAGGTGGAACTAGAGAGCAGTATGTTAAGCACGATGAGTCAGAAACAGACAAGTCCTGTACATTTTCTCTGGTATGCGGAGCTATGGAGAAGAAAGGAAATGAAAGTCATTTTTGAAAATAGAAAGGAGACCATCAGAGGAGAGGATAGAGAACATGGGGAAGGAGGAGAGGAGGAGGAGGAGGAGGGGAGAGGTAGGGAAATGAAATGGATCCAATTATGTTATGTGTACATGTGACTATGACACAATGAGAGCCACTCTTCTGTATAGTTAAGATGCACCAATAAAATTTAAGAAATCAAAAATACTTTTGTACTTCTTTTTAATTTTTTTAAAAAATGTCATTCCCATATATTAATCCCTTGTCAATCTCAATTTGCCCGGTTGTTATTTTGACATGTAAACATTGAAGACCATCCAGCATTTTATGGTCTATATTGTTCATCTCCCACTATGACCAAAAAGCCAAAATTTTTGTGTTGAACCATGGAGGTGCAATATAAAGAAAGAAATAAGGTTTAGCATGATCTCCTCATTTGTGAGTAGAAGACTGGATTTGAGAACGTGTTCATAAGCAGAGCATCATCTGTCCTAAAGCCAAACTGTCACATAAATATTTTTGCCAGCTATGTAAAAACAAAGTTCAAGTGAAAAATGAAATCATCTTGGAAGCACTAAAGCCTGCGTCAAGCATCTTAAGAAAAGCTGCTGTGTGGATATCACAAAGTGTGGGGGGAATTCGCCTGGCTGGTTCATGGAGCTGCAGCTACGTCACCTGAGCCTTTGAAGATGACCCGGGAGGGAGGCTGTCGGTGGAGATTCAGTTGTAAACAGGGGGAGACGTTCTAGGAAGGTTGACCAGAAATGGATTTGTCACAAGAGTTACAGATGGAGACATTTGGGGGATGACTTCCAAAGTCACAGCAAAACCAGGCCACTAAGGAGGGTGCTGTGCCTGCTGTCATTGAGAAGCTCTAGAGCCCAGAAGCTGTTTCTAGAGCTACGAGCTCCAGAAACACACCATCTCCACCTTGACCCGGAAGCCACGAATGGGTGACCAACTCCAGCTCCAGCCCAAGTCGAGCAGGAGTGCCTCTGACGAGTGAGACCTAAATAGCTCCTGGCCTCTACCCACCAGAAAATCTTAAGGATGTGACTTTCCGCTTCCTAGATTCCAAGAGAAGGTGTCCGGGATGAACCACCCTTGGCATTGGTCAGAGGCATTACCTGGTGGAAGATATCTGATCTTTTTTCATGTTGATGTCTTTATTTATTTATGTATTTAAAAATCCTGTTTTAAACTATACACATTTAGTAGTGTTTTAATTATTTTTCAGTTCCCCTGTTGTTTTATGGTTTGGGCAAACATGTTTAATTCTCAAGAACGTCTTTCTGTAATCAGTGTATTAGTGACAACATGTGAAGACAGGGTCTTTTGTCTTCTTGGCTTAGTGGAGGGGTCCTTGGCAAACTGGGACCACATGCATGGCCAGAAGACTGTTGTCAAAATTGCTTGTTTGTTCATTTTTTAAAAAAAAAATCATAGCCACACAGATTTGTTTGCATGTTTATTTATCTGGGCTGCTTTTGTCCTGCAGAGGCAGCGTTGGGCTGTGTAGTGATTGCAGAGTTCACAAAATCTATATATCCATTATCTTCCCCAGAGAGGAGGGTGGGGGATGAAAGCAAGAGCTGAGGCTGAGGGGAAGAACCTTCTTTCCTTCAACAGCTGATGGAACCCATTGCTCCATGGTGTCTTAATCGGGAAAGTGGGAAGAATAATCAAAACCATGCATCGTGCTGGGCTATTGTTTTAAGAAGGTGTTATGGTAGATATGAGGTGTCCCCCAAACGCTCATGTGTGAGACAAGGCAGGAAAGCTTAGAGGTGGGAGGACTGGGTTAGGAGAGCCTTAACCTACCGGGTGCGTTTGTCCCCTGATAGGGATTAACTAACGGGGTGGTAACTGGAGGCGGGTGGGGTGTGGCTAGAGGAGGTGGGAACCTGGGGGCTTGACTTTGGGGTATGTATTTTGTCCCTGGTGAGTGGACTCTCTGCTTCTTCACTGCCATGTCCTGAGCTTCCTTCCTCCTCCACACCCTTCTGCCATGAAGTCTTGCCTTGCCTTGGAACCAGAGAAATGGAGCCGGCCATCTATGGACCGAGCCTTCTGACCAGTAAGCCCCAAATACATTTTTCCTCCTCCAAAATTGGTCTGGACAGGTCTTTTTGTCACAGAGATAAAAAATCTAAGTAGAACAGAGGGATAAAGCATGAGCAGTAGAGTTCTGCTCCTGAGCATGATATCATTTTCACAAATTTAACACATGCACACGGAAAACAATTAGAACATCACATAAAGTTGTGAAGTGAAAATGTGATTTCTCCCATAACACTCTTCACTCAAAACTGTTTTGTTCCTTGGGTGTAATTTCAAAAGAAAATTATACACTTACTCAAATGTATATAAGTAAACAGATTGCTTCTTTTTTTTTTCTCTGATAAATCAGGTGATCCTGTCGTGTATTTTTTGTGCAGTGTGGACCTGGGTTCCCATTCTGGTTGTTCCCCACCAGATAAGTGGCCTTGGGCTGGTCATTCATCACTCTCTCTGGAAGAGTCCCTATCTCTCTGATCGTCATGGCAATGCAATGAACCAGTGCATGTTAAGTCTGCAGCACAGTTCCCCAGGCACAGCATGACAAATGCCAGCCCTTCATTGTCATTATTAATATGAATACATCAGGATTTCTAATCCAGGCCCCTGAAGATTTTTTAAATAGTATTTAGTGACCTGAACATTAATTCAGATTCCATGGCTCTCTTGAGGTCTTGTCTGGGCCAGAGGGTTCTCTTTGTAAAGGGAAGGGGTCAGAGTGGATGATTCACCACACATTTGCCACCTGAAGAATCTCTGGATAATGTTTTGTTGCCTTTCCATGTGTGGAGAGAGGAGGTGAAGCAAGTCACCCAGGAGTGTCTGGAAACGCCCACACTGGATCCGTTATTGTTGTGGGCTGCAGAACATCTTGGAGCCTGGGCCCTGAGCTTCAGGAATCTAGGGGAGATCACCCCTAGGCAGTGAGGCTGTGGCCTGGGGCAGGTGCAGCTCCCTGGATATGTTCTCTCGCCTTTTCTTCTCCTCACTCACTCTTCCCAGCCAGGGCTTATTGGCTTCCTGGAAAAAGGGACCTTTGGCGAAATGTGCCTCCCTTCCTTCCAATCTGGCCCCCTGACCCTCACTCCTGCAGCCTGGGATGGCACGTTGTTAGAAAATAGTCCTGCATAAGCCTTTGCCTTAAACCCTGCTTTCTATGGAAGCTCTAATAAAACAGTCTATAAAACTTTTTTTCCCCTTGTTGTTATCATAGTATCTAAGCAGAGAAATGTTCTTAGAATCGTTTTTGGAAACCCTGCTTCCTGTAATACTGTTGGCAGTTGATCTTCAGCCCTCCTCTGGTACTACTGGAATTATGAGCTTAGAATGTTCCTAACACCCAGTTCCAGCAGGCAACAATGCTTTCTCGTCTGTTTCTACCCACTCACTTCACTGCATTAACTCAGGTCAGGCTGCCCTCCTGGAGGACAGGAGCACACTAAATAACAAGGGGAGGGGGTGGTAGGAGAGCCCTCAGCTACAGAGGTCATCTTGCTAGTAAAGCAGGACTGGGAAACACAGAAGTAGCCAAAAGATTTCCAGCTGTTTTGTTTCACAGCTAAAATGTCACAGAATGGTCCAGGTTATATTTGCTTCACTTTGCCTCACCGCTGCCAAGCATTCCCAAGTCTGGAGTGCAGTGTCATGGAACTCAGGCAAAGGCCTGTGGCTGCCCTTTCCCTCCTATGCGAAGATTCTCTGAGACACTGCAGCAAGCAGGTCAGTGAGGTGGTGGGGGGAGTTTCCACCTGCTTTCATCAATTGCTATTATTTTCATGCCATTCAGGCAAAACAGTGAACAATTTAAAAGTAAAAGTCCAGACTTTTGCTGTCTGCAGGCCCATGAAAACAGGAAACCTGTGGATGATGAGTCGGCCAGGCTTGGAGTACGTTCAATTCACTAAGAATCAGGTGATACGCCAGGAAGGGTGAGTGATATGGAGGTCACATTTGCTTTGGAAAAGATCCTGTTACATTCAAAGAAGGAATAAACCTATTGGGACCAAGTCATGAGATGTAGTAGGTGCTGCTTCAGTTTCTCTGATATTAAAAAAAAAAAAAAAAAGTGACATGCAGTTTTATGACTCTCAACTGTCACACACTAAAAACTCTGTTGGGCCTGGAAGCTCAGACTCCACGCTCTTGCAGACACTGCTGCCTACTCAGAAAAAGGAAAGAAAAACATTTACATTAAACATGTTATATGGAAGTGCTGGGAAGTGACATTGGCTAAATTACGTTGTTATACTGTGAGCATGGACAAAACATGTAAAAACGAGCCTTTCACGTATCCTTGCTCAGCCTGTGAGAGCTCACCTCATTCTTCATCCAAGAGGAGTAGTGAGTTGAGATCCTAACTGCCATTTGTGACTCATGCACACCCGTGGAGTGAGCCAATGAGCAGCACTAAAACAGCAGTGGATTCAGACCCCAGGGGAGGCACAGGTGAAGACTCCCCGACAGACAGTGGCTCCAGGGAGCTGAGGCGACGGGTCCTGACGTTCATTCCTCATGACTGTGTTGGGGGAGGCGTCTATTCTGAGGAGCACCCTGGTCCACTGAGCTTTCCATGGAGCATTTTGAGGTGTATAGTCAGTGACATGGGAAGTTCCTCTGGGAGGACTCTGACACATCCCCTGTGCCCAATGGGGTTGAGACTTGGGGTGTCAGAGCTGGAGCACCCCGCTGCAAATTTGAGCACACACACATATCCCTCCCCATCCTCTGAATATCCCTTCGAAGAGCTAGAAAACCACTAAAACCAACACAACTATCAAGGAAAATATAATTAAATGAAGAAACAGTTTCCAGATTTGGGAGAAATAATGCTGTGACATCTCTCTCCTTCAGGTGACATGAGGACGAGGAGTTTTGCCTTAGCTGCCCCTCACTGCCTCACACGGCAGCTGAAGCTCTCCAGTTTCACATCCTCAGAACTGTGGGACGGTGAGGTCCCCCTGCCCCTCTCCTCTGAGATCATGTTGTATATGCACACATGCACACACACCCACATGTATATACACATGCACACCCAGGTACATAAACTCACACGCACATACATGCATACACTCACACCTGTGCAAACAAATACGGATACCCACATACGTACATGTAGGTATGTATACCTATACATCATGTATGCACACAAAGTATGCCATGTGCATACACATATCTTCAAATTTAGTGTTACTATGTTAGATAGTTTCCTTGCATTCCTAGTTTCTTGACTGAATATTGGATGAAAGGATGTTGCGCTTTTTCAAATGCACTTGCTGTCTGGGTTGAGATTCTCATGTGTTCTTCCTCTTTCTGCTAACGTGATGTATACATTGATTGATTTTCATGTGTTGAAACAGCCTAAACATTCCAGGAATAGAATCTACTTGGACGGGTGTGTAATTCGTTCAAAGTATTATTTAATTCAGTTTGCTAGTATTCTGTTGAGGATTTTTTACATCAGTGTTAATCAGGTAGTTAATCAGTATTAATCTGTAGCTTTCTTACTAACTTTCACATCAGGGTAATGGTGGCTTTATAAAATAAGCTCAAAAGTCTTCCTGCTCTTCATTTTTGTTTTTTGGAAGAAGTTGAGGAAAATGGTTATTTTTTCTCTTTAAATATTCAGTGGAATCTCCAATGAAGCCAGTTAGTTCTGTCTTTCTTTGTTGGGAGTTTTAAAAATATGGATTCCTTTTCCTTTTTGGTTATATGTGCACATATATACATGTGCACACATAATACATCTGTATCATATAAATGGATAAAATGTGTACACACATTTATACTCAGCTAATGCTGCACCCAACTATGAAAATATGAACGCTTTTCCTTTAACATACAAAAAAAAGACAAGGGTGCTCACACTCATCATTTCTATTCAGTGTAATACTGGATGTTCCAGGTGAAGCAATTAGAGAAAAATAGGAAACAAAACCCACCTGGAATATAAAGGGAAAAATATATTTATCTCTGCAGATGATGTAATTGTGGATGATGTGATATGTAGAAAACTCTAAAAATTCCATCAAAAACTATTAGAACTATCGAAGAAATACAGCCTAATTTCCATTGCAAGATGTAGAATTAGCACACAAAAATACATTGTGGATCTATACACTAACAATGAGTAACCCAAAAGGCGTTTAAGAAAATAATCCCATTTACAATAGCATCAAGAAGAATAAAATGCTTAGGAATAAACTTAACTGAGAAGGTTAAAGACTCAAATGATGAAAACTAAAACATCACTGATCATGCTACTTAATGTGATCTGCCAATTGACTACAATCCCTTGTTGAAATTCAAGTGGCATTTTTGCAGAAATAGACTAAAACAACCCTAAAATTCATATGGAATCTCAAAGACTCTGCAGAGCAAAGCATTCTTGAAGAAGAACAAAGTTGGGGTCCTCACACTTTTGATTTTAAAAATATTAAAAGGCCATGTTATTTGAAGTAATGTGATAATGTGATGAAGTAATGTGATTCAAAGTAATTTGAATGTGTAACAGCCACCCTGCCCCCTTTTTTTCTACCTTCAACTTTTAAGTGGTATTTAAAGCAGACAAACTTTGTGACAGTTCACGAACACAGACAAGTAAACCAAGTAAATATAACAAGTTCAGAAATAAACTTTCATATATTTGGTCAAATGAATTCAACAAGAGTACCCAGACCAAACAACTGGGAGAGGAGAGTCCCTTCAGTAAATGGTGTCAGAAAAGCTGACAGAAGAATGAAGTTGGACCCTCACCTTATGCCACAGACAAAATTTACCACAGATTACAGATCTAAGAATAAGTCCTCAAATTATAAAACTCCTAAAAGAAAGCAAAGGGAAAAGCTTTGTAATATTGGGTCTGGCAAAGATTCCTTGGATGCATCATCAAAAGAACAGGCAATAAAAGGAAAAAAGAGAAAAATGAAACTACGTAAAACTTACCTGAATGTAAATTGCTTCTCCATTGGTTTATTTATGCACGACACTTCTACGCTTCTTCAGACCTCTGTACTTCTCCCCTCAACACCCCCCACCAATTATAACTAATAAGAACATCTTATGAAGTCACCAAATGTCCTTCAGGAGCAAACAGAGGAACAAGACAGACGACGGAATGGGAGAAAATATTTGCAAATTCTATCTGTAAAGGATTAGTATGTAGAAGATACAGAGAACTTGCACAACCCAACAACACAAAACAAACAATCCATTAAAAATAAACCAATGAATTAGATAGATATATCTCCAAAGAAGATTTACAAGTGACCGACAGCCTATGAAAAGACGTTCCACACCAGTAATCATTAGAAGATGAAAATAAAATCACAATGAGATAAATTTAAGTAGGGGGGGATTATTACTATCAAAATGTAATAAATAAACAAAACAGCAAACAACAAATGTTGACAAGGATGTGGGTAAACTGGAATTCTGGTAGAAATGTAAAACAGTGTAACTGCTTTGGAAAATAGGATGGGATCATGAAGAGGTGTTTACACACCCATTTTCGTTGCAGCATTATCCACAACAATTTAGAGTTGGAAGCAACCCAAAAGTCTGTGAAAAGATGAGTAAGAAAATATGTTACCTATATACAGTAGAATATCATTCAGCTTTGTAAAAGAAGGAAATTCCATATAATGCTACAACATGAATGAAACTCTACTAAGCAAAATGAGCCAGTCACATGAAGCCAAATAGTCCAAGATTGCATGTAGGTGAGGTATTTAAAGCAGACAAACTCATAGAGACAGAAATTAGAATGTTGCTTGCCAGAGGACGTGGGGAGGGAGAACTGGGAGTTGTTCAATTGATAGAAGTTTCAAGTCGCAAGATGAAAACGTGGGTTGCACAGCCACATGCACATAAAGAACACTCCGGAACTACTTAACAATGATGGCGATGGCAAGTTTCCTTTGTGATTATTTAATCACAGTGAGATATAGACACAGGAAGTGGTTGGACGTAAGGGAGGCAGGCACTGGTGTGTCACCAAAGTCCACGAAGACAGCGACCACCTTGCTTCAACCCACTTGTCTGACTCTGTGCAGATTTTAGCAGTGATGGTCCTGTCTCCTGGGCCTAACCCTGGTTCCAGGGGCTTGGGCAACAGGATGCTCTTCGGGAAAACCAGGGCACCTACAGGAGCAGCATGGGCATTATAAAGACATTCTGTTGAGAAATATTTAAAAAAAATTCTCTCTGTACTTGGAAACCCCCTTGCCTTAAAGTGAAGCACACTGAAGATCAATATGCAATCTTGTATTTTTTTCCTCTTGACTCTCTGAAATCCCCTGATCTGTCTTATTTATAATTCCTTGTGATTTGCATCTTGTCTTTCCTCCCCAGGCTCAGCCCAGGTCAGCTCCATGCACAGGGAGGCCTGTTCTGGCTGCTTCCTCTCCCTGGTGACTCTGCCCACTTGCAGCGGGGAGCTTAGTGTCAAAGGGCATTTGAACGTGTAACAGCCACCCTGCCCCCTTTTTTTTTCTACCTTCAACTTTTAAGTGGTTTCTGATTCTCCTGGAAGTTAAGGTTTCTAAAGCCGTGGATGAGCTTCTGAGTTCATTCGTCACTCTTAATTGTCTAAGTTTTCTGTCATCCTCTGGTAGCGTGTGGCCCATTGATAGGCCAGCAAGTGTAAGTTGTCTCTCCATTGATTTATTTAGACGTCACACACGTTCTTTCCACCCCTCTTCAGACCTTCTGCACTCTTCCCAGGACACCCTCCAAGAAGTATAACCAACAAGAACATCTTCCGATGTCACCAAATGTCCCCAGGAGTGAATTTCCCCTCATTGAGTACTACTGGGTAAATGCTTCTGCGTTAAGGTGCTTTCCAAAGTTGTTTTTTTTTTTTTAAATTCAATTCCTAAGCCTTTGCTTATATCATCCTTCTTCTTAGGGCTTAGGACCATTTTCTTTACCTGGGCAAACTTCTGGGAAGCTGAGCCAGGCCAGACCATGGAGGCTGACCCAAGGTCCAAGATTGGCGAACACAAGGTGAACAGTTCAGATCTTCTATGTAAGATTCTTATGACAGCAGAACTCAACCAAGGCATTGCTGTTGATGTCATTAGATTTGTGGGATTTCCAGGGCTGCGACTTGGTCTTGTCTTCCTGAATCCAGCACTGTGACCTCTTTCCTGTAGTTGGTTTGAGGCTCTTGTTGGAAGTGGCCATTCTGTGCTTGACCAGTCCATCTTCTCTCTCTGTAGCCACTGCAGCCCATTCTACAGCCCTCCTCACCCCCACTTAGATTTCAAGTGCCTTGGGGCTAGGAGCTATGTTCTATTCCACTGTTTAATTACATAATTTCCTCCATGGAATAGGGGCTGAATATATATTTTACAAATTGAGGAAACATGAAATAAAGTACCATCTTGTAGAATCAAGAAGAGCCCTGTGTTATCAGCACTTCACACTTACCACCCTCTCTGCCGATCACTCACACCTGTGTGTGCACTGATGGGAGACGGAGCTGGGGGCCTAGGATGGGTAGTATGTACTGGTGTATTTTCACTCAGTGGCCTCTGGGGATCCTGGGCAAGTAAACTCCACAGAGTAGACTTGGGAGATCCTGGGAAAGTTGACCTCTCATGAGCAGATATTTTCCTAAGTGGAATAAGGGAGCATTGTCCAGATTCTTAACATGATTGTGAGAGGCTTCGAATTATGCTTCAGAGTCTGAAATATATTTATCAGCAAATATGAATCAAATTGATGTCATGTAGGGGTCTCTGTGCTGGTAATTCCTTCCAGAGCTGCAGGAAGTTCAGTTTTTTAGGCCTTCAAGGGCTCTTTGCATCCATAATTTTAGCAATACCATTGCCGGCTCCCTGTTGAGGATTGGAACCAATCGAGGACCTTGACAAAGAGAAATCCATAGAATTAAGAAGACAGCATCAAGCTTACAGAGTTTGATAAGGTAGAAATCTGCACGATAAATTTTTATACATCTTTTGGCACGTGTTTTTCCAATTTTAGAATCAAAATCAAACAAAGAAGCTTTAAGCTTTTAAGGAACAATTTTAAGGGCCTGGGGCTGTAGCTCAGTGGCAGAGCATTTGCCTAGCATGCAGGAGGCCCGGGTTTGATCCCAGCACCACAAAAAGCAAACAAATAAGAAATTTTAACTTTGAAGGTATTTGCACTTAGGTTCTGAAGGGCAGAATGAGCCTGCGGATGATGAGGTGGACTTTCCTGATTGCTCAGGACCCCAGAATCATGGGGAATATTTACAGATGCCTGTATTCACTGCTCTCCTCTGAATAAATTTTATGTGCTTAGTAAATGCTTTTCGAACAATCAACCTGCAAATTTTTACCATGAAGCGATAGCATATAGCAAAATAGTGACAGAGGACTGTCGCCAGTTTCAGGTACTTGAACATCTTTATTTTGATGAATTTCTCCTCTTGAAACTGCCTCACTGAGAACCATTTCCTTTTAAAATTCACTTACCTGCCTAATGCTCAGCCCAGAAGCAGCCGTGAAGTGCATCTTTCATTTACTTTTTTTCAAGATTAAAAATCATAGCTTGAAGGTGTTTTTACTAAATGATGTGAATAATGCTAGGGAAAGAAGTGGTAACTAGTATGCTTTTAAAAATTATTCCACAAATGAGACCTTCTATCTTGTTGGAACTATTGACCCACTGTTAATGGATGACTATATATTCTGGGTTTTATATTGGGACAAGTCTTAGCAATCAATATTCTAGAAATTATGAGACTGATAAACTCCCCAAGTATCTGTGTGATTGATGAATAAAGCAAATTAGACTTCAGGAAAATAAAAGGGATAAACAGACAACTGTTACTATACAAATCCTTCATTTCCAGGGAAACAGTTATTGCTCCCAGGATTACGGAAGAACATACTACTGCCAAGTGTGTCTGATGAAACATGCATTTTTCTGAAACCTACCTAAATGGGCAATGTACTAATAAGAGTTGCCTCTTGAATGTAACATAAACTGTGAAGGTGTTAAGGTCTGAAATGTTCTTTAAAATTGAGCTTTTAAAAGATTCAATCTTTTTAGCTTAAGGACTTTTGGTCAACAAATCATAATTATATATACTTATGAGGTACAATGTAATGTTTTGATATATGCATAAAATGTGTCAAGATTAAAGCAAGTTAATTAACATGCTGTCACCTTGCTTACCTAGCATTTTTTAAAATGGTGAGACATTTGAAGTTTACTTTTCTAGTTATTTTGAAACATATATCACTGTGAACAATAGTCACACCACTCCACAATAGATGTCAAACCTGTCTCCTGTCTATTTGGAACTTCATACCCTTTGGTTGACAGTTCTGCATTCCCTCTACATTCCCTCCCTCCACACTAACTTTCTTAGATTCCACGTGAAGTGAGGTTGTGTGGTGCTTGTCTTTCTAGTTAGGCTTATTTTACTTAGCACAATGCCCTTTGGTTCCAATCATGTTATTGCAAATGACAAGATTTTCTTTTCTTTCTTGACTGAATAATATTCCATTGTGTGTGTATGTGTGTGCATGTGTATATACAATGTTTTCTTCATCCATTCATCTGCTGATGAATACTGAGGTTCATTCAATGTCTTGACTATTATAAATAGTGCTTTAATGAACATGGGTTGCATGTTCATGGTTGAACATGAACATGGGTTGACATAACGATTACCTAGTAGTGGGATTTCTGGAGGATGTGTGATACTGTTTCCTATGCTGGAATTTACAATTCCACAAACAATGTACAGGTTCTCTTTTCTCTGAACCCTCTCCAACACTTTTGATCAAAAGTCTTTGTGGAAAGTCCTTCTAGTAGATGTCCGATGATACCTTGCTGTGGTTTTAATTTGCATTTTCCTAGTGATTAAGGATGCCAAGCATTTTCTCATGTATCTAGAATTGGTCATATATCTTGAATTGATTTTCTCATGAATCTGGATATTTGAACAGCATCAAATATACTCTTAAATACTTTAGCATCTACTGATCTGCAATCATTGGCCTATTTTAACTGATGTTAAAATATTATTGTTATTTTAAATAAAAAACAATAATATTTAAATATATATATATATATATATATATATATATATATATTGCTACTAATATGACTAGTGCTAATTATTCTTCTATTGCTTACTAAGTTTGCAAGCTGTTATCCCTGTATCAGAAGGCAGTGGAGGTACGCCTTGATTTCTCTGATTTATTTTTGTCTCTGGAATCTCCAGTCATTTCAGAGGATGATTTAGGGGAGCATTTGCTTGATTTTAGCCTAATACTATTTGTAATAGGTCAAGTTGATTCTGTTACTTCAAATTTTGTGACATGTTTTTGTAAGATTTGAGAGACTTCATCATTTTGAAACTCAAAATCCTGAGAGATGACTTTTAGTGGTGAAGTTTTCCAGGAATACATCACATGGTGTTTTATTCACAGAAAGACATCAAGATGGATGACTATCTTCTTCTAATCAATGCCAGAATTATAGTTTAGTAAGAGTCACTGAAATTGCACAGAGAAATTGGGAAAACCACACAAAACACAGAGCATCACAGCCAAGTAGAGACTTTGGAGAACGGGCCCTTGGGGAAAACTAAATCTTTCTAGTGACAAGTTTTCCCATATGCCTTGGTGAGGTATGATTTAAGTGCGAGGGAGAGAAATTCACTTAGCCTGGGATAAAATGCAATATTGGAAGGGCCATGTGCTCTCTCAGGTCACTCAATGGCAGGTGGCGCCACGGAGCCTCAAGTGGCAGTAGAATCAGCAACTTGAACTTGGCTAGGGTCAGGTCAGCTCCTTCCCTTCTGCCCCTCTGAGGGCTCTCAGGGTGGGTGGGCCTTTCCTGAGGAGAGAGGATCATAGTAGCTCAGACTGGGTCATTGAGTCCTATGGTCCTAGCACATGTGTTTAAGGACCTAGGTCTGGGGCCCTTTCCTTCCCAGGGGGTGTGGGAGCAGCCTCTCTGAAAGGCATTGGCCACATTGGCATCTCACCACTAAGCCGTTTGGGTTAGCCAAGCTTGCTTGCTTACTTGATAGTAATAATGGTTAATTCTTTTCTAAACTGAATTATAAACGCACCAGGGGAGTGCTTAGAAAACAATTCAGACTTTTTGCACCAATATATTCTCATGCTGACCTGGTATAGCAGCAACTGTCAAAGCCGATCATACTCTGGGGGATGCTCTGTGATCTAGAGTCATTTATTTTTAACTTTCCTTCTTTGTTCCTCGCCATTATTCATCACTATGATCACTTATGTACTTTTCCATTTTACACTTTTTCCTACTGTTTTGGCTTGGAAGTCAAGAACTCTTTCCTATGATTAAATATCAGGTAAGGATAAATAGTTTTTGTTTCTTTCTTTTGAGAAAATATCAGGATCTGAGAGCACGAACTTTTTCCAAGTGTGCTGGTCGCAGGGCTTGTGACCCTGAGGTGCCTGTCTTGGAGTGAGCAGAATAGAGGAGGTCTGGCTATCCTGGGTTCTGTTCCCAGGCTCTACATTTAAGCACATGATTCCCTTTAGTCGATTGCTTTACATTAAAAATTTACTTCCTCTGTGGGTTTGGAAACTGTTTCTAAAAGCCGGCTTTTGGGTCCACATATGAAATTTTCATGAGCCTGTGCTGATCTATCTGTCTGATGGTAACAGAAGCAGCAAGAAAAACCAAATGTCGGTGGTCACGTTTTGTTTTATTCTCAGGATCGGCAGAAATTCTTTTGACACTCTTCACCAGTTTTTTCTTCAACTTGCCTCAGATTTCTCTTACCCTTTGCATGGATTTGTGAGGTGCTGTCCTGATATTTTCTCTGTGGGCCGCACTGAAGTCTCCCTGAGCTCAGGGCCCTTCTTAGAGACCCTCAGTTGCTGTGTGCTTAGCGTCTTTATGATGAGTCTGGTTTTGTTTCATGCATGAGCTTCATTGGCAGAAAATCGTTATTCCTTATTTCCTTGCTTAATGCTTGGGAGACATGGGCTTGGCCTTCTGTGCTCCTGAGTGGATACTTGAGATGAGTCAAATGCATCTGCTTTAAGTAGATATTGACTAAGAGAAATGAGGGAACACCCTAGACACTCAGCCCACATTGAAGTCTTTGTTCCTGTTCTTTGTTTTTTAATAGCATATTATTTATTTGGACAGATTGAGACTTCTGTACGTGTTTAAGAATTTCATCCCAGCCTGGGTTTGGTTCTTAATAAGCATTTCATATCTGTCTTTCACTTGCATTTCTACTGCTTTAATTACATGGGTTGTTCAGCAACCATCTTATTTGCGGTATACTCAACATGTTTGCTGCATGTCTCCTTACTCCAAACAACACTTGTGAATAACAGCTAGGAGAATGTCAATATCTGTAATATTTTCAAAGTTGTTGCAAACAAAATGAAAAATAAAATTTGGGGGCTCAAAAGGATATTCGAAAATATCTACTGCAGTGTCCCCATTTGAGGGAAAGAAACAGAGGCCCAGAAATTCAAAGATCAGAAAATGCAACTAGTCAGTGGTATGCCCAGAATTTAGTATGTCCCTTAAGAGAAGATTCAGGTTCTTGGAAGTGACTTGGGGCTGGAGGCCATGGGGTACTGTTGTCATAGAAATATGAAGATTCAGCCTAGGGGAAAAAAGAAAAAAAAAAAAACCTTAAGGAGACTAAACTTATTGGCTTGACAGAAATAGCCACGATACATTTGTTTGGCTAATACCATAAACAGATTGGATTTGTTAAACTTTTTGACATTTTGTCTTCTATGTTCTTTCTCTCCCTCCCCCTCACATCCATCCCAGTCACAGAGATTTTATTTTGCATTTTAGATCTTTTATGTCTGTTTGACAGTGTTGCCTTTTGATATTTTACTCATAGAGGGGATATTGGAAGCATGACCTGGCTCTGTGGTCTTCTTGGCCTGGATGTCCTCTGGCCCTGTTTGGAAAAATAGCTAAAATAATCTGGCAAGTGTCTGTCTGTCTGAATGAATGAATCCCAGATGGCTTAATTAGTGCACTGAAGTCCTAAGAACCACTCCAGCTACTTCATATGGAGCCAGTGACACGCAGGACAGTAAAACATGTACAGCTTTGACTGAAAGTGGACCTTTACCATGCCACTCAGGCGAAACCTGCAGCCAACAAAAAGAAGTGTATGATTTCACAGGAGGAAGGACAACCACAACAGAATATGTGGCTGCAAAGATCTTCCTTGCAAACCAGGAAAAAGTGGGGGACTCATTTTTTCATAACATTTTCTAAAAAAAATAAATTCAGGTTCACACATTTATATATTGTTTCTACACCGTGCAAAACACAATCCCGGTGCTTATGAGAGATGTGGCCTTCCCTGGACACAGCTGCCACAAAGTGGCCGCACCAGCCAATTGAGCATTTATGATTGTGGTGATGAGCCCATTACTCTCTTTCCTTAAGAACGCAGATGAGAACCCAGCATGCCCTGCTCACCTCCACCTCAGAGGAGTTCCCCTCCGACCTCACTACTGCTGGGAGGTGAGGTCCCCAACGCCCTTGGTCACCTCTCCAGATCCTTGTTCTGTGCTCTCTGGAATTCCTGATCAACACCATCTCCATGTATACTCCTTTCCTTAGACCTTCTCTCCAATTTCCTGATGCTCTCCAACCACATGCCTGGTGGCTCCTTCTGACCATGTGTCCTCCTTCCCCTTCAGATGGCATGGCTCTGTTGACCTTGGTTGCCACTGGACAATGTCACCCATATCCTGTGAGTCAGGGTTCTCCAGAGAAGCAGAATTGATAACAGACTCTCATAGCCAGACAGGAGGGACTAGGCATGGTCATTACAGCCCTCATTTCTATAACTGATCACGTGGTGGCAGCTGGTATAATGACCTCCTTTCAGTACCCATTCCCTATCTGTTTCCTTCAGTGAGCACCTGGACAGGCCATGCTATTGACCTGTCATGGTGACCCAAGTCTTCATTTCTGAAGGCTCTGGGCCCTGGTAGCCCTGCCTGGATTGGATAATTCATTTGTCATCAACCTTGATCCCAGGATATGGTAGTGCTAAGAGACACCCTGGGAGGGGGGGTGGTTTCCTGTATTGCAAACACATTGTCCCTTATTGCTGTCACAGAGCGATCTCCTCTTGTTAGCCACGCTCCTTCAGTGATTTCCTCCTGGGCCTGTTGATTCAGGGGCTCAAGGAGCTGGAATTCACCCGGTGGAGCCTCCACTTCCAGTTCAGTAGAGTTATCCTTGTGCCTTCTGGTGGATGCGCTCCTCCTGTGGTGACAAGGTCACGGGGTCTGTAGAGCACGAGACTGTGGGAACAGGAAGCAAACGTGCACATGGGGCAATGGTGAGTGGTTCCCAACAATGGCACAGTAACGCAATCCAACGGCCCTAATCTAAGCAGATTTCCAGCAGGCACTGAGGAAAGTTCTGAAAATCTGAAGGCTGAGAAGTCCCACCATCTGCCATCTGCAGGCTGGAGACCCGGGAAGGTGGTGGTGGTTCTCACCTGAGTCTGATCACCTGAGAACCAGGAGCCCTGATGGTGCAAGTCCCAGTCTGAGGGCACTAGACCAAGGTCCCAGCCCAAGCATCCGGGCCAAGAGTGTCAGTTCTCCCTGGCTCTGCCCTTTTGTTCTACTTAAGCCCCTATGGACTGGATACAGCCCAACCATGCTGGGGAAGGTCATATGCTTGACTTGGGTCCCTCATTCTTCTGGAAACTCCCAGACACACCCAGAAAGGATTAGCCAGATATGGGGCATCCTGCGGCCCAGTGGAGTTGGCTCCTAACATCCCCCATCACACCGTGCTCTATCTACTGTCCCCTGCTCCCTCTGTGACTGAAGCCTTCAGTGGGTCTCCTCTTTCCTTTCATATTGATGTAGGCAAGATCAACATCTGGGTGGATAAATATATAATAACTGCCCCCCCCGTCGGTTCTATCTCTCAAAGCAAAATTT
This sequence comes from Urocitellus parryii, assembly GCF_045843805.1. NCBI lineage: Eukaryota > Metazoa > Chordata > Mammalia > Rodentia > Sciuridae > Urocitellus > Urocitellus parryii. Next base: position 164,449 of record NW_027551840.1, read on the forward strand.
AAAATGTTACTTTGCAAATTTTGTGGCTATATGGAAATCAGTAGGCTGAACTATGTATGAAGGGAACAAATCACATATCTGAGAAGTCTAAAATTAATAATAATCTAATTTTAAAATTTAAATTTGAAAAATTACCCAAATTGTGGATTGAGCAGCAAAGTTTAGTTTAATTATTTTCATTGCTCAAAAATAGATTGCTGGGGCTGGGGTTGTTGCTCAGTGGTAAAGCACTTGCCTAGCATGTGTGAGACACTGGGTTCTATTCACACCACCCCATATAAATAAATGACTAAAATAAAGGTCCATCAATATCTAAAAAGATATTCAAAAAATAGATTGCTTAGTTGTCTCACATCTCAATAATGGCTGACCTGTAATTTTTGTTTTAGTCAGGACATTTAGATCAAGTACTGGTAAGTAAACAACTTCAAAGTCTCTGTGGTTTGAAATAATAAAGAACTCTTTCTCATGCATGCTGGATACTCAGACAGGACAGACAGGGGCCTCTGTTCCACACAGACACTCAGGCGTTCAGGCTGGCTGGGCTCCACTCTCTGGGCAATGCATCAGGAGGGATTCAAGGTCACTACAGCAGGGATGAGACTGGAGAACCCCACACTGGGACTTCCTATCTGCCTCACTCTTCATTGCTCAGAGCAAGAGAGTCATGAGACCCTGCTGAATGCCAAGGGCAAGAAATGCCATCTAACCTGTGCCTCAGTCCCACCTCATAGGGTCTAACTTCAAGCCTCTATAGTGTTCTGTGAGTTGCATTCACAACACATGCATAGGAATTAGTATAAGAATAAGTGGAAAAAGCAAGTTGATCAGGAGGAGCAGGTGGATTCAGAGCCTCAGGCGCCTCAGGCTGAAGGTCAAGACCATGATATCAAAAAGTATGTGTAAAACAATCTCTCTTGGGGGAGACGTGTTCAGAGGCTCTGATGCTTCTCCAGTTGGCTCTAGGGTGGTTCCTTGAGCAGTTCTGCTTTGTCCTGAGGAGCAACTGCACTAAGGAGTGTGGGGCTGTAAGGCTAAGGACCGGAGGGGTGAATATGAAGGTAGAGTTGAAGGTCAGCACTAGGAGGTGGGACCTCTGGGAGTGACCACCAGGGAGCCCCTGCATCTTCTGTGCAGAGGAGCAAGGAGCTAGGAGCCACGTTAAGGGGGTGAGGACTGGATAGAGAGGCTGGTCTGCATTTGCCTCTCCTGTGACATGTTCTTAACATCTTAACCATGGGATGATATTTAAAGAATATAAATGAGAAAAATGTTGGCCAAGTACTTTGAAAGCTTCAGCTACTTAATACAACGTGTGATTTTTATTGAACATTGCCATTTGAGACTTTGAAAGATCAATCTGTAACTAACTTTCACAGACATAATGCAATGATGTTTTGAAGGAAGAACTCATATTTATGTTACACCCATTGGAATGAAAGGCCTTCCCTGGTATGTGGATTCTAATTTCTACGAGGGTTGCGCCATTTCTGGATTTCACTCATTTGCTGATTTAACTGCTTGCGGATTAGTTTCTGAGAAATGACTTTTAGAGTGAATACCATTTCTTCATGTCCTCAGAATTATTCTTGGACCTGTTATGGTGCTCGTGGAAGGGCAAAGCCTACAGCAATCTTCCTGCTGTCGAAGACCCCAGTCATTTTTTTGTCCTGAAGGTTTCCTTGTACAATCAACATCATGAATGTACTATTGCGCCTTCTTAAAACTATTGTATTTCCTTCCAGAGAACCTAAGGTTGCTGACTGGTTGTTGATTTTCATTCACAAATAGTTTAGAGTTACATCACACACCAAATGTAAAGGGCTGCGTCCACAGAAATGCCAGCCGTTCCTAACTGTGGGCGCCTCAGACCAATTGAGCTGTGTCTGAATGTGTTTTATACTTTCATGAAAACAGAAGATGTCTTTGCAATCTTGGTTAGTAGGTTTTTACCCTCAGGCTTTGGAAGGAGGGAGGGAGAGGGAAGGAGAGAACAAAAAGAAGAAAATAGAATAAGGGAAAATTGGTTGAGTTATGACAAGCTATGAGATTGTTAATGATAGTGGTATGGAGTTTGGTTTTGAAACTTAGAAGATCTCAGAATAAACTGGGAGAGACTGGTTCTCCCCCAGTTGCTCATTTATGCCATAATTGGTATTACCAATAACGTGTGCTAGTGCATTGATTTTTGTATAGTTTATTTTCCCAGTGACAAAGGATGTAAATTTGAAAAATGACAGGTGTGGATTAGAGATGCATCCTTTATTTGGGGACCCTGTTAAAACCCTGGTCCAAATGGGAATCAGGCCCATTTGTCTCATTATTGTTTTCATGGTTTTCAGATCCTTGCATGTAACCAGATCCAGACTTTTAAGTGAGCTCTATACTAATGATATCTGCTTTGAAAAAAAGAAGAAGAAACGAAAGAGAAAAAAGAGGCCTAGCAGTGCAGAATAAAAATCAATGCATCATGATTCCCATTTATTTTTTTGGCAGGGATATAGTGAACATGCTAATAATTTAAAATTATCCAGGTCAGGACAAGTGCAGTATCGAATACATCACCAAACAATGCAGAGGCAGAAGCAGAGTAGAGCTAGAAGCCAATTAACACTTCCCCTGTGTATCGCCACACGTGCGTATTGTTAGGTTGTATTTTATGATTCATCTGCAGAGGTCCTTTTGTGATCTGGGTGGTGGTGGCACTGAAATACATCAGTGGGGATTTTCCTGTAGAGCCCACGATGTGTGCCACAGTGCACAGTGAATACCAGTGATGGATTTTGTTGAGGAGAAAGAACAATCTGATAAGAAATAGAGTGAACTGATAAGTATTTTCTCTCTATATATGTATTCGACAGAATTCCAAAAATGACCTCAAGATTCTACACCCTCATCCCCAGGCTTGTGAACAGAAGGAGTTAACACTTCCATGGCTGTGTTATACCATATGACACAGTTGACCTTAACATAGGGCAATTATCTTGGTTCACCTAACCTCATCACATAATTCCAAAGCAGGGAGCTCTCTTTGGCTGGTAGGAGAAGTCAGAAAGACTCAAAGCATCAGGAGGACTCAATATATATGTGTGAGAAAGAATGTGGGTTGCTAAGAGAGGTACAGTTTGATGGCTAGAAAGGAAATGGGATCCCCATCCTCCAGAAGCAAGGAACTTAATTCTGTCTTTAACAAGACTGAGCTTGGAAGAGGACCTTGATATTGAAGTGTGCTAGTCAGCTTTCTGTCATTATAACAAAATACCTGAGATAATTAACTTATAAAGAGAAAAGGTTTCTTTGGGCTCACAATTTTCAGTGTCTGATTCCCTTCTGGGTTTTGTTCCCTCCAATGACAACAACAAGCTTTCTCTATAAAAGGCCATGTTTGAACTTGACTGTAACCGTAGGCAAAAGTTGTCTTCTGAATATAGAGGAAAGCAATGCCTACATCTTTGAGTATCACTAGTGCAAGAGTCCTAAGTGTCCTGCCTCACCTTACACAGGCACTGTGCAGAGCTTGAGATTCACATTCATGTGCTTTATCAACCTTCAATAGACGCAGAAGAGCCCAGTTCTCTGACTGAAAATGTCAGCCATGGAGGCAAGTGAGTGTCCAAAGGAAAACCTACCAGGGAAGTTGGGCGAGGAAAAGCTGGTGTCTAGGTAGCTCTGCACTGGGAACTTTAGAAAGTTCCTTTAGAAAGGCAGCCAGGCATATTCATAGAGTGAATACTGTTTCCAGAATATACTTTCATTCCTCCTGTTGACACCCAAAAATCAAAAATAAAATGACCACCTCAAAAGGAGGCAGAAATTTTGCCTCGATAAAAATAGATATTGGGGCTGAGGATGTGGCTCAGTTGGTAGAGTACTTGCCTTGCACGCACAAGTCTTTGGGTTCAATCCCCAGCACCATGGGTGTGCACGTACACACACAACATAGATATTGGTTGTCTTGCCTGATGTGAATCTATTCGGCTCTGTCATTAGTTTATCAGACTCTTGGAAGAATAGATTGGATGAGTGCAAATGTTATACACGACTCTGAGGACCTGATTACTCATAGTTTGGAAGTTGATTATTTTGGGGATCTGGAACAATAAAAGCCCTGGAGGAGCAGTCTGGGATAGCATGGGAGTGGAAGATGGACCCTTTCCAACCTACTCCCTCTTTTCCTAGTCCAGTGGAAAGTGACAAACACTGAGAAAGGATTCCCCTTCCCCTGACTATGAATCAACTGCAACCTGTTCACACACCCTTTCTTTTGGATGCTGCCTAAGGTTGAGCTTTCGTTTTTTGGGATTGGGTGCTTTTGCTTGGGTAAATCCCATCCTGGTGGCCTGGTGTGGAGCCCTGGGATTGCAGGTGGTCCTCCTCAGCCAGCTTCCCCAGTTTAAAAATGGATGAAAGAAGCTGGGTGCAGTGGTGAAGGCCTGTAACCCCAGCAGCTGGGGAGGCCCAGGCAAGAGGATCATGAGTTCAAAGCCAGCCTCAGCAACAGTGAGGAGCTAAGCAATTCAGTGAGACCCTGTCTCTAAATAAAATACAAATCCTTCACTTTCAGTCTGATTTGTGTCAAAGGTGAGTCCAAGGCAGTGCCCGAGGTCCAGGCCATGGATTCTGGCAGATCTTACAAGATGGAAAGTGGGGACAGCCTGGTGGCTTGTGCCAGATACAGCCAGGGGAGCGTTTCTGGTGGCGAACATTCTTAGGGCTTCCTTCCCCTTTCTTATACCTCTATTTTGCCCAGATCAGTTAACCAGGCGCTTCTTTCATAAAAGGAGTTTAAACAACTCTCGTCAAGTGCAAGCTCTGTTTCAGGGTTGGTGAAAGCCGCGCCTGTGTGGAGTGGCTCCTGTCTCCAGGGTAACCAGGGTTTTAGGTTTTGTTGTCATAGAGACCTGGTAATTCACAGGCCAGGGATGGAAATCCACAGGCCAGTGCTGGCAATCCATTTCTCTAAGCCCATGAAAAATGTGTATTCAGCACATTAAGTGACAGAGTGCGAGTGTTTGAGGGGGCTGGGTGGCTATAGTAATGTCATAGCAGCGATCCTTCCCTTACGGTGACATCCCACGGCTAGCCTCCAGTTCTGATGCCCTGTTCTTCTGGTGGTGATCTAATGTCATCCTAACATGATGTGATTGGATTGGTATTGAAAGCCGTGTTGTAGTGAGTGCGCATGGCCATTCTAAGCTTAGCCATGTGCTATGTTCTGATCAGTCTCTCCACAACATTCTCCTTTCTGTGGAATTCATGATTGCCCTTTTTCATCTCTATATTTTGTTTTCTAGGTACTTATAACCAATATTCAAATGAAATTAGTTTTTAGTGTGATTTTTCTCTAAAAACAGAACCTAGTACAAAGGTCTGCATACATCTAAGGTGTTTGGGAAGAGATTTTAGGAAGCACTAATGAGCGGCCCGCAGAGCATGGGAGAAAGAAAAGCCAGTTTAAAAATGGATAAAGGAAGCTGGGTGCAGTGGCCAACACTTGTAATCCCAGCAGCTGAGGAGGCTGAGGCAGGACGATCACGAGTTCCTAGCCAGCCTCAGCAACATCGAGGCACTAAGCAACTCAGTGAGACCCTGTCTCTAAAGAAAATACAAAATAGGGCTGGGGATGTGGCTCAGTGGTCGAGTTCAATTCCTGGTACCCCTCCCCCCTAAAAACTGGATGAAGGATCACTTTGGTGAATGGGGTTTGATTACTGCCAGGATCTTATGGAGAAGCTGCATGGAATGTGTTTTGGGATTGTCCACTTAATGGCTCCTGCTCTCCGCTGGATGCAGGTTGTCCCTGGGGAGTCGAACCCTCCCACTTCCCGGCTCTGCAGGTTTGAGTGTGGTGTCGGGTTTTGCAGAGAGAAGTGGGGCCGTGAGATGGGACACAAGCTCAGGAGGCACCTGCCTGGCTGCGTAGGGTTGGAAAGGGGACTGGTGGTGAGACTTGGGGCCATGTACTGCACCTGACTTCTGCTTTGAGTGCCAAGTTCAGGTGTACCTGAGGTCACTCCTTCCTGAACTGTGGGCAGGAGCATTTGGTCTCATTCATGTCCCTTCTGGTGTTTTCTAGGCCTGGTGTAACCTAAGGGAGTGGCAGGGAGCTGTCTTTTCTCCAGACCTCCCTGCTCCTGTTTTCTTTTGTCCTTGTGGATGTATCGTGTGTTTTTGCAAAGACAATCCCTAATTGTCATTTCGAGAGAGAGTAGAATTCAAGGCAAGCTTCCTCTGCTCTGGGGAACCCACGTGCCCCTTCTCAGAGGAGGGAAGAAGCTCTGTGCTTTCTACCTCCCACCCGAGATCTGGATGAATGGAGGAGTGGATCCCAGTTCCACATCAGGTTGGTCATGGGGTCTAAACCAACAGAACCAGCCACCTAGCTAGAGGACTGTATTGCCAGGCCATGGCTGTATGCTTTTTATTTCTGTACATTTTTACACCTTTGCAGTAAGATTGTATGTGGGATTTTATATTCTTCACCCTCAGTTTGCATTCTCTGTGTTTTCTTTTCTGCATGACTTTTAAAAAGTATTTTTCATCCCTCTTCTATCCCATTTCTACTTTTTACACCCTTCTTGAGTAAATAACGTCGACGGTCCGTGATGACCGTCTGGTAGCTTTCTCTGAGCCCGAGTAATCCTATGTTAAACTTACATGTTTCCTGCCCAAGGACTGAGTGTTTGGAAAGCACATTCTATGAGAGTTTTTAAAAGCTGTTTTATTGACACATGATTTTCCATTTCATAATATTCACCCTTTAAAGTGAATAATTTAACATATTTGAAGCATACTCATAGAGTTTTGAAACTATCACCACCATCTAATTTTAGAATATTTTCATCTCTAAAAGAAACACCTTACCCCTCAGCCTATCCTTTGACCTTCCCCTGGCCGAACCCCATAGTGGATACTCCTCTGCCCGCTCATTCTGGACCTTTCACATCATTCACTGGAATCATGCAAGCCATGCTCTTTTGTGACTGGCTTCCCTCACTTACTACAGTGCTTTCTAGACATACTCACGTTGTAGTGTGAACACTGAGTTCTTTTTCAAGGTTGCTTAACATTCCATTGTATGAATATACTACATTTTAGTTACCCATTCATCAGTTTTTGGACCTGTGGGTTGGGTCCCCTTTGGGCTAATATGAATAATGTGTTATGTTTTGAAAATCAGGAAGTGTGAGTTCTCCAACTCTGTTCTAGATTGTTTTGGCTATTCTCGGACCTTATCATTTTATATGAATTTTAAGATCAGTTTGTCAATTATGCAAACAATCCAGTAGGGATCTTGAAAGAAAATGTGTTGGATTTGTAGATTGTTTGGAGAATACTTTTTGTCATTAAACAATATTAGCTCTTTCAGCCAGTAATCCTGGGATCTTATTTATTTAGATCTTATTTAATTTCTTTCAGTAATGGCTTGCTCTTTTCAAGCACACAAATCTTGCAATTCCTTTGTTAAAGCCACAGCTGAGTGGGTTTTTTAATCTTATTTTAAATGAAATTATTTTCTTTGTCTCATTCACCATTTGTTCATTGCTACTACACAGGATTGCAGTTGGTTTGTAATATTCATTTTTCCATCATCTGTGTTGACTTGTTTATTAACTCTAATAGTTTCCTAGTGGATTCTTCTAGATTTTTGGTATACCAGATCATATGATCTGCAAATATAGCTTCACTTCTTTTTTCAATCCAAATGCCTTTTGTTACATTTATTTGATTGATTCATTTGGCTAGTCTCTCAAAGGTGATCATTACTATCAATTATTTTACTAAAGAAATGTACTATACTCACTTTACCACAAAAGTTTTGAACTACATTTTCATATTAATATCTGTTTATCTTCTAGTTTTTAGATTCCTTTTGGCCTGTGGGGCACTGAAACAGATGTTTATTAATATTCAAAATTTTCTGTGGGTATCTTTGTGTTGTTTTATCACTTTCTAGATTAATTGGCCCCTTGTCAGAGAATATCAGCAGATTTTTCATCATTTGAAATTTGTCGAGACATATTTTCTTTTTATAATTGCTCTGCCCGTGTTGGAAAATGATGTCTTTTTTGGCAGCATGTGTCTGGGTCAGTTTCATGTTGTTCAAATCTTATAAATCTACACCTAGTTTCTTCTATTAATTATGATAAAAATGTGTTAAAAAGAAAAATAATCACCAAGGAAGCTTTTTTCTCATAGTTCTGGGGATTTTTTTATTTATAAGTTTTGAGGTTAGGTAATTAGGTACATATGTGAAATTAATTGATAATAGTAATTGCTTTGTCTTCCTGATAATAACCTATTCACACCAACTTTTATGGTTATCTTACTTTTTGTTTTTTTTTTTTTCTTTTCCAGACCAGCTTACTGGTGTGTTTCCTTGTGTTTTAAATCATCGGCTCTTCTGTGTTCCAATGTCTCTTATCCATCTTCTGTACGCAGCAGTGAGTGGGGTTCTGTGTTGTGTTGTTAGAGTTTGCTCATTTTCAAAATAAATGCTGTTCAACTAAATGTTATTTAAACAAATGTTTTATTTTTTTAATTTTTAAATTTAAATTAAATTTTTGATTTTTTCATCTAATGCTTTATTTAAAGCATTGGCTTAATTGCTTTATTTCATAATTGTCTTGTTATTTAAGACAATGACTCAAGTGTGTAGATAGGTGTCCCTCTACCATCCTGTGTTCACAGCTTCTCCGTGTTGCAATTTCCCTTTCCTTATCTTCTCTTCCCTTATTTATATTTCCCCATCTAATTACCCCTTTTAATTTGGATGTTGTACATTCATTTTTTTTTTCATAACATAGTATCCATGTTTCCAGAGAAACAGAACCAACAGGGACACAGACAGACAGACAGACAGACATGTTTCTTCTGGGGAACTGGTTCATGTGGTTATGGAGGCTGAGAGGTCTCAAGATCTGCTGGAGGCCAGGTGGAGGCCCAGGGGAACTGACACGTAGTTCCTGTCTGAGTCTGAAGGCCCAAGACCAGGTCAGTGGATGGTGTAAATTCCAGTGTGAAAGCCGGCAGCCTCACCACCCTAGAAGAGCCGCTTCTCAGTTCAAGCGTGAAGGCAGGGAGAGGTCACTTCCTTGGGTCATCAGATGGGTAGAAGCTCCCTCACTGAAAGAAGGGTCTGCCTTTTGGTCCCATCAGGCCATCAGCTGATGAGTTGAGGCTCACCCACATTAGGGAGGGTGATCTACTTCCCTGGGTCTGTTGATTCAAATGTTAATCACATCCACAGACACCTTCATAGACACACCCAAAATAACATTTGACCAAATACCTGGGTGTGCTGTGGCCCAGTTCAGCTGACACACAGTAAGTATCACACTTAATTGATTAGAGTCTACGGTTAATTTGTATTTTTACTTCATGCCAAATAATACAAATGTCCTGGAACATTCTTAGATCTTATTTACCTTCCTTCTACTTTTTTTCTTTTGCTTTTTTACCATTAAAAAAATTTTTTTAATCTTTAAAATCCCATGCTGTGATGTTATCCTTTTGTATTTTTTGTTGTGACAAGAATATACAGAACATTCAATTTCTTATTATAACCATTTGTAAGCACACAGTTCAGTAGCATAACACACATCCACAATGTGAAATCACCATGACCCCGACTCTGCCCAGATCTTTTCCTTATCCCCACAGGAACCCTGCACTCATAACCAATAACCCACTTTCCCTCTGCCCTTATCCTCCAGTAAGCTCTCTTCTACTGTCTTCATTAAATTTCCTATCCTAGGCACCTCTTAGGCACGGAGCTATACAACTTCTGTCCTTCTGTGTTTGTCTGCCTCATTTCACTGAGCAAAATGCTGTCAAGTTCCTTTCACTTTGTCGCATTTGTAAAAATTTCATTCCTTTCCATAGCTGAGTAGTATTCCATTGTGATGCTATAGGTTTTCTGCCCATCCATCTCCTGATGGACACTTGGGCTGATTCCACCCTTTGTATGCAGTGGGTAATGCTGATGGGAACATTGGTAAGCAAATCCTTTTTTAGTCCCACCTTTGGTAGCCAAGACTCCATTTCTCATGGAGTGGTCTTGGACTCCTTGTCGCAGTCCATTGATCATATGGAGCAAGTTTGTTTGTAGCTCTCTATCCTATTCCATGGTTTGTCTGCCTGTTCTCATGCCAGGACCATACTGTACCACCCACATGGCACGCGGGTGGTGGGAATGGGGTTCTCCAGTGTTACTGTGAGGGACCCTTCTAGCAGAGCAGAGGGGAAGGTCATGTGCATGGGGTGGTCTGTCCCCTGGGAGAGCCATTGAAGTTCCCATGGCTGTTCTCTCCCTGGCTTTTTTAGAATATTTTTCAGAATATTTGAACTTTCTTCTTCTTTCTTCTAGGTTGTTTTGGCTATTTGGAACTCCATGGCAATTCCGTGAGAATTCCAGGCATCATTCAGTTTGTTTTTCACCAGCAGCTAAAATGTGACTTCTCTCTTGCTGCTTCTGAGAATTTATTCTTTATCTTTACTTTTCAGAATTTTGCTGATGATATGTCTTGACTTGAATTTTTTTATTTCTTCATCTTGTTTGGGGTTGGCTCAGCTTATCAAATCTGTACGTTTATGTTGTTTGTCTCATTTGGGAAAAATTCTGCTTTGAATCCCTCCAATACTTTTCCACCCCACTATCTTTCAATACTCCTTTGGGATCCCTGCTGAGAGAAATGTCAGATCTTTTCTTACAAACCCACAATTTCCTGTGTCTTTGTTCCACATTTTTCCCAGTTTATTTGCTCCTGGCTCTTCAGTTTGATAATTCCTATTTTTCTACCTTCAAGGTCACTGATTCTTTGCTCTGTCCTCCCCTTTCTGCTGTTGATCCTATTCATCGAGTTTGTCTTTGATTATCACGTTTGGGGTTTACAATTTTCACTCCGCTTTTCTTTGATACTCCATTTCTTTGCCAAGTCTTCTAATTTCTCTGCTGAGATTTTCAATTTGTCTTAAGCATGTTCATATTTTCCCACCGCATCCTGAATATCAAATACAATCTTTAAAGATGACGTATCGACTGTGTTTCAAAGCTGCCCCTTTATTTAGTGATTAAATATGGTCTGCATTGTATCACAGTCATCTACTCTAAAATTGAATATTGGTAAGATGGAGTGCTTTGGCTTTTCATTCCCCACCGAGGGGTTGAATGTGATTAGGTTGCAATTCCTGCTACGCAGCAGCTCACCACCAATTGAGTTTCCAGTGCTTCGTGTCTGTCCTGATATTCTCCTTGGTAACTTTAATCGCTGGAGGCAAGCTCTCAGGCGAAGCGGGTGCCCACAAAGTCTGGTGTGGATGGGAAGGAGGTGCTTTTGTGTGCAATCTGGCACACCTGAGCGCCCGATCTGAGAGCATTCCCTGGCCATCAAGATTGCTCTTTTCATGGACTTGGGCCGTGGTTTATTCTTTCATAATTTGCCTAAGTGTGGTGGAAGAGTTTGGCTTTTGATTCAGGCAGGACGTTGTCACTTATAGTTTCTGTCCTCAGTCAAGGAAGGCAGCCTCCATTTCCTCATCTTAAACTGGCAATAACATCAGGCTAAATTCCATCAGATTTCAGGGACGATTCAATAATGTGACATGGTGCAGGTACATGGAAGTCTTCATAACTGTCAGTCACCTTGAAATTAGCAATATATAGTACCCATCTGCTACTCCACTGCTAAGACAGCAGACCAAGCTTTCCACCTATCTGATAATTTCTAAGATTCATCCTGTAGTCCTCTGCGTTTTACATCTATTCCACAAGTATTTATTGAGAATCTGTCATGTTCAGTTACTGTTCTAGTAATGCTCATGAGTGGGGGATTCTGAACAAATTAATCTGGAGCCCTCCCCCCATGACTGCAAAAGCTTTATCTTGCAAACTTGTTTGTTTATATATGTTTACATGATAAACTGGTAATCATGCAAGCGAAATAACACTACAGAAGTCAAGAGAACTGTGAGTTCTCTTCTCCTCAGATTAACGTACTCCGTGTTCATAGATTTTTCCACACTGTGCTCTGAACTAGTCATTTCAGCAGTAGATGGATATGTTAAATCCCATGGAGTTTATTAATTAAATAAAGTCTGGAATCAAGAAACCATCCAAATGTGTATGCTGGTGTCTATTTGAAAGAAAATATAGTTTAAATTAATAAGCTTGAAATTAGCTTTCTAAGGCTAAAACGTTTTAACAAAATGAAATAAATTATGCAGATTCCCCCCAAATATTCATTTTCACCAATAGAATCAGTATTCACTTAGTAAAGTCTGCCATCAATTTCTAATGAAGGAATCAGAAATACATAGTCATTTGGACAAGAAAATCAATATAAGTGATAATTAAATATTATAGGGGATTAACAATAGAGGATTAAAAAGAACATGGAAGAATATAGTTGGGTTTTCAAGAGTACCAAGGAAGAAAGGAGCTTGAGAGGGTCTTCCTCCCCAGAAGGCTGCAGGTGGAGGCTGATGGGCAGGGAAAGTGGGTGGGGATATCAAGCCTGCTGGGTGGTCCTGCTGGGTGAGCCAGCGGACAACCAGTGAAGACTGGTAGGAAGGAACACCTCCAGAAAGTTCAGGCAGGCTGAGGACGTAAAGGAATGCTAAGCAAAGTGAGGCAGTTCCAGGATCTAACTCTAAGTGGAGAATTGTGGTCAAGATCTCACTCTCTCATCAGTTCTGGGTCAAGAGCTTCAGGGCACCCTGAAACCTACCTACAGAAAACACATCACATTTAGCTATTCTGGCACATCTGAAATAAAACAACAGAGGAAAAATAGCCACAAAAATTCTTCCTTAGCTTTGTGTAAGAAAAAAGCTACGGGTCTTAGTTCAGTTGTGTGACATGCTTTACTTGAAACAGGGGTAGTTAAGAGTATTCACTTTTAATCTTACTTTCTTGGCAGAGAAATATGTTCCTGGTTTGGCAAATGTGGTTTCAATTGTGATTGGAAAACAATATAATTCAGGATCCCTTCATCAGTTGTCTATCAATTCTCTTGGGGAGCAGAGCTTTATTAGCTCATGTATCAGTTAGCTGCACTCACAATTATGCTGCATAACAAGCCACTCTGAAACTCAATGGCCTGTGGCTAGTAGCATTTATTTCTTGCTCACATATCTGCAGTTTGTCTTGAGTTCAGTGGATCATGGTAGGGCTGGGCTTGGCTCCAGGGTGCTGTTGGGTTTCAAGTCTGCTTGTTCTTGCATGGCAGCTTCCTACTGCAAGCATTTTTAAGGACAATGGCAGAAGCACAAAGGTCAAGGTCAATGTTCAAGTGCATAAGTTCTGCCAATTCTCATTGGCCAAAGCAAGTAACCCAGTTTGTCCTCAACATCAGTGAGGAGAGAAGTGTGCTTCTGCCTCAGAAATTAAGATAAGAGGAAGAGAGGGAATCTTTGATAGCCTGTAATCTCATGCTGCACAGCTAGGAACAGTACTAAAACCCTAACTGGGTTCTGGATCAGTCCTGGTGTTTTCTGCCCTTTGGCCTTTGCTTCAGGGAGTGCGGTCCACTTACCTTCCCAGCTGTCCCTTGCTTGGTCATTGCATGATTGTCCTTCCATGGTCTTGAGTATTTGGGCACAAGTAGTGTGGTCTCTCTGTGCATGTTCCTTTCTCTTGTCCATTGTACCGGCTGACTTTCTTAGAACGTACCTGACATAATCACTACCATAATTTTCTGCCAAGTCCCTAAAGCGTCATGTTTGTCCAGGAGGTAGGTGGGTTGACTCCCTTGAGGAAGGGGGTGTAAGTTGGGGCGCAGCTTATTATTGAGCGGAAAGGCAGTTCTGCCTCCCGACTCTAATCCCAGTTCTCCACCAGGTCCAGACTCAGCCAGGTCCAAATTTCAGGGTTATCCCTTGAAATACATAGAGGACCTCAAACCTGGGATGGTGACTTTATATAAAAATAGGGTCTGGGGGGGCAGGTGGCACTGGGGGCCTTTTAAGCGGCCACCCACCTGTCCCCAGATGACAGGGCTGGCCCCCGCCCTGTCCTGATGTGTGGTCCACTGGGCCCAGCTGCTCAGCGGGGCCCACAGGAGGCTCCAGAGCAGCCCAAGTGAGTGAGGGCCGCATCCCCAGGTTCAGCTCCAGCCGCGCAGGGAGAAACGGGGATCAGTGCGGTTCAGGAATCGATTCCAGCGTTTCATGGACCGCAGGGCCCCAGCCAATGGCCGCTGTGAACCTGCGGCTAGCTGTCTCCTCTGGAGTGGTGCACGGTTCCCGCGGTGGTGGGCAGTGTGTCCGCCGTCTGGTGTCTGATGACGGCTGGGAAAAGGTCAGGGCAGGTGTTTGGGCACCGGCCTCGGGGCCCTCCGGTCTCCACCATGCTTGTCTTCAGCGCGGTGGGTGGCACATTGCTTGTCCAAGTGGGAGGGACCGGTCATCTCGGTCAGCTCCTTCACGGGCTTCCCCTGCTCCCTGGCTCAACCTCCAGGGAACTCGGACCCCTGACGTCCCTTTGATTCACAGCAGCTGGAGGAACCCCCTCTCTACCGTGAAAAGGTTCAGGGTTGAGCTCTTCTTCCATCTCCCAGTGGGATTTCCTGCAGGCTTGGTGACATCGATGGGTCACATCCACGGATGTCAGGTCTTGCCTGTGCCGGCTTCATGTATTGGTTGGGAGTTGTGTTCTTCAAGAGAGAAGATGTCATCCCCTTTGCCCAGGCCATCTGGCACCTGTGGGTGGCCCCAGCCCCCAGTGCCTTAGTACCCATTTGGGAGTACCTATACTGAAGTCCTGGGATTTTACCTGACATTTGTCACCAGCCTGTAGGAGGTCTCCAAATCAGTACTACCTCAACTGTGGCACTTGGGGGAAAAAGAGAGAGAGAGAGAGAGAGAGAGAGAGAGAGAGAGAGAGAGAGAGAGAGTGAGAGAGAAGAAAGAAAGAAAGAAAGAAAAAGAAGCAACTGTACTAACTTTCTTTTTGATTTTTGACCATAATTATAGTGAAAGTGTAAAAGCTGAGTTCAGGAATTTCCTCCCTTGCAGCAAACAAAGTAGTGAATCAATTATTCATTCTGTTCCACTACCATGAGAGACTCTGGACAACTGAGGTTTACAAGCCAGAATGTTGTACTTTAATTTTATAGATTTTATGACATGATTTTTCTAAATTAGTAGGTCAGGTTGTAAAAGTCAGTGCAATAACAAAACTTCCTTTTTAAGAAAAAAAAGTTGTTTCTAACACTTTCCCATTCACTGTGTAAAGAATCATGAACCGAACTCACACGACTTTTTACCATGTTTCATTTTGGCATAATGTGGTTGATGTTTAAATGGAAACTTCAGTGTATTTTTCTGTAAATTAAAAAAACTGGGGCTGGGGTTGTGGCTCAGTGGTAGAGTACTCCCCTCGCATGTTCGAGACCCTTGGTTTGATCCTCAGCACCACATAAGAATAAGTGAAATAAAGGTATTGTTTAAAAAAATCATCTGTTGAGGTGCATCTCTGCCATTCCTCATTCATGTGGATTTTTGCAACAAGCAGTCAGCATTCCACACGTGACCTCTGAAGGAAGTGCTGCTTTGGGCCATGTACTTGACAGAGTTCGGAAGAGTATCTTGGTATCACTATCTTTTTCAAAAGATCCAACTTTTGCTGAGAGTAGTGGCCCACGCCTGTGATCCCTGTGGCTCAGGAGGCTGAGGCAGGAGGATCATAAGTTCAAGGCCAGCCTCAACAATTTAGCAAGGCCCTAAGCAACCTGGCAAGACCCTGTCACAAAGAAATAAAAAGGGCTGGGGATGTGACTCAGTGGTTAAGTGCCCCTCAGTTCAATCCCTGATACAAAAACAAACAAACAGAAAAGATCCAACTTTTCTCTCTGCCTGTGCCGTGTTTTCTTCAGGGTCTCTATGAACAGGGGATGAGTACTCTGCTATATTATGCTAGTGTTCTTGGGTTGGCCATCTGCTGGAAGCTTCTCAAGAACATTGTGAATCACAGTGAAGAGTCGTATTGTCTGTCAGATGCCCAAGGGTTAAGTCCTGTCACTTAGCTTACAATATCAGTTTGATATTAATTTTAAATTGTGGAACTAGATGTACACTTTCACATTTCTGCCTTTTCTCTGCATCTCCTATTATGCTTTTCTTTTTAAATAGAAAAAATATTTAAAGCATTGTTGGACAGGCAGAAACTTGTGTCTGTAACTCATGGGCTGTATTCAGACTCAGTGGAATGGTATTTACATGTTATTTTTGATTTTCCATCAGTGTCTTGCATTAATGCAAGATTAACTGTTTGTGGGTTAACCACTCTTGTTGTGGGTATAAGAAATGACAGAAACTTACCTTGAGGTGCCAATATTGCTTGTTTTCTAGCAATGAATTTGCTCAGTGCAATTGTTGGGTTGATGACGAGCTTATTAATTCACGTTTTGTAGGATGTAGGTTTAAAAGAGAGTTTATTTTGCTGGGCATGGAGGCCCATGCCTATAATCCCAGTGGCTAATGAGGGTTTTGCAGGAAGACTGTGAGTTCATAGCCAGCCTCAGCAACTTAGTGAGACCCTATGCAACTCAGTGAGACCCTGTCTCTAAATAAAACACACAAAAAGCCTGGGGATGTGACTCAGTGGTTAAGTGTCCCTGGGTTCAACCCCCCGGTACCAAAAAAAAAAAAAAACCTTTATTTTGTGTGTATGTTTAGAGCCCTTGGATTTTGGTGAACTATAGAGGAGTGAGGAATAGAAGAATTGATGTTTGCTGGTGAATTCTTGAACAGGCAAGGGACCTGGTGATACCCCCAACAAGGCCAGGTCTGTGTGTGTGACTCTGAGCATCTGAAAGCCTGTTGTTTTACTGTGTGGATTTTATTTTCAATAAATCAACTTTTGTGGATTCCTTTAAAATATGCTCAAAAGTAACACTGTCAAAACTACTAAAAAGTATGTAGAAAAATTGTGCTGTAGATGAGAATTTGTTACTTGGATTTAAAAAGAAACAGCCTTTGTAGACGTGGTGATGTTAAGAGAAGATCATACGGATTATGGTGGGTTTTTTAAATAAAAGGACTCTTGTCCTTCCAAGGAGAGTGAGATCGAGATGGAGACACACAGGTGCACAGGGAAGAAGCCATGTCACCATGGAGGTAGAAATTGAGAGGAGACAACCAGAAACCAGGAATTTCGAGCCACCACCAGAAGCTGGGAGAGAGTAAAGAGGATTTCCCACCAGCCCTCGGCCGATGGCTGGCACCCTGGTTTCCGCCCTCAGTCTTCTGGAACTGGAGATAATAAACTGACCTTGTTTTGTGCTACCCAGTTTATGAGAGCAGGTTATGGAAACCCTAGGAGGTGAATACACAACACCTCCCTATAGGACATCAATTTCCATTGTATTTCATTTTTCAAGTGTTATTCACATTTATGTTTTATACTGGGTATTGAACCCAGGGACGTTTTACACTGAGCTACATCTCTAGCCCTTTTTATTTTTATTTTGAGGAAGCAAAACCTTTTCTAGTTTCCAAGATGAAAAAAACAAAATTCCCGCGTGAGGGCTTTGGCCGGCTTTGCCAGTGTGGCTGGATCAATGAGGACCCGTGGGTGGGCTCCATTGCACGTCCTGCCCTCACAGGGCCTGCAATTGCCAAGCAGTCACAAAGGCCACAAAAGACAGCAGGAAACCTCTGAGCATGACCAGGGGTGGAGGCCAACACACCCGCTGGGTCTCCAGCCAGCCCTCTGTATCCACCATCTGTCTGATGTGCTGGAACAAGAACCCAGAAACAGGTGGAACTACCAGGGTATTATCTGGAAAAAGTATGATCTAGAAAGTAGTTACAGAAGACAGATGCTGTGTAGGCTACAGCAGGTCGTTGGTGTGGTCCCCAGAACCCTGAATTTCATGTCCACTTAAAACAATGGGGTGTGACCTTACCTAGAAATGTCCAATGAATGCCAGGGGCCATTGGAAACTAGGAAAGAGGCCAGGAACACATTCCCCTGTGAGCCCCAAGATGAGGCCCATGCTGTCAGACCTTCTGGCCTCTGAAACGTGAGAGGGAATAAACCTCTGTTGTCTTAAGTTCCCAAGGGGCGGTACCTGGTTGTGGTAGCTCCCATAAGCTGGTGCCGATGATGAACTCGAGACTGTCTCGTTTTCAATACCACTGAATTACAAAGTGGAGTCTTTAGAAAACACAGAGGGTTAAAATTGCTTAATAAGAAGTATAGTTATTTGTATCATTAGGAGGAACATCCTTTGTTTGCTAAAAGAGAAAATTTTTTATTGAAATGGAAAGATTTGCCTACAATACTCATTATAATTAAATATGCCAATTTATCACTGATTATGAAACAAAATTACATTAGAGGATGGGAGTGTGAATACCACAAGGACATTAAATGAAATATGTGGAAGAGGAATGAGGGAATTTTCACAGACTCGCTTGGTTCAATCAAGATTTTTCTAGCAGTTGCGTTCCATTTTCTTTAACGATAATATCATCTATCTGCACGTCCATGGGGAGAGAAGCAGGATAGTTTATGAAGTGCAATTACTTTCAAGCTAATTTGATTTGGTATTTTAAAGACAAACAATTCCCAACATTGGTCTTTCGCTCTGTGGTCCTGTTACCAAGTTCCTTATGAGGAGGCCCAGAGCACATGGTTAAGGCAAATTCCACCAAAGCTAGTTCACAGAAAACTTTCTGACCTCTTCATTTGGTTAATTGGCTTATTATGAAACTTGACAGAACCTTGGCTTATGTTCTACATCACACATAAGGAGCTTAATCTACTTTGAATAGTTCTGTCGCCTATCAGGAAATAGAATTTCTCCCTCTCTGGGAAGGTCTGGCCTATGCTGTTTTTTTTCCTCGTGATGCAGTTTTATGGGTCAGCCTGACTGGGCGGAAGGGTACTTACTCTAAAAATCACTCAGGGTGTGCATGACGGTGTTTGTGTGGACTGGGCTGATGTGAGTGGGGCCATCTTGAGTCATTGCCCCTGTGGTGGCCATGGAGAGCCCAGTTGGCCCTCCCCTCAGGGCTTCCCAGTGTATTGTAAGCAGAACAGACCACTGGAGTGGAATGTGGAGTCTTAGGACCTGGGCGGTGCCTGGCTCTTGCATATTAGCTGCGACCACCAGGTGACCCAAATTTCAGGGCTCCATTTGGTCTTGCTGCTGCCCGGGACCAGGCTACTGCCAGCAAGTCCCTAATAAATTGCACTCTGAGCAACCCTGGATCTGTCTACCTCTTTGCTTGGGCTCAGGGCACCTTGAGGCCAAGAGGTTGTTCCAGAGCAGTGTCCCCGTAGAGATGAGCATCTGGATTGGCAGACTGAGTGAAAAGGACTCACTCCCACCAAGATGTGCCCACGTCACCCAACCCTACGGGGCCTGTAGAACAAAAAGGTGGCAGAGAGGCAGATCCTTTGTCCCAGTTTGAGCAGCCTGCACAGCATCTCCTCCTGATGTCCTTCCTCAGTGCTGCTGGTCCCTGGCCTTGGGTCTCAGGCTGAGCTGTCCCACCTGTTCTCTGGGGTCCTCAGCTTGCAGATGGCAGATGATGACTTCTTGGCCTTCACAATCCTGTGAACCAATTCTTCTTGTATACATATGCACATGTGCCTTCCTCCTTCTCCCTGAAGGTGTGTGCATGTATATACATGTGTGTGTGTGTGTGTGTTTGTGTGTGTGTACACACACATGTAGAGCTGCTGTATCCGTTTGCAGTTATGACTTTGAAGGCGACTTTGGTGAGGTCCTCAGCTTGCACAAAGCACTCATTTTGAGCTGTGCCTGCACCTTTCCATGAAACCCTGCTCAATTGGCACCAGCCATATTCCTGAGGTGGCAAACCCGCCACTGCTCCTCTTGCACCCCTAGGTGTCCCCACCCTACCTTCTTGGCTCTTCATCCAGACCGACAGGGATTTTCAGGCTTAATTCTCCCCTTGCCTTATTTTCCTGGCTCTCTCTCTCTTCCGTTGCAGCCAACCTCCTTTACTTTCTGAACAGTCCCAGAATGGAAGGGAAGCCCTTTTTCAGTTTGGTCTCCAGGAGGCTGCAGGCATTTGCCCAGCCTCTGGCTCCTTGGGATCAGAAACCTTGGTGGCCTGGGCCAAGTTTTTTCACCAGAACCTCTAAGTCAATTTTCAACCAGGGGCTATTTGTTCCCCTGCAGCCATCTCTGGGGGACATTTGCCAATGTCTTTAGGTGCTTTGGGTTGCCATACCTGAGGGAGAGCCGCTCCTGCGTCAGAACAAATTAGGGATCCTGCAAAAATTCTACGATCCTGGGGACAGCCAGGCCCTCACAGCAAATTGTCAATAGGAATGCGGCCGAGAAACCAGTTCTAAGTCAAATGAACATTGCTGGAGTGAAAGAAGCTGCCCTGAGACCTGTCTTAAATTTTCATTTGATGGATTAGAGACACACAATGATCTGCCTTTCTATTTTGCTATTTATTTCTGATGCTTGGGTCTCCTAACTTTCCCTGATATCTTTATGTTTTCATTCTTACCAAATTTGTGGTGGTCACCTTTAGTCACTACCATGACATGCCCAGTTTTCCAGCATTGTCACTTGTGTGACATATGATGACATGTTGGCAACGTCTGGGGGTGGGACCCGGGGATTGTGCACTTCTGCCACAAATAGTCTCCTGTGGCCCCTTGTGGCAAAGAGGAAGGAAAATCCCATCTTGGATCTTAAGTCTTCTTTTGTGACATTCACGCCATTACTCTGTTATATTTCCATTTCTTGTTTTTAGAATGAACAAAAACATGATAAAACATTTTAAGAAACTAACTAAATAAAAAAACTAAATTTTAGACTGATACACACATGCAGTGTTGTGCATGTAATGACTCTAAAATACTTTTTTTGGGGGGGTACCAGGGATTGAACTCAGGGGCACTCAACCACTGAGCCACATCCTCAGCCCTGTTTTGTATTTTATTTAGAGACAGGGTCTCACTGAGTTGCTTAGCACCTTGCTTTTGCAGAGGCTGGCTTTGAGCTCATGATCCTCTTGCCTCAGCCTCCCCAGCTGCTGGGATGACAGGCATGCAACACAGCTCCTGGCTAAAATCCTTTTAGTTGCCAGAAAAGTTGCAATGGGAGGTAAAGCAGGGTCTAAACTTGGAAGCCACAGATTCACTGGGAGCTGAGCTGAGCTCAGCAAGGGGAGAAGAGAGTCAGGGTAAGACTGTTCCTTGAGGGGCAAATAAAAGACAGGTGGGATCCCCTCCCCCGGCAGAGCTGTGTTGTTCTTGCACTTTTGACCTCCATCCTCTGATGAAGCCATAACAGAGGATTTTCCATCTTCCCATGGAGAATCATATAAATGCAGGCATTCTCATTAATTATGATGAAGAATTATACTTTCATTATATGCGTGGTAAATAACTGGGCAACTTGAATGGTTAAAATGGAACATCTGAAACCAGAGTCAGAATGAGCTTGGCATGGCTGGAAAATGTCACAGTCCCTGGTGACCTAATTCCTCTCTTCATTTCTCTCTCTCTCTTTTTTTTCCACACACAAACAGATTTCCAAATCCCCCATCCTCCTCCAGGCCACCTCTGGACACCTACGATTTGTCTTTGCTACTGTTGAAACCGGGACCTCAGGGGGAGCAATTCCCTGAGAGAAGTTTCAGCGCAGAGAGAACAACAGATGGCAGATCTTCATGGAATACTGTTCACGTAGCCCAGCACTGCCCTCTGATATTGAGTTTATGGTTAATTACTAAATGTGCTAGTTGGTTTTTTTCCCCAAATCAGTGCACTCAGATATGTGCCTGGCAATTTTTAAGTATATAGGTGTGCAAAGATAAAATGTCATGGACATCCTCTAACACACACACCTACACACACGTGCGTGCACACACACACACACACACACACACACACACACTGTCTCCAGAAATTACTGCAGTTGGAGAGATTTTAATGCAAATAATTGACACAATGCAGAATGGTAATGTGCAACAGGTACCACGAGGCTCATAAAGCCCAATGTGTTAAAATGGAACTCTTCAGGCAATCATGATATGCAAACCCTAAACATCCTTCCCATGAATCTGGGGCAATACGGTAAAGAACTTTATTAACTTGCTCACTTCTTCATCCCTAGCCCAGATTCTTGCGACATCAATTCCTGTGACTTCAATACAGCTGACCTGAGATTTTTTAAAAACTTTTCTAGGTCAAGACAGCTAAATTTGAATTTCAGATAAATAACCAATATATATAGATTTTAGTGTAAGTATGTTCCAAATATTGCTGTGTATTTTATTGTATTTTTTTTATGGCAACCCTAACCCCAAGGATTGCTTCTTTCAACCCCATTTATCTGAGCCTGCTCCGAAGCCTTCCAGGTTAACACCTGCCTTGACCTCCAGCTTCATCTGCAAAGGTGAGCTTCCCAAGTACCTGTCCTTATCGTTTTTGTGAAATTTCGAGAGACAATATAGGATGGGTATAAATCCAAACATGACGTGTGTGTATGAGTGTGTGTGTGTGTGTGTGTGTGTGTGTGTGTGACAGTAATAAGTCTTTGACCACCTCCCTGTTACACTAAGAGATGTGATTCAAGGGAGACCTTGTTTTAGACAAATGCACAATTTCTGACTCCACTGGTTTTGGGCGCCCCCTGGTGGTCAAAGCTTGCCACTGGCTCATGGCCACCCACTAGATTTGCAGATGGGGCACTGGCGTCTAGCAGTCAAGGTAATTTAAACCTTAGGATTTACTCTGAAACAGGGATATGGAAAACAGACAGCAGGAGAGAAGGGGACCCTTGTGGGTTTGGACCAATGATAACCAAATCATAAGGAGAAGAGAGGGTCCTGCCACCTCTGGGATGAGGGGAGCTGTATCAGTTTTCCCCGCAAAAGACCAACATGGGTCTGCTCTCCTTGGTTGTTGGGAGCATATCTTCTGAAGTGTGTCGCAATTAAAAAAATCTGAAATGTCCTAAATTTAATTACAAGGGTCAGAAGATTGAGGGGGAGAAGAAATATGGAAGTTAATTAGCTAACAGCTTCAGGGCAAACCAATAAATGACTGTCACACTCCTGCGTGGATGCTGACTTACAACTCACGGTTGACTACAGGTGCCATTGTGCCCTGTTTATATTAAATTTGAAGACTATTCACTCCTGCCAACCCAACTGCAACAAGGACCTCTGGAGGGACTCTCCTCCTACCCCAGGAGTCCTCCTTCAGTGACCCGCCCCTCTTAGCTGTAGCCAGTGGAGGTCCAGGATAAACATTCATGCTTCTTCCTCCACTCTCCATTCTGAAAATGCTCTTGGCTCTTAGGGCCTGCAGACTTCCCCCAGCTGCTATCCAGCCTTGTTGCTGGTGGTTGTGGAACTTGTCCCATCACCTTGACCTTTTCCCAGCTGGCATCTGTAAGTCTCAGTGGATCCTTTTATTTCAGACCTGTTTTGTTCTCCAAAGATTTGACTTAACACTCTGCAAACAAAAATGCCTTAAGAGCCAGGACATTCTTAGGCTCCTTTGATTAGTGGTGGCCTTGGCTTCCTCTGACTGGAGAATTCACAGCCAAGTACTCTCCATTATATTCTTCCAGATTCTCTTTCATTTAGATTGTGTTCCTTAAGCTCCAGGGCATGCATATTCATATTTGTCAATATTTTGGGGTTTGGTAACTAAATAAGCACTGAAAAAGGAATATTGCTTTGGGCTGGGGATACAGTTCAGTTGGTAGAGTGCCTGCCTTGCATGCACAAGGCCCTGGGTTCAATTCTCAGTAACACACACACACACACACACACACACACACACACAATCTTGCTCTGAGTATGGTGACTTTCCCCCTAAAACTTTCCTTATGAAGCACATGACAGTAAAAATATTATAAAATCAAAGGTTCTTTCAGGTCCCTTCTTGTGTTATGCAGAGCACACTCAGCCTGGAATCTAGAGTTCTCCATCGCCCTCTCAGATCCTTACCCAATGTTGGTCTCCTAGAGGCCTCAGGTTACTCATCCAAAAGAATGTTTAAATTGCTTCTCCTACACCAAGTGCCGTGGGCCGGGGCTTCTCTCTGTAATTCCATCAATCTGCATTAAGACCAAACCCACAAAAAGGAACCCAGTTGCCAACCATCTTCATCCTGGAATCTCTTTATTGAAGCAAAGACTGAGGAACACAGCCACCCACTCTTGGAGGGACTTGATTATAAAATAGGGTCTGTTCCTTGGGCTCATTCACATTCCAAACAAAATTGTTTTGCAAACTATTTTCTGTCTCTTGGTTCATTCATGCCTTCATAATCATTCACAATCCCTTAAAATGCCAAGGGGGCCCATTCTGCCAGTTCCCTTATAGAAAAAAGTATATAAATTGAATCATGCTGGGCTGGTGTGTGATTCCATTATGTGACTGCCTCCTTGCACATAATCATTTTCTTTGTCCTTTCTCCTATTTAATCTGTATATTGTCCATTCATTCTACAAACTGAGTGGAGGAGAATTTTCCCTTTGCCTCTACACCTGATGATAAATTATATACAGTAAAAATTATATACAGAAGTCCTCCCTTATCCATGGACAATACATTCTAAGACCCCACTTGGATGCCTGAAATCATGGATAGTATCAAACCCTATATACAATTGAGATAGCTGCTAAATGACTGACAGGTAGCATATACAGCATGGATACACTGAACAATGTCCCTGGTGGGATGGAGCAGGACATTGAGAGATTTCATCATGCTGTTAAGAATGTTTTATAATTTAAAACTTATTAATTGTTTATTTCTGAAAGGGAAACCTCAGATAAGGGGGAACTACTGTAACTTGAATTAACATCTGAGTTTAACTGGTAGTGTTGCTGATGTGTAAAATTTTGTGTTTTCAGGGTTTTATTAATGTTATTCTTTTCCGTCTTTCATCATTATTTTGAAGGGAATGTATTATGGAACACAAAGAAATATTAAAATTGCAAGAACATGAATACTGGTAAAGGTGACCATTACTTCTTTAAAAAGAAAACAAATATAATAAATTGGATAGATTACTTCACATAAAGTGTTTTACTTGAGCTGCTGTTTTGCATTTGGACTATTTTTAACTAGCCCATATTCTGTCCAAAAATTCTTACAGGATTTTTACATTCAATAGGATTTTTAAATTCAATAGGATTTTTAAATTTAATTTTTAATTGGAAACAATTTATTTGTTATTGGTTAAGAGAGGTTATTTCAAACTTTGTATACAAGTTCCAACTCTTACTGTCACTTTGGTGCTCTTTCAGCAAGTTTTTGTCATCTGGATAAAAGCTGTTATTGAATTTTCTTGCTTAGATTATGTGATTTTGGTTCAGAGAAAAAAAAACCCTGCTGTTATAGTGTATTTTGTTTCTCTATATTTTAAATGGAAAATTATGTAAGGAGGTAAGTTATATGTTTGTTTCCCACCTGTGGTATTTAAAATGTGGCAAGCATTCAGAGTTGTCATGAAGACTCAGGCCAAAAATGCTTTATTGCATACGATTAGCCTCATCTTGCTTTTAAAATGGAATGAAATAGGGCCATCTTAATATTCATGTGTTCTATCGAACAGAGGATTGAACAATTAAAGTGGATTACTTATTTTTGCTCCCGGTACAAATAGTTTTATCTTGCCATGTTTAGAGTCATTGTTTTGGCTTTGCATTAGAATACTGTGAAATGGATCACAAAATATGCTTTCTGAGTTGCATTTGTAAAATGATTTTATGAAATGTACTTGACCCCACCCTGTGCACAGAGACATTTCAGACTAATCACACGACGCTGGGTGTAATCACAGCAGCATGGACTGGTTTCCCTGCAAGAAGGGGAGGAGGTGGCTTGGCCCCAGATACGGTGTTTAGCTCCTTGCATGCTCACTGATGGTGGGCTTGGTGCAGTGGCTGAAACAGGATGAAATAAGCAGGGGTTGGTCCCAGGGGTACGTGGTGTCCATCCATCTTACCTAACTGTCGGATGGGTCTCCAGGATCTAATGAGTCAAGTTTCATCCTTTGCCTGGGGCCTGCTACCAACTTAAAGTTCTCCTAATCTCCCTGATCATTCTGGTCTGTAGGCGTTTTTGGTCTGGAATCATTTTACTTTTTAATTTTTTAATTAACTAATTTGCTTATTATTTTTATTAACACATCCATGGGATTCACTAGTATTTCCATACATGTATATAGTATGCTTTGTTTTTATCCAGCTATTCTTGTTTGCCCACCCACCCTTTGCTACCCTTCCCAGTGCTGAGTAATTACAATTACTATTTGACTTTCAGTTAGTTTTCTTTTCTTTCTTTGTTTTGAAGTTCCCACATTTGATAGAGAACATGCAAACTTCTCTTTCTATGTCTGGCTTATTTTGCTTAATAGGATGCCCTTCAGTCCCATCCATTTTGCTGCAAATGGTAGGATTTCATTCTTTTATGGCTGAATTATAGCATGCCATTGTGCCTATATACCATATATTCTTTATCCATTTAACTGTTGATGGAGACTTAAGTTGATTCTGTACCTTAGCTACTGTGACTAGGGCCACAGTAAACATGAGTATGCAGGTATCTCTTTTGTCTCAAAGTTCATTTATTTTGATATATACTCAGCAGTGGATAGCTGGATCATATAGTAGTTCTCTTTTGTAGTTTTTTTTTTTTTGTTGTTGTTGTTGTTTTTCCCCATGGTGGCTACATGGTTTAGATATAAGGCATCCCCAAAGCTCATGTGTGAGAATGTTTAGAGGTGAAATAACTAGAGTATGAAAGTTGGGACCTAATTAATAAATTAATCCACTGACAATGATAATAGATTAGCTGGGTGGTAACTGTAGGCAGATAGGGTATGGCTGGAGGACTTAAGTGGTGGTGGGGGCTTTTGCATTTTGTCCCTGGTGAGTGGAGCTTTCTCTCTCTCTCTCTCTCTCTCTCTCTCTCTCTCTCTCTCTCTCTCTCTCCATCCTCTTTACCCTGTTCTGAGCTGATGTTCTGCTTCACCTCGGGCCCATAGCTATGGAGATGGTTGTCTATGGACAGAGACCACTGACACTGTGCGCCCCGTATGAAATTTTTGTCCCGTTGTTTGTGTCAGATCTTTTAGTCACAGTGACACAAACCAGTGGCTATACTAATTTGCATTCCCACCAACAGTTCCCTTTTCTCTACATTCTTATCAGCTTTTGTTCATTTTTTTTTTGATAATTGCCATTCTAACTGGGGGTGAAATGTAATCTCATTGTTGCTTTGATTTGCATTTCCCTTATGGTTGATGATGTTGAGTATTTTTTTCCTATTTTTTTTTTGCCATTTGTATTTGTTCTTTTGAGAAGTATATATTCATATCATTTGCCCCTTCTAAAAATTGGGTTGCTTCTCTTGTTATCGCTAAAATTTTCAAATTCTCTCTGTATTCTGGATATTAACCTTTGCCAACAAATAGCTGACAAATACATTTTTCCCACGGTGTAGTAAGGCTCTTCATTCTTTTGATCATTTCCTTTACGGTGCACAAGCCCATGGATCAAAGACCTTAATGGAAGACTTGATACTTTGAAACTACCAGATGAAAACATAGGGGAAACACTTCAAGACATGGGCACAGGCAGTGATTTTCTGGATAGGACCCCTCCCCAACAAAGCATAGGAAACAGGAGCAAAATTTAACAAAGGGATTCTATCAAAGTCTTTATGGCTTCATAGTTCACTGTTCTTTCACCTGAGAAAACTCTTATTTTTCCCTCTGTTTACCCAAAGCCTAACCAATTCCCATGGCTCTGTGAAGCCCCTCTCCTCTCCTCCCAGCCCTGAAGTTACCTCTCCTCCTTCTGTGCTCCTTGGCCATGTAGTGCCACTTAGATCATCTCCCCTAGGACTGACCCCATGCAAACTCCTTGCGACCCGGACTGTGCACTTTTGATATTTTCTATTGTGAAAGTAGTTGGCACAGAAAAACCTGGTGCCTATGAGGTATCCAATAAGAATTACTGTAGGTGAATATTTAAAAACTTAAAAATGCAGGTGAATACAATTTTAAAAGGTAGGAGGCAAAGGATGGTGTTTCCAAGCACAGTTTTTAAAATATCTCTGAATGCCAAGAGAGAGTGTGATGAGTGTGTCCACATGGCGTGGCAGCTGCATTGAGAGAGGACACATATGCATTTCACCCCATCCTCTGTGCAGTTGAGCTCATTTGGAATTTAGTAAACCACCTTGCTATATGAGTACTTGGTTTCTCTCCAATTTCAAATTTGTTCATGGAACTTTAAAAAGTCCTTTGTTTTAATGAATTGTTTAATGACACATCATTTCTCCTTTACATATGGTAAACTGGAAACCACCTATGAAAGTGCTGTTTTTCTAGATCAAATTATTTTTAAAAAGAAGCAACAGCATGCCTCTACCTAAAGAAAATCAAACATATGTTTTGACAGCATTTGGCTCTCATGAAACCAATTTCTAAAGAACTAAATTTGCAAAAAAAAAAAAAAAAAAGAAAGAATAAAAGATCAAAATTCTTACTTTCATTTGCTAAATTGATTTGAAAATTCAGACAAATAGTAGACAAAGAGAATTTATAGAAAAAAAATAATGAACCTTATATATAATAAAATGCAAAAAATAATTGTAATTCTTGTTCCTCTCTTGTCTATTTCTCATATGTGTTAATTATGAAAGCATTTATTGAAATTCATATCATCCAGGTTCTGGTGTTGAGATTTCA
This sequence comes from Urocitellus parryii, assembly GCF_045843805.1. NCBI lineage: Eukaryota > Metazoa > Chordata > Mammalia > Rodentia > Sciuridae > Urocitellus > Urocitellus parryii. The sequence goes on from NW_027551840.1 coordinate 193,169, forward strand.
CCAGAGGTCAGCCAAACCATCTGTTTCTTTCTCTTTTGTTGAAAACAACAGAGCTACATTTTTAACGTGCCTTCAAAATAATAAGATCTGTTGGATAAAATTTTGAGCTGAATGAAGAAACAATTTGTTCAAAATGAAGACCAGAAATGTGTGTGTCCTACCATGTCACACACACACACAGGGAGGACTTCCTGCCACTTTGAAGAACTGAGACACATAAGCCGGAAGGAAGTGAGAACAGAACCCAGATGGCCACTGGGATTGTTGTAAATGCATCAGAAATTTTGGTGTTCAATCTTTTGCTGTGGCTCCAATTGAGAATCACAAGCACCCAGTAAGACAAAAAAGAATGATAAATGATACTGATTTTGGTGGTAAATGATACTGATTTCTTCTTATAAGTGATTTATCTCTTTACCTAAAGAACTGTCCTGCAAAAGAGCTGTGACCTTTTGATGTCTCTTTGAGCAGAGATTGCAGCCAATTTAATAATCAAACAATAGAAGCAACGGTGTGGCCTGGAAATCAGCACTGAAAGCAGGACACCTGGAACCAACACAGATCATCTACACCAGGCTTTCATTGGTAAAATGCAGTATCTATCAAAGTTTGCCATAGTAGATTGAATGATGCCCCCCCCCCAATATATCAATCCCTAATCCCTTGGCATTTTAAAAGTAATTCTATTTGAAAAATGTTGTTTTTTTTTTGAAATATGATTAAGTTAAAAATCTTATCCTGTTTTTTTAGGTGGGTTTTAATTACCATCATAAGTGTTCTCAAGAGCCAGGAATGGTGGCACATGTGTATAATCCCATTTACTCGGGAGACTGAGGCAGGAGGATTGTGAGTTTGAGGCCAACCTGGCAACATAGCAAGACCATCTCAAATACACACACACACACACACACACACACACACACACACACACACCCTTAGGAGAGACAAAACACACAAAGACATGTGGTTTAGAAGCTTTTGGAGCTTTTTGGAATTGTGGGAGGATTAGGAGAAAGCAATGGAGACATAGATTGGAGTAATGTGGCCACAAACCAAGAGATTCAAACAGCCCACATGTTCTGATTTAAGTATAAGATGTCCCCCCTAAAGCTCATGTGTGAATCGATTCGAGAAAATTGATTGGGTTAGGAGAGCATCAACTTAATCAAAACATTAATCTACTGATAGGGATTAAATGGGTGATAACTGTAGGCAGCTATAGTGTGGCTAGAGGAAATGCAGGTGTTTGTTTTTTTTTAATAGATCAAATTTCTATTTTATTTAATTACTAGTTATTTTTGCTTACATTCTTTTTTAAATTTTTTTAAAATTTTTTTATTAGCTACACATGACATTACAATGATCTTGGCAATTCATACATTTGAATCAATTTGGGTATAATTTCTCATTTTTCTGATTGTACAGATTGCAGAATCACACTGGTCATAGAGTCACCTATATACTTACAGCAATCGTGATGTCTATTCTATTCGATGCAGGTGAGTTTTTTGGGATATGATTTTGGGATTTATATTTGGTCCATGGAGAGTAGAGCTCCCCCTCCCACCCTGCCCTCCTTTTGGGATGACTTGAGCTGCTCTCCTCTGCCACACACCTCTTCCATGATGTTCTTCTACACCTCAGGCCTCAAGAAATGGAGCTAGCCATCTATGGACTGAGACCTATGAAACGGTGAGCCCCAAATAAACTTTTTCTCCTCTAATTATTCTTTTTCAGTCTTTTGGTAACAGCAGTGAAAAAGCTGGCTAAAACAGAAGTTGATACCAAGAATTAGGGTCATTGCTGTGACTAACCTAAACGTTGTTTAAATGCTTTTGGAGCTTTTTGGAATTGTGGGAGGAATTTTGAGACATTTAGACATGCAAGCTGGAAAAACTTTGGATTGCTATAAGTGGAACTTAAGGGACAATTCTGGTGGGAGTTCAGAAGACTGGAATGCCAATAAGACTATGGACAGAAAGACTAGGGTCATGAGGTTTCAGAGGAAAAGGAGGCCTTTATTGGAAATTGGACTAAAGGCCATTCACCTTTCATTCTGGCTAAGAAATGATCTACATTTTGTCATGTCCCGGGGCTTTCTGTGAAGCTAAAGTTAAAGGTAATAAACTAATTATGATCTGGCAGAAGAAATTTCTAGGCAGCACAGCATTCAGTGGGTGACATGAATATTGCTGCCAGCTTTTAGCCAAGTTTATTGTGATAATCAGGAGCAGAAAGCAAAGCAGAAAGATTTGAAAAACTTAAATTTCATCAGAAAACAGTACAATGAGGGCTAAGAAACTTGTGGTAGTTAAAGAGAATACAACCAAACCACTAAAGAGAAGGTGCTAAGTACTTGACCCCAAAACTATAGGAAACATGGCTTGAGGACATCTCAGTGATTGGCAAGACCACACCCATCTCAAACTCAAGGATGCAAAAGTGAAAATTCTTTTGAGACAAGACGAGTGGGGCACCCTGCTTTAACAGGGAGTCCTAGGAAGTTGTTTCACCATGCTCAGTCACCCAGGCACTGAGAGGCTGCTGTAACCATGGTCCTTAGAGGTTTGGCTACTGCTCAAGATGGTGGCAGACCATGGAGTCAGCCACATGGAGCTGGTTCTGCAGGATGTTGGCATTAGAGGGTCATGGAGGCCTCCATCAAGATTTCAAAGAAAGGCTGGGGAGGCCAGGCAAAGCGCAGCAGAGTTGAAGACCCTGCAGGCAGCTCCTGAAAGAATGATGCATGAGGAAGTGAGAAGGAAGCCAAAGCTGCAGTGGAGACCCCCGAGATTAAGAGATGCCAGTAACAGGGGATGTCTGCCAAGGAAAGACAAGATGCAGGACTGAACCAAAACAAGCTGAGGTCTTGTGGGCTGCAACTGGAAAAGTCATAGAGTCAGAGCTACACGGTCCTCTGGAGAGAACAGCAAGATGCCATGTGCCCCAGATGTTGGACATCTAGCAACAGAACCTGTCTTTGCAGCTGGATTTCAGTCTTGCTTTGGCCCCATCCTTTCTTATATACCCTGATTTCTTCCTTGTATAATGGAAATGTTTATTCTGTACCTTTATCTATTAGACATACGGAGCTTGCTTTTGATTTTTATGGGGGCTCATGCTGAGAGTTTGCCTTGAGTTTCAGAGGAAGCTTTGTACTTGGACTTTTGATAATGTTGGAAGAGTTGAGACTTTAGGTATTCTTGGAAATGGACTAAATGTATTTTAAATTGTGAGATAGGCATGAGCTTTTGGGGGGATAGGGATGAAATGTTATGGTTTAGATATGAGGTTTTCCCCCAAAGCTCCTGAGACAATGCAAGAAGGTTTGAAAGTTTAACGGTGAAATGATTGGGTTAGGAGAGCATTAACTTAATCAGTGCATTAATCTACTGATAGGGATTAACTGGATGGTAAATGTAAGCAGGTGGAGTGTAGACTCACACTCTCTCTCTCTCCCCTTCCTGGTATAATATCCTGAAGTTCTTTCCTCCACCACACTCTTCTTACATGATGTTATGCCATACCTCAGGCTGTGAGGTATGGAGTTTGCCTTCTACAGACTGAGACTTCCAAAACTGTGATTCCCAATTAAACTTTTCCCCTTCTAATTGTTCTTGTCAAATCTTTTGGTCACAGCAGCAAACAAGCTGACTAAAACACCCCAGAACAGATTCTCCCCTTAAGCCTCCAGCAGGAGTGTGGCCATGGTCAGCCCTCCGTTTGGCATTCTGGCCTCCAGAACCATGAGACTAAACCTTTCTGCTTTTTAAGCCATCCAGTTGTGACAAGTTTTTACAGCAGCCACAGAGACTAACACGCCCACCTGGTACAGGTCCTGGGGAGGATTCAGGTTGAGAAAGCATGGTCTTTATGGCATTTTTCCTTTTTCCCCACTAATGCTCAGTCAAATATGTCAAGAGGATTGGAGAGTATTATGATTTATCGATTTGAAAATAAGTGATAAGGGCTTTTCATGTGCCAGTCACTATTATTAGCTCTGGGGATGAAGCATGAATAAAACAGAATTCCTTTCCCTCTCCACAGGCCTTACTTTTTTAGCAAGAAAAGAAATAATGCTTCAAGTCATGAAAGCAAAGGGACAAGGTGTTAGTAACATAGACTTCACCCAGGACAATCAGGGAAGATTTTAGCATGAAAATGGTAGCAATGCTAACAGTGTGCCAGTCTGCAGAGCCTCTAGAATGGCGGAAAAGATCTATGTGCTGGAGACACACAAAAATCTCCAATGCTTCCTTTCAACACAGCCCTCTACAATTGTAGAACAACGTTTTATTGTTTGTAAGACTAAGTCTAAGGACTGCATTTTGATGAGCTTACAATTCAACCTCATGGATGCCAAATTGCTGGAGAAGCTGCTGTATATGCATGAGCTCATACAATGTTTGCCCATAGTAGGGTTTCCCAGGATTTTAAAAGAGTCTGACATTTAAAAACTCCACTTTTATCCTTGGATGGCCACCGTAGTTGATGGGTAGGCAGTTTTGTTGTATTAACTATGGCCAAGACGCTGAACCCAAATACTTTTTGTATAATTCTTTGATCTGTTGTCAGACTGCTGTGTACATTTTTTTTAATGAAACTAGCCTGAAGATCTATAGAAGTCTGGTTATTCAGGCAGTAATTAACTTATAAATTCATGAAAATGACCAGAGGCTATGAAAATGACCAGCTTTGGACTGCCCCCTCACCTTTGGCAAAATTCTCCTGCTATGGATGAAAAAGACTTTATTCTTAGGGTTTAACAAGAAGTAATTTCTAATGAGTTGTCTAAAAATGGAAACATGTTTTTATTTTTAGTATGGGGTCACTTTAGGAGACCTTTATATATCCTACATGGGGAATTCAGATGAATTGAAACATTTTTGAAAATCAGTCTTTTTAAAGAGACAAGCTGCATTTTTGAGTTTCTCTAATATAATGCAGACCTCCACCATTTAGAACAATCACAGTTGGCCTCATTCACTGCTCGGAGCAGGGATAAGCCTCCGATACAGCTTCTCAGGTCATGGGGGTACTTCTCTTTCTTCAGGTGGAAGAGTCCTAGTTACATCTGCAGCAGTGCCTAATGTTCCCAAGCCCCATTCCTCTGTTTGGTGAAATGAACACAAAAAATTAAATAGGGGTTGTTGGCACCCCTTTTCTATTGGGTAGAAATTTGCAAACCCATTACGATGATCTGAGCTGTAATTTTATTGTATATTATGATTAAATTTGTTTGCAAGATTAAAAGTCTTGTTCCTTTTAAAGAGCAGAAGCATTTACAGGCTTGTCAGCACTAATTCATATTCTAATTAGAAAATCTCAAAACAACAATATCAGCCCAGGTGTACAAACTTTATAGTGTCAATCATTTCTCATTAGAAACTACTTGTCTTGTAGGAGGAAAGCATTGCTAAAATCTTTTTCTTTTTGAGGGAGATTTTTTTAAAATCAATTTTTATCCTTTCACATTGCTATGTTTACTGTAAATGAAAACCATGAGAGGACCTTTGATAACAATATATATCTGATTATTGCTTTAATGAATACATGAATCACAAAGTTTCAAAAGATTTTGCTTGAGCCCCCAAAGAGACTTCTAAAACACTAAGTAGCTTGTCATTGGGCTGTTATTACCAGTATCCTCTCTTGAAGGAGTTCTTTCTTATTTCCTATACTTCCAAAAAATATAATTTCCTTTTCTCTTTTTTAAAAAAATTAAGATTATATTTCTATGTTTTAACTGATACATAAAAACATAGATTGTACATATTAATGAGATACCACATGACATTTCCATACATGAAGACATATGTAATATCTAAATCAGGCTAAATAGACCTGATGGCTTTTATCTGAATGAACAAATGAATGAATGAACTTGTTCATGTGTTTGCATGTTATACGTGTAGCCTGTCTTTATTGTGACTTTATTTTCAACATTCCCAAAGGATAAATCCAGGTCTGTGTGTGACCCCGGTGGTTCAGGAAAAAGGAGGATGTGGCAGCTTACTCAAATCATCCAACTGACTTCTTCTCGGTGGACAGTTTAATGCAGTGATACCAACAGAGCATGAAAGTTAGCCTTTCTTTGTATCTGACTAATAAAGTTTGGGACTCCTAAATTACGGTCTTGCCTGATGGAGCCATGTTCTGCGACACATGTCACGAGGTGGTACTGTCTGGTGTGGACATCATGGAATGTACTTCTACAATCCAAGATGCCTGTGGTGTCACAGTGTGAGAGGACAGAGAGATGAGGGCGGTGGGAACACAAGAGAATAAGCCTATGAAATAAGCACACTGTGCTTACCCCTGCCCAACATGTTTTCTTTGCCAATAAACAATCTTCCTGCAACCCTGCCTGGCCAAAGTAGGAAGGACAGGTCACATTCCTCAGCAAACTGAGGCAGGGGTGAAGGACAGGCAGTTAGTGTAGGTGATGAATGATGGGGGTTGACAGGATGATGACATTCCTCACTGGTTATCAAGCAGAGAGGACAGTGGGCTGTTAACCTCTGAGATTGTGCCCCCAGGCACTCTGCGTTGCTAACAACCTGGCATCCCTGCTCTTGGTCACGTATGCAGGGAATAAAGAGAAGGAAATAGTCCAAAGGGGGGTTCTGAGGTCTATAAAAGAGCCAGACACCCGCTCCCGTGGACACCCAGCTCTGGGGCCCCTTCACTTTGGAGAAGTCTGTTGCTATCACTTTCTTTAAATGTACTTGCTTTCTACATTTGCCTTGGAGTTTTCCAGGTGTTTAATCTTCAGCATGGGGGACAAGGATCTGTTCCTGATCTCCAAGACTGGTATCAACAGGTTATGGGCTCCTATGGGACCACAGGGGCCCCTGGTCCATCAAGACGCTGTTATGCAGATGCGTGATTCTATCAGATACAACAGCGGCCTAAGATCATTTTCTTCATAGCATCTTCCACTATTTGTATTTTCTTTCCTATGCCATTATTTTCCAAATGGCCCCCACTCCCCATCATTCCATATATGGCCCATGACATCTTTCCCCATGAGCTCTTGTCTGGCCTATAACAGACACTCAATAATTCCCGCATGAAGGTGAATGAAAGAATGAATGAATGAAGCTTTCCATGTATTTGTAGGTTATTTATGACACATTTTGTGGTTTCTCTGGTAGCACTGTCTTTTCCTGCTGTCTTTCACCTGACCCTCTGCAGAGGAGGTTGTCTAGGTAGAATAAATTACCATAGGAGCCATCAGTGAATTTAGCGGGCAGTCTTGTAAACCTGTTTTCCCTCGTGTTGTGGGGCCTCGGCAGCAGGTATTTGACAAGGAGCGCTGATTGCAGAGTTCCATGAGGAGGGTGGAGCACGGCCTCTGGCTTCAGTGTCCAGCTGAGCCTTCCCCCGTGCCCTTTCTGCTGCACGTCTACCTCACTGACCAGGCAACAACGAGGACCCTGGGAGATGGTGTCCTTTAAAGCAAATTTCCCCAAACTGTGCACATTTAGACTGGTTTTGTGGCCACTTGGTAGGAGCGAGTAGACAGATGCTGCTATTGCTTTTTAAATGAATGTCATGATCTCAGAATAGATTTGATTAATTATTCAAATTGGCAGTATTTCTTTGAGATTTTAAAAACACACCAAAAAAAATCAGTGATAGATTGAGTCTGTACACAAATTTACCTTATATTACTATAGATATATTTTTAAGGCTTACATCTAATAAGTGACGTCAGATTCTTCTGGCATTGAGATGATTCCAAGTCTTTGTGTCTTCTAGTAATTCGGAATGAAGCAAAGCTGATAGTGATATCAAAACGGGGTATTTTTTCCTCTTGTGACACATTTAATGTTTTTCTGGTCACCACCCTTCATTGTTCCTCTCTGACCTTCCAGCTATAGCTTAGTCAGTTACACATCTGACTTTTTTTTCTTTTTCTTTTTCTTGATCAGGCTTTATATTCTAACATATTTTTCTGGACTAGAAGTAAAAAAGTAAAACTTACCAATTCACCATGATATTTAGTTAGCAAGAGACAGCTAAGCTTCTCCTGGGCAAACTGGTTATAGAAAGGTACAGTAGATACTAGATATCATTTGAAAGTTTAAGCATGTGTAAATTTTGCTTCAGATTTTAAACAGTTTTTCCATATGCATGTGGTAGTACTGACCATGTTCCTGGCTTGGGTTTGTTTCTTTTTACAACAGTTTTCATCTAATTTGGCTGATGAAGAGAGGAGAATGTACACTGTGAGCGCCTACTGTGTTTTGTGTTCTAGGCCAGAAAGTTTGCAGGTTATTGAGCAATGATATCAACTTGATGAAGGAGGTAGCATTATTTACTGAAGAAATGAAAACTCAGGGAAATGCAGGTCTTTGATATTATTCACTGAGTGCTCAAGCTGGGGTGCTCATCTGCTATTTGCTGGGTTCTAAAGTGCATATCATCTTGCTGCAAACAGTTGGAGAAAGAAACTTGCTTAACATGAAGAGTTTCCCTTTAAAATTTTTCATCCACCTAAGAAGACGTCACATTCCACCGCTGGCTGTGAACTTATTACAGTGGAATTGAAGCAACATGAAGTGCCAGGAATGATTTGCAGAACAGGGTCTCCTTGGTCTCCTTTCACTGTGTAAGTGATGGAATTAAATGGACTCGGTGCTTTGGGGGCCATGGGAAGCATTTGGGGATTTGTTAAGAAATCAGCAGAAAATGGAGAATGATGTCAGCAATATGGCCAAGTGGCAAGCCCCAGGCCTCACTGCCCCGCAGAGACACATCGGTTAACAATAAGCCTTCAGGAGAATTCTAGTAAGAGGTCAGAATCCCAATACCCCAGGCAGGCTCACAGAGGAGCTTCAGAGTGCCCAAGAGCAGGCACTCTGAAATACATAAGGAAGGCTATTGCATGTCCACCCTGATAGATCCTTCCCCAGGCTGGCACGACACAGAAAAAAGGGAAGAAAAGGCCCAACTCGTGGCTTCTCCTGTGGGAGGGGGAAGAATGGCATGTGTCTACTCTTCTTGGTTTTCAGGGGCTGCTCAAGGGACTTGTCTTTCTTTTTCACCTGACTTGGAGCAGCTGGGGGGTCTATTATACTCTGGAGACCCTGGGGGGAGGGGCGAAGGAGAAGAAAAGAGCTCAGTGGCTTGACGTGACTGGAGAGGACTCGGCAGAGACAGAAGCTGGCACCATGTGGAGTGACGGGGGAAAGGGCCCAGCTTGTGGGCAAAAAGTGAGACATGCATCAACTCTCCAGCTGCTGCGGGGCCACCAACCAGCAGGCTCCTGCCTCACCTGCTTTGGAGCACTGAGAGCTCCTGCCTCACCTGCTTTGGAGCACTGAGAGCACCTGCATACTTTAGATGGATGTTGCTCAGAAACTTAAAAGTGGAATTACCATATGACCCAGAAATCCACTTCCAGGTACCAATCCAAAAGAACTGAAACAGGATCTGGAAGGGGTATGAGCACGTTCCTGTTCATCGCAGTGCTATTCACAGGAGCCGAAGCATGGAAGCAACCTAAATATCTCCAGAAGGATGGATGGATGAAGAGAGTGCGGCAGGTACAGACAAGGGAGTATTACTGAGTCTTAAAAAGAGGACCTTCTATTATATGGTTCAACATGGAGGAGCATTGGGAACATTATGTTAAGTAAACCCGTCACAGAAACACTGAGTGCTTTTCCACTTAAATGCAGAACCTAAATGAGTCAAAGTCTTAGAAACACCGAGTGGAATGGTGATGGCCAAGGGCAGGAAGATAGGGGAAGGGAAATTGTTGCTTATTAGCACAGGGTGTTTGTGTCCAGGGTGGAAAGCTCTGGAGAGAATTTCACAACAGCGTGCACATAGTCAGCACCACTGTTCTGTACATTTAAAAATGATTAGGATGATCAATACTATGTTGTGTGTTTTTTATTGCATAAAAAGAAACAAAAAACAGAACGTACAGAATCATGTCTCAACTCTGAGGGATCTTGGCATGTGACATGTTGAATTTCCCCCCTTACTTAAAGATGTGGAAGCACCAACTCCATCATCTACACATATGACCTTATTTTGAAATAAGATCTGTGCAGATGACCAAGTTAAGGTGAGGTCCTTAGGGTGGACGTAATCCAATATTACTGCGTGTGTCCTTAATAACAGAGAAAACTTGGACCCAGAGAGAGACACAGAGGGAGAGAAGACAGCTTAAGGAGATAAGGAGAAGCATCTTCCAGTCCAGGGGTGCCCAGGACCAAAGGAGGCACAGCACAGGTTCTCCCCAGAGACCCGTAAGGAACCACACCTGCCCTCACCTTGAACTTGTAGCCTTCAGAACTGAGAAATAATGAATTTCTCTTTTCCTGGTCCGCTGGCCATTTTGGGTGCTTTATTATGGAAGCCCTAGGAAACTAAACCTCACAGGGTGGGGTCCAGGGGCTTTAATCAGTCACACCCTCTTCCTTCAATACCTGAGTTCCCAACTGAATGTCATAAGCCCAAATATGCTACAAATGACATCTTAGAGCAAAATAACTATGTTTTCCCCTTTAACTCTACTTACAAGCCTTCCACACTGGGTCTTTTTATAAAACCCTTCTTATAGATCATAAAACATTAAAAAAAATGTGCTTTCTTCCAACAGATGTGAAATGAAAATGAGGTTTTCCCAGGACTGAGTTATTGATACCCAAACCTTTTAGGACATTTTTATAAATCAGAATGTTCAGGGTAGATTGAATTGTCATTTCTTTTGGCTGGCGTGTGGAGGTAGGGGTGGCGGGGAGCTTGCCATTAGCACTGAGAAAATATTTCTTAAACTGTAAGTAAAGAAAATCGTGGCTTCTAATCTAGAGCAAGACTCCAGGTAGATGCATGAATTACAAGGTAAGAGCTGACATCATTTTGGGAGGCTCCCCTGGAACTAAGTAAGGAAGCTCTTCCTGGGATAATTTGATTTTGTCAAATACCATGACTAATCTCCTAGGGAATGTGATTGGAAAAGAGACTCACAATAGCTATGATTGAAAGAATCCCAGTCTCTAAACCTGGTTCTCTCTCACCAGTTTCTACCTCCTTGCCAGAGATCCCGTGCAGAGCAGTTACCCGGGAAGAGCTTGTGGGGTGCATTAGGGGTGCTGCTGGAGAAGGGTCATTCCTGGGTGCTTGTTTGGTGATAAAGAGCCTTCATTATTATCATACTGCAAGTAATTAAGATTTTAAGATAACTCCCCCTACTATTAATGATAACTCAGACAACACAGCCACAGGGAACAGCTTCATTAGTATGTCATCTCTCTTATAAATGTGAGAATTAAGAGCTGTTATTACTGTCACTCTGTCTCCTGCTCATGACTGCTGCAGACTAGTGCACCAGACTAATTGTGGTCTCGCCAAATATAACATGTCACCTCCCTAGTGTGGTGACAGTGAGAAGCAAGTGCAGGGCTGCTGGGATTGTGATCGTCTCCAAATGCATGCACACCTGTGTTGGCCCTTATCACTCCAGGCACACGGGCTGTATTTCAGTTTTATAAATTCTTTGAGAATCTTGGAAAGTGAACTTAAGGAAGCAAGATGGGACACTGAGACATCCCCTGGACATTGTATGTGTGTCCTCTCAAAGGAAAAATACAGGTTTTCAAAAAAGAAAAAGGATTCCAGGTGGTGCATATCTATAATCCCAGTGGTTTGGGAGGCTGAGGCAGGAGGATCATAAGGTTGAGCCCAGCCTCCACAACTTAATGAGACCCTCTCTGTCTCAAAAAGGGAGGGAGTTCTGGGTGGGGGTCCATGGTTAAGGGATACGTGGTTCAATTGCTGGTATCAAAAAAAAAAAAAAAGAAAAGAAAAGAAAAGAAGCATCAGATTTCTTTGTGGAGATAAAATCTTAGAAAGCATCAAAATGCACATGTATTCAGACCTCTAAGGCACTTTCTAAGAATCAAGATTGTTACTGAATTCACTATAAATATAGCATTAAAAAATAAGGAAAAAAGTGTGTCTCCATTGGAAGATAAAGATCATATTAGGAAAAGAAAGAATGTATTATATCCTCCATGAAAAAACCTAAAGTGTGAGTATCTCCATGGTGGTTAAACAAAGAGAGATTACGAGAACACCAAGGTAGCGGAATGGTTGGATAAATGCTTGGGCATTTGGAGAATTAAGACATCACAGAAAGCATGTATGCCTCAGAAACAGCTTCAGCAGCCCCCCAATATTGCTAAAAGGAAGAAGCTCCTTGGAGTTGTTTCTCAAGTGTGGCATTTCTGGGGAAAGGCCAGGAAACGAGTGTGTGATTGAATAAATGGACCTACAGACAATCCTGTCATAGTCGAGTTTGAGAATCATCCTGCCAGATCCACAGGCTCTGCTCCTTCCCACATGGCTCTGGGCACAGCACTGAGCTACTCTGACTGTTGCTTCCTTCTTGGATAAAACGGACTCACACTGTCCACCCCATGAGTGAGATGATGTCTGGGAAACTACTGTTCCAAGTGCAGTGTTAGATATTTGGGGACATTAGAGTGTGCAAGTCTTCAGAACTGGAAATAGAATAACATAACTGCAGTAGGGGAGTTGGTTATGTCTCCAGAGGCTTCCAAAAGATTGCTTTACTGCAGTGACATTCATCTGTCCTCAGGCTAGTAGGCTGTACATGCGGCTGCAGATCGCCAAGGTCCGTGGTCAAGAGCAGCCACCTTCCATGAACCCTCCTTCAGCAGCTTTGCCTTCCAGGCCAGGGGAGTACACTTAGCCCAGATTCTGCAGTAGACCCCCATGGTCAAGGTCAGAGCACTAAGAACTGGTGTGGATTGTATCCTCAGAGGCTCCAGCTCATGCCTCTGGGATACCATTCTCCTCACTCTCTTCCTCTTTACATCCACATGTCCTTCCTGTCTGTCCTGTGGGCTCAAACTCCAGCATTAGACACCAAGACAACAGCCTTCTGGGATTTCATAAGCAGCTCCTGCAATTATACACCATCAAGGAAATTCCTTCCTATAACAAATGTCAAGAAAATAGAAATAAAAATTATGCACTCACATATTCACAGACATCGACCTCCTATTGGTTGATTCATGGTCAATATAGTACTAGAAGCAGGTAAACTATCCTCAATTAAAGATGCATTTTACAAACAGCAGGACCACTGAAATATTTTTAAAAGAAGCATAAATAACACATCAATAAGGGAGATAAAATGGAATTATAAATACGTAATCTGAAAGCTGTTAGAAAAAGAACAAGAAGAAAGAGGTAAACAGCAAGATGGATGGTAAATTAAAAGCCAATCATATCAGTAGATACATTACATTTTAATGAAGTAGACCAGTGAAAACAGAGATTATTAAATTGGATAAAAATTCAAGAATCCACTCTAATCAACCTGTAATAAATACACCTTAAATATAAAGGCATACAGGTTAAAAGTAAAAGAAAGATACACCATGCAAACAGTTGCTATATTAGCACTGAAGTAGACATAACAAAGAATATTTCAAGATATAAAGAGCATCAACATTTAGCATGAAAAGAGCAATTCATACAGGACGATTCTAAACGTGTATGCACCTAAGAACACAACTCTCAAATGCAGAAAGCAAAACTGATTGGACAGAGAGAAGAAATCGACAAGCTCACACTCAGAGTTGAGATTGCGATTCTCCTCTCAGCAATTGACAGAACACATACACAGAAAGTCAGTTAGGAGAAGACCAGCGTCCACTCTTACTTACCAACATGCTTGGCACTCATAGATGCTCCACTCAACCAGAGCAGAATTACATGTTTGTTTCAAATGCCAGAGAACAGAACACGCACCAAGGTGACTATATGCTGGGCCATAAAGCAAATGCAACAAATCTGAAAGAATCAAGACCACATGGAGTATCTTCTCTCACCCCAATGGACTCAAACAAGAAATAAGTAGCAGAAAGATACCTGGAAAATCCCCCAAATATTTGGAAATCAAACAACTCACTTTTGTGTAACTCATAGACAACTAAGGAAGTCACAAGGGAAATTAGAATATATTTTGAATGAAAATGAAACATCAGGCATTAGAATTTGGGAGATTCAGGCAAAGCAATGTTTGGGGGGAAATTGTGGTATTAATAGATTATATTCAATAAGAACAAAATTCTCAAATTAATGATATAGTTTTAATGTAGGCAAGGGGGAGCAAAAGGAATGCAATAATTAGAGCAAAAATTAATGCTTTTTTAAAAAAGAGCAACATAATAGAGAAAACTCAATAAGATCAAATTTATCAGAATATTTCCCTGTAACTTTCTAGTTTTAAAAAATGTTCAAGGATTAAATTTTAATTGGATTTAACTGGACTTTTGCAGGACAATTTTCATGTACTTTGGGATAGTAAATAAAAACATCAGTGCCTAAATAGGTTCATAATTTTAATTTATTTGCAATGTTATCAGTACTTACTTGTCAATATCCTTAGATAGAACTTTATGGAAAGTTTCATCTATACTCTGAAAATGCTCCCAACTGATTTTTTCTTAATGAATATAGCAATTTCTAAGTTAGCTTCTAAGAAAATTGTGTCAGTCCTCTTTAGTAGCTGATTTTGAGGATCTAAAAACAGTAAAACAATGAACTGATAAATCTTCCAAAAGGTGAGCATTCTAACCTCCATGTTAACTATTCCAATGGTTTTGGTTGATGATACATATTTTCTTTGGCACATCTCTTTATATATTTAGCTTATATTTTCTTTTTTAAAAGTGCTTTTATTAATTCACTAAACATTAGTAGAATGTATAATTATACATAACAGTGGGGTTCATTTTGACACATTCATAAGTGCACATAATATGATTGTTACATTTCAATTTTTGGTGCTTCACTTTTCCCTCCCCCTCTACCTCCTCCTTTCTCTACTGTATTGTTCTGCCTTCTATTTAATCACCTTTTAATTTGGTGCATTGTGCATATAAACAGAATCCATTGTGAGGTGAGATATTTGTACATGCACATGGCATAGTTTGGTCAATTTCTTTCCACGGTTTCTCCCCTTTTCCATCCTTCCTCCCTCTTGATCCCTGTCCTCAACTTCAGTGTTCCTTCTTCTATTTCCATGAGATTCCCCCTGCCACACTTTTTTTTTTTAAGCTTTGAGTACCTGTTATTCTAGAGCTTGCAATCCAGTGTCTTAGTAGCAGAAACCTGCTTGTTATTCCTCTCATCTGAGCTGTACTAGAGAGCCCCACAGCTTAGACATGCCAGGTAGGGGAGAGCAGCAGTGTTACCTGGTCCACACCCTCTGGGCTTCAGGTAGACAAAATCCCATGCAGATGGCCTGGTGTCAGCAGGGTTCCAGCTGTGGAGAGGCACTGGTGCCACCTCTGGTGTCTAAACAGTGCTGATGCTGGTGCTAAGAACAGAATTCTCATATTAATGATATCGTTTTAATGTAGGAAATGGGGGATGCAAAAAGAATGCAATAATTATGAGCAAAAAATAATGCTTTTTTAAAAAAGAGCAACGTAATAGAGAAAACTCAATAAGATCAAATTCATCAGAGTATCTCCCTGTAACTTTCTAGTTTAAAAAATGTTCAAGGAATAAATTTTAATTGGGTTTAATTGGACTTTTGCAGGACAATTTTCATGTACTTTGGGATGGTAAATAAAAACATCAGGGGCTGGGGATGTGGCTCAAGCAGTAGCGCGCTCGCCTGGCATGCGTGCGGCCTGGGTTCGATCCTCAGCACCACATACAAACAAAGATGTTGTGTCCGCCGAAAACTAAAAAGTAAATAATAAGAAATTCTCTCTTTCTCTCTCTCTCTCTCTCTCTCTCTCTCTCTCTCTCTCTCTCTCTCTCTTTAAAAAAAATCAGTGGATCAGTGGTATATATATTGGTGGTATAGTGCCTAGCATGCACATGAGGCCCTGGGATCCTCTCTGGTGCTCGAATGAGCACACACACACACACACACACACACACACACACATACAGGGCTGTGTGTGTGTGTGTGCATGCACATAAGTGCGCGCGTGTGTGTGTGTGTGTGTGTGTGTGTAGTGTACCAAGGCTAATCTATCATCCCCAGAAATTCTTAACTTTGTTGTTCTTGGGGCAAACACCACATCCTATTTTTTTTCTAAAGCAGTGAAGTTAAATATTATTTACCAGAATTAATTCCGCTCTGTGAGCTGAAGTTCTAAGAAATGTTCAGACGAACCCAAGTCTTCCTTCTCACCCATAAGGATTCAAGGTGTTAAGCATATTTTAAAGATCTGAAGTTGAAAAACAAATGCCATAAGTAGAGTTCTATAGGGAGAGCAGCAGGTCTACACTATATATGATACTGTAAGGTTTTTCATCTTGAGAATGTAAACTTTTGTAAGTGAAAGTGTGAGTTGTTCTGTATGTGTAATGCACACTGTGTCGACACATCCTCCATGACTAATAATGTCATATATATGTGCGTACGTACCAGGGATTAAACCAAGGGGCACTTAACCACTGAGCTACACCCCAGGTCTTTTTATTGTTTATTTTGAGACAGTATCTCACTAAATTGCAGAGGCTGGCCTTGAACTTGTGATCCTCCTGCCTCAGCCACCTGGGCCACTGGGATTACAGTCATGTGCCAACATGCCCTGTAACGTCATTCTTTTCAAAAGTGAGACTATTTTATTCAAACATCGGTGATCTATTGCTCATTTTTCTAAGGTCATGGGAGTCGGCAGTATGACCAGGTAAAAGCATTCTAGATATTCCAGGCAGAAGGGGAGCATTTCAGTGCTTCTGTAATTGTTGATAGGTCTGGAAATGGGAATGCTCCTGCAGGCTGCCATCAGCGTTCAGGTCAGCCACCTTTGGGGTGACCCAAGGAGCTGCTGCTGCCATGGCCTAAGTGCCTCGGGTCTCCAGCTGCCTTGCATCAGAATGACAGGTGAGGCAGACAGTGCCAGGAAAGCACAGGGAGAAGAAGGAGAGGAACTCTCATTACCAAGCAAGTAAACCAACTCAGACACACTGCAGAAAAGTGACAGTGGAAAGGTGGGCTTCAGAACCCAGTGTGTGAATTCCGTGGAATTGGAACAAAGTTTTCTGCTCAGTTAGGCTACCTTGATCAACAGGGTGGTCACAACTTTTATACTTCCCTACATTAATATGTGATTTTGTGATTTCCATTTGTTTTCCCTAGCATGTCAGAGAAGATTGTGTTTCTGATACTGGCATGGCACATACAGGGCTATTTTTATATATTTCTGTTTGATGACTTTTCTTATGCATTGCTGTTTGAAGAGGATTTTCAGCAAAATTTACACAGTGTTGAGAGCCCCTGCAAAGCAATGCTGAAGATAGGAGTATCTTTTTGATCATAACCATCCTACGAATGCATGTGCTCTGGTGAGTAGTCTAGCACCTGAGCTAAGTCCAGGTCTTAGTAGCAGCTGGTTGTTTTGCCTCTAAACCATGTGGGTTTATTTATTATTATTATTTTCTATGATTAACTGGAAAAACAAATAAAAAATTAAACAATTTTCAATCTCCATCATTTGTTATAGAAACAGGATAGTTGACTAGCTAAATAAAGATGATGTGTAGCAGCAGAGATGGTTTACGGTGCCTGTCAGCTCCATGCCATCCTGTTGGCTCTGTGTCTCTGTGACATGCTGCCGGGTTCTGAACGGGGATCAGAAGGAGCCTGCGGTGCTGGTGGACGGAGAGCACAGGCACAGTCTCCGGCCAGGAGGAGTCCTTCAGAACTTGAGTTTGTTTAGTTCCTCAGTAGCTGAAAATGGGAGGCTTCCATAACACTATTAGTTTCCTAAATGCATACAAGTAAAGATGGAATGGTCAAATCATCTCCTGGTTGGTTTTAATTCAATATGAAAGGGATGGGGTGCGTGGTTGCCATCTTCAAGTTCATCTGGTCTTGTAAGATGGCATCCAAAGAATGAAGACTGTATTGAGTTTAGGGAAACAAAGCATCCATGTTCTTAATCTTTTGGTAAAATAATTTCTCAGTGTAGTTATTTTGAAGGACACACCCAAAGCTGTCTTATAGAGGGAAAGACATCGGCACCAAGGTTTTGAAATGGGCATATAGTGAGACGAGGATATCATGATTGCTTATCATTTTTTCCTACTTCTGAACAAGTTCTTAAGGCTATGCTGTGTGGTCTATAAAAAGGAACTCCCACCAAGTGTTGTCATTCTTGTCAGTGGGAGAGTTGGCTCTTGAGCTTATGGGCTCCCAAATACATCTCACTGAAAGTAATTGCCACCCATCAGCCATGAGAAGGAGCTTGCCTTCCCATTCCTCTGAAGATTTACGAGCGCCTCATGATTGGATATTATGACAACAGCTGTACCTTATAAAGATGACTTTTAAAAATAAACAGTTACTGTTATGCCTTAGCTCCTGACCAGAGAAACAGGACCTAAGTCTGACTGAGGGTACAAGCTGGTTTTCTATCATGAAATGGTAAATGGCCTTGCTTTCTTGTTCTTCTTAGCTTGGATTAAAAAAATAAGAAAGAGAAAAAAGATTATGAACTTGGTAAATGACTATGTCCTGCAGTGATATACATTGAAGGGTTATTATAAAACCAAGAGTCCTTGATTAAACAGGGATCCTGCTGGTGTGAATTATTAAGTGACTCTTGTAACTGTCACCTCCTGAGCCTGTCATGAGGCTAAGCTCCCAGGCATGGGCTTTTCTGAAGATCTCAAGCAAAGCTGAAACAGCAGAAGAGTTCCCCAGGAGCTAACTTCAGCCAGCATCCCAAGATAGGAACTAGAGAGAAACTAAGATATTAAAGAAGCAAGAGCCATGCACCCATGAAATCTTAACTCAGAGCTTTGTGCACGCAGCTGGCGTGCAATATGGAGGCGGCCATCTGCTTGTTAGAGACAAATACCCTCTCTCCTCTGCTTCCTCTGGTCATGGAACCCAAGTGCTAGTCAGGCACACAGCCACCCAGTTCCCAGCACTTCCAAGTCCCTTGCTCTTAGGGGCAGCCGCATGACTAAATGCAGACGGAGGGGTAGGAACAGGCATGGCGGACCTTTTTGGTCCTACCTTCAGGCAGAAGAGGTGAACCCAAAGTCACTGCCTTTGGAGTGCAGATGTGAGCAGGACCCCAAGGCAGGAGCAGTACAGGACCAGCCTGGGGACCCTGGTCCCATCAGACTTGGCTTTCTTAGCTGGAGAACCATGGGTTTCTATTGTACTTAGGCTCTGGGGTTTGGGATCTTTGATAGCTGCTGAGCCTGTCTTGGCTAACATATTCGATATTATTACTTAGTTCATACAAGGAGAAACTGAGGCTTCATATTGCTGAAGTTTGGATAACTAAAAAGTGAGTGTTTTACATCAAGCCATCTGTCTAATTTCTTTTACATTATGTGGCTTCTTCAATCAGTTGATAGGTACTTGGTGATTCTCACAGGAGTGCATGGCTACTCTTGACCTAGAAATAGTTCTTCTCTAAGTGGAATGATTTTTCCCTTCAGATGGCATTTGAAGAGAGTAACCCCTGGGGTGAGGGGGGGGGAGGCAGCATCCAAGGCCAAGGTAGGGCTATGCTAGGGTTGTGGGTTTATAGGATATTTTAAAAATCAACTGCATTTAAATACTTGTATTTCTGCGTGTTTGCTAGTTTTTTCCCTCTAATATCCTTGAGTACCATTATGATGATTAAATTGATGTCTGTGTATATCTTGAGTTTAAAAAAATGTTTTATTCCTTTTCTGGTGACCATGACTTAGTACCACCAGAACAGCTATTTTTAAAAAATGTTTTTCTAACTCATAATACAGATCATATATATATATATATATATATATATATATATATATATATATTTCTATATTTATCTGATAGCTATAGATATGGTGTGTATTTTTTCCTTTTTGCACCAGAGACAGGGATTGAACCCAGGAGTGCTTCACCCAATCCTTGAGCTACATCCTCAATCCTTTTTTATTTCTTAATTTTTTCGTACCAGGGATTGGGCTCAGGGGCACATACTCACTGAATCACTGAGCCACATACCAATATATATATATAGCAACTCCCTGAGTTGCTGCAGCTGGGCTGTGAACTCCTAATCCTTCTGCCTTGGCCTCTTGAGCTGCTGGAATTATAGGAGTGCACACTACAGCACCTGGCTTAATTTTTTATTTGGAGACAGGGTCTTGCAAAGTTTCTGAGGCTAGCCTTGAACTTGTGACCCTCCTGCCTCAGCCTCTCTAGTCACTGGGTTTACAGATGTGTACCACCATGCCCAGCTTCTAAATCTATACTAATCAAAATAATTCTATTGACAATTCTACCAATTATGTAACTAGGATTTCTTATGAACACATCCACTTTCTCTCCCAGTGCAAATAATAATAAAAGAAAAATCAATGCAACATTACTATTTCTCTTCAATTAATAATTCTTCATTATTTACAGAGGCAAAATGTTTACCATGCAATAATAGTAATTCTTTACTATTATTAATATTAATAGTAATAGTAATAGAAATTGCATAATTTCTTTTTCCAGTGATGGACATAGCATGATAATAATAATGTGATGTTTACTTTTTGTTTTTTCCTCTAGACTCATTCCTCTTGTGAACTTAAGTCTTTTGATCTAATGGGGAAATTAATCCATGTCTGACTATGGATTCCCACTAACAAAGGGACAAGATCTTGGGAGTCTCTTACATATAGTCCTTTGTTAAAAGCAATAATATATTGATTCAAGCTCATGCTGCCCTGTGAGATAGCAAGGTATTCTATTAGTCAAAAATCTAGGAATTACAGCTTCTTCTGTTCATTCATTTTCATTCTCTCTCTCTCTCTCTCTCTCTCTCTCTCTCTCTCTCTCTCTCTCTCTCTCTCTCCAGGGATTGAACCTATGGGCACTTAACCAATGAGCCACATCCCACCCCATTTTAATTTTTATTTTGGGACAGGGTCCTAAGTTGCTTAGGGCCTTGCTAAGTTGCTGAGGCTGGCCTCAGACTTGTCATCCTCCTGCCTCAGCCTCCTGAGACACCAGGATTACAGGTGTGTGCCACCACGCCCAACTGTTCATTTTTAAAAATTGCTCTGTTTGAGTATGCTTCATCCCATTGCCTTTATTTCTGAGTGTATTTAGTCTCATGAGTAATTGGAAGATTTAAACATCTCCTCCCAAGTTTTTCTTGAAAATGATAAGAATTAGAAAACCCTAAGGCAATGAGTAAACTGACAAAGATGAAGCCCATTATTTTAATTAAAAATTCAAATAAAATCATTTATGTCCATGGATTACAGATACAAAAATTGGTTGAAGGAAAGGATAAATTAATGGGGAAGAGCAGTGAACCGCAAGGACCAGCCGTTACCTACTGCCTTAGCTGGGCCAGCGTTTCAACAGCACATCCTCAGGAAAATTTTCACCTAGAGAAAATATCAATCAAGCTTCAATGATTTTGATTATAGAGGGTGATTATCATTTTATATCTTCCTGCTGGATAATGCTTCTAAAAGCTATGACTGAACATAATTCTTCTTTTTTATAAGCATATGAAAAATTAACTTTTGTAGACTCAATTGAATCCAGTAAGAAGATAATATGGATTATTAAAAAGTCCATCTAGGGCTTGGGGTGTAGCTCAGTGGTAAAGCTCTTGCCTAGGCCCTGGGTTTGATCCCTACCCCTGATGGAAAGAAAGGAAGAAAGAAAGAAAGAAAGAGAGAGAGAGAGAGAGAGAGAGAGAGAGAGAAAGAAGGAAGGAAGGAAGGAAGGAAGGAAGAAAGGAAGGAAGGAAGGAAGGAAGGAAGGAAGGAAGGAAGGAAGGAAGGAAAGCACTCTAATCACTGTTGAAAATCTGAAGTCACTACAAAGACACAAGTGGAAGAGACATGAGTTTTTACCATAGATTGAAAAGTAAGGAGCATTATTTCAAATCCTGGGGAGTGAAACTAAAGCATTCTAATTTAGGATGCATGTGAAAGCAGGAGCAGGCTACAGTGCTTCATAGTCATAACTATGATCTCACCCAGGACACAACATAATTGTCACTTAATGGTTTGTGGTGATTCAAGCTCCAGTCTGGAGCAGAGATGTCCTGCAGCTCTATTAGAGTTTGCCTGACAGGGCAGAGGCTGACCCCCTGAAGGACTTAGAGGCGAGAGCAGGTCATTTCTACCCTGAATAGCAAGATTGCTGTTAACCCCGGGAGGAGACTTGCGATTTCTTGTGGACAGAGCTGCCACGCTGTAGTTTGAGAGAGGCCAAGGCTTATTGGTTCATTCTGGGCAATGAATATTGGTAGCAAAGGGGAACCAGAATCATCCCGTACGTTGTTCTGAAGCAGAGAAAAATCCCCTTGAAATCTCAGTGTCAGATGACGTCTGTGTACAGCTGTGTCTTGGGCATTTAGGAGGACATCAGAGGAGCACAGACCGACTTATCAGACGTGGAGGAGACAGTGCCTCAGGAAACACTGGAGGGCAATGAATATAAATTGTGAGATGGTGACCGTGTTAGCCTTTCACCACTGTGACCAAAATACAAGACAAGAACAACTTCGGGGGAAAGTCCATCTTGGCTCATGGTTTCAGAGGATTCAGTCCTGGTCAGCCAGCGCCCCTGCTCTGGGCCCAAGGGGAAGCAGGACATATGGTGGAAGGGCCTGATGGAGGAATGGCCAGGAAGCAGAGAGAGCATGGGAGGAACCAAGGGCAAAAGATGTCACCCCAAGGGGCCCCCCAGTGACCTAACTCCTCCAGCCATGCCCCAACGGCCTACAGAGGAGGAGGCACGTAGGAGTCCTTCCACATGATGAGTCCACCAAAGAGGTCCATCCACTGATTAAACTACAACGAGTACAATCTGATCATTTCACCTCCTGCGTTAACACAGGTGACTTTGGGGAACTCCTTATACCCAGACTATCACCCCTCTTCTACCCTCTTCTACAGACAGGAGGAACCTGCAGTGGGGACAGGTGTGGGGCGAGGCTTAGAGCTAGAACCATGGAAAGCCCTGTTAGGCCTGCCCTCTGCTCACCACAGCATCCGGGCCAGCCGACGTGCCCCACACACAGGTCTAACTGGTGATTCATGTTACCTGATCTTCCAGAGCCAGCAGACTCCCCGAGATATCCCAGGTGAAGATCCTCCAGAGGAGGCAGCTCTGGGGTGGAGGGTGTTCGGCAACGGGCTCAACTGAGGAAATCTGAGGAGACCTCAGGGTGAGTCAACCTGGGAGTGTGGTCAGGATCAGGGACACCTGAGTCCACCCTAGATGACACACTCCTCCTGCAGCATGGCCAGTGTTGGAGGTCATCTCAGTTCCTTGATGTGCATATTTCACAAAGGTGTTAGTTTTATGTGTAAGAATGTGAAGGTGTGTGCAGTGTGTGTGTAAGCATTTAACATTTTGTAAAAATTTGAAAACAGCCTATGATCGTTCCTATCAAGTGGAAACGTCGTTACAAAGGCTAGGGAAGGAAGAATAAATTTGTCCCCAAACAAAGGATCTACTCAGTTATTAACTCTAGGTGGTCCATCCATGCTGAGGCTGTGCAGAGATCTGTATAGAGAATCAAGGCAACTGGATTTCACAGAGGGTGCTTTGGTCCTGGAGGGACAGGCTAGCTCCCTGGCTACCAGTTGTGACCTTACCACCACAATGATGGCCCTTTTGTTGGGAGACAATGTAATAGGGGAAAAGAACAAAAGATTGAGAAGAAAAAAAGAAATGAATGCCTTCTCTTGTTCTCTACAATCAGTTTATAACTTTAGGACATTGGGGTTGTTTTATTGAAGCGTGTCTTCGGAACAGTAAGGTTGTTTTAGGAGTTGTTGGACATTACTGAAATAGATAAAT
This sequence comes from Urocitellus parryii, assembly GCF_045843805.1. Classification (NCBI taxonomy): domain Eukaryota; kingdom Metazoa; phylum Chordata; class Mammalia; order Rodentia; family Sciuridae; genus Urocitellus; species Urocitellus parryii. Next base: position 217,008 of record NW_027551840.1, read on the forward strand.
TATTATTGCCGGCAAAGCTGAAAGGAAATAACAGCCTGGAAGTTGCCCAAGTCCTACCAAAGTCACGGTGACATTAAATCACTAGAAAATCCTGATTTATGGGAGGTGAAGGGATTCTCTTCCCAGACCCTAAAATATATGGGTATTGCAGCCCTTAAATCCAACCCCTCCCCAATTCTTTGTTATTTAAATAAATTTTAAGAAACTGTCATGCTACATTCTAAATCTGAGGAATTAAATCAAGTTGTGTGTTTTTGACACTGAAACCAACAGAAGCTTGTTACTACATTAGAAATAAAAAAGGAAATTGCTGTTCAGATTATACTCAGACCTTGGGAGAAAAACACAGTTTACTCTCTAGCCACAGCAGTCCAAGAAAATGTCAGTGTAAGTGAAGTTTAATTAAATAACTCCGAATGGAAACCTCTGGATAAGGCAGAATAATGCTACTGCGAAGCCGTCCAAGTCCTAATCTCTGGAACCTGTGACAACATTCCCTGACATGACCAAGAGGGACTAAAGCTGTTAGATGGAATTAAGGTAGCTTATCTAGTGATGTCAGAATGCAGAGATGATTTTGATGAATGAGGTGCAATTGTTGGAATCACAAGGTTGGTGTAAAGTGGAAGAAGGCAGAAGAGCTAGAATGATTCCCATGAGAAGGATCAGCCATTGTTGGTTTTAAAGATGGAGGAGACCATGAGCACCCAAGAATATGGGCAACCTTTAGAATCTGGGAGAAGCAAGCATACAGAGGGAGTAACCACGTGTGGACATGGCCTTTAAAATCCCTCACTGCACCAGGTCAAGATACGTGAACAAATATACATTGGTCATGTGCTATTGATTAATCCGACAATTCACGGGTCCCAAGATGGGGAAAGAAAAGTCCAACAGCACTCTAGAAAAACAGAAGGTCCAGGAAAATGACTTTGCCTTAACATCTACTGAGACTTTCCATGTGCTTTTTATATATAATTTTGTTTCCTCCTCTTTTAAGGTAGACAGAAGGCTGAGACCCAGGGCTGTGAGGTGGTTTCCTCCATGTCACACGTAGAATGTAGCTCAGTGTATCCACGTGAATGTTGGAACAACAATGACTCTTCCCAGGGAACCAGTGGGAAAATTAACATAACTTGCATCCATTTATAGAAAGCCCACATTTAACATTTAAATGCTAGAGAAAAAAATGTGACTAAAGTGTTAACCCATCTGTTGAGATGAAAATAGCATGTGTTATTACCTTTCCTCCCAGATCATTTAGTAAATCCATGTGATTTTTTTTTGTGGGAAAGTATTTCAAAATGTCATTATATAAAAATAAAGATGGAGTCAATTTCCAAAATTCTCTTTAAATTCCATGCTTATCAATGTACTTTTAAAATTTCTTTTTAGTTGTTGATAGACCTTTTTTTAAAATTTATTTATATGCGGTGCTGAGAATCGAACTCAGTGCCTCACACATGCCAGGCAAGTGTGCGACTGCTGAGCCCCAGCTCCAGCCCTATCAATGTATTTTTGAAAGGAATTATTCACTAAGTAGGATGCATAAATAATAAAAAACTATTATTTTTTAAGATCTCAACTGACACACAGAAAATGAAAACCACCAGAATAAAAAAAAATAGAACTTTTTCTCTAGGTCCAGGCCACCATATCTATGTCTCTTCTATTTTGATTCATTACTATCGAGAAATAATCAGTACATGCCATTTTCCTATTTCACAGAAATTCTTTTAATGCAAGCTTGGGAACAAGCTTGGGAATGATGGGATTTTTGTTCAGTCTGATAATTGCCACAGTGTACATCTTGATCATTTAAGTATTTTAAACGACTGTTGTGTCCTGCTGGGTTGATCTGTTATGTAAGACATATGCAACACAGCTCACACACAGCTGGGGTTTTGCAGTGAACCCAACCACCCCAAACCCCATGTCCCCAAATGTGGGCTTTTTGCATTAAAACACCAATGAAGTGTGAGGGCAGGTATTTTAAGCAGGATTTTCATGCATCTTTATTGGGCAATTAGACTGCAGAGGCTACTTTAATGAGCTCTTATTTCTAAAGAAATAATTAGCTCCAGTTGTATTATTTTGACCTATGACTACTTCTTCATGAATAAAATTATTCAACTGTTATGAGCTGAATTAGGTCCTGACCCCAAATCTGCTTGTTGAAACCCTAACCCCCCAGTACCTCAGAGTCTGGCAATATTTGACAGTGGGGTCTTTGAAGAGGTCATGAAGTTGAAATGAGGTCCTAGAGTGAGCTCTAATCCAACCTGATTGGTGTCCTTTGAGGAAGAGATTGGGATGCAGACATGCGCAGAGGAGAGCAGACGTGAACCGGCAGGGAGAAGCTGGCCACATCCATCTGGGAAGGCTCAGAAGAAGCCAGCTTTGCCAACACAGTGACATGGAGTTGGGCAGGTTCTCGTGAATTCGAGGAGCGAAATCCACAGACACAAGAGTGAAAGCCAAGTCACAGGATTTACTAGAGTAATAGAAAGAAGGCAGAGCTCCCGAAGGGGTGGGGCCCCAAGAGAGGGCTGCCTAGGGGTGTCTGTGGTCCAGTGGCTTTTAAAGGCAGACCTTATGCCCCTGTGCATTGGATTGGTGGGGTGAGGGATGCCAGCCTGGACCAATCAAGCTGTTTAAGCTCTGAGTTTAATAAGGCAATTAGAAGTGCACAGCGATCCCTTATTTACCTAATTAAGGGAACAGGTCCAACCCTGTGGTTTGAAATGCCTTTTGGGGAGAGAGAGCCCCTCAGGTCAGGGTCTACTCTGTGGTTGATGGTTGCTGGAGGTCAGGGCAAGGGCAACTGAGGAAGGGCCACGGCTGAAGCTGTGAGGAACAGAAATAGGAATATGAACTCAGAAGGAATCCTTTTGGCTAAAGCTGCCAGGGAGTAGCATTGCACAGGGAGATCTCCAGATGATTCTGGTCCTTCTCCAAGGCCCTCATCCTGGCTGTCTCGGTGTCTCAATCTCAGACTTTGGGCCTCCAGAATTGTGAGAACATACATTTCCATTAATCAGCCCAATGGGTGGTGCTTTGTTATGGCAGCCCCAGCTGATAAATACAGCCACTTGACAAAGATCTGCCGCTCCGTCTTCAGAGAGCATGAAGGAATTAGAGGAAGCACATCGGAGCAGCCTCTTTACCACGTTCCACATTCATTCAATCCATCATCCCCGGGAAGGCAATGCAGGTTTCTGCCTGGGCTTGTCTCCATTTGCTACGTATCATCTTCTGCCTTCTGGGGGCTCCTCCTTGCCTTCTTTGCCAGTTTCTTCCTCTGCTTGTTGACCTCTGCTTTCTTCTCACCTTGGGCAGGTCAAATCTGAGCTCCCTGAACAGGTTTTCTTTTTCTTTCTTTTTTGGTGCCAGGGATTGAACCCAAAGGCCTTTAACCACTGAGCCACCTCCTCAGCCCTTTTTATTTTTTATTTTGAGACAGGATCTCTCTTCAGTTGCTCAGGGCCTCACCAAGTTGCCGAGGCTGGCTTTGAATGTGCCATCCTCCTGCCTCAGCCTCCTACACTGCTGGGATTACAGGTGTGCACCACTGCACCTGGCCCCGAACAGGTTTTCTAAGGGACACGTGGGCCACCTCATTCCCAGTATCACTGTGCTCTGTCTCCAGGCTCCACCCCCCTCTCGGCCTTTGCCCACCCCTGGAATGCCCCTCCACCCTTGCTCCCCAGAGAGCACAGAGGCTTCCATTGTGGAGACCCACCTGCCGTCCTGAGCGCTGGACTGGCCCCTGTGTGCTCCCAGGATGCCCACCGCCTCCCTCTGCCCTGGCACTGTGGGGTTGCCATGAACAGAGCCGGGCATGGTCCTTTTGCCCTCCACAGAGGGAGCTCCCTGGGAGGCAGGCAGGAGGGAAAGGTAGAAGCTTTTCCCTTTGCTGCAATTATCACATTAGGGAGGGACAAAAATGTGCCTTCCAGAAATCACTTCTCCAAGAATCCCACTCAGGAAAACAAGACAACCAGTGAGGTGGACCAGTTTTCATCTGTTTTTTCATTTTTAATATTCATTTTTTTTCACTTTGAGTTACAGAGCTGATTTTATCACCGAACAACATATACTTTATACAATTGCTTTCATTTCATTGAATATCTGTTTTGAAAAAAATGTATGATGGAGTAGCATAGAAGAAATCAGGACAGACAGCAAGGAGTCACAGAGGGACAGAAGGGAGACCGCAGATTTATATCTAAACTCCCCATGAACATGCTCCCTATACCACACTCCCCCCCCCCCAGCCTGTTTCCCTCCAGGCCTGAATTTGTAAGAGGTCCAGTAGACCTTAGAGTCCCCTTAGTCCTGTTCACAGTGCCTACACACCTTGTTAGCTCACGGGACATAGTTTTAGGCTGATTACAAGAAGCCTAGAGAGAGCTACTGTTGGGGACCTAAGATGTGGGCATTAACTGGACCACCATGCCCGGCTCTGTGCTGTGTGATGGAAGGAATCCAGCTCATGGAGCTGATGCCCCCCTGTTAATTCACAAGATTTCCTTTACAGGAAGAGGCCTGAGACCCCCAGGCGGTCCCACCCTTGGATGCCTACACCCTCCCTTTGGGTGCATGTCCTCCTCTGTTGCAATAAATCTCCGTGCGTCACTGAAGAAATCTCTGCTGCGGTCTCTTTTGAGTATCCTGAAATCCTTTCTGTGGTGTCAATCAAGAACCTGCCAGAGCAGAGCTGAGCTCCCTTCTCCCACCTGGGGACCTCCTTGGACCCCAGGTGGTGACTAACACTCTGTTGGGTTTTGCTCCTGTTTTTCTGTAGGTGATAATGGTTTGGGCTGCTTCTCATGGGTTTCAGGAGACTAAATGGTTACATATACCTAAAGTGCCTGGAGTAAAGCCTGGTACCTTTATGCCCTAGTCAAATACTTGTTCGACAAAAGATAGAATTTTGGAGTGATCGGCTCTGTTGTAGCCATTTTTCCTTATCCAGGATGTCCTGAGAATCGTGTTCCCTGGACTCCCGGCCTCTACCACTCAGCACCCAGCTCTTCCTGTTTCTTTCACTCTGGTTCTTAACAGATGCAGTTAAACTTGAGGTCAGGAAGACGGAGATGCGGACTCCGGCCAAATCCTGAACACTCAGCTCACAGGTCCTGTGGCCGGGCGCTGTTCCCAGGGCTTTATTTACTTCACATAACAGAGGAGCAGAGAAAGAAGTGCTATTCTCCCTATTTTAAGATGAGGACGTTTAGACTCAGGCAGGTGAAGTGACATTTCTAAGTTCAGGTTGCAGAGTCAGACCTGAGCCTAAGCTGTCTGGCTGTAAGTCCTGTGCCGGCTTCTCTAACTCCAAGAGGCCCAGGAGTCCTTCCTGTCTCAACAGCCTGGGCGTCCAGTGACCTCAGCTGTACCCCAGGAGTCCCTCATCCAATCTGGGTTCCGTCTTCCCAGACATCTGACATGTGGCCAGTTGGACCAGAGAAGGGAAATGAATTTTTAAAGTCACTCTGGAACTGAGCTGAAGGTGGGGTTGGCATCTACTGTGTATGTGTGTAGGTATTCATTCCAATTTTTGTTGTCCTTGGAAAACTGAGGGACATCAGGTGGCAGTACCTGCAGCCTGAGTCAAGGGCCCAGCAGCTCCCTTTCCCAGAGCATCTGGGTGTCCTCTCTTATGGTCACTGGAACACTGTCCACCTCACCCATTTGTCCCATGGACACTCCTGTCGGCACACCTGGCGGATGGTGCGAGAGAAGTCGTGCCCTGTTGTAAATACGACTGGATGGTGGAATATGTAGCTGGTTTATTTCTAAAGGGATACTAGAAGATAAAAATTGGTTTGGAAAAATTGGAAGCAGAAAGGAGGATTTTTCCAGAGTTGACATTCTCACAAGAATCCAAGCATTAGTATGGGAGGGCCTGCTCAGAATAATAATTTACTTACGTGTCGCAAATTGGAATGCTGATAATTAGATTTCATGTGTTGCTCATTATGCTCATTGCTGAAATGTCCAATACCCTGCTGATTTAGAGAGTGAAATAAACATTAGACTTTTTTTTAATAGCTGTAGTGTAAAATTTTCAAAATTGGACTATGAACAGCTCCACTGGGTTTTGTCTATTTTTTTTTTTAACCAGTTGGCCCTTGCCATTCCCTGTGCTTGTGTGGTCACTGGGTCTTTGAGTAAGTCCTGGCAGGACATGTCCCTGCTGTCCTGCTGTGCTGGAAACCGAGGCTCAGTCTCCCAGGGGGTGTTAACATCCGTCCCTCCTAGTGAAGCTTTGCTGGTGACTAGGTAATGCAGCAGAGGCTGCATAGAAGGACCTGGGGCCTTGCTGGCCACTGTGCCCTGAATTCAGAAACAGACAGTGCGGCCTCTGCCTGTGGCTCTGCAGCTGTGATGGGCCAGCAGGCAGGCAGCAGGCAGGCGCTGGGCAGGGAGGTGCTGCAGGATTCCTCAGAGTCCCTTGAGCCCCTGGAGGACCAGGTGTCCTTCATCTCCTGTGCTCCAAGTTCCCTAACTTGTGACTGTCCCCACTCTTGTGAGACCAGTGAATAATAAGCCATGTGTAGATGTTTTTAGAGACGATGCTGTGTGAATCAGAGTGCCGGATGTTTGAGGACATTGTTGTGGGGACAGTCATCCTTAAGGAATGGAAGTCCATCCATTCCTCACACCATGAGTCCTCTAGGCTGTTCAGGACCTCTGTATCTGACAGGGTCTTGATGCAAATGAAGGTGTCCCAAGAACAAGGAGCTACGGGAAGAACTCAAATGTCGCATTCATGATGGTTGTCACTTTGGCCTTTTGACTTTACTATGCAAAGAAAGATGTGTAATTTCTTATTTGGGCAAAAACAACAGAATACAAACATCTTTGTGAATACAAAGTGCCATTCGTCACTATGAGGTCCTGTGTCAGGAACCATCTGACTCCAGAAACAGTGGGCCCGAGCAGCTGCACTGAGACATCAGAGCCACTCCACACCAGGTCCGCCTGACCCTGGAAGGGAGGGACCGATAGCCACCGTGTGCATCTTGCTCTCCTGGAGAGAGGTGACCTCCATCCTCACGGGAAATACCCTGTTTCAAACTAGGGGCTCACTGTCACTCAGCAGAACCACAGAGCCCTCTTCCCCTGGTTGTCCCCTGGGTAACTGCAGGGCTGGCAAAGCAGGCAGGACACTTTCGTCCATGTCACCCTCAACCTCCTAGCCTTTACATTGTCCAAGTAGCCCGGTCACCCAGGGTATGTGCCTGTCCAAAGCCAGGTCATCACAACCTGAATGTGAATCCAATCCTATATTCATTTAGAAACTACTCTCACTTGAAAACTGCATTCTTCCATGATGGGCTGAGCTTCATGCCCGCAGAAGCAGAGGTGCGGGTTTTCCATGAACTGTAAATAATCACGTTGATCACGTCAAAGTCAAGTTAATGCCAACTTAGTCATTACAGATTTAGATTTTATTGAGTTCCCTTATCTATTTTTGACTCTTAGGTTATCATGAGGACAGCAAAAGCTGTCCCTTGTTTTCTACGGACTGTGGACTGTATATGTCTATTGTGCACACACGTATGCAGATGTGTGTACACACAAATACTAGCTATGCTTGCACACGTTTAAATTGAAAGATTATTCCCTTTGATAAATATTAGGCATTCAAAAAAACCTGAGAGTGTTGTTCAGTCTGAGTTGACTAGGTTAGTCATTATTTACGACATTGATCCATTATCATTGCCTAGGGTCAGCCTCCCCTGGCCCCCTTCCAAGCATGTATAAAGGGCCGGTGGGGAGAGTCCTACCAGGTGTCCTGAAGGGTGAGGCAGGCATGAAGCACAGAACAGCTCCCAACAGGCGGCACAGCACAGGGGAGGACCCAGCAGCTCTGGGCTGGACTCAGCGATGTCACACTGTGGCTCCATCCCATCCCCAGTCTGCACACCCCCACCCTGGGGACCCAAGGAAGATGTGATATTCTCTCGCCAGTCACCGCTCAGGGCCTTTGCAATTCCTTCTGGCGGTGCCCTGACTGTTTGCTCCCTCTGTCAGACACCCCATCACTCAGGGAGGCGTGGTGGGTCTTCATAGCACAAGGTCATTTCAAGGTCACAGGTCAGGGCCGTCCTGCCAGATGCTGCTCACTCACTGGCTCCTCTCTGTGCCCGTGCAGACTTTGTTTCTTATCCTGAAGGAGGGAGGGGACATGACTGACCCCTTCATGCCTGCTTGGGAGGGGAGACAGGGTGCTCTGACTCTGTGGAAACCGAGGCCTGGAAGTGCCCCCTGACCAAGTGGGTGGACAGAGGGTCCTGCTCTCAGCTGGTGATAGACAGACTGGCCTTTGGAGAAGTGAGTAGCTGTGCTGGCTGAGAACAGGAAGCCAGGGAAAGGACTGCAGGTGGGGAGCAGGTGGGGGAGGGGAAGGCAGAGGAATCATAGAGACAAGTGGTCAGCTAGAGGCCAAAGCACAGCAGGTGTGGGCAGACACCAGGGACCAAACATAGTGGCTCAGGGACTCCCTGGGCCACTGGGAGGTGTGTGTTGACCAGGACATGCAACAGGGAGACTCTTGAGCCGTCCATTCAGCTGTCCTTGTTCCAGATGGGACCTTCCTTTGTCCTCTCCACCAGTGGCACTCCAGGGCCCAAGGTGCCATCCTTCCTGTTTGGAGGTCCAGATTTCCTCGCCATCCTGGTGGGTTCTTTTGGGCCACCAGATGCTCTGAGCTCTGCCCTCACCTTCTGTCCAGCTCCTCATGCTCTAGGTCAGCTCAGGGCACGTCCCCTCCTGAATTCTTAGCACCTTCAGTCTTGGTGCATGGGGTCCCTCTGAATCCCAGGGTCAGCTCCCAAGATCTATCATCCATCCTGTCTCTGAGCCTCACATTCTACTTGGCCCCTTGGAGCCAGTAAATGCCACTGGAAAGGCTGCAAGGCCCCTTGCAAGACGTTTCTCTTTTTTCTAGTTTCTTGGTGCTATGACTCCTGGCCATCTCCATCACTCTCTGATACCTACAGAGAGCATAGCTTTTTGTATTTGATCTCACTTTGGGTGGTGGCTCTGGTGAGGGGGATACTTAATGCAGTAAAGATGCTTTTGACCTTGGAGAACCCTACAGGAGAATGAAGACCCACAGATCCAACTTCTCCCCCAACAGCCGAAGACCTGTTATCTCTGAAAGGACAGTTTGACACTCATGGGGGCCTCTCTCCTTCCTACAGACCTGCTTCCACTATCAGAGTCACCCTTGCTGTACTTTTTTAAGTTGAGATAATATCCGTGCACATGAAATTAACCATTTTCAAGTGCACAACTCAGTGGCATTTACTAGAGCTACGATATCATCCCGCCATCACCTTTAGTTAGGTAGTTACAAAACGTTTTCATCCCTTGAGAAGGAAATCCTGTGGACATCAAGCAATCTCTCTTTATTCTGCTCCAGTTTTGGGGAAACCATGAATCTGCTCTTTTCTCTGGGATTTCTTATAAATAGAATCATACAGTATGTGGCCTATTGAGTCTGGCTTCCTTCAAGTATCATGTTTTTCTTTCAGGTGTGACGTCATTCTTTTTTTGATGGACTAATGTTCCACTGTGTGGATGTAATACATTTTTTCCAGTCATTGATGGACCTTGAGATTTCTCCCACCTTCAGACTATTGTAAATAGTATCATCAGTATAACTTTCATATCCATATCTGTCCTGCTTTTATGTTAGCTGAATGTTAGTCTCTGAAACAACTGGATGGAGCTTATTTTTATATGCAATCTACTCTCCTTAAAAAGTTACCAATGGTGTGATCCTGTTGCTCAGGGAGAGACAGGCTCAGGGCAGGATAAGTAGCAGGTAGGGCCACCTTAGGTCTGTGGTTCAATTCCAGACCCCATCCTCTCAGACTTATGGAAGTAGAACAGTGGCCTGCCACACCCTCTGTCCCTGTGTGACCTGTCTCCATGTACTGCCTGGGAGCCCAGCCCCATGACATTGAAGAAGCTCCTCCGTCTGCACAGTGGTGCTCAGTGCCCTTAGCTGTCATCTGAGACATGCAGTTGAATTAATTCTTGCAAGAAAAAATGAAGAGCAGTAGGAACTTGGACCAAATGTGGCAAAGAGGGGAAGCTGTTCTGTCAAATACCTCGGTGCTACTACAGCCATTTGATTTCAAACATCACCTTAGAAATTTGAAACATCTATTTCACAGTAATTTGTAAAAACTTTGTCTTCATTTTTCAGAGGTGAGTATGGAGAACCACAATCAAAACATGTCCCGGGCTTGTGTAATGTTATGTATGATCATTAAGCTCATCAAATGATTCATTTCATGTCACAGCAGCCCTGTGTGGTAGGTGCTGTCATGACCCTGATTTACAGGTGAGAACCAGAGGCACTGAGAATGAGACAGATGGGGGCCCAGAGAGGATATAGCTGAGTGGGATTCAAAGACATCAGTCACTATGTGGGTTTTAGCACAAAAATCTGCATCTAATTTCCAATCCCCATTTAATATTTCTCCTAGCTTGAAAAAAAAAAAAAAAAACAACTTTGTGTTAATGTGATAAAAAATGGCTACTGTGACATTCTGGGGCATTTTTCTTTCTTTTTTTCCCCCCATGTTTAACAGCTTTGGAACTTGACTTTCTCAGCACCTTGAAGGAATCTGTGTCAAGCTGGTTTTGGAATGATCGGCTTCTGCCTCTGCTGATGAATCAGGCTAATCACCAAGTGGGGGTACAATCTCACTTTTTTTGAGTGGTTCACAGACTTTGCTTCCTAATTTCTACCCTAATTTACATTCTAACATTGTAATTCTGGAATGCCAATGGACAGCTGAATGAATCATTTTGTTCACAAACAAAGATGCAAAAACTGGAAGAGAAAATAAAGCTGTTGTGGCGTCTGTGTCACGAGTGCATGTGATTTTCTCTCCTCCAGATTTTCACCATGATCTTTTTAATTTGCTGCCTCTTCACTCATTCTAAAATAGACTTCTCTCATCTTTTTTTTTTTCATGGCTCTGATGGACCAAGATAATTAGCACAGAATGTAAGGATCTGAGAAACTCACATTTTAATCATGAGATAACTTAGGGTGTTGTTTCAAGCAGGTCTACTTACATTTTCACGTTTGTTCCACATAACAGAAGCACTTTTAAACAAGATATAATTGTTTTGTTTTATTGCTTATTTAAGCAAAACAAATAGAAAGCTTAATGCTATTTGTTGGATTGCAAACACTAAATGACATTTAAGAAATATCACTCTTGTATATTACTCAGCCATAAAGAAGAATGAAGTTATGGCATTTGCAGGTAAATGGATGGAGCTGAGAATATCATGCTAAGTGAAATAAGTCAAACCACCAAAAACCAAACACCAAATGTTTTCTCTAATAAGTGGATGCTGATCCATAATGGAGGCGGATGGGGGATGAAGGGACTTGGGATTGGGCAGAGGGGAGTGAGGGGAGGGGAGGTTGTGTGGGATGGGGAGTGAGATGGACATTACTACCCTATACTCATGTATGATCACACACCCAGTGTGACTCTGCATCATGTTCAGCCAGAGGAAGGAGAAGTTGTGCAATGTGTCAAAATGCATTCCACTGACATGTGTAACTAATTAGAACAAATTAAAAATAAAAAAGAATAAGGAACCTGTTTCTGAGTGAAAAAAAAGGAGATGTGCATCGTGTAACTCATGGGAATAGGGAGAGTTATTAGAAATCTCATTAGAAAACTAATAAATTCTTATTCTCAAGGGAAAAAAAAAGAAATATCACTCTTGCAAAACAACAACAACAACAACAACATCATATGTAGAAACTGAAGAGAAAAAAGGAGAAGAGAAAGGTTTGGGAGGGGCATCTCATGAACATGAAAGGCAGCTTGGTAGAATAAAGGAAAGGGACCCAGGGAGGGAGGGAGGGAGGGAGCAAAAGGGGAAGTACTGGGTGATGACATTGGTCAGATTATAGTTACAATGTGTGCATGTGGGAATATGTAACAATGGACCCCACCATTATGTATAATTATAATGCACCCATAAAAATATGCAAAAGAAAACCACATCAAATAAAAACAAAGCAAAACACGAATCACATTTCATATTTTCCTGAATCCATTTGTTCTTTTAACCATTAGGGAGTGCTAACCCTCATGGAGCACACAACCAGGCATATTAAGGACTTTACCTCTCATTATTACCACAAAAATAGTCTCATGTCACTATGTATCCCATTTTATAATCGATCAACCTCTGTTTCAAAGAGGCACAGTCTTGCCCCAGGCCTGGGGGTGGGGGTGGCCCTTGGGGTGACATTTACACCAGGCTGCTGGGGCTATGGGCCTGGGCTTCTTCCCAAGGGCAAATCCCCTCACTGTTTAGCATCAATGAGCCACGGTCAACCTCAGTCTGACAAGATTAAGTGGAAAATTCCAGAAATATACAATACCTAAGTTTTAGCCGATGTTTATTCCATCATGTTGTTATACTTGTTCTATTTCATTACTGTTAATCTCTTCCTGTGACAACTTATAAATTAAGACTTATCATAGGTATGCATGCATAGAAAAAAAGGGAGTATGTGTTGAGTTTGAGGCTAATTACGATTTCAGGCAGCCTTGGGGCATATGGGGAATCTTGGGACCCATCTCATACAGGTGAGATTGTACTGCTGATCCATTTGTGAGATTTTTACTATGACAAGACAAAGAAGTGTAAAGTGTGATCCCTTCCTTCCAGGAGCTCCCAGGCCAGTGGGGATTTGTAACGTACTAGAAAACCTGGTAAAATGGCAAGTGTTCTCCCTCTGAGCCACAATCCCAGCCCTGCCAAATTCTTTAGTATATCACAGACTATCTTCTGGCTTTTGGTGTAGAATGCCCAAGATTTGGAGACTCTAATGCAGGTCAGGGATAGAAAGCAGTTAACTCAATATTCTAATTCATTTTGATTGCCATCAGTATTATAGTCTTACCAATAATGCTGGCCATATTGCTAAAATGTATACGTAACTCTAAAAATAAGTAAAAAATGCTGCTATATTGCTAAAATCTCATTCAATCATTAACAGTGAGTTTAATCTATCATCATACTGTATAACCAGGATGTCTCCCAGGTTGCGGCCTCTCAGGTTTGCAGGGCTCCATTCAGTTCTGTCAAGTTCCACCACAGGAGAGCTTTCAGCAATGTATGGCTTCACGCTCCCCCTGCATTTGGTATTATGAGCTAACATACAATAGCATGCCTTGCTCTTAGGTACTTTTAAAGCTCTGATGTCATATTGAATTTCTCTCACTGTCTGACCCTCTTAGTCATTATCGTCATCAGGTAGAATTTCTGCTTCTCTCCAGGTACCCCCAAGCCTTCCACACTTGGAAGGGATGTTAGTGAGGTTCAGCCATGGTGCGGCTCTAGATGGCTGGTGATAACCCCAGTTGGCAATGCCACCCCAATCAAGTCCCCTCCCATTCATACAGGATATGGTTACCTAAGTACAGAACCAGTGGATATTTCAACCATTAGGCCACACATCCACATTCCCTGTCATCCCCGATTTTACCAGATGGGATACAAGCACAGTCTGCTCTTTCCAGACCTTCAAAATTTTGACATAGCATAAAAGCATAGTTACAGTTTTGCTTAGACATTATCTCTGCTTCTGGTATTTAAGGTTGTACCCCTGGTCTTGGGACCACTGCGGCACTTAGGTAAAAAAAAAAAAATAATAATTGAGGTGATGTGAGGAAGAAAACCATGTCTAGCCATGTTCACCTCATGGGAAGAATCCTACCAGTATCCTCCTTTAGAAACAGAGAAGTATCTCTCCAGTGGGGATTTTTCCCATCACTCCTTTCATTTCAGATATAAACACAGACTTGAAAGGCACACACCAGCAATTCATGCCCAAATCTACCCCCAGTTGGAAAACCAATGTTTCAACTGTCCGTTCCAATTCCCTGTCACAACATTCCTCCCAGGACGTAAACTCCTTCTTGGTCTGAAGGATTGTGACTCATTGGGTCCAGTTGGCGCAGTTTCTTCTGTTCTGGTTCTTTGTCGAGTACTGGGAACATGGGAATCAACCCACAGATCAGCAAATCCGAGTCAGGAGAAAGCGGGTACTCCCGTCTGGACCCCCCGGTTGCCACCCAAGGCTGCTGGCCTCCGTCTCATGGAGACCCTCTTCCCGGGGAATCTGCTCCGTAGCCATTTGGAGTCTCTGTCCCTCCTGTTGACAAACAGAGCCGTCTGTAGTGGCATTTTGTGCTCAGCAGAGACAGAAGGCGTGAGTCTGATTCAGTTCCTGGCTGCTGTGTGGCGGCTCCTCAAAGTCCACTCATTTCCTGGAGGTGGGTGAGGACTCAAGAGAGCCCACGGAGATATCCAACTTCCTCTGGTCTTAGAGAGGTGGTTTTCTGACAGGAATCAATGTGTCCAACTGTAATGCCCTCCTCCCGTTCCTACAGTGATTGTCATGGGCCGTGCCCTCTTGGCATCCCTTCATCAGGTCCCTTGTCCATTGCTCTTCTGGCTTGGCCACCTCAGGTCAAGGGCCAGCTGTGGGGGAGAAGAGGCTACTCGGTGGTGAAGGGACTGAGTAATACCTCACACTCTCCTCGGCATAGTCTGAAACTCAGTCCCTGTGTGGTGGGATCAAGAGTGTGATGAAGTCCTGAGAGCCCAGTCAGCATGCGGAGTGTCTTATGAAAGGTTTGGTGAGGGCCAGATCAGCCCCCTTTGCCCTTCCACCTTCTGCCATGTGAGGACACCCAGCTTGCACCATCTCTGAGGAATGGGCCCTCACCAGACACCAAAACTGCTGGTTCCTGGATCTTGATCTTTCCAAACTCTAGAACTCTGAGGAATACATTTCTGTTCTTTATAAACCACCCAATCTCAGGTATTTTGTCATATCACATGAAAAGACTAAGACTCCCTGAACCTTGTGTACCAACTATTTCCATTTTTTTTAGAAGATTCTTCTAGTCACTGTCCTTCTGTTGGAGCATTTATCTCTCCAAAATCAACCAAATCACAAATGGTAATAATTTGTGTTTCAATATTATTTTATGTCTGTCGGTCACAGGAGACATTTCAATTAATTTCTGGTCATAAGCCAGTAATTGTCCTTCAAATGGAATCTTTCTGTTCCAAAGTCCCAGTAGTTGCTTCTGGGAGGTGCTTACAGGCTGTTGCCATAAGCCTCGTCTACACTCCACACAGGGCTAGTGTACCTCAGAGAAACCACCTCAACCAGCACCTCAATTCTTGTTCTTGAGTGCATAGGGCCAGGCAATTTATTGGTTCCCACTTACCATGTCCAATCCCTGAAGGGCAGATCTTACAAGCCTTCTGTTTTATGATGCTGGGTCGGAGCCATGTTCCCCAATCAGATACACTGTCCTTTTCACAGGTAAAGAGACACAACGGTTCAGGGAAAGCCTATTTTAAACATCGCCATTGCCTTCCAAGCTTACCTCACGTCAATCCACCTTGCATCTCCATATTCTTATTGTGACCTTTGTTTTATGGCTTTCAAAATTCCTCCAAACTGGGGTAAGTAGAGTAAACTCATTTAAGGTCCTTTCATGGGATACCATCCAGAGGGTATCTAACCTCCCAAAGGACTACATTAAGACCTTTGTTTCTACCCCATTAACATTTGCTTTATTCATCCAATATTTTGGGTGTGGGAGGGTACTGGAGGATAGATCCCAGGGGCACTCAACCACTGAGCTACATCCCCAGCCTTATTTTACATTTTATTTAGAGACAGGGTCTCACTGAGTTGCTTAATGACTTCATTTTGCTGAGGCTGGCTTTGAACTCATGATCCTCCTGTCTCAGCCTCCTGAGCCACTGGGATTACAGGTGTGTGCCACCGTGCCTGGTTTATTAATCCCATTTTTAATGACTACCTAAACTTTTCTACCTTACTGAAATGAGTCCCTTGATTCTCCTCTCTGTCTTTCCCCATTTTTTTGTAAGAAATCCAATTTTGGGGGGGCTGGGGATGTGGCTCAAGCGGTAGCACGCTCGCCTGGCATGCATGCGGCCCGGGTTTGATCCTCAGCACCACATACAAACAAAAATGTTGTGTCCGCCAAAAACTAAAAAATAAATTTTAAAAATTCTCTCTCTCTCTCTCTCTCTCTCTCTCTCTCTCTCTCTCTCTCTCTTTTAAAAAAATATTAAAAAAAAGAAATCCAATTTTTTTTTGTTCTTGTTCATTCATAAGAGATCAGAGGGGAAATGGATTCAGCCAATCCACAAAGGCTCCTTGGACTGTTGCTTGACTTTGTAAGAGTAGTAAAGATACTTGGGGTGTCTGTGCAAAAGGGGCCCACTTAATCATGCTGGATGAGTATCCTGATCATCATGAAGTTTGGCTTGTGTACAAAGAATATCCAACTGCTTCCTCTGTGGGGTTCCAATTCACGTTCATGGTGGGGAGTCAGACAGCCCCCATCTCAGGGCCAAAAACTACACACAGTGACTTTCAGTCTGCTTACCAGGCTAGCTGGGCCCTAAAAATAACCTGCCACAGGCCTGATTTGTGTGTGGTGATGTGTGGTTTTTTCCATAGTGAGTTATGGCTCCTATATCAAGAGAATTTAAGCCAGGCAGAGCTGCAGGTAAATTGCTTTAGAGAGAAAGAAAGAAAGAAAGAAAGAAAGAAAGAAAGAAAGAAAGAAAGAAAGAAAGAAAGAAAGAAAGAAAGAAAGAAAGACTGACTTGTGGGGGTCAGCACAGTGGGCCCCTTAAACTCATGTTCCCACACTTGTGCCAGTCTGTTCTCTATCAACAGCACAGGTGCAATTTCATACCATAGGTGACCCTATAATCCCCCAGGGGATTAAAATTCCCTCAAAATCAAAGTTCCCTCACTTTCTACTCTTCATCCTTTCTCTTCCCAAACTCTTGCTGGCATCCGAGGCCAGAGGTCTGACTCTAGGGGTTTCAACAAACCTGATCCAGCCACTTGCTCCAAACACCCAGCAGCAAGGTCATGGTGAAGAGCAAGAAAGGAAACTTTGATCGAAGCATCTATATTGGGAAGGCCAAGCCAGACCCAGCATCTCTGTTCTGTCTTCAGGTACTGACAGGAGATTTGGGTTTCAATAGAGGAAGGACAGGCAGAGGCCAGAGATCTGCCTCTCTAAGCAGCCTTGGTCAGACTGAGGTCTGTTGACCACTCAGTGCTGGTTCAAATCTTGCCTCAGTCTTCAAGGGGGACAGGATAGGTTAGGTCAATAAAGGGCTAATAGACCTTGTATTACTAGTCTGCAGATGAATACTCCTTAGATGACTGTCATACCTCTGTGCAGAGCTGAGCAGGAATGTGACCCACAGTTTAAGGTAACAAAGGATCCAGGTACAAAATGAAGTCAGAGATGGTGAGCTAAGAGTCACTGCTTCTAGAAAGGCACCCAATCTAAATCCCTGCTTTAAAATGTTTCAGTGAGTTGGTGTCGTTCTAGAGAGTCTCAAATTTTTGGCACCCTAAGTGAAGAAAACTGCATTTTGTTCTGTGGAGAATCTCCAGGGAGGAGTTGGAGCTGACTTCCTGAAGAAGTAGAATTTAATCTGGGATTTGTAGTATCACAGCTGCAGGGATGGAAGGGCAGGTCAGTCTAGGGCCTAAATGGGAGGAAAGGTTGGTGCAGGCAGCTCAAGGGGATCAGGGCAGGAACATCAGGGGCACGTGTGGAAAACTATGAGCAGAGGGAGGCTTGGAGGGGGCTGGAGCAGGTGGGGCAGGTGTAAGCCGAAGGAGGTAGGGAGCCATATTGGAGGTGTCATTGAAGGCAAAAGTAAGGCATTTAAAAAGTTATGCAAAGCAAAATGGGGAGTTCTGGAGAGATTTTATCTTGGGAGAAGTGTGATAGAAAAATGTCTTTTAAAATAAAAAAAATAGTACTAACCCACTGCTGATCTCCCCCAGCTGTCAAGGTTACCCTGTGAACACCTGCCCCTCTGGATTTCCTCAGGGTCCTGGGCATTTCAATCCTTCTCTGATATACTCTGGCCACCAGTTTCCTTGCCTGCCTCCTTTCCTAGACATCAAGGTCATGAGACATGATGTGAATTCGGGTTCTTTGTCCTCCGTGATTTGTATTATCCATATACTACACATCTATTTTTCTCATGACCACAGTGAGTGGAGATCAAGACTCTAACTCAGTCCTAACCCTGAGGTTCTCAGTTTGGGTAAACAGTGTCCAAAGAGACCACTAGCCATCCTGAGATGGAGCAGGAGTAAAAATAGAAAATATCAAAGAAATAAGACACATTGTGGGACAAAAACAGGAAAGAGGAAAACTAGAAAGAATAAAAAGTAAAAACACTGATTCAAGTGGATAGGTTGAGTCCTTAGCCAGGGAAGATGAGAAGTGACAGGAAGTGATAGATATTGTACAATGTTCCACATGCCATGTCTGTCTCCATGCCACCAAGCACCATATCAGAGTATCTAACAGGAAGCCTCACCTGATTGAAGGCTGGGTGATCAACATCCCTGTCCTCAGCATGGCAGGAGAATTAGAATAGAATATAAAAAGACATGAGCCAGGCACAGTGGTACAAATTTGTAATACCAGCAGCTTGGGAGGCCAAGGCAGGAGGATTCCAAATTCAGAGCCAGCCTCAGCAGCTTAATGAGGCCGTAAGCAGCTCAGCAAGACCTTGTCAAAAAAAAAAAATGGCTGAAGATGTGACTCAGTGGTTAAACACTCGGGGATCAATCCCTGGTACCCAAAACAAAAAGATGGGCTGGGAACAGTGGTGTACACACTTCTGGGAGGCAAGAAGATCACATGTTCAAGGCCAGCCAGAGCAACTTAGCAAGACCCTGTACCAAAATATCATAAAAAGGGCTGCAGCTCAGTGTGCTAGGGCCTGGGTTCAATCCCTAGTACTGAAAGGAAAGAAGAAAAAAAGAAAGAAAAGAAGGAAAGATATTGGAGAAAAGTTGATCATTGATCATTTAATCAAGTGTCAATCCTCAAATGTTTATCGTATTTCTTAAACAATAATACTCTTATTTATGGTATTCATGAATGCCAATTAAATATTTAAGCAAGTAATTCTTTGCTAACTCAAAAGAAACCCTGATTTAACTTATTTATATCTTTCTTGGAGTTTTATTAATGGTAGTAAATCATCCAGTGATCTATTACATTACAATGACAGTTGACATTTACAGGGTGTCAATGAGGATATATTTATACACAAATTAATTACTGAACACCTAAAGGCATTCAGCTGATCCTGAGTAGGAGGGACAGGACAGTCCCCTTCCCACCGCTGACTTGACACTCCTTGGTTCTAATTCACACCAGAGACCTCAAAGCCAGCTTACAACACACCACTTACAAGTAAGAACAGAACTGACCCCGGAGCGGCTGAATAACTGACTCAAGTCCTGGCGGCTAAGATGTGACCACGCAGCTCTGGCCTCTGTGGCAGAAGTTAGAGGTTCACAATGTAAACGAATTTTATTAATGGAAAATATTAGGAAGTTAATATCCTGATAAGTCCTAAAGACGACACTCCCATGTTCCCTGTTTAATTACCCACCTCCTGTCCTAGCGACTTGAAACCACAGCCAAGAAAACCAAGGGTGACTGCGACTGTCATTAGGGAGCCAGCCTTCACCATCAACAAGTCTTAGGGTGAGAAGTTACTGAATCAATCACAGCCCTTCCCTTTTGCCCGCCCTAATTCTAAAATCAGCCAATCACGGAGGTCGTAATCCGGAACTCCTCCAATCAGAGTGAAGGGCAGCTCTGCCTCGGTTCCATATCTAAGCAGGTGCCTGCTAACCCCTGCGCAGCGCGCCCTTCTGCTAGCAGTAGAGGTTGGAGGGGCCCATCCACTTTCAAGCACCTATTTGGTTCTTGGGGGGCACCTGGTTATTTTTAATCATAGGAAAGAAAGATTTGAAACTGGGCTCTCACAGTTGTGACACTTAAACCATGCCTTTGCATGTTAATGACAGTACATCAGAGGGCAGAGGTAGACTTCACGACATGCTAAATGCCTGGTGGCTGCAGGCGCTCTGCCACACCTACAGCCATCCGCTGTATCTGCAGATCCCACATCTGCAGTCCAACAACCGCAGACCAAAAGGATTGCTTGTAAGTGTGCCTGACCTGGACATGCACAGCCCTTTTTCACTTCCTTGGTACCTAACCAATACAATATAACAACTATTTATATAATACTTGCACTGCATGAGGAATAAGTAATTAAGAGTTGACTTGAAAGGTTAATAAAATAAGTACTTGTCACTCTGTTTCTCTATATGCTTAACAAAACACTGTTGAAATCTTAAGAACTGTTTGCTAATCTTGTTCCCAAAATGTGCTGTCCCCAACTATGGACTGTCTGCTAATCTTGTTCCCAGAAAGAGCTGTCCCCAACTTCCAAACTGCAAAATGTAACTTCTCTCCCTGCCCTCTCTAGGAAAAATATATAAGCTCTGCTCAAGCTGTTCTCAGGGCTCTATCTCTCTTTGCTATAGAGAGCTCGGGCCCCAGCATGCTGGTCTCCAAATAAACCCACCCTTCTGCTTTTGCATAAGACAGTCTCTTGTGGTCTCTTACTCCGACGTTTCGCTGGACCCTTACAGACTTTAAATATAAGGGAGGATACATGTACGTTATATGCAATACTGTACCCTTTTATGTAAAGGGACTTGAGCATCTGCAGATTTTGGCATCCAAAGGGCATCCTGGAACCAACCCCACAGATACCGGGGGATGATGAGGCATCTTTTGCTGCAGATCCAAACAATTGTCCTGTACAGCACTAGTCAAGAATATTTGTCGGCTGGGCGTGGCCGTGTTCATCTGTAATCCCAGAGGTTCAGGAAGCAGAGGCAGGAGGATCAGAGTACAAAGACAGCCTCAGCCTAAGCAAGACCCTAAGAAATTTAGTAAGTCCCTGTCTCAAAATAAAAAAAAAATATATAAAAGGGCTGGGGATGTGGCTCAGCCATTAAGCACCTCTTGATACCAAAACCAAAACAAAACTTGTCATCATGAAGGATTTTATAGCAAACTGCACTGTGGTGGTGAGCTTCCAGCCCAGAAAGAAGAAACAATTCTTAGAAAAAGGAGCCCTAGGGAAGAGAAAGCCAAGGAGCCTCTTGTTTCTATTCATCCACTACAATGACCAAGATAACCGTTTGAATGTCATGTTTATAAACAAGAAGCTTCTGGCCCAATAGCATCAAGCTTAAGCTCAGTTCACCACTTTTTCCTCGAGGAAAAGTGGCTTCTGTATTTTGTGTGTTGGAGGAGTCACAGAGTATTTTTATGTCAGAAATAACCTAGGATTTAGGTTGGGTAAGGAAACCAGGAATCTGCACCATGCTGTTCTGGTTGAATAGTACACACAAAAGTCACTTGAGATAAAAGCCTGAGAGTCAGGGGTGTTTAAATCAGCTCACAGGCTGTGGCTTGGTGAGAACCACGGAGTGATTCTGACAGCCGAAGCAAATGTCCTGGGAAGATCAGAACCATGGACTTCAGGGCTGAAGTGAGGTGAGAGAACACAAGATAATCCTGGGGGCTCAGGAATCCCTAACTCAGATGAAGCCATGTCCTGGTCTCTCCTGCGACCTGCACAGACTGGGTTCAAAAGAGCTGGCTGCTACATTGAGCTAAGAAAATGGAGAAAAAGCACAAGACACAGAAGTAATTTTCATATCCAGGGTAGGATGGCTTCAGCCTGGGTCTTTCTGCTAATGTGCCATGTAAGAACAACTTAGAGAAGGGACAGTTGGCTTTGGCTCCCAGGATCAGAGGTCTCAGTCCATGGTTGGCTGACCATTCCTCTGGGTCAGAGGAGAGACAGAAGAGCATGGTGGAAGGGCGTGGCCAAGGGAAGCAGCTCAGAACAGGGCCACCAGGAAGCACTGGGGTGGGGAGGAAGAGGAGGACAGAGCCCGTGGCCACACTCCCATTATCTACGTCCTCTAACTACTTGTCCCTCCCAGGAGTCCACATGGCTATCAATGGATGAACCCATTTGCTGGATAGATGGACTGATTCCCTGGTGAGGTCAGAGCCCTAGTCGTTGTCGCTCAGTGCCCCACCTCTGATCCTTGCTGCCTTGAGCGCCAGGCTTCTAACACATAAAATTTTAGGGACATTCCAGACCCACAGGAACCACAGCATATGTTCTGTCTCACAACACCCCACATCTTGATGATATCTGTTGCAGGATCTTTAACTCAAGAGGAAAAATCTGCATAGAGTGTTGAAAAGGATGAATCATTCTTCAGCCTCCCTCTCCTGAAGGATTGACCATTTTATCATTTGGTTGCTACCTGTCCTGATTACAACCAGTGGGAGATAAAAAGTCAAGTTGGAAATTCACTATAGCTTTCTATTTTATGCTTTACAGCTGCCAAAAAGAAAAAGAAGAGAGAAGAAAAAGAATAAAAGAAAAAGAAAGAACCAGAAGAAAAAAGAAAGAAAAAGAGAGGGAAAAAAAAGGCTGAATTCAGGCTCTCAGTATGATTTATCTCTATTTTAATCATGAGACTTGGGCCATGGTTTTTCACTTTAAATACACAGGCACACAAACACACACAAACTCTTCCTGGAAAAGTGGCAGTGTCTTTTACAGATCATCTGTTTATTTGTTACAGTGTTTAACTCGATATGCCTTTCTCTGTTTGTCTTCCAGATGGGAAGACATCTACTCAGAGAGACGACTTGGAACAAGGTAGTGGTTATATCATTTTAAGAAAAGGGAAGAATACAACCGACACTAGTATGGCAGTATGTAAAAATGTGGATGTGTAACCGATGTGATGCTGCAATCTGTATATGGGGTAAAAATGGGAGTTCATAACCCACTTGAATCAAATGTATAAAATATGATATGTCCAGAGCTTTGTAATGTTTTGAACAACTAATAATAATAATAATTAAAAAAGAAAAGAAAAGGGAAAGTGATGACCCTGAGATTGCAACACAGGAAAATGGACAGACCTCTGCGGTATGGAGGCTTGCTCTGTTCCAAGGTTTCTAAACTTGATGTTGCTAGTTGAAGTGCAGCAGTTTGACTCATAAGGTTTGAGCCCTGCTTTGATTAGTTGATGTGAGGCAACTGCTAGTGGGATGTGGAAGGTGCGGGGGGGGGAGACGGAGGCCGAGGAGTTCTGAGGGGATGGTGGGACGTCATGGTGGAAGAGTGTGGTGTCCTGCTAAGTTCCTGGCAGCCAGGAAGGGCGGGGGGAGAGAGAGAGGGAGAGAGGGAGAGTGAGAGAGAGGGAGAGAGGGAGAGAGAGAGAGAGAGAGAGAGAGAGAGAGTCAGTTCATGGCAGCCAGGAAGCAGGGGTTTGGGGGTGAGCTGGGGGGGGCATACATCTATGAAATGAGCTGCTTCAATCCTTCACAAAGTTAATCCTTTTGGAAAATCAGAAACTTCTCCAAAATTTATGCTGAGATAATGCGCCAAGATCAAAGTGTCCTCAAGTTAAATAAAAGAAGTGAATGTTGGACACTTGACTTCTGGGATACCAGCATTAATGCCCACACTTAAAATGTACATTGTAGTGAAGATTTAGAATAAAAAGAAAAAAAAAGCCTTGAGCATTTTGGGTAATTCGATAGCAGATTCCTATTCATGGATATGGTCTCAATATAAAAATTGTGGGGGGGGGAAAAACTTGAGAGAAGTCCACTCCCACCCCTGGTCCTCCCTTCCTGTTCTCACCCAGCCTTTGTTGTGTACTGGTGGACTGTGTTCAGGATGGGTTGTGTGGCATCAGGGGAGTATGCAGTGCTGCCAGCTACTGGCATAGGCCTCTCTGTGCAGGGCGCACAGTGCAAACACCCCCCCTAGATAAAGGTAGGCATGATGGCTTTCCCACAGCCTGCTCAGTAGAGTGTGTCAATCTCTCTCTCTTTTTTAAATTGGTTGTTCAAAACATTACAAGGCTTTTGACATATCATATTTCATACATTAGATTCAAGTGGTTTATGAATTCCCATTTTTACCCCAAATACAGATTGCAGAATCACATTGGTTACACATCCACATTTTTACATAATGCCCTATTAGTAACTGTTGTATTCTGCTACCTTTCCTTCAATCTCTCAAATGAATCCCTGCGAACGTCTTTCCCTCTTAAAGGCACAAATGAATGTGGCTGTCATTTACATGCAGGAACCACGACTTAGTTGTCACTGCATCCAGGAGCTGTTGAAGTGACCTAATTTCAAGTCATTTTTAATTCAGAGATGATCTCTAACTAGGGGAAATGCCATCATCGCTCCTTTCCCCGGCCACTTTGCCTTTCACGTGAAAGCAATGTTTGGACGTTTCTTCTCCTGAGATCCTAGTGGGTGAGCTGAGGGTAGCTGCTTGATAAAGAAGAAAGTCTACATTGCCGTGTGAGATCTGTAGGAATCTAGCAAAGACAAGAGAGCAAAAGAGAGATAAAAAGGAGTTCAAGTGCAATCACCTACTGGCTTTATGAAGAAAAAGTTAATCTACCAACCTGCCGGGGTCAGCTCTTAAACCTGGTTTATGCAAGGCTGCTTGATCACCTCTCTCTTTCCTTTTCTGTCTCATGCACACACATGCATGCACACAGGTACATGCTTATGTGGACTTTTATGTGAGTTAATCAACATCTAATCATTCTTAGTGTTTTATTTGCAAGTAAACAAAATTCTTTACGTACACAGACTCGTCAGGGGCCAGAATATTTTCCACTGGCAAGTCATCGTCTTAGATACAGAGATTTCATCATTCCATTCATCAAAAAACTCAGGCTTCTAGCATTTTCCTTTTTATTTAGGAACTATGCTCTGAGCACTTGTCAGAAATAGTGGATCAAAGTCAGAGGAAGGTTTTCCACCCCAGGTGTGGCGCATCCAGCACGCTCTCAGGTATGCCTCCTGTGGCCGCACTGTCCTGGCGGCTCTGCCTTCCAACATGGCTCCCTCCTCTGCCCTGCCAACAAGATCTCTCTGGGAATGCAAATGTTTTTTTTTTTTCTTTGTATGTATGAAAAGGGCAACTGCTCCTAGCAGCAGCCACATACATGGAAAATTATACTTTTGACCTGCTGAAACACTATATCAGGTAAAAAAATGTCAGGTAATTAGAAATACTGGGAGAGCTCATGAAATTTTATATGTCTACCTGATGCAATTTCCTTTGAAAACCAATGCTTGAATTTGAAAGTGTGTTAAAAATCAAAGCCTGCCTTTCTCTTTCCGGACATGCCTCATGCTGAGCACTGCCACTTATCTGTCAAATTTTAAACACTTTAGAGCTTTTCAAATGAACAAACTCTTATTTATCAATAACTTCATTATTTTTAGTCTATACTAGTGAAATAATTCATTTTAACCCCAAAGCTATTCCCTGTCTGAGGGTAGATTACTGCTGGCGGTGACAGATGACTGAATCCCACATCTGGGGATCCTGCCACCTGTAAACACAGCCTTTGATCAGCAGGGGCTCTGCTAGATCTGGTTCCACCTCCTGCAGTGACATCTCTAAACCCACATCTAGAATTATTTGGCACTTTAGATCCACATAGTTTCACACAACAATCCGAATCCTAAAGGAAAATGGGACAATTTCCCTTCCAAGAATAATGGCATGCAAATGAACTACAGAAAGTTTTAAATGAGAAGACTTCAGAGACCAGTAAGAGGGTGAATGGGATGATCAAGCTGGAACTTTAAAACGAGTGGACTGTTCTATGATGCAGATGTCTTGTGCCCACGGATCATGGTGCCCTGTGATGGAAAAATCAGACCAGGCTATAAAATGAAATTATAAGAAAATAACAATGAAGAACCAAACCCTGGGGAGAGGGTTAACTCCGCTCCTCTGCTCTCAGCCTGATTCACCAGGGTTGGATTGTAAGTAGCCTCTCCAGGAGACTGACTACTCCCTGTTGAAATGTAAACACTCATGCCAGGCTCTTAAGGCCAGAGATTCAACAGCTGCCTGTGAAAAGAGTCCTTTCTTCTTAGACTTTGTAACTTTCTGAATCTGTAGGAATGTAGCTGCATCACTTAGTTGCTAGGCCAATTAACTGCTATCCGAACCATAACCTCCTAGGCTATCGTTCTTAGAACTACAGCTTGCTCGTAGGGAGGTCAACTCAAGTCACCTTGAGTCACTGGTGCCTGTGGTGAAAGCCACTTCCTGGTGACACTGCAAATGTGAGCTACTTATCATGAAATTCCTGTACATGGTCCTTGGTTCTGTAGGCCAAGAATCCCATCCCCACAAAAGCAAAAGCTCCATGTGACCTCAGCTCTGGGACCCAGAACTTCAGAGCACTAGCTTCCCTGGGTCAGGGTTAGCGGAGCCTGGTATTTTGTTGAGCACGATTTCCATAACATTTACAGCCTACAACTCAAGAGGAGCCAAGGAAACAACCCTGACAGCTTCAGAATCTACCTAAGACAGAGATTAGGTATTTGGCCAAATCTTCCATAACTGTATTGCTTTCACCCATGGCCTGATTGCTCAGAATACAAAGTTAAATTGTCAATAATTCAATAATTTGAAGCTAGGTTTTTCCCATGCTACAGGACATGCACATTTGCCTGTATGTATTAAGTCTTCCTTTCAGGATTCCATGAGCACTGACTGTCATACCTGTGAATCATCTGCGTGTGACAGTCATCGCACACAGCCCATAGTGAAGGCAGCCACATGTAAACTAATATTCTCCATTGAATTATGTCCTGGGGGTGTGAGACAATGGGCGTCTCCTGAACATGTTTCAGAAACACCTGGTGGAATTGTTAACCCTAGGGCTGAGTTTCTCACTCAGTAGGCCTCAGGGAGAGCTTGAGAATCTGCATTGGTAACAGATTCCCAGCACATGCAGACGCAGGGAGTCCAGGGACCACACTTTGAAAAGCCAAGGCGTAGGAATAAGGCTTGGTGGCTGCCATTGATGCTACAAGAGATAAAACCAGGGGGGAGCAAAGAAAGTGTTCATCTCCACACATGGGCTGACAGTTCTGCAAACTCACTGAGGGGTTCACGCTGGCTCTTTCACCCTCTAGGCCTAAATTTTATGGAAAATATAAAGCCCATGTCTACAATGGATTAGCTGATCAAGGAACTAACTTATGAGCCTTTCATTGACTTTAAAAAAAATCATAATTGTGATGAGTCCCATTTAACACAGTGTGAACAAAAGTTTGGAACAATAAAAGTTTCACATATTTACCGTGTGAAGTGACCTGAATGCCCACTCTTGACGAACTAGGGGTATCACCTGGAGTCATTCTGACAGTCATCCTCATTCAGAGTGTGAGGGACCAGATGGTGGGTCATTTCTAAAACTAGGGTGGATAATGGGACCCTGTGGAGTGGGATGTAAGCTCCTCAGTTAGAAATTACCTTGATCATTTCCCCCAGAGTATGCCAGACAAGTAGGTTGGCTTAATTAATTAATTAATTTAGGTAACCCAGGGCCACTTAAACTGACCCATGTACCCAGCCCTTTTTAAATTTTATTTAGAGACAGAATCTCACAAAGTTGCTTAGCACCTTGCTACACTGCTGAGGCTGGCTTTGAACTCATGATCCCCCTGCCTCATCCTCCAGAGCCACTGGGATGACAGGAGACATGTAGGTTTATTCAATGAAAATCAGAGTCACAGATCACCAGAGACAAAGACTTGTAATGACTGTGTAGGGGCTGATGATAGTGTCCCAAGCCACTGTGTCCCCAAAGTGCTTCAGGATGTGTGGAGCCCGTCATTGCTTCTGTGGATCAACCCCATCAAACAACTTGTGCAGTTTCACGGATATATCATGTACTCAATGGTGACATCAGTAATTATTATGTGCATTCAGTTGTATTTCCAGGCTTTACTGAGGTTTCATTATCCTCTCCCTCAAAGGGCAAGATGTGGCCAACTCTGTCCTTTCAAACACAGGGACACCACATCATTCTCCTCAAAGGCCCAGCCCATCCAGGAAATACTCCTGGACACATCTCAAGGACAAAAGATGT
This sequence comes from Urocitellus parryii, assembly GCF_045843805.1. NCBI lineage: Eukaryota > Metazoa > Chordata > Mammalia > Rodentia > Sciuridae > Urocitellus > Urocitellus parryii. The sequence goes on from NW_027551840.1 coordinate 245,029, forward strand.
CCTCATCTTGCCTCCCAGAGATTCAAACTTTGGCTAAGTGCAGTCTGAACATGTTACCACGCTACATAGTCAAAAACAAACAGTCTTGCCTGGTGGCACATGCCTGTAATCCCAGTGGCTAGGGAAGCTGCTGAGACAAGAGATCGAGAGATCGAGAGTTCAAAGGCAGCCTTAGTAATGGTGAGGTGCTAAGCAAGTCAGTGAGACCTTGTCATTAAATAATATACAGAATAGGGCTGGGGATGTGGCTCAGTGGTGGAGTACCTCTAAATTCAATCCCTGCCCCAATAAAACAAAACTAAACAGATGCTTCCTAAGATTTGACTTTGTAAATATTTCATCCCTCCTTGGAAAAGCAAGCTAGATAATCCATGCAACGTGTTGATTGCAATACTTCTTGGTTCATGGTAAGCAATCAAGAAAGCATAGCTATCATGACTTTAGTCAGATTTGAGTATCCTAAGGCATAGATCAGCACTCCATACTTCTGATCAAGTACCTGGAAGGCAGTGAGTGCCTAGCTGGGAGTGTTAATTATTTATTTTTCCGTGTACAACCTACCAGGGGTTGTCAACCTGATTCCTATCCTGATTGGGCTGAAAAAAAATTATTTTCTACCATTTTCCATTGGTGATTCTCTCAGGGTTGAAAAGGAGAGCTAACTATTCCCCATCCTGTTATTGCATCACCACATCGACACTGTGTAATTCCTCTAGCTTAATGTAAGTTCCCCCATGAAATCTTAATACACCTTCAGGAGCAGGGTTGAGTCTATGCAGAATGATCAAGAAGCAGATGGAATTCACTTTCACTCCCCTCTCCCACCCCCGGGACTCAGCCCTCTCTCTCCACCCGACTCTTCCATTTGTTCTGGACTCTCTCTCGATGTCTTTTTCTCTCTTCATTTCCATCCCATCCATTCCATAACTATTGATTGGGCATCTCCACGGCATTAACCAGGGCACTCTGCTAGACACTGCAATTAAAAAATAAACACGGCTCCATCCATCCTCCCAGTTAAAGGCTTTCCTTAAGCAGTTATGAAGATATCACAGGCAGGGACATTAACATTTTTTGTGGGCCCCCACCCCCATAGCACAGTAGTGACAGGAATTCAGCTCAGCAAGTTAAATGCTGTTAACAATATCCTGTTTTGTATCTTATTTTGACTCTTTGTTCAGAAAAATATGTTTTATGAACTATGTAATAAAAACGTCCTGAGAGCCTGCCTTGTTAGCAAATTCTCTGAAAAGCTCTTCCTATGCATTTACTAAATTAGTCTGTTTTCTGCCATCCTTTGTTCCCATTGGATACATTTTAAGAACTCTTTCCTCCTGAAATTACCATAATTAAGTTTAAGCTTACTGTATTATCTTTTCACATGTTGTGAATAAGTGTGCACAATTAGTCTACTGTATTCATGGCTACTTTCTTTTTTTCTTTTTTTGTCTTGATTTGTTTTTCTCTCCTCAGAGTTATATTGCTAGAACAGGAGTCAGGAGCCAGGAGCAAGGGTTCTGCTGAGATTTCTGTCCTCAGGAAGAAAGCTTCTTAGCATTTGGGTCTCTATGTTGCAATTTTAATCATATAGTACAATGTTGCTAGCCACAGACAATTGGATCCCCATAATTGATTCATCTTGCAGAACTGAAATGTTGTATCTTTCTGCCCTCATCTGCAGGGTTTTCCCTTCTTCCAGCCCCTGGTGACCACCATCAGAATGTTTCTGTATGACTCTTTTAGATTCCACAACTAGGTGAGGTCATGTAGCATTTGTCTTTCTGTGTCTGGCTTATTTCACTTGGCAAGATGCTCGCCAGCTGCATTCAGGTTGCTGGAAATGGCAGGGTTTTCTTCTTTTTTAAGGCTGGATAATTTCATATTGAATGTGCATACCATGATTTCTTATCCAGGCGTCTGTTTTAATAAACACTTATCTTGTTTATTTGTCTTAACTTGTGAATAATGCCATAATAAACATGGGGATGCAGATAACACATCAGGATTCTGATTTCTATTCTTTTGGGTATGTAGACCAAAAAGAGGCATTGTTGGATATTCTGGTTTTACTTTAAGTTTTTTTTTTTTTTTTTTTTTTTTTAATTGAAGCAGCCAGGGGTGCTCATCCACTGAGCCACATCCCCAGCCATTTTTCTCTTTTATTTTGAGATGGGGGTCTCATAAATTTCTTAGAGCCTTGTTAAATTACTGAGGCTGGCCTTGAACCTGAGATCCTCTTGCCTCAGCCTCCCAAGCCACTGGGATTATAGGAGTGCACCACTACACCTGGTTCACATGGTTTTCCATAAAAGAGATATCAGTTTACATTGTAACCATCAGTGTATAAAGCTTCCTTTTCCCTCACCAACACTTGGTACACTTTCAATAACAGACATCCTGAGAAGCATGTGTGATATGTCATTGTGGTTTTGATTTTCATTTCCTGGTGGTCAGTGATGTTGACCAATTTTTTATATGCCTGTTGTTCGTTTGTTTGTCTTCTTTTGAGAATGTGTATTTGGGTCCCTTGTTCATTTTTAAAGAGGCTATTTCCTTTGTGGCTCTTCCTTCTATATTTTGAATGTTAACTCTTTATTGGATACATGGTTTGCATAAGATTGAAATTGGGTTCTCATCTTATGCCATACTCAAAAATCAACTTAAAATACACTAAAACCTATATATAAGACCTGAAACCATAGAACTCCTGGAAGAAAACCTCAGGACAAAGCTCCAAAGGAGCTCAGCAGTGATGTTTTGGATTCAATACTGAAAAGCAAGTGCCGTAGTCTGGCTGGGCACAAATCACGAGCCACTTAAGAAGAACAAACTTTATTTCTGAACTCCAGCAGCACACTCCACACACGCTCTCCAGGAACTCTCCAGAACACCACACTGCTCCTCCAGGAACCACCAACCAGAAATCCCTCCTCCAGGCTTCCCCAACCAATGGGAACTCTTCAGGAATCCCCGCTAGAGCTCAACCGGAACTCAACGGGAACTCCACGAGAACTCAAAAGTCATCATCTTAATGGCTCGCTGGCTTCACCTCTCAACCACTACTTCTGGCAAAAATGCCATGCGTCATCCCTACTTGGCTGTGGCCCTCAACAAGCAAAAGTAATAAAAACCCATATATAAGCAGGTGGGAGAATACGGCAATAAAAAAACCTCTGCACAGCAAAGGAAGCAACCAATAAAATCAAAAGGCAACCTATGGAATGGGAGAGGACATCAGCAGAGATATTGTGGATGGGCCGAATCTGTTGAGCTACATAGTAAAGGCTTGGAGCCGCAGTGAATTTAATACTGTACCTAAGGAACAGGCCCACAGCAGTCTTTCAAAAACTGCAGCTTAACAGTATTTAAAGAAAACCCCAAAGAAAATCAGTTGACTACAAAGGTGGCAAAGAAACCCATGAAAATACAAACCTACCCAATAACTTTATCTTCTAAACACGATGGGAAAGGTTATCATTTAAAATTCCTTCACTACTGGCTAGCCAGCGCTGGGGGAGGGGCAAGCAGAAAAAATCAAAGTGATAGAGTGCCAGGGATCCCAGCAGCCTGCAGCAGGGCCCGGAGATCCAGGCCAACTGATTCGCGTGGCCTGCCCTGCGGCTACAGAAGGCGTGGCGCCTCAGTGAAGCCATTAATTGGCAAGCAGGGAGGTTAGGGAAGGCCATTAGGTGGAATCCCACCAGCCAAGCCCACACGGACCCTTGGGCCGAGCACGGGTTCTCAGAAGGGGAAGGAAGCGGTACAGTCCCATCCCCCACAGCGGACACTCCACCGAGGCAGTCAGCGGCCACCATCCGGGAAAGCTGAAGGATACACCGCCACTCTCCTTCAGAGTGCAACATCAAAACAGCGGACACTCCATCCAGGCAGTCAGTGGCCACCATCCGGGAAAGCTGAAGAATACACCACCACTCTCCAACAGCTTGCAACATCAAAACAGCCAGGAGCAGGACCCCGGAGATCCAGGCCAACTGATTCGCGCGGCCTGCCCCGCAGCTACAGAAGGCGTGGCGCCTCAGAGAAGCCATTAATTAGCAAGCAGGGAGATTAGGGACTGCCATTAGGTGGAATCCCGCCAGCCAAGCCCACCGCCCACGCCCGGAACAGGCCCAGCGATCTGCCAGCATTGTAGTCACGACACCCCAATTGGAATAGTGACAGAGCAGAGCCGCCTTCCACTCCCGGAACAGGCCCAGAGAGCCGCCAGCGTGGTAGACACGTCACCCCAATTGGAGTAGGGGCACAGCCGCCGCCCGCACCTGCAAGGGAGACTTTTCAAGTATACAAGAGCAACATAAATAAATAGGGGGTAAATTTCAAAACACAACAGTTGCACCAAGCAGAAAGAAACGCGAGCAGTATGAAAAGACAAGGAAAGAAAGGACCACAAGCAATGCAGGTCAACTCAACTTTAGAAGAGGTAATAGCTGCAACAGATGGAATATCAGATAAAGAGTTCAGGATATATATGCTTCAGATGACCTGGAGTCTCAAGGAAGACATGAGACAGCAAAATCAGACAATGAAAGATCACATTGACAAACAAATCCAGGAAGTAAAAGATCAATTTCACAGGGAGATAGAGGTAATAAAAAACAAACAAATTGAAATTCTAGAAATGCAGGAAACAATAAACCAACTTAAAAACTCAATTGAGAATACTACCAGCAGAGTAGATCACTTAGAAGAGAGAACATCAGACAATGAAGACAAAGTATTTCAACTGGAAAAGAACATAGACAGCTCAGCAAGTCTGCTAAGAAACCATGAGCAGAACATCCAAGAATTATGGGACAATATCAAAAGACCAAATTTAAGAGTCATTGGGATACAGGAAGGCACAGAGCTCCATTCCAAAGGAATAAACAGTCTATTCAGTGAAATAATACGAGAAAACTTCCCAGAATTGAAGATTGAGACAGAATCCCAAATCCTAGAAGCCTACAGGACGCCGAATGTGCAAAATCATAAGAGATCCACACCTAGACACATTATAATGAAGATGTCCAACATACAGAATAAGGAGAGAATTTTAAAAGCTGCAAGAGAAAGAAAGCAGATTACATTTAGGGGTAAACCAATCAGGATAACAGCTGATCTCTCAACACAGACTCTGAAAGCTAGAAGATCCTGGAATAACATATTTCAAACACTGAAAGACAATGGGCTCCAACCAAGAATCGTGTATCCGGCGAAATTAAGCTTCAGGTTAGAAGATGAAATTAAAACCTTCCACAATAAACAAAAGTTAAAAGAATTCGCAGCTAGAAAACCATCTCTTCAAAAAATCCTTGGCAAAACATTACAGGAAGAGGAAATGGAAAACAACATTGAAAACCAACAATGGGAGGTAGGACAGTAAAGGGGGGAAAGTAGTCAAAGAGGATAACAAATCAGGTTTAGTAACATCAATAAACAAATATGGATAGAAGAACAAACCATATCTCAATAATAACCCTAAATGTTAATGGCTTAAACTCACCAATTAAGAGACACAGGCTAGTAGAATGGATCAAAAAACAAGACCCAACAATATGCTGTCTACAGGAGACGCATTTGATAGGAAAAGATATACATAGACTGAAGGTGAAAGGTTGGGAAAAATCATATCACTCATATGGACCGCGGAAACAAGCAGGAGTGTCCATACTCATATCTAATAAAATAGATTTCAAGCCAAAGCTAATCAAAAGGGATATAGAAGGACACTTCATACTGCTCAAGGGAACCATACACCAACAAGACATAACAATCATAAATATATATGCCCCAAATAATGGTGCAGCTGTATTCATCAAGCAAACTCTTCTCAAGTTCAAGAGTCTAATAGACCAACATACAATAATCATGGGAGACTTCAACACACCTCTCTCACCACTGGACAGATCTTCCAAACAAAAGTTAAATAAGGAAACTATAGAACTCAATAACACAATTAACAACCTAGACTTAATTGACATATATAGACTATACCACCCAACATCAAGTAGCTACACTTTTTTCTCAGCAGCACATGGAACCTTCTCAAAAATAGACCATATACTATGTCACAGGGCAACTCTTAGACAATACAAAGGGGTAGAGATAATACCATGCATCTTATCTGATCATAATGGAATGAAACTGAAAATCAATGATAAAAGAAGAAAGGAAAAAGCAAGCATCACCTGGAGAATGAACAATAGGTTGCTGAGTGATCAATGGGTTTTAGAAGACATCAAGGAGGAAATTTAAAAATTCCTAGAGTTAAATGAAAACACAGACACAACATATCGGAATCTATGGGACACATTGAAAGCAGTTCTAAGAGGAAAATTCATTGCTTGGAGTTCATTCCTCAAAAAAAGAAAAAACCAACAAATAAATGATCTCATACTTCATCTCAAAATCCTAGAAAAAGAAGAGCAAAACAACAGCAAAATAAGTAGAAGGCAAGAAATAATTAAAATCAGAGCTGAAATTAATGAAATTGAAACAAAAGAAACAATTGAAAAAATTGACAAAACTAAAAGCTGGTTCTTTGAAAAAAATAAATAAAATTGACAGACCCTTAGCCATGCTAACAAAGAGAAGAAGAGAGAGAACCCAAATTACTAGCATACGGGATGAAAAAGACAATATCACAACAGACACTTCAGAAATACAGAAGATAATCAGAAATTACTTTGAATCCTTATACTCCAATAAAATAGAAGATAGTGAAGGCATAGATAAATTCCTTGAGTCCTATGATCTGCCCAGATTGAGCCAGGAGGATATAGACAACCTAAACAGACCAATAACAATAGAGGAAATAGAAGAAACCATCAAAAGACTACCAACTAAGAAAAGCCCAGGACCGGATGGGTATACAGCAGAGTTTTACAAAACCTTTAAAGAGGAACTAACACCAATATTTTTCAAGCTATTTCAGGAAATAGAAAAAGAGGGAGAACTTCCAAATTCATTCTACGAGGCCAACATCACCCTGATTCCGAAACCAGACAAAGACACATCAAAGAAGGAAAACTACAGACCAATATCTCTAATGAACCTTGACGCAAAAATCCTCAATAAAATTCTGGCGAATCGGATTCAAATACATATCAAAAAAATTATACATCATGATCAAGTAGGATTCATCCCTGGGATGCAAGGCTGGTTTAATATACGGAAATCAATAAATGTTATTCACCACATCAATAGACTTAAAAATAAGAACCATATGATCATCTCAATAGATGCAGAAAAAGCATTCGACAAAGTACAGCATCCCTTTATGTTCAAAACGCTAGAAAAATTAGGGATAACAGGATCATACCTCAACATTGTAAAAGCAATCTATGATAAGCCACAGGCCAGCATCATTCTGAATGGAGAAAAATTGAAGGCATTCCCTCTAAGATCTGGTACAAGACAGGGATGCCCTCTCTCACCACTTCTGTTCAACATAGTCCTCGAAACACTGGCCAGAGCAATTAGACAGTCAAAAGAAATTAAAGGCATAAAAATAGGAAAAGAAGAACTTAAATTATCACTATTTGCAGATGATATGATTCTATACCTAGCAGACCCAAAAGGGTCTACAAAGAAGCTATTAGAGCTAATAAATGAATTCAGCAAAGTGGCAGGATATAAGATCAACACGCATAAATCAAAGGCATTCCTGTATATCAGCGACAAATCCTCTGAAACGGAAATGAGGACAACTACTCCATTCACAATATCCCCCCAAAAAATAAAATACTTGGGAATCAACCTAACAAAAGAGGTGAAAGATTTATACAATGAAAATTACAGAACCCTAAAGAAAGACATAGAAGAAGACCTTAGAAGATGGAAAAACATACCCTGCTCATGGATAGGCAGAACTAACATCATCAAAATGGCGATATTACCAAAAGTTCTCTATAAGTTCAATGCAATGCCAATCAAAATCCCAACAGCATATCTTGTAGAAATAGATAAAAGAATCATGAAATTCATATGGAATAATAAAAGACCCAGAATAGCAAAAACAATACTAAGCAGGAAGTGTGAATCAGGCGGTATAGCGATACCAGACTTCAAACTATACTACAGAGCAATAGTAACAAAAACAGCATGGTACTGGTACCAAAACAGGCGGGTGGACCAATGGTACAGAATAGAGGACACAGTAACCAATCCACAAAACTACAACTATCTTATTTTTGATAAAGGGGCTAAAAGCATGCAATGGAGGAAGGATAGCATCTTCAACAAATGGTGCTGGGAAAACTGGAAATCCATTTGCACCAAAATGAATCTGAATCCCTATCTCTCGCCGTGCACAAAAGTTAACTCAAAATGGATCAAGGAGCTTGATATTAAATCAGAGACACGGCATCTGATAGAAGAAAAAGTTGGTTATGATCTACACGCTGTGGGATCGGGCTCCAAATTCCTCAATAGGACACCCATAGCGCTAGAGTTAACAAATAGAATCAACAAATGGGACTTACTCAAACTAAAAAGTTTTTTCTCAGCAAAAGAAACAATAAGAGAGATAAATAGGGAGCCTACATCCTGGGAACAAATCTTTACTCCACACACTTCAGATAGAGCCCTAATAACCAGAATATACAAAGAACTCAAAAAATTAGACAATAAGATAACAAATAACCCAATCAATAAATGGGCCGAGGACCTGAACAGACACTTCTCAGAGGAGGACATACAATCAATCAACAAGTACATGAAAAAATGCTCACCATCGCTAGCAGTCAGAGAAATGCAAATCAAAACTACCCTAAGATACCATCTCACTCCAGTAAGACTGGCAGCCATTAGGAAGTCAAACAACAATAAGTGCTGGAGAGGATGCGGGGAATAGGGCACTCTTGTTCATTGCTGGTGGGACTGCAAATTGGTGCAGCCAATTTGGAAAGCAGTATGGAGATTTCTCGGAAAGCTGGGAATGGAACCACCATTTGACCCAGCTATTCCCCTTCTCGGTCTAGTCCCTAAAGCCCTAACAAGAGCATGCTACAGGGACACTGCTACATCGATGTTCATAGCAGCTCAATTCATGATAGCAAGACTATGGAACCAGCCTAGATGCCCTTCAATAGATGAATGGATAAAAAAAATGTGGCATTTATACACTATGGAGTATTGCTCTGCATTAAAAAATGACAAAATTATAGAATTTGGAGGGAAATGGATGGCATTAGAGCAGATTATGCTAAGTGAAGCTAGTCAATCTTTAAAAAACAAATACCAAATGACTCCTTTGATATAAGGGGTGTAAACAAGGACAGGGTAGGGACGAAGAGCTTGAGAAGAATATTTACAGTAAACAGGGATGAGAGGTGGGAGGGAAAGGGAGTGAGAAGGGAAATTGCATGGAAATGGAAGGCGATCCTCAGGGTTATACAAAATGTCATATAAGAGGTAAGGAGGGGTAAGTCAAGAGAATACAAATGGAAGACATGATTTACAGTAGAAGGGGTAGAGAGAGAAAAGGGGAGGGGAGGGGAGGGGAGGGGAGGGGGGATAGTAGACAATAGGACAGACAGCAGAATACATCAGACACTAGAAAGGCAATATGTCAATCAATGGAAGGGTAACTGATGTGATACAGCAATTTGTATACGGGGTAAAAGCGGGAGTTCATAATCCACTTGAATCAAACTGTGTAATATGATGTATTAAGAACTATGTAATGTTATGAACTACCAATAAAAAAAAAAGAAAAGAAAACCGAAAAAAAATAAATAAATAAAATTCCTTCACTAATTCATCCCAACACATCTATTTGCTCCTCATAGGAACATAAACTGTAAAATTAAATAGTCACCATGTGGTCATATGAACTACTCTAAACTGCTTTTACTTCTGTATACCAGTTTTAGAATGGAAGAAGATCTTCAGAGGACACATCAGGTACCAGGCATCTGGCATTTAGCCAAGAGCTTCCTTAAGCTGAGCTATTGCCTTCAATCCCGCCTGGCCAACCGGACCTGCTGGAAGTTGTGAGCTAGACCACAACTAGAATGTTCCAGCTTCTCTCCTTCTCCAGAGTGAACAGCCATGACTGACAGGAGGGGGACGAGCATGGAATGGCTGACCCTTGACTGGCGAACTTTTCTCTGATGGAGTTTTAGACTTTCTGTGTGTATACACATCTGGATAGAAATGCAAGGTAGAGAAGGAAGGCATGAGGTATAATTAGACAATGATTAATTCCCTTGGGTCCTTTGGCTTCCTAGAGAACTGATTACTCATAGAGATGGGGACCCAGACCATAAAGCTGGGGACAGGTGAGTATCAACTTGGGACGTTGCTAAGTGACAGACCCGGCCAAGAACAGGAACCACTGAGGTTGGAGGAGGGAAGAAGAAAATATGTGGAATTGAGGAAGGAGTAGCAAAACCCAGCCTGCCCTCCTGCCACGTGGAGGCAAGGGTACACCTGCTGCTGTGGAGTTACTGGCACCACAGCAGGAGACTCAGACACGACACGTGTCACATTGCCACCTCCTCCACCTCCTGAGTGAGGGACTCTTTGCAAAAGGGCATTTGCTTAGGAGCTGGGGAAGGATAAAGTGTCTGGTTTGACAAGGATCTCCCCTACTGCCAAGTAATTTTGCAGAAATGACGCCTTAGGCTCAGAGGGCTTTGCAAAGATTTCTAAATCTGGCTCCGTGAAAGAATCATCATTTGTATGACTGTCACACAAAGGGAACATATGGCCAGTCAAGAAAGAAGACTGTACCGACACCATGGGCCTGAGCTGTTTCCCTCCTGCTTGAGAAAGTGAGGAATGTGTGAAAGTAGAAGCCCTCTCCCCCTTCTCAGCGTGCACACACACCTGAATATACATGCACACACACTCAATACTTACACGCACTGTGCAAGGAGGAGGAGGAGGACTTCTATTTGAAAGTGGTTGAATTCCAGAGTGAAATTTAAATCTGGCAAGACGCCGGTAACTTCCTTCCTCAAATTATGACCATAAATATCTCCAGACATTGCTAAATGTCCCCTGAGGTGCAATATCCCCTCCACCCCCCAAATTGAAAATTCTTGCTCTGGGGAAAGATCTCATCCTTGAGTGGCCGCATCTCTGTCCTTTTACCTGTTACTTAGACATCCTGTGCCACAAAGTGTAAATTAAAGGGAATACACCTACTGACAAGCCATGGAAAGAGCAGATGTTTTCTAGCAGAATAGGGGGAAAGCTAGTGGTGCGTGGCAAATTACTGGAATTATTTCTCTATGGGAGACCGTTGGCAGGCAACCTCAGCAAGTGTGGGCTTAGATGTGCTTAATTTTTATGCCAAATATCAACTGATTTCTTAATTGTTCGCCCATGGCATTTTTCTAACTCATACCCAGACTAAGCAGAAATGTAGCCTCTCCCTGCACATCACAAAATGAACTGCAGATAAAGCTGCAGGCGACCTAGATGCAGTGTGAAAATGAAGTCATTAAGTTTTCAGCCTGGGATCTGACTTCCGTGTTTGGAAAGCTCTTCTGTCTCTTCTCGGACTCCTACAGGAACATATTGTGTCTCACTTCTCCAGGCTTTCCCAGAACTCTGCCCAGTCCTCTCTCTAATCAACTTAGTGGATGTCCCTATCTCTCTATAGGCTGAGAGTCCATAGTGTTTACACCCACAATTAACTCATTTTCAGGCACAACTGGGTATGCAGCTAGTATATTCAATGAATGACTGAATATCTCACAAGCTGAAATACATGCACATCTGTTATGGTTTAGATATAAGGTTACCCCCCAAAAGCTTTGTGGGAGACAAGGCAAGACTGCTCAGAAGTGAAATGACTGGGTTGTGAGATTGGGTTATAATCTAATCATCTATAATATAAATGATTGGGTTATAACCTAATCGGTGTATTGATTTACTGATATAAATTACCTGGGGGGTAATTATAAAAAGTGGGTGTGACTGGAGGAAGTGGGCCAAGGGGGGTGAGGCCTGGGGGTTTTTGTTTTGTCCCTGTTGAGTGAAGCTCTCTGTTCCTTGGTTGTCAGGTCCTGAGCTGCTCTCCTCCGCCAAGCCCTCCCTCCATGATGTTCTGCCTCACCTCAGGCCAGAGCTGTGGAGTTGGCCAACCATGAACTGAATCTCTGAGACCATGAGCCCAAATAAACTTTTCCTCCTCTATATTCTTCTTGTCCCTTCTTTTGGTCACAGTGACAAAAAAAAAATTGGAGTCAAACAACATTCATCTTTCAATGGTGCTACACATGGCAGGGTCCCCCTTCTCTCTTCCATGTTAGAAAAATAATATTCAAGGACACCATAAGGGAGGCTTTATTCAAGAGTGAGGGGAGGGACACTATTGAGATGGGTATGGGGACTCGCCACAATGGAATTTGCTGTGAAAGAGAAAGTCTGAGCTCTAAATCCAGCATGGGCCAGTGGGAATTCAGAGACAAAATCCTTGTGGGGGTTGCTGCATGGAAAATGAGCATACAATTCAGGGGTGTCTCAGTCCTTTGCTTTAACTAAATACCTCAAATTAGGTAATAAAAACAAACAAACAAATAAACAACAAAAAAAACAGGGACTTATTAGTTTACAGTTCTGGAGGCCAGGAAGTCCCAGAGTATGATGTCCGTCAGAGCTTGTGTGGCTTCAGTCCACAGCAGAATGCATAAGGGCCAGCCGGCTCCTGTGGAAGAGAGAAGCACAAGAGGCAGCCCTGCTTTCGGATGACGGATGCTTGCCATAGCTCTACCCTTCCCTCCTGCAGGAAGTCCATGCATCCCTCTCTCAATGGCCCCCCAGTCCTCCACCTGCTTTCAACAGTGTTACATTGGGTATCAAATTTCCACCTGAGTTTGGGTGAGGACAGATCCCATGCTAAACCAGCCTAACAGGACTGTTGCTGAAGACAGGTTAGGGGGACAAGGCCTCACCTGGGGGTTGGTGGAGGGAGAGGAACCAGATGGGAAGTGATGGGGAATAGACGTTGAGAGCCAGGAGTTCCTGATAACCTGACTTAGTAGGGTTCTGGCTAAACTGGATTTTATAAGGAAGAAGCAGGTGGGCTGAGCAAAGAACCAGGAGCCTGACTCAAGTTTGGTGGACGCAAAAATCTGTCAGTGATCAGGAAAATCTGTTTCAACAGGGTGGAGAGAGCCCTGGGCTCTCCCCTGGCTGGTCGAGGGGTTGGTGGACATTGTCATGGCCTGTGCTCCTCAGTGCACATGGAGTGGGTCTACCCACGCTCTGCCTCCAGATGATTCCTCTTTCCCTTCCTCTGAGCTGACACTCACTGGCTGGGCCCAGCTGGGCTCTGAGTCTAGGCAATCACTGCTGTGTCCTCTGCCACCTCAGCCCTGGCCCTGCCCCAACCCTGAGTGCTTTCTGCCAGGTCATTTCCAGTCTAGAAGCCAAATCACCATAACACCCTGATGATCCTTTATCTTGGGTTGGTTTAGTCGGGAGCTGGCACCAAATTCTGGTCCCTGAGCCATGAGGAAACCTGGGAGAAAGTTCCTCACTGACTGAAAAAAAAAATTGAGAGTAGATGTTCACTCCTGTCTTGCCAGTGGTCAGTGGTGCTGTCCCCCTGGTGATGTTCAGATTGCTGCCGCTACCTTAGGACAAGAGGGGAGAGCAGCAGGACAAGGCACACATTGAGAGTGTCCGGACCAGGGGAGAGAGAGATGGTCAGTGCTTGATGACATAACAGGTCCACACCAGACCCTACGCTGCCCTCTCTTCTAGACTCTTGCTTGTGAAATTAAACTATATAAATCAGTTGAATTCGTTTTCATAACTTGCACAGAAAGATTTCTTCCTGGAGGGTTCCAGTGGCTGGACAAGCTCCCCAGGGCCAGGGGGTCAGCAGGTGTGGACTTGGGGAAGGGCCATGAAGTGGGCATCGTGCCCCTGCTTTAGCTGCTATCTTAAACAGCCAAGGATAAAGCATCCTGCTGTGCCTTTGAAAGGAAGGTCCCTTTTTTCTTCTCTGGTTTTACACTTAAGAAAACCCCATCAACACTTCTTCTTGCTATTCTTTCTACGAGAAAGGGCAGGTGGCTGGGGCTGGGGTGGGTCAAGTGGAATTTTAATGAAGAGTGAACTGACAACCTGTTGCTAAAGCCGCAACTTGTCCTAAAGCTTGGAGGCTCCTGCACTTTGCCCTTGACCACCTCACTCACCTCGCCCTCTCCCTATACAGCATCACTTAAATCCCAGTCACAGCTAGTGTCTCTGCGGTTTCCTCCACTACATTGTCTCCTCCAGGCTTCAGGTTGACCTCATCTGGATGCCACCTCAAACTGAAAACATCCAAAAACAACCCAGGCACAGTGGTGCACACCTGTCATCCCAGGGGCTCAGGAGGCTGAGGCAGGAGGACTGCAAGTTCAAAGCCAGCCTCAGCAACTGCAAGGAGTTAAGCAACTCAGTGAGACCCTGTCTCTAAATAAAATACAAAATAAGGCTGGGGATGGGGCTCAGGGGTCGAGTGCCCCTGAGGTCAATTCCAGGTACAAAAAAATAAAAATAAAAATAAAAACAAACTCTGGTCTTTATTTCCAGGATCTCTTTTCCTTTAAGCATGTCTGGTTTAAGAAGCAGCAGTTCCAGCAACTCATCCATGTGGGCCGCAGTGTTAGGGTCCTTCTAGGTTCTGCTCTTTCTCTGGCATTTACTTGAAACTCATCAGTAAAAAAGTCTCCTTCCCAAATCTTACCTCATGTGACCCTAATTGAATGTCCATCTCCTCCAAAATTCCTGTGTTGAACGCCTCATTGCCAGTGCTGCAGGACTGGGGCGAGTTCTAAGGGAAGGCGCTTAGGGCAGGAAGGCTGAGGTTCCCAGACAGACCAACGCCACAGTGAAAGGGGGTTGGGAGCAGGCTCTCTCCTTCTGCTCTTCCACGTCAGGGACTGTCTTCCTCCCTCTACAGGATGCAGCATCCAAGGTACCATTTTGGAAGTGGAGAGCAGCCCTCCCCACGCCCCAGACTTGCCACCACCTTGAACTTGAACTTCAAGCCTTCAGAACCAAAAGAAGTGAATTTTAGTTCTTTATGAATTATCCAGTCTCAGATGCTCTGTCATAACCACACACACACACACACACACACACACACACACACACACTAGGGGGCGGGGAGAGGGATGAAGACACCCCCTTCTCTAACTCAAGCTGTTGTCATTGTCACCCACCTTGTGTTCCTACCTCTGCCCTTGGTAGCTGCCCAGTTTAACTTTCTAACCCACCACCCATAATAAACTTTCCCAGGGTATTTGTATTGCATTGAGAACAAAACACAAAATCCCTTTCTTTTCTGGGCTGTTCTGAGATGTACTCTAGATGTCACATGGCATTGACCCTTAGGAGCCTGGAGAAAATTGTCTGAGTCGGTGTGTGGGCTTCCTCACTTGGCCATTGGTGTATCAATCCCTGGTGGGCAAGGTCAGAGTCCTCTGGGAGATTGATGCAGCCAGAGAGATGGTGAGGGAGTGATCCATGCTCCGGTCACCCAGGGGTTGACTAAGAATAGTCTTTCATCAGCTAACCTATTGATTCCATTAAGAATTTAGAACCTGTTATGGTCTTACAGTATGGCAGCGAGCCCTGCCCAACCACTTGTACATTATTTATGGGGAAAAAAACCCAACTCTGCTAATTGACTGCTTTGTGAGTAATGTAATGCCAATTAAATCAGAGTTACTGGAAATGCTTTTTGTAGTCAAACTTTCCCAATCACTGAATATTTTCCGTGGTATCTGTCCACGTGGCAATAAACAACTCCTTATCCAAGCTAGAAACGGGATGTGCCACTAAAATCAAATAAAGTTTTGGGAAAGTTTTCCAAATGTCTGAAAAGGCAATTCTGCTGTCTCTCTCTTTAAATGTAATTGAAATGCAGCGAGTGGGAGCCCACAGGGACTCTGCTGGTGTCCAGATGGACAGTTCTGCTTCTCCTGATGATGAGCTGTACTATTGAAAATTAATTGGTATTTTCAGCTGCGCTGGGTTGTCAGCCAGCTCACAAATAGAGCTGATGCTTTAGTATTCACAAAACATTCATCCTCAAGCTCTAACTCCAAATTAATAATTTGTTTCAACTCATGCCTCAACGTTTAAACTTTTAAAAAAATCACATGAAGTGTAAAAAGTTGACCAAATAGTAACGAAGCCATCTTTAAATAAATAATTGCTGATATTTCTGACCTATGCAAAATGCTGTATTGGGGAAAATGCTGAGAACATAGGAAATTCCAGCTAAATATTAAGCTGAAATGTCTACAAATCCAAAATATTTTAAGTTTGTCTATCTTTGGAAGATTAATAGAGGAAAAATAAAACCAAGACATTTTAAAAACCAAATTGGACAATTCATGCTCATTATGTTGTTATATAAAAGTTATTCAGATTTTATGAATATTACTTAGTATCTATGCCAACTTTATATGCTATATCCCTAAACAATCTGTTTAGGTTTGAATATTTGCACATTTAAGCATCTTATATAAATGGAAACTTTGTGGTCACATATTCTTGTGCAGAAATACTTCTTTTATTTAATATTATGTTTCAGGTTTTCATGGACATTGCTTCTTATAGCTGCAATTTGTTCTTTTTCATTACTGTATATTATTCTATTGCACACATATCCACACATATCTCTTCCACCTAACTGGTGATGTGCACTTCATCCTTTCCATTCATTTGATTAAAGCAAATAATGTTGCAGCAAACATCTGTGTACATATCTCCTGACACTGCAAGTTTCCCTTGAGGGTAAAAATCTTTGAAAGATTTCTGTGGTAGGGTTTATACAACTTTTGGCTTGTAAAAGTTCTTGTATCCCTGGATACTCCTATAGAATGTGCATCCAGGTTGCTCCACATCTTCCTCAAGACTTGATGCTGCCCAACTCTCCACTACTTGGGGATCTGATTGGTGCCTGATTGGAAAATTAACAATTAATTGTCAGAATCCACCTTCATACACTAAACCAATAGTTACAAAGTTTCATAATCTAGGAGAGAGATTGTTCAAAACTTTCAGAGATGCAATTCATTTTAACTTTTCAAAAAAATATTTAGCCCATTTTATGTGTAAGTCACTTTCTCTCTCCACACCTCAGCTTCTATGTCTTTAAAGCAGAGGTACAGGTTGAGTATTCACAATGTTCGAGACCACAAATGTTTCAAGTTTTGATTTTTTAAAATTTTGGAATATGTGCATGTACGAAGATATCTTGGGGATAGGACACAAGCCCAAACAAAAGTTCATTAACGTTTTATATACACATTGTAGAGAATCAGAGGTAACTGTGTTACTATTACTGTCCTTGATGGAGTCTGCCTGCAAATGGGAAATTCTGTCAAGGTATAGATAGGTAACAGCGAACATGCTTGAAAACGAGGTGTCTGCTGTCCTTGGGAGGACTTGCCTGCAAACAGGATGTTCTGCCAAGTGGACTAAGAGGGCGCTGAGAAAATTTTTTTATCTGTTCTAAACAAAGAGCAGAGCTCAGCATACTCTAGGTCAAGAGTAGATTAGCCATGAGAAGCGGGTCACTTCTGATTAGAAAGTAAAACTTCTGTATGCTATGTTTAATTAACTGAAAGACCTGATTCATTGATGTTGGAAGTCTGCCTTCTTTGTTCACAATACTAGAAAAAGATTGCTTGTACACAATAAAGGACTTTTTTTCTGCTGCTGCTTTGCTTGCTCTGCTTCTTCTTCTTTCTTTTCCCATTTCTGACCTGCAAGTGAATTACTACAACACACATAACCAGGGGATAATTTTATACAATATGTTTAGGGTGCCTGCATTTTGACTATAAGGCATCACATGAGGTGTGGGGTTTTCCACTTGGGCACTATGTCAATGCTCAAAAAATTTCAAATTCTGCATTTCAGATTTTCTTTTACTTCCTACCTAGGGATCCTGAGATAACCCAACTTGAATGTGAATATGGAGCATAGGGATAGTCATGATAAATCACGTTATTGCTATTAAGTGAGGCCTTAGAGTACAATTTAAGGTGCAGGAAGAATCCCCAAATGTGAAAGGTGAGAAGTCAGCTGAGAGCTTTCAGAGCTCACAGTGACTTGACCACACGCAGCCTGTCAGTTCTGCTTACTCCCTAGGACCTGGTAAGGTGCCAGGCGCAGAAGTGGTCTCAGCTTCCCCCTGGCGGACTCTGGTACACTGTGCCAGATGATAGAATATTCTCTATGGCTCTGAGATCCTTTCCAGATGTTTTAATGTATAGGTTTGTATCAATGGGGCGGGGGGTGATGGGATGACAGATCAGCAGATGGCTGCATTGAACACACAGTCTAGGGCTGGGCTGGGGCTCAGTGGCAGAGCCTTGCCTGGCATGTGTGAGGCACTGGGTTCAGTTCTCAGCACCACATATAAATAAATAAAACAAAGTCCATCAACAACTGAAAAAGAGAGAAAGAAAGAAAATATAGTCTAAAGCTCTCAGTTCCCAAGAGGAGGGTCGCACCATACCACACAAGCCCTCATTGGGAATCACTACGTTGATCAGGAGCAAAAGAGGAGAAAAATGTGGGAAAAGACCTTCATAATGGTTTCCTGGGGAAGCAGTGGGTGAGGAAGGGTGAGCAGGTCTTGTCCTGGCTGGTTTGGGTCATCAGTGAGTGCTGGGGCGTGGGGACTGTCTGCAGTTGTCTGGTAACCTGACTCCGGGATGATTTAGGATGGGGGAATAGTGACTTGAGGTGTGACGGTTTGATAGGGAGATGGTTACAGGGGCTGTGGGCTCTGGATTGGCTGGTTTGCATATGTAGGGCTTCTGAGTGAGCGTTGGCTGTCTCTGTGAAGGGGGAATCTGACCCAGGGCCACAGCATCAGGAAGATTGACTTTCACCTTGACCCTCTGTCTGCTGAGTACTGTGTTTTCCTACTCTAACCTTTGCTTCCAATAAGTCTTTGCCAATAGGTTTTGGAACCATAACCTTTGGGGCTGCTGGGTCAAGGAGTCCCAGAAATCATGCTTCTTCACTCTCTGGCCATCTTATCTGCTCCTCTTCATATGGCCTTGGGTCTGCAGCCAGGGGTGAGGCTGAAGGACCCAGGTCTGTTCAATTGTATTGTAAGACACCCTGCTCCCCAGGGTGAAGGGACGTCAGTTTCCTCATTGGCATCTCGCCTTATGGTTTTTAAATTCCCTTGAACAGAATGAATAGGGCCCCCACCATTGGGCAAGGGGCTGATCTTTCTAGCACAGAGAGCCCCACTCTAAGATCACACCGGCCAGCCAGGTTGCCCTAAGTAATTTTATTAAGACTTTCCATCAATGCTTCACACAAAGACATTCCTACAGGCATGACATCTCAGAGGTGGACACAATTTTTGTATTTCTGAGTTAATATTTTAATGCATTGACATATATGCTGTCCAATTCTCCATCTGACAAAGGTGATCTCAGACTCCAGGGAAGGGGGCAGAGGTCTATGGCTGACATGTTGAAGCAGTGCTAATGGATTTTGGAATGAAAAAGACCCAGCCAAAGGCTGACAACAGACTTAGATATTGCAACATGCCCAATCTGAGTGCTGTATTTGCCTGCACGCACCACTGCGAGCGACACTGGGACAGATTACCAATAGAATATGGGGAAGTCCTATGAAAAAGAAGCTGAGATTTACTCACTGACACTAAATGAAATATGACATGATCACATAATCTAGATAGGATCTTGATACTCAAAAAGAATTTGAAAAATTGGTGGGAAAACTAAAATTGAAACATACACATGTGTTCTGTGGGCAAAACCATCAAGGTTGTAGGATTAAGGAAGATTGAGCCACACTGCCAGATATTCCCAATTCCATAGTCTCCTTTCCTAGGAAGTTTATGGAGAGTGGTTAAATAACATTTAAATCTTGATTCTTCCCATGAATCAAATCCATTTTTTAAAAATGGAAGCATATACTAACTTTGAAATATCTTATCGAGCTTGCTATTCTTAACATCTATCACAATGCCCAATATATAATAGAGTCTCTGTAAATGTTTATAGAGTATGAATGGATGGATGGATGGATGGAAGTTGGATAACTTAATATTTTTTTTACTCATCTATTTCTCCTTTAGCTCTAAATACTTCTTCCTTTTATATAAGTTTCTATTAAGTTTAATGGACCAAAAATGATTTCAATAAAAACTTTACCTGAAATGATGTATTAAACTTGTCCCTAACCTCCCAAGTAAGATGGCGGAGACTTCAACTCCTGCAGGTTGCGCAGGGATAATATCTAGTGACTATTGACTCTTTCTGTGTTCTTCAACAGCAGCTTCCATTGGAGAGAAGTTCTCCCTCCTTTTAATGTTATGGAGAAGAAATCACTTTTTAATTTCATTCTACAGATAAAAATTAAAATATTAACCACAGGAGAGATCCACCCGAGTTTCCTAGACATTCTTGGAGCACTTCCCAGTTTTGTCTTCTGAGGATTGGGATGGAGGACACGTAGGAAGAGGCTTCTGGTTGGTGGATTGGAGAAGAAGGCAGGTTCATTACCTGAGGACAGGAGGATGGCCAGTTAGGGTTGGGCCAGGCTAACTTTGCATCTCTGGGTCCAGCAGTGAAAGAAGCATCAGTGTTACCAGCACCAACCACACCTGCCAAAGGTCACTGAACGTACATTAGGGAACATCCTCTTGGACTTAATGCTGGTCCTCCCTTGGAGCTTCTTGAGATCAAACGTGTTCAAATATTCAAAGATGCTCTTTGCAGGGCAAGCAGTACCTGGGATTGAACTCAGGGGCACGTGACCACTGAACCACCTCCCCAGCCTGTTTTGTATTTTATTTAGAGACAGGGTCTCACTGAGTTGCTTAGTGCCTCACTGTTGCTGAGGCTGGCCTTGAACTTGTGATCCTTCTGCCTCAGCCTCCAGAGCAGCTGGGATTACAGGCGTGCATGACTGCACCTGGCTCAAAGATGCTCTTTGAATATGCTAAGATGACAGCACGGATGTCATACATCCTTCTTGTCACGCCAGATTTCCTTTAGCTTCTGCTAGGCTAAGTGGTGTGTCCAAGCTGGCAGGATTGTGCCTATTTGGCGTTAACCAAGGACCTAAATAACATCATGGCCAGACATGCGCCGGCTTCGGTGGCCCGGGTTACCATTCTCTGAAATGGCCACACTCTGCTTTCTCCCTGACCTTGTGACAGTTTTTCACCCTGGGGTAGAGGATAGGTTGGAAGAAGGCTTTGTCTCCTCTGCTTCTGCAATCACAACAACACTGTGAAAAACAGAACCAGGTTTTTAAACTTGAAACTTGGATCTATTGAAGATTGTTCTGGTGGCTTTTGTGTTTATAACGGTTGGTGGCTCCTGAAAAAAAAACGACCTAAGGGCTAGTGGATCTGAGTGGCCACCTTGGCCAGGGTTCAGAGGGGGGCTCTGTGTGGTCAAGGTAGCCTGAAGGTTATGGGATTTTCTCTATGGCTTCTTAGCTTTCAGTGCTCTTTATCTAGAACACCCATATACAAGACACAAAAATATTCCTAATTTTCTCTTTGTTATTTAATGTCTTCAGTTTTGTTTGTTTGTGTGGTATCCAGGATTGAACCCACCAGTGTGCTTAACCACTGAGCCACGTCACCAGCCCTCAGTTCCTTAGGGCCTTCTTAAGTTGCTGAGGCTGGCTTTGAAATTGTGATCCTCCTGCCTCAGCCTCCTGAGCTGCTGGGATTACAGGCATGCACCACCGTGCCTGGCTGATGTTTTAGTTTTTACATTAACATTTTTATACTTCCAGGATTGTTTTGGTGTGAGATGCGACATGGGAATCCAAACGTTGCGTTTTTTCTATGTGGTAAACAATTTATTTCAACCTATGGTGTCTCCCCACATTGCCTGAACAAGGCATGCACCTGGACAACGGTTTACTAAAGGACTAGGGTGAGGTGAGTGAGATGACCAGCTCTTTCGAGTATTGTGCTAAGTACCTCAACATATGCCAGATTAAACCAGATGAAATGGCTGAGTTTTGAATAGAAAAAAATGACCATATATCTATAGTTTTTGTATGACTGAAGCTAAACATTTTCTTTTTGAAATATACTTAATCTTTGCAAAGACTCTGTATCTGAGAAATCATTTGATTTTGAGAAATCATTTTATTATCAAACAATAACTGCTTTAACTGAATTATGCTGAATATGAGGTGGGGCCCACCTTAATATCCCGAGACGACACTCCTCATAGACTGAAGGTGGAGAAGAGCCACGTAGTCGACTTCCAATGTAGAGAATTCTAGGTTCATGCAAAGTGCTCATTAGTAGAAAAGGAATATCCCCCCCCACCATGGGTCTGTGGATCCTATGATTTCTAAAACATAAAATATGATCTACAATGACACAAAATTATTACAAACTGAATAGCTTGTGAAAAATGTTTGCAATCTGAGACATGGAGATCTGAAATTTAGCGCTTGCTTTGTGAACTTGATTCTTTTCATTATACAGTTTTCTCTTTTGCAAAGTGAGATTAACAGCATTTACCTTTTGGAGAAGCTGAGTTTTAATGAGTTAATGTCTGCGATGTGTCTGAATGATCTCTGGCAAGGAAGAGACATTGAATTAATGTTTGTCCTTTTTCAACTCTTCCCTAAGGCAGTGTCTAAAAACCACCCCCTTCTCTCAAGACTTGACAGCTTGAAACTTTAAAAAAAATTGTATTTCTTGTATGAATATTGATATGTGGGCAATTTTCCATCACCGGCACTTTGACAGCTTTTTAATACAAAAGGACTGGGAGATTGCAATCCAGTTATTTTCCATGAATAATTTCACTAATGCAATGAGCAACTCTACCACCAGCGAGCTAATTGTGAGTCTTGGACTGGGACCATGACTGGGGGAAGCAAGTGCTTCTGTGAACCTGGGGGGAAAAAAAAACTCATGGGCCACCCAAAATCTCAGTAATAAGAAAAATAAAACCTTAGAGCAATGTTAAAAATAAAAATTAAAGCAAAAAACCCATGATGAAACAAAATACCAGCATTTTAGATGAAGGCAGGGTCTGGCAGGGTCAGGACTAAGGTGAGATTAGTGAGATGACTGTCTTTTTAAAGTACTGTGCTAAATATTTCAACACGTGCCAGATTAAACCAGATGAAATAGCTGGGTTTTTTTTAATAGGTAAAAATGACCATATGTCTGTAATTTCATATGACTCAAGATAGACATTTTCTTATTGAAATATATTTAATATTTGCAAAGACTCTGCATCTTAGCATTCATTGAATTATCAAACAATAACCACTTTCACGGAATTACAATAAAAAAGGAAGTGAATTTAATCCTAAAGATATTGGGGAAATCTGACCATCAGCCTCCTAAGTGTTTGGCACAGAGGATTCAGGCTCAGGAGCTGAAGGTAAGGTCAATCAGTTCAAACTCAGAATCTACAAAAGTAAATAGGACTTTATTCAGAATCTTAAGAATTGCAACTTGGAAAACACAGACTCAATTACTTTTAAATCAATGTTCCAAGAAAGGCCGAAAGGGGGGCACTAATATTAGTATAAAGTATTGGTTCATTGCCAGACAATAATAATATTCTCTCTCTCTCTCTCTCTCTCTCTCTCTCTCTCTCTCTCTCTCTCTCTCTCATATCAGGAACTAAAGCCAGAGGCACTTAACCACTGAGCCACATCCCCAGTCCTTTATATTTCTTATTTTGAGACAGGGTCTTGCTGAGCTGCTTAGGGCCTCACTCAGTTTCTGAGACTGGCTTTGAGCTTGCGATCCTCCTGCTTCAGCTTCCTGAGCTGCTGAGTTATAATCCTTTTATGATGAGGTTTCTGTTGGAGTTGAGGATAAGTGCTGTGTCACAGGACCTGTGTGACCATTACAGAATGCATCTGCTTAGTAAAAATGTCCTTAAAACAAAATTCTGAAAACCTCTTGTGTCAGGTAGCTTTTTGTTACTGTGTCAAATTGCATGAGAAGAACAACTTTAAGGAGCAAAGTTTTTTTTGTTTTTTTTTTTTGTTTGTTTTTTTGGCTCACAGGTTTGGAGGTTTCTGTCTGTGGCTGGCTGGCTCCATTGCTTCCAGAAGCAAATCCTAGCAGAAAGAAGTGGAGAAGGAAGGCATCTCACTTCATGGCAGCTGGGAAGCAGAGACAGAGAGAAGGAAAGGGTATAGTCTTGGAGAGGCTGTTCCCTTCTCTTGAGTGTCTCTCTCAGCAAATGGGCTTTTCAGGTCACTCATCTACATGGGTCCCATCAGGGTTCCTAAAAGGCTACCTTGGACCCAGGTGTCCTCTTCAGGCCCTAGTTCAGGTGCCTCACACTGACCAGCACACTGTGGATCTCAGGCTCAACTTCTGGAAAGGGGCTGTGAGCAGCCAGCTTGCACACTGCCTCACGAAGCCTTGAGGGTCAGGACCAGAGAGGGGTTTCATGTCAAAAGGAGAAAACCAGAAGCCCTGACTTTTCCAGTAAGTACTGATGGGTAGAAATGAGCCTGGCCAGGCAGACAGGTGCATTCTCACTTTATATTTGAGGAAACAGAGAAGTCCAGTACTCAGACGCAACTCTGGTATCTATGTTGTGTGACCTTTAGTGAGTTAATTAATGTCTTCAGCTTCTGTAAAATGTAAAACTGTAAAATGAGATAAAAATCCTTCCTACGGCGCGTGCCGTGGCACATGCCTGTAATCCCAGTAGCTTGGGAGGCTGAGGCAGGAGGGTCCCAAGTTCAGAGCAAGCAGTAAAGCACACCTGGGTTCAATCCCTGGTACCAAAAAAAAGAAATCCTTCCTGAATCCACATGGATATGGAAAACCGATTTTTGACCAAAGTTCCGGGGCCATGCAGTGGGGAAGGGATTTTTTTTTTCTTTTTTTTTTTTTGCAAAGAAGGGCCCTGGAACCGCTGGACACATGAAAAATTGAACTTTGCTTCATGCCTTGCAGCACACACAACTACAAACTCTAAATGGTTCATAGACCTAAAGGTAAATGCAGAAACTGTAAAACTTCTAGGATGAAACAGAAGAACATCTATGGGACCTAAGAGTAGTCAAAGTTTTCTTGGATAAGTTACCCAAAGAGGCAAAAATCCCCAAGAGAACAATCTGAAAAGTTGGGTTTCAAAAGACACTGAAACAAAAGTGAGAAGACTGGTGACGGAGTTGGAGAAAAGATTTGAAAAACACACACTCAGGCAGAAGGGGCTTTCTTGCTATCTGAGCTTGATGTCCAGCCTGTAATTTTATGCATGGTTTCCTCACCCGTACTTCGCATCCTACTCTTTAAAAAGCCTTTGATTTGTTTCTCAAAGTATTAAAAACAAATGAAAAAGCCTTGTCCTAAAATTGCTTTGGGGACATTCCCACTGGGCATGATAATACAAAAAAAAAAAAAATGCTTGTGCCTTGAGATGAGAACACTGTTGTTTGGTATTTGCATTTATTGCTTTTTCCTGGCTGTAACGCAGCCTGAAGACTACAGAGTGCAATTGGAATGCAATTAATAAATGGATCTTCTCTACTAGCCCAAAGCAGTCGAGAAACTGGGTTTCACGTAGTTCAACCGAGATTATTGTATCGTATGCCTTAAGCTCTGAATCTTCACTGATTTTCACGAAAAAGATTCAGAATGCAATTCCATTCTGATCTCCGATTTCATACACAGTAAAACAGACATGATTACAATATGTTTGAGATGGTTCTGACCTACAGAATGTAAAGGATGCTGGACTAAGGAAATGCCTCCCATCAAGGACAAGTGTAAAGGTCATCTATATGATTCATATCTACAAGTGAAGCTCTTTAATAGGAGTTATAGATTCTAGGGTGTTCTCTGCTGTATGGGCAGAGACTCAGGCTGGTTTGACCCTCACAGGCACATGGACACTGAATGGTGAGGAGAGTGTGGCTAAAATCATGAGGGGTGCATTTATCAGTAATTATCTAGAAGCTCTGGATGCCCAAGAGAGCATCGTGGTGGAGGGTTATGGGATGGTGAGGGGGATGTTAAGTGGTTGGGTTTGGGTACACTTTAAAGGTGCGTTTGCTTTCTCTGTGGGGGTACTTACTTCCCCACACAGGTCCCTCCACGTTCAGTAGGAACACCTCTGTGTTGGGATGAGCATGAGTTGTGGAAGCTGATTTAAGAACAGAGGGGCCACAGGAAAGAGAAACCAAGGGACGAGTTAGGGGCTCCTTGCAATTATGTTTGTCCCTGGAGAATCCTGGCAAGGATATCCAGCCTGCAGTGCCCCTGGGAAGCTGAAGGAGAGGGAGGGTGAGGCACACTCCAAACCTTTATCAACCAACAAGCTGTGAGTTAAGGTGCAAGAGCCAAAAAGAATCCTTACACCACCTTTTAATGCCTGCAGGCCCAGGAGCGCCTGTGCCCTCTGCCCCTGTGGTGGTCGCTAACTGACTCACTGTGAGAATCCAGCGGCTTTTCAAGGTTCTTGAGTCCTTGGGGGTCTCTGTCTCCTTTATGTCAACCAGTAGGTTGTTGAGAAGCTGGTGTCAGTGGTGGCGTCAGAGCATGGCCTGCTGGGGAACGAGGAGCCTGGTGCCAACAGTGTAGGGTTTAGAATTGCCTTTGGATGTTCAGTTCTGGAGGTTAGTGGGCCTTTGATTGATCTTATGCAACCCCGAAATTCGCACGGTGTGTCCCATCAACATGCACCTTCCGTGCTGCACTCAGAAGCCTGAACTTGCCTGGCACAGGCCTTTCATCCCAGAGACTCGGGAGGCTGAGGCAGGAGGATGGCAGGTTCAAGGCCAGCCTCATCAATTTAGCAGGCCCTAAGCAACTTAATGAGACTCTGTCTCAGAATAAAAAGGGCTGCAGATGTGGCTCAGTGGTAGAGCACCCCTAAGTAAAATCCCCAGCACCAAAAACACAAATTTTGACAAATTTAAAATCTTTCAGTAAAGATGACAGGGTTGGATTTTCACATTAAAAGGTGTCAGAGGGAAGTTAGAGCAGAAGCATATAGAACAGGTGGTGGTCGTGTGAACTCAGAATGAAACCTCATGAAATGAATTCCTAGAAGGTGGTGACGGGTTAGTTGTAGCAGGACAGGGTGGGTCTGTGGATGGTGACCAGGAAACGTCAGGAGGATTGGATGAGGGCTAGCCATTGACAGAGAGTTAAGGTTATGGTGAGGGGGGGATTCAGGGGCAGGAAGAGGATTTAGAAGAAACAACGAACTAATCGAGGACAAGATGAATCTTAGGTCTCTGAGAAAGATCCATCTGTAGATTTGTGGCTTGGCAGAAACATCTGGATTATGAGTCTATATTTAAAAGTCAGCAGGATATGAGAGACGAAGATAGGCCTGTGGATTGGTTTTAAGCTATTCAACAGCTATCTCAAGGTCCCAAGCAAAATAGGAGTGAAATTTATGTTTGGGGGGTTTTTGTGACAATGTTGAATACAAGTTGAAAATTTCGTCTGAAATCCAAGGTGCTCCAAATCCTGAATATTTAGTGTGCCAATATGATGCCCGGAGTAGGAAATTCTGCACCTGACCTTCAGCAATGGGTCACAGTTAAAACTTAATGCTAGCTGGGCGCAGTGGTGAAATTGTTAACTCACAAAATGTCTCTTTTCAGTTTCATGAATCCTAATTTCACACTATCCCAGTGGCTCTGGAGGCTGAGGGAGGACGATTGTGAGTTCAAAGTCAGCCTCAGCAAAGTCGAGGTGCTGAGCAACTCAGAGAGACCCTGTCTCTAAATAAAATACAAAAAATAGGGCTGGGGATGTGGCTCAGTGGTTGAGTGCCTGAGTTTAATCCCCGGTACCAAACAAATAAACAAACAAAAAACAACTTAGTGCTGTATGCATGAAGTATACATGAAACAAATAAATTAATAAATTCCATGTTTAGATTTAGGTCCCAACCCCCAAATTTCATTATGTATATACATATATCCACAAATTTGAAAAAAAATACCAAATCAGAATAATTTCAGATAAAGGATACTCTACTATGTTATATTTTCAGGCATAATGGGGAAAAATAATTTTTTTTTTTCAGGAAGCTGCTTTGATGTTTCCAGTTCTGGATATAATATGTGAAATTGCCGTGGCTTGGATAGTTTGAAATTGTTAACTCACAAATAGCCTCTTTTCAGTTTCATGAATCCTAATTTCCCACTATCCCTGTGTTTGTACGTTGTCTTTCATTGTTTTGGTGCAGTAATAGATGTTTAGATCTCAGAACTAACTACAAGACAGTGGGGTTGGGCTGTCTTCGTGGCTCAGGACAGTGTTTGAAACAATCTTGGATTGGTGGGGCTAGATGGGTGTGGGCTGAATCGTACAAAACCTTTCCTGGCTCCTGGTGAGGATCACACCTGAAACAAAGACAAGGGGAAAGCATGTCAGGTTTATTTAATTCGAGTTTTGTACATCACAGGGACCCTCGGAGCAAAAGACCCAAAGATGGCAGGGATCTATACATTTTTTATGCTTAGATTTGATGACGATGTAGACCTGTGCTTAGACGGTGAGCTATGGTCTGGAGGGGGAATAGACAGATGCGTCTGCTGGATTCTTCTTGGCCTCTGTGAGCACTGCTTCCCCCAAGGTTCAGCAGGACGTCTCTGGAACCAGAGTCTTGCCACCTTCATTCGGTCCAGTAGGTCAGAGAAGTTCTTTCTGGCCAGGTCCTTCACAGGACAGCAGGGAAAGTCAGAGTGGCCCTCTTGCTTCTGAAGTTCTCCCACTCTCCTTCAGTGCAAAACACCAGAGTTTTCTGAATCCTGATCGGTGGAATGTGAAAAATGGAACAGAGTCTTGACCTCTTCACTTGAATGTGGCACCTTGGCCACTGTAGAACTGAAAGCATTTGCAAACACGAAATTCAGCGGAATTGGTGTGTGTCAGACTGGATCCTCTACTGCCAGTGACAGTTACACCAGCGGTGCCTGGTGTCTGCAGAAAGTGCTTCGTGGTCATCAGCAGAAATCCAGATTCACCAAAAGGCAGCCATTGAGAAAAAATCATATGTTGTATGAGTTTTCAGTGAGATAGTTTTAAACACTTAGGGCATGGGTCTGAAATATCCTAGAGCTTCATCGGATAAAAGAACCTATTTCCATTTATTAAAGAAGAATTTAAATGACCACCAATTGATAGTACTGATAGCTCTGCACTTTCTTCCTCTATCCATTTGCAGCATGTACATTTACTACTGAAACATTCTGAGGGGAATTTCGCCTTTACACTTACATGCTAACATTCTAGTAAATCCCCATGCCCCTGTGACATGGCATCTGATGTAATTTTGCAAAAGAAATTATCAATAAACTTTTATATGTAATTAAAAATAAAGAGCAGACTTAATAACCAAAATCTTTCATCTTGACATTTTAATTCTTGTACACTTTTTTTAAAGCCCTTAATTGTGCTTTTCTCAAACCAACTAAAGATTTTAAATTATTTTGAGATAGCTTGACTTTCTGTGTGAGTGGAGTTGATTTTTATCATTGCCATTGATAGAAAAAATTAAAAGATAAGTAGGAGAGGGGGGGGAAAGAAGAATAACGAAGAGGAACTGGGGGATGTTAAAGAGAAGAAGAAATCAAGGCGTTTCCGACATTCTCATGCAATTGAACATTGGGAAGGACTCAGTCATTAAGTGGACAGATTTCCGAGGAATAAGAACAGCAAAATACCTATTTTATTAATGCAGAAATGTCTGTGTCTTCAGTCTCTGTGCGTTGATGGAGACCCTGAGGCTGTCCTGCAGTGTTCTCTAGCTTCTGAGGGCCACCAAGCCTGCAGGGAGGGACATGTATCCCATCTGCTATTCCCCCAGGTGTGGCTAAGGGGTCTTTTGTTCTTTGAGTTCCCAAGGAGAACAACATTTGCTTTCCAACAGGAAGCAATTCTTCTTGCACAGAAGCAAGCACTGGGGCTCTTATGCAGGGATCACACAATAGATGACCCTGACCCACCTTTTCTGCTTTTTCCTCCAGTGTCTTCATATGTTACCTTTCCTAGGTGAAGCCTAGTGTTTGAACCTGTGGCTGCTCTAAAACCAGAGGGTGACAGCAGGGGAGGGAAAAGAGGAATCAAACTAATATTGATTGAGAACCTAGCATGAGCCCAGCAGCGTGGGACGAGTGTCATTCTGTTTACAGATGAGGAAATAAGTTCACAAAAGATAAGCAGCATGCCCAGCCTGCACAGAAACTGCAGAGTAAGGATTTGAACGCTGGATTCTTTGGCACCAATGCCTTTCTCTGCTGTGTCATGCTTTCTCCTGTGTAATGGAAAAAAAATATCAATTTATCAATAATTTATTCTGTTTTGACTTCCAAATGAGATCTGATGTGCATATGCTATACATGATACCTAAAGATAAGGTGAAAACAGAAAGCCATTCAGACCAAGGGGAAAGGATTACACATGAGGCTAAGCTTAGTACGATCACCAAAATTATGGAGAGTTTCTAGGTCTCTGTTAGCCGAGAGGGAGGTGAGGGATGGAGGGTCCCAAGGCTCTCAGGCATTTCTCAGGGCCGACCTTGGGCTGTGATCTGACCTCCAGAAGTGCTCCAAGGTCCTTAGGGAAGATCAAATTCTGTTTTGCTGATAATGAACTATATTAGGAATTCTGTTAGAAAAGGAAAGCATTGTGAAAACCCAGTGAGTTTATGTGATTCTCCAGATTATGCAAATAGATAACGTTTGCATGTGCAAAGTACTGATAAAATTCATCTGATAAAATTTAAGGGCATATTATGAAATCATCATTCTTAAAAGTTTATAAATAATAAATGAATCTAATGCAGGTTAAATACTTTGCTATTCAGTGGTCTAACTTGAATAAAAGAGAAAATCTAGAGAATCTTCTGTCTGCAGTTCCTTAAGTCATTGTGTGTAAATACATTGCAGATTGGGGCATTGTGTTTAATTTCCAGGAAACTGTTTATATTTTGCAGGAGATTTAGGCCTCAATGTACCTCCTATTAAAAAAAAAAAAAAGAAAGAAACAGAATATTGTCACAGGGGTCCTGAACTATAAATTTTATAGTCTGATTACACATGAAATAGTTCTAAATATGCCAAATAAAGCATATTAGAAAATGCACCTAAATTGTGGAGATATTTTGACAAGTGGATAGTATTGTATTTTCTGGAGTAACTTTTTATATTACAGATTATATAACCCCACCTATTTAGTGCTGCTAACAAGCCTATATTGGAGGACTCTAGAATTCTCGTCTTTGAAATAAGGGGACGGAGGCAGTCCTGGGATGCCGGCTGGGAGGTCTGGAACACTGTGGGTGTGCTCTGTCCCAGAGCCTCTGTGGTCAGGTTATGAGTGAGTTGACCACAGTCCATGGAAAAGAAAGGAGATAAAGCAGCAACCCCTCCTGAGAGATTTTAGACCTAAATGCTAGAGCAGTCTTACATTCACGGGGAACTGAGATTCTTTCCTCTGGATGAAAAGTAGTAACCCTGTCCCTTTTGCTTTGACTGTTACATCAACAAAATCTTTTAAAGACTTCTGCAGTGCCAAACTCCACTTCAGGACTATCCTTTTATTTCAGTTCATATTTTTTTTCTGTTCCAAATTTTTAAGTTTAAATGTATTTTTAATCATTATTTTTTCCATGCTAATCTTTCTGTTTAAATGATCTGGAAGTAGGGAGAACCCTATACAGAGCTATAGGTGGCCAGACTCAGGCAGACACAGAAGGAGAGCAGGAGAGGGACAGATTTCCCAGAGCGAGGAACAAAGGCCAAGGCTGGCGGAACCCCGTGGGGACTGATGGACTGAGCTCACTTCCAGGCCACCAGGGACGAGCTAGTGAAGGATGACAGTGGGTAGACCCAGCAATATTCTCCCCTCAGGAGAAAGTAAACAGCTACTGCTAACATTGCCTCAAAGTGTTGAGCTCAAAGGTTTGAGAATCATATTGAAGATGATTCTGGTAAAGATAAGCTATGAAACAATGATTTCAGTTGCTGCTTACTGCTCCTTAGTTAGGGCTCTTTGCAGGTGGTCAGAGACAGGCTCATGCTCTGTATGTCAGGGGGCAGGGGGGGGGGTGAAGGCTTGCCCCTGGATCAGCGTCTCGGGCTCTGACACTGTCCCTCCCTCTCAGTGTCTGCAAACACAGGCTACTTCTTCTCCCTCTTGCTTTCCACTTGTTTTAGTCCATTTTGTTGTTGTTGTTGTTGTTGTTGTTGTGACCCAAAGACCTGCCAAGAACAAGTAGAGGAGGGAAAGTTTATTTGGGGGGTCAAGGTTTCAGAAGTCTCAGGCCATGGAAGGCTGGCTCCATTCCTCAGGGCTGAAGTGAGGCAGAACATCGTGGCAGAAGAGTGGGGTGAAGGGAAGCTGCTCACAAGATGATCAGGAAGGAGAGAGAGAGAGAGAGAGAGAGAGAGAGAGAGAGAGAGAGAGATCCATCCTCTCTATGGACAAAATGGAAACCCCAAGGCAGCCCCCACTGACCCACCTCCTCCCACCCCCCCACCTGCCTACAGTTTCCATGCAGTCTCTATCTGGGGGTTAATTAGTAACCCATTCATTCCACCTCTGACCCTTTTTGCATTGTCTCACATGTGAGTTTGGGGGGACACCAGATGTAAACCATAACATTCTGCCCCTGGCCCCAGGCTATCCCCAACTCTCTAGGGCCTTTGCAAACACAGGCTAGGGCTACTTCTTCTCCCTAGTGTTTGTCACCCTGTCTGGAACTTCTGTTTATTGCTTTCCTTCTTAGGACCCTGTGCCTTCGAACATGCGAGTTCCCTGTTCCCTCCCTACCTGGTCAATACTTGAGGTCAGCAGGAGATTCTGGTGGTTTGCAAAGTCGCTATATCATGTGAATGATCTCCGCTGGGCCGTGTTCTCCTGCTAGACCACCCTACAAGCCCACAGGGAGGCCAGTGGCTGCCCCCAGCTCATGGACATGCTGGTCAAAGACAGGCGGAGGGAGAGCCATGTGGGCATATCAGGAAGTCTGCTGTCACAGGTGCAAAGCTTTCCTGCCGAAGGCATCTACCAGAGGACAGCTCTGAGCAGGGAGTCCGGTGAGGGAGTGTGTGGGTCAAGTGCTGGCACACGTTCCCAGCTGGAGAGGAGGACCCCCAGCCATGCCCCGGGCCATGGCCACCTGACACCAGATCCCAAAACCACCCAGGTCTCAGGCCAGCTCTAAGGAAATTCGCTTTTCTGTTGAGCAAGCTCCGAAGTACATTTCTAGGAAAAGTGGGGTTTGTCCATTGAATGATAATGAATTCTGCTCTTCTACGTGGTTTTCACTGAAATAAAAACCCTCAGAGGATATTAAAGGGAATATCTGTATTTTTTCTTTTGTCTCATCTAAATCATGGGAAAAGAAGACCCTGTTTACTGAAAGGTCCCTGGAAGTGGCAACTGAATAACTATGTGGTGCTTTAGTTGTGGGTATTTGATAGCTCCTCATTATTTCCCATTTTGTAGAGTTTCCCTTCAGAGATCAGCACACCATATGCCTTTGCAGTACAACTCGGCTGCCGAATTTTAAGGAATTAAGATTGGACAGGAAGTGCTACTGGAAAGCCAACCAATGAGGTACGTATTAGGAGAGGAAGAAAGTTGACTTGTGCCGAGTATCTTCCATGTGCTAAGGTACTGAATCCCGAATTTTGCTGCATGGAGGGCTCACGTGAAAATCTTTCAAGAAAGTCAATTCTTTTTCCCATGCCTAATTGGCACAGTGTGCAACCCGGGCATTGGGATTTTTTAAAACTTCCCAATTAATTCTAATGTGTAACCAAGTTTGGGGACCACGGTGCCTAGTCATTTCTGTTTCTTATCTCATTTCACTCACAGAAGAACTGGTTTTGCTGATAAAGTCACAGAGGCCAGTTCATCACTGAACACTTGCCTAATGTTGAGTAGCAAAACGGACTGTGAAATCTGACCCTGCAGCTGCATAATTACAAAGCTGGGGTCCTTTTCCCCCTTCCATACTTACAGAATCTGTGGGGTTTAAGGCAGAAGAGATTGGCTGTTTAATTTTTCCACGCTCTAGAAACCAGTAGCAAACTTGAATTCATTTAGTGGAAGGAAAAAGTGTGTTTGTGTGTGTATGTGTGTGTGTGTGTGTGTGTGTGTGTGTGTGAGAGAGAGAGAGAGAGAGAGAGAGAGAGAGAGAGAGAGAGAGAAGACAGGGAGAGGAGAGAGACAGGGAGACAGAGAGAGACAGAGAGAGAGAGAGAGAGAGAGAGAGAGAGAGAGAGAGAGAGAGAGACTGGGCTCTTTTAGCAAGGGCTGACTTTTGACTGGAGGTAAACAGTGAGGACAATTACAAATTCCCAGGGTGCAGAGATCACTCTGACCTGCACATGTTCCTGGCAGCCAGAACTGCGGGAGTGAATGTCAAAGTTGTTTTTGTCATTTTCTATAAACATTTCCTGTTCAAACTGTATTGAATTCAGATGGTTAGCTAGTAGGACACGAGGAGTACCTACTTCATTAATTCCCAAATCACTTCATAAGCCTGTTGGCCATTTGGATAGACACCTTCTTCTGAAAAGTATCTATACAAGTCCTGTGTCCCTTTTTAAATCAGGTTATTTGTTTTCTTGCTGTCGAGCGCCTTTTATATTTTTAATATCCGTCCCCTTCTCAGATATACGGTCTGCAAATATTTCCTCCCATGAGGAAATGTTGAGCAAAGGGTACAAATCTTCATTTGGATAGGAGGAATATGTTTTTGAGATGGATTTCATAAATGGTGACCACAGTTAACAGTATATTGCATCTTTCAAATTGCTTTTAGCATAGATTGTAAATGTTCTCAGTACAAAATAAAGATGAATCTGTGGGATAGTGGATCTGTTAATTATCTTGATATAATCACTCCACAGTGCACACATATCATCACAGTGTGCTCCATCAATACATACAATTGTCATTTGTTGATTAAACATATAAAATCTAATTGTTTTAAAAAATTGCATTACTTGATTTTGGCACATTTATAAAGCATATTGTGACACCCATCGCTAGTTATTTAGCATCAGAGTCACCCTAATAAATGAGGAAAGTGAGTCAAAAAACAAATGAAAAAGCTTGTGCTAGGAAAACAACAAAAAAATCAGTTTCAGATTAAAGCTTGTGTAAGGTTTAATGAAAACAGGCAGGCATGTTTATCACACGACACAGAGGGTGCTGTGGTTTGGATATAGGGTGCCCCCAAAGCTCCTGTAAATACAGGAATATTCAGAGGTGAAAGGACGGGCTTGTGAGGGCTGGAACCTGTTCAGTCCACCCTGGTCCGATGGACTCACTGGGTGGCAACTGTAGGCAGGTGACCGCAGGAGCAGGTCTCACACAGGGATAGGAAAAGAGCTTTGCACCCCAAAGTAAAGGAGAGAAGCACATGGAGCCACAGACCTGGCAGAATGGTGGGTCACCTCTTTGGAGGCCAGGGACCTCTGGGATACACAGTAGGAATGGGCGGCTACATTTCCCCCTGGCCACCCCTCCCCCTCTCCATCCCATCACTGGGACGTCTAGGCACACGTCTGACAGTATTGACCGTGACCCACAAACCTATGTTCAGGGATTCAAATCTCATTTTTCTCGTACCTGTCTGATGCCTGTTTCTGGCAAGGGTTCATATTTATTGCACTTAATACAATCGAAGTTCATCTTGCTCTAGTTGGGTGTTAAAGTTGTCTCGACCCTCCTCTTCCGGTTGAATATAGATGTTTTCACTCTGAAGCAATTTAATTTTCATTTTAACCCTTTAAAATATCTGATATTGCCTTTAACCTGGGAAAGTCTTCATTCCTGCCTCTTCTGTGCTCTCTCCCTCCATTTCCACAGCTCTGTAAGACCTCTCCAGACCTCAAAAAGATGACACACGACACCCCGGAACTGGACACCTCAGATGGAGGTGGGCCTCCTTCCCTCCCCAGGCCATGCCTTGTCTTAGAAGCTGCTGTGGGGTGGTGTCCCCTCCAAACCTCACAGGAAATGCAGTTGCCATGACAACAGTAAAGAGAGGTGGGACCTTGAAGAGGTCAAGGAGCTGGGGGCTCGGCTGTTGTTAGGAAAGGGTGAGTCTGGTCCCTCAAGAGATGTCGGCCCCTCCATCTGAGGCTCCCCAGACTCCAGAGCTGGGAGGCAGAGGATTCCTGTTCACTGTGGATTTCTGTTACATCAGCGCAAAACAGACCAAGATGGACGTCCATTCTTATTCCCTCCATTAATAGTCAGTCAGAGAGAAGCCTTGGTTACCAGCTCCCATTTGAGTTTCTTAGTCTCATGAACCCCGGGGACCTTCACAACCTGAACTCCTAATTTAGCCATGATGCATATTCATATCATCTCTAGCTATATTTCAAATGTGTTCTCCTTGTCCTCCAAGACTCCCAGTGTCCGTGAGCACTGTGACCTATAGTTGGAAGGTCTTCAAGGCCGCTCTAGTGGCTATTGAAATATGTTTTTCCCGCAGGCTCAATGTATAATATATTGGTTAAGAATAAAATAGGGAAGTGAATTATTAACTGCATCTCAGTGGGTCAGAGCGGTGGGGCTCAAAAGCCCCACAGAACTCAAACTCATTTTCTGAGTTCTTTATATACTCTGGATATTAGGGCTCTATCTGAAGTGTGAGGAGTAAAGATTTGTTCCCATGATGTAGGCTCCCTATTTACCTCTCTTATTGTTTCTTTTGCTGAGAAAAAACTTTTTTGTTTAAGTAAGTCCCATTTGTTGATTCTAGATGTTAACTCTTGTGCTATGGGTGTCCTATTGAGGAATTTGGAGCCCGACCCCACAGCATGTAGGTTGTAGCCAACTTTTTCTTCTATCAGATGCCGTGTCTCTGATTTGATATCAAGCTCCTTGATCCATTTTGAGTTAACTTTTGTGCATGGCGAGAGAAAGGGATTCAGTTTCATTTTGTTGCATATGGATTTCCAGTTTTCCTAGCACCATTTGTTGAAGATGCTATCCTTCCTTCCTCCATTGCATGCTTTTAGCCACTTTATCAAATATAAGAAAGTTGTAGTTTTGTGGGTTGGTTTCTGTGTCCTCTATTCTGTACCATTGGTCCACCCGCCTGTTTTGGTACCAGTACCATGCTGTTTTTGTTACTATTGCTCTGTAGTATAGTTTGAAATCTGGAATCGCTATACCACCTGATTCACACTTCCTGCTTAGTAGTGTTTTTGCTATTCTGGGTCTTTTTTTTCTTCCATATGAATTTCATGATTGATTTCTCAAACTCAAAGTCAAGTGATTAGAAACAGGAAAACTGGAACCTTCCCTGTCCAAGATTTCCCCGTGGCGAGACGTGGCATCTGTAGGGTGATGTCTGAACTTCTTATTCTGACACAGTTGAAGTTGGGAACCTGTCCTACTCACTTCTCCGCTCTTCTCTCCTTGCTCATTATAGCAAAGGCTGTACCGTTCCCTGGAACCTATTCCCTGTAAACTTAAACTCTAAACCTGCATCTGCTTTTCATCTCCTGTATTCCTGCAGTCCCTCCACACCCTCAGAGCTTCCATTGATCCTCCAAGAGCTCAGTTCCAACACTGTTTCACCCACATTCTCAATCCATAGTCCTTCTGTTCCACATAACTGCATCAAACCAACCTCTTGCATTCTTAACCCTGGGGTTGAGTGTGTTGCTAGAACTCACCCACGGATCTAGGTGGGTACTGTTAATGGTTCCTGTCCTTGGAGAGACCAGAGGTGCAGCACTGTAGCCCTTAGGGCATCCCTTTCCACTTCTCCCTTGGTTCTACCAAATCTTGACCCCACTCCATAAGGATTACACACTTTTAATCTCATCCCTTCACCAGATCCTGCCTCTCATACCACAAGAATACTTTAGCCAGATAGTCATTGCCCTGCCCTATAGCAACCAACCCCTCATATCAAGATACCCACACTTGTCTGCAACAGGCTCTGGATCCCATCTTCTAGTCTCAGCCGTCTTGGAGGGAGAGACCCTCTGCTCTGTCCTGTGTGTTTCTTCAACCGTGCTTCAGATGCTGCTCATTTGATCTTTCCGTAAGTGCAGAATTCTTTCCTGGGCTACATGATCTCATGGGATGAGCCGGGCAAAGACATTCTTATCACCCTTCCCTGGGTTTTGATGTCTAGCATTTCCATTTTATTCATGGTATAGTTTTCTGATCTCTGCTGAAACTACTTACCAAGTTTGCAGGATGCTAACTTTTGGAGCCTTAGTTGTGTTCATTACAGTGATTTAAAATTCTCTCAAGAAAGTGCCTGTGACAGAGCGAATCCTGGTTTCTGTGATTGCTGGGTCTCTTGGGACTGTGTCGTCACTTGCACTCTTGAATGGCTTACAGTACTTTCTAAGTTAAACACTTTGCGTTGGATGTTGGGACTGAGACAAACTGTTTTTATGCCAAAAAATGAGTATGTCTCCCTCCTATTAGGCTTTTTGTGTGAAGTTTTATCTGTCTTAAGAGATGTGTGAACCATGCTTAATTATCTTGTGTTTTTAACAGTGAAATTATTTGGTTTGAATGGTTCATGACTTTTTAAATGTGGGTTTCATTGAAAGATTCAATATAATTGAATTGGAATATTCCCTCTCTTGGTTAATCATAGGCCTTTGAACTTACCTAAGTGCGTGCCGATAAGCATCTAATGAGGCAGTTATAATTCTCATTAAGTTTTAAACTAGCTATAAAGGTCTTTTATTTCTTTTACTTTTTA
Organism: Urocitellus parryii; assembly: GCF_045843805.1. NCBI lineage: Eukaryota > Metazoa > Chordata > Mammalia > Rodentia > Sciuridae > Urocitellus > Urocitellus parryii. Next base: position 283,737 of record NW_027551840.1, read on the forward strand.
AAGAAAACAAGCTATAAAGGAATTAATTCCAAAGTATCCTGCCTGTGGCAGACATAATGTTCTTCATCATTGGCTTTTGATTTTACCAAACACCAATAAAGCTCAGCAAGTCTCAGTTGGAAACACTTTCCACTTTTTAATAATGACCAAGTCTCAATATTAGATTTGAAGTCAACTTACTTTTTTAAACAAAAAATTATAGTCTTTGCTTTTCAGAGTAGTTTTAAGTTCACAGTAAAATCGAATAGAGGAATAGGAATCATCAACCCACACCCCAGCATATGCACAGCCTCCTCCAAAACCAACAGCACCAAAATGGGGTTTGCTGTAAGTAATCGATGCTGACTTATCACTATCAGCCAGAGGTCATAGTTTGCATGTGGCTTTTCCTCTTCATGTGGTACATTCTATGAACTTTGACAGATGTGTAATGGTGTGCATCCCTCATTATTGTTATACAGAATTACACCAGAATTGCATAGTATTATACTGCATAGCTTCAGTGAGTTAAAAACACGCTGTGCTCTATTCATTCTTCCCTCCTCCTTAACCACTAGCAAGCACTGATCTTTTGAATGTCTCCAGAGTTTTGCCTTTTTCATAATGTCATCAAATTAGACTGCTTTTCATTACTATAATGAAATACCTGGGGTAGGCTACTTTATGAAGACAAGAGGTTTCTTGTGGCTCATGATTCTGGAAGTGCAAGGTCAAGAAACCTCAGACTTCTTTCTGGCAGAGTCCCAAGGCAGCACAGAGAATCACATGGCAAGAAACAGGGATACATGCCTGTCTCTGTGTCTCCTCCAGTCTCTTTCCAACCAGAAGACATAGAATTCAATCTTGAGGGCTCCACCTTAATGATTTCATTTAATCTTAATCCCTTCCCAAAGACTGCATCTCTGCACACGCATCACTCCAGGCATTAAATTTCAACACAGAAGTCTCAGGGGACACGAGAAATGTATGGACACCATCCAAGGCTCCTTGGCTGGGCTTATATTTTATGCCTGCAAACAAAATCCTTCCCTTTCTTCAACACAAAGCTATTAACAGACTCTTTTGAATCATTTTCATCAAGTCCCAAACAGGTACAAGATCTACTCAAAACCTCTGATAACTCCTGAGGGTCGTCAGAAAATTGACCTTAAAAGATACTTAGCAGAGGCAACTGAGCAGATGCTAATGTTCCTGACCCAGGTCAGAAGTCCTTTGGTAGCTGAGGTCTGTGTTTGTCCCTTCAACATGGTCCTAGGAAGGGACTCTTCCGGTCGGTCCTGCAGATGCTCCCTGCCCTGAATTGTGGGTTGCGTGAAGGACTTGGATCCCACATTCTGCTGCCCCCGGAGGACCTTCTCAGTCACCTGCCCCCCAGCCTTGGTGCATCTGTAAAGTCGCACTAAATTCTCCCCAGAGCCCTGAACGGCTCCAAAGGTCCCACCAGGTCACTCACCAGGGAAGGCAGGACTACACCTCCTGCACTCAGGGAGCTTCTTTTCCCCACAGTTCAAGTTTCATGGGGGGAAAAGTGAAGCTTTCTCTCACCAACGTTAGGAATCAGGGGTTGAAAACAGCAATTCTCAGTGTCTGTGAATCTTGAAGTTCTGTTTTGACAGAAACTGAAAAGGAAAGAAGTTAGGAGGAGGCAGGCAGAGCTTCAGACTTAATGAATGGGAGTGGAGAGAATGTGAACAGGAGGTAGGAGCTGACATAGCTGGTGTTGGCATCACGGTCCATTATCCCTGAATTTAAAAATGTAGAATTAAGGGATTGTGGTCCGTTCTCCTTGAATTTTTTTTTTTTAAAAAATAGGAGTTTCCTGTGTGGTTTGCAAAACAAGATATAACTTGGAAGTCCCATTTGGGAAGTGAGGTGGGACTTCGGAGTATGTAAAATAGAGAAATGTCAGGAAGAAGAGGAGAGAGAGAGAGCTTGCTTCTGGGAAGCTGTAGATGAAGGTGGTGTCTCCTAATTGCTACCTGGAACTCCACAGTCTTGCAGCTGGTGCATGGATGGTGCAGGCAGGTGCACAGTCCAACCACGTCTCTGGCCCTGTCCTGTCTCCCGCTCGTCTCTGGCTCACACATCATGGTTGACAGCAAGACTCTCTGCTCTGAGTCAGCCAGATGTGGCTTTTAATGTGAAAGGAAGTGCTGGGAACTGGGTGCACTCTTCTCTTTCAACAAAGCTCATCTCTCAATTCTATGGTTTTGTCCAGAGCTCAAAAATTCTATTGTGAAAGTCAAAAGCTGAACATGAACCATTTTTCTTTTCTACTTTGCAAATGAAGACTGTGGGACACAAAGGGGAGTTTATAGAAGAAAAATAAGAGAGGAAAGCCTATTAGTTTAATTTCTACATTTAATTCTCTTTGTACACCAATTCTCCTGGGCTCCGTCTCTTGCCCCAGTGCCAACCCGTCTTGGACAGGACCCTTTTTTCCCCTCCTGACTCAGGCTGCCTCTCTCAGACAGGATATTCCTTTTTTAAGCCTCCATGGAAAACTCTCCATCATCAGTTTGGAGACCTGGTCATTGTTCCACAATCAACAGAACAATCATGACTTGGGAGGCTGAAGCAGGAGGAGCACAAGTTCAAGGCCAGCCTCAGCAACTTAGTGAGATCCTGTCTCAACATATAAAGTAAGAAGTGCTGGGGACTGAGGACTTAGCTCAGTGGTAAAGCACGCCTGGAGATTCAATCCTCAGTGAGAGAGAGAGTTGAAGTGCACTTGGCACTCCTGCAAACATTTTATTTTATTTTTTATTTTTATTTTTTTTGATTTTCATAATATTTAGTTTATTTTTTAGTTATAGGTGGATACAATATCTTTATTTTATTTTATTTATTTTATTTTATTATTTTTTATTTTTTTATTGGTTGTTCACAACATTACAAAGCTCTTGACATATCATATTTCATACATTAGATTGAAATGGGTTATGAACTCCCGATTTTTACCCCAAATGCAGATTGCAGAATCACGTCGGTTACACATCCACAATTTTACATAATGCCCTATTAGTGACTGTTGTATTCTGCTACCTTTCCTATCCCCTACTATCCCCCATCCCCTTCCCTCACATCTTCTCTCTCTACCCCATCTACTGTAATTCATTTCTCTCCTTGTTTATTTTCCCATTCCTCTCACAACCTCTTATATGTAATTTTGTGTAGCAATGAGTGTCTCCCTTCATTTCCATGAAATTTCCCTTTTCTCTCCCTTTCCCTCCCATCTCATGTCTCTGTTTAATGTTAATCTTTTCTTCCTGCTCTTCTTCCCTGCTCTGTTCATAGTTGCTCTCATTATATCAAAGAAGACATTTGGTATTTGTTTTTTAGGGATTGGCTAGCTTCACTAAGCATAATCTGCTCTAGTGCCATCCATTCCCTGCAAATTCTATGATTTTGTCATTTTTTATTTCTGCTTAGTACTCCATTGTGATGTGTCACCTTTCAAAGAGCAAGTTCCTTCAGCCTCCAGTGGAATTGTACACTCTATGGAAGACAATAGCATGCATGTCGGACCCACCCCAGACAGGAGACTCCACAGTGTTGAAATCACGTTTATTCCTTGGGAAATATTTTCAATGCTATATTTAACTATGTCTTAGTCATCATCTGCCATTGTTTTTATGTCATTATAATCAAAAGGGACATTTTAAATAAGTTTCTTACTTACCAGTAACCACGTCTAACAAAATTGAACTCTTTTAAAAGTGACTATATCATTTAGAGACCATAACAGATTGGTTAATTAACCTATAGAGATTGCATGTTCTTTTAAATTAGGCATGTTCAAGTTGTATACCTGTGTTTGGAAAGAACAGCTTTTTAACAATTATCACTGATACATTGGTCTTGACATTTTATGCCAACCTTATGTTTAAATGTGATATCTCATTATGCAATTCTAAAGGCAGGAAACAATATTTCAAGATAGAAATATGTCTATTTTTCTGTGTTTTCATTTCTAAGGCTGGAATTGGCAATTAGATAAATGTTTTCAAGCTATTTGATTACAATATTTGTATCTCATGGGGATGCCCAAATTAATGCAAATATTTCTAGTGAAAGTCTATCCTTCCTCTAAAACTATCTGCAAGGCACACTTGAAACATTTGCCATATATTCAATGTTTGAAACTCCTATGTATGATTTCTTCAGTGTGCATCATACCCTTAAGAGTCTGTCTTATTCTTGCGTAGCTAGTATAGGTACACATTTAAACTCAGTAATTTTAATAATTTCTATCTTAGAAAAATTATCATTATCAAAATCTCAATGACAAATAAAAACAGTAGTGATCAGATTTCAAATATAAGCCTGTTGCCCAGCACCGATTAGAGTATCTCTCATCCCCATAAAAAAAAAAAAAAACTTTAAAGTCAGCCAGGCACAGTGGTGTACGCCCGTAATCCCAGAGACTTGGGAGGCTGAGGCAGAAGGATCATAAGTTTGAGGTCAACCTGGGCCATTTCGTGAGACCCTGTCTCAAAATTAAAAAAAAATAAAATAAAAGAGCCAGGAACATAACTAAGTACCAACAAACAAATAAATAAATCTGATTTCCGGATTCTAAAGTTGACCACTTTCCTCTTTGCTATGTTGAATCTTTAAAATAAATACCAATTCCACATTTTAGCTTTATGACATGTCCAAGTTATTTATTTATTCTTTTGCTAAATAGCTTAGACCCTTTTCCAAGACTGACCTATTTTATAATATACTGGGAAAATATAAGTTCCTGAAAAATATTTTAAAGAGACATTTTTCTTCCAGTAATGTAATTGAAACCCACGGGAAAGGACAGCTGTTTTGTTTAAAAAAAAAATAGCAAAAAAATTGGAGAAATGCCTTTGTAAACTCTTCTTCCCCAACACAGGTTCCCCACTGGGAATAAAATTCAAGATTTGCTCAAAAACTCATCTCCTGCTGTCCATTGATATATCTTTCCCCTAACTGCTCAAAATTCATTTGCAATTTAAAATACCTTTGACCAAAGCCACCACGTTCTGAAATGTCAAATTTACTGCACTTTATTCCTTCCTCTCTAATTCTTCCAATAAATACACTGTCAGGCGCAGCATCCATTTCCAATTTCCTTTTAAATAAGTGGAGTCACTTGCAAGCAACTTCTGAGATTCTGTCTTTCAGGGCGCAGGGGAAATATTTCATTTTGGGGTGCAGGGCGGGTGGGCTGGTGGGTTTCCTCCACGAGGGAGGCTCCGTGCAGTGGGGTGTAGTGCTCTAATCGCCGGGTTTCACTCTGTAATGTTGGACAAGCCGTATTTTCTGAGCCTCAGTTCTATCATGCACACATTGGGATTATAATAGCGCCTTTAGGCATGGTGTGGCGAAGAGAAGATGGTCTGACACATTATTATTATGATGTGCTCCAGGGCAGACAGCACGTCTTGTTTTATTGTGCTCAGAGTGTGTTGCAGGGGTTGCACATTAAATAAACTGTTGTCATGCACCCAGGGGGGACGCCTGGCATGCACACGCCTGGAATCTACTTTATGGGGCCATCATATCTCGCCTGGATTCACTTCTGAACTCAGGCTGCCTCCTCATTAGGAGCTAGACAGCCTGATGTAAAGTCACGCTCTGAAGATGCTGATTGCCATGACACAGGGTTTGGTAGATGCTCTTAAACAATGGGTTCAACTCATCAGATTTTCCTAAATAACATGATGTAATTCTAACACCATGAGCTGGTCCACAGAAATGCAGATTCTTTTAGATTTTCAGTAGCTGGAGAGGTAAAAACTAAAGGCACAGCGTTAGAGAAAACCGTTTTTTAAAACCTTATTACTGGTAATTAATTATTCTTTCAGCTCTGAGAAAACTTATGTGTAAAAAATTTGTAAGAAGGGATGTTTTTTTTCTGGAATATGGCCCCACAGGCAGGCGGCAGCTCTTCAGAGGATACGGGCATCCCATTACCCTCTAGCTCTACTAGTGGGATACCCCATATCTCATCTTGTTTGTTGTTTTTTTTTTAAATATTTTTTTTCTAGGCACAGTTTCCCAGCATATCTTTTTAAAAGTGTTCATCCAATTTAACACCCTATCTCTCTGCTATGAATTATGGTGGTGGTGGGGTGATATTTTACATTACCTACAAGCCAACAGGTGTCCTGCCACAGTTTCAGGGATGCTACCAGAAGAAGTGAGACTCCTTGGTCAGAGACACAAGACTTCACTACTCAAGAAATAACACACAGCATAAGCATCAGCAGGTCACTTGTCTTTGTCCCCATGTCTCATGGGGTGACATGGATGGACTCAGAAAGGTACATGTAAACACAATGGATTTCATTACAGAAAAGGGGTCCTGTGGGTACAGTGGTGCACAATTGTAATCTCAGCAACTTGGGAGGCTGAGGTAGGAGGATCCCAAATTTGAGGCCAGCCTTGGCAACTTAGGAGAACCTGTCTCAAAATGAAAAAAGAAAGAAAGAAAGAAATAGAACTATGAGTTTAGGAAATCCCAATCTCTCATGAAGATCAGCAAGTATGTCCACATTTTATTCCAGAAGCAAATACTCATATTCTTGAAGAGAAAGTCTGGAACGAAGGGCAGTCTGTCTGTGCAGAAATGTGAAGGACCCATGAATAATTACTGTAAGCATTTTCCCTCTCCTATTAGGCCAGCAAGTCTGTATAAGCATGAATGATAGACAAATACTTTTTTCAAATCTGCTCTGGAAATCCAGACAAAGGTCTAAGTCAATCGAACAATTTTTTGAAATCAAGAGATGAATATTTTATATTCTGCTAGCAGCAGTTCTCAAGTCTGGCTATTTCAAAAATAGCTCAGCTCCATTAAGTCCTACTCTGTGGGGGAGGGGACCGGGCATCTGTATTTTCAGAGCTTTCCAGGTCACTTGAATATGTAATTGAGTTGAGGTGGACAATCACAGAGCCAAAGTGAATCTAGTTCCAAGCAGAATCTGATCAGAGACACAGAAAAAAAAATGAGGCCCTAAATAAAACTCCAAGAGATAGTTTCTGTCAGTGAAGAAACCTACAGTCTTTGTCAGGGAGAATTCCAATTGGACATTTTTTATTTCCCTTTTGCTATGCGAACTAATTAACTTCACTAAAATGAGATCTATGGTTTAATTCCTAGGTATAGAACTTATAATTTTGATGAGAGGCAAGACCAATTAATTCTCTTTTTACTAATCGACTGACATTTTGATTAAAGTATTTAAGGATGGTAGCATTGACTTTAAAAAACATATTTGCCAACTTTGCAAAAACACATGTATCTTTTTGCAGTTTTCTAAGATAACTGTGTAAGCAAAGCACATTTGCTTTCCTCCCATGAGAATCCTCATGGCGTGTCATTCCCAATATTTTCTTTTTTTTTTAAAGAGAGAGAGAGAAGAGAGAGAGAGAGAATTTTTTAATATTTATTTTTCAGTTTTTGGTGGACACAACATCTTTATTTTATTTTTATGTGGTGCTGAGGATCGAATCCAGCGCCCTGTGCATGCCAGGTGAGCATGCTACCGCTTGAGCCCCATCCCCAGCCCCCTGATATTTTCTTAATACAAGAAAATATTGTGTATTGTGGCTGTTTGTACATCTCATCTTTGTCTATTAATCGATATTTGAGAGAAAACAAACCCAACTTTATGATAATCTTCTGATATTGGTTTTAACGAGCACAAAGCTTCCACAGTTTTCTTCAACAGAGACAGCAATGATCTCGTACAATCTTGTTCTGATGGTACAAGATCCTGAGGAGGAAAGCTACAAAACTCTAATGGGAAAAAAATCGAAGAAGATATAAGTCAATGAAGACCTATTCTAAGTGCTCAGAACTTCTCAACTTGATTTATAGATGCAATACAATCCCCATCAAAATCCCAGCAGGTTATTCTGTGGATATTGAAAAAGTGATTCTAAAGCTCATATGAGAAGGTCAAAGCCCTAGTTAAACCCCCAAATATTGAAAAGCAGGTAGGCAGGACCCACACAGCTTCAGAAAGTCCTGTGAAGCTGCAGTGGTCAAGTCAGCGAGGTGCTGGTGGTGGAATTGAGAAACAGATCAGTGGGATTTCCAGGAGGCCAGAAGTGAACCCGTACGCACACAGGAGCACAGGTAATTCAATGGACAGGGGACAATCTTCTCAACAAATATGCAGGAATAACTCGACATCCACATGCAGAAATGTGAATATAATCACAGGCCTTATACCTTTCCCAAAAATTGAACTAAAATGGATCATAGACCTAAATATAAAATGAAAAACTCCCAAATTCACAGTATTTAGCATAGGAAAATGCTTATAATGTCGGTTTTAGCCATCACTTAATAGATACAACAACAAAGACATAATCTATGAAAAAATTAATAAGTAGCCTTCATTAAAATGAAAGACATTCCTCATGGCAAAGGATGCTGTTAAGAAAATATAAAAGACAAGTTGGGTATGTTAGCAACTCAGGAGGTTGAGGCAGGTGGATCACGAGTTCAAGACCAGCCTCAGCAACCTAGCAAGACCCTATCTCAAAATTTAAAAAAATATTTGAAAAAGGGCTGAGAATGTACTTTGGTGGTTAAGCACTCCTGGGTTCAATCCCTGGTACGAAAAAGAGAAGTGTTGGGGGGAGAGAGAGAGAGAGAGAGAGAGAGAGAGAGAGAGAGAGAGAGAGATTGATTACGAGCACAAGCTTGTGTAACACATAACAGATAAGAGAGTAATATCTAAAATAAACAAAGAACATTTAAAATTCAACAAGACAAAAGCAAACAACCCATTTAAAAATGGGTAAAAGATCTGAACAGACACCTCACCCAAGAAGTTATACAGAATGGCAAATAAGCATACACAAAGATCAGCCGTGTCATATGTCACCAGAGAAATGCCAATTAAAACAACACTCGGAGAGCGCCCCAGACCTTCTGGGATGGCCACACCAGACCTGATGCTGGTGAATGGGGGTCCACAGGAGGTCTCATTGGTTGCCTGTGAGAACGCAGAATGGTACAGTCACTTTGGAAGACAGGTGGACAGTGTCTTAGAAAACCAAATGTACTTTACCCATAGATCCAGCAATGGCAGTCTTTGATATTTACCAAAGGAGATGAAAAACTTAGGTCCCCAAGACACGGGCAGCTGTTGGTTTTAGCTATTGGCTTTATTCATAATTTATAGCAGCTTTATTCAGAATTGTCAACATTACGAAGCAACCAAGATGTACCTCAATAGCTGAAGAGATAACAAAAAACTGTTGTACCTGCAGGCAGTGGATTATTACCCAGTGAAAAATAGACATGAGCTAGTGAGGCACGGAAAGGCACCGAGAAAAGAGACACATATTAAGTAAAAGAAGTCAAACTGTAAAAGCTGTATACTGGAGGCTTCCAAGCATGAACATTCTGGAAAAAGACAAAACTATGGGGACTGCAAAATCATCAGTGTTTTCCAGCAGGACAAGACAGTGAATGGGGACAGCACAGGGGACAATGGAAGGATTCTGTAATCTCTCTCTCTCTCTCTCTCTCTCTCTCTCTCTCTCTCTCTCTCTCTCTCTCTCATAGCTGTTGGTAGACCTTAATTTTTTTTTTTATTTATATGTGGTGCTGAGAATCCACCCCTCACACATGCTGGCAAGTGCACTAGGGCTCAGCCCCAGCCCCAGCCCCAGCCCCCAACCCTCTGTAAGCTCTCATAATGGTGGATCCATGTCATTATGCATTTATCATAACTCACAGAATACACAGCACAATAGTTGACCCCAAAGTAACTTTTGGACCTCAGTTGAACATGTGGACACCTCAGCTCATTCATTGGAACCAGCGTCACAGGGGATGTTACTACTAAGAGGAAACTCCTGCGAGAATCCCCTATTCCCACTTCACAGCTGAGGGCCCTGTGGCCTGGGAATGGAAAGCCACCATGCCGTGGGCCCCTGCTCTGTGGGTGGCACAGACATGGCTTGTCCTCTGGCCTGGGGCCTAGAGCCCTTCAGAGGAGGCCCTGCAGGCAGAGTCCAGCCAGGAGCAGGGCCCACCCACGCTCCGGGTTGCTTGTTTCCAGAAGGGAAGAAATAAGGCTTCGGGTGAGTCTCCAGTGGGAAGAATCACGGATCTTGTTAGAAGGTAGGAAGGTGTGATTAGTGACAATTTTAGGTCCCTGCCACAAATTCCAAGGGAACCAACGGAGAGAGATGGCAGCTGCGGTCCTCACCCTGGGCCTCCCTCTGTCCCCGGGACCTTCAGGTCTGCTCACTCTGCCTGTCGACTGTCCCCATGGAGCCTTGACTTCTGGAGTTAGGAAAGACGAATGTGGGATTCATTTCACAGCTTCTGTCTGCATCCTAGGAACCGTTCTGTGCTCTGGTGGAGGTCAGATGGAAATCCAGGTGACAGCGGGTCTTCCCTGCACACGTGGAGCCTGGCTGTTTATCAAAGGGAGCGTGTTGCTAAATCTGGGGTGGCATGTGAGGCTGGATGTGCCTTTCATTTCTGGGCCCCGGCTGTGTGGCAGCAGCAGTTGGCAGGGGAAAAACTTGTCACCTTGGCTGCTGTTGTACCTGCTGCTCATCCGAGAGCAGGGGACAGATCACATTTTTCTCGGGGACAGGAAAGCAGGCAGAGGAACCGGAGAGTTCATTTCCAGTCTGGGGGTCAAATCCAAAGCCAGTTTCACCCCCCGCTGTTGGTGGTGTCCCTTGAGCTACAGAGAGCTCATTCCGTCCGGGGAAGCCACATAGCTTGGAATCTGGCCTTTGGGAGAAGAAAGAGGCACGCTTTCCTTCCCTTTGCCTTTTAACTGTTAAGCATGTGTCCCCCTTTCCAGGAGCAAGATGGAGCAGGGAGACCTTTTTTAAACCTCGGAACAAGAGGTGGAGTATTTACTACGTGGGGGTTTCTGAAAGTAGTTCAACTTTACAACTGGTGTCCCACGAAATGAAGAAACAGGTACTGAGGATGTGGCTCAGCGGTGCCCTGTGTGTGTGAGGTCCTGGGGTCCATCCCCTGCACAGGCAAAAAAAAAAAATTACATTGGTGACATTGGTTGACATCTCTTCCTTCATTCCATTCTCAGGGCACACACCCTCCCCATTCTCTGAACTCCCACAATGATTATTATGTGGAACTGAATTATATGCTGCCTGAACATCACAAAAAGAGTTTGGAAAATCCTGCTCATCATGAAATCTAGACCCTTATTTAGCAGAAGGAGCCCCAGATATGGATCATAAGGATCAGCGTCATTTCATAGGGAAGCAGAGAGAGCCCTTCTCGGGGTCTAGTCTAGGTTCTGCTGTCTTTGGAAGTGCGGTTTCCTGTCCAGCCAGGAGGGTTATGAGGTCCCTGAGAACAGGAGCCGGGCCCTAGACTGTGGTCTCCTAGGTGCCCCAGAGCCCACAGCTGGAGCAGGTGCTGGGGAGTCCATGGGGTTGATGCATACCGTATGCAGGTAGGTCTCTTCTCTCCTTAGAATTCAAATGGGACACATTTTTGTAGATATTCTTACAAAATATTCCATAATCAACACACAACATCAACCATTAACCCCTGAAATGGGAGGGAGCCATGCAGATTTGAGTTAATTTTTTTTCTCTTAAAGCTTTCTATAGACCATCATCTAAGGCCAGTAAAATATTTTTACTCTTAGAGGCCACCTAGATTCAAAACCAAACTAACACTGGAACTGCGGATCTCTGCAAGAGAAGCAGCTGTACATGATCCTCCCCATTTCAGAAATCCGGGAAGACACAGGACTTTGCATCCAGGGAGCCCAGAGAGTGTTCTTCACCCACCTGCCTCCTGCCTCCCAGAGCTCCATTCCTCATCCTAAATCCCTGGATCAGCAGTTCATCAGTTTTCTCGTTATAGGGAATCACCATCCCGCCACCCAGCACCCTCCTTCCTTAGAATGTATAAACTACAGGATCCGTATCCGAATGTTTCCTAATGCATATGGAAAATGGAAATCAGTATTCAGGAAAGCCACTTATTGGATTCAACAGTTTAATGTGGATTAATACTGTGAGGGTTGTCATTCCCATTCTGAGAGGGTCTCAAGTGGGTTTCCAATGTCTGTTTTCCTAAGAAAGGCCATGCGGCTGGTACCTACAAATGATTAACGTCCCCAGTTATTTACCTGCCCATTTATACTACCACCACCAGAAGAAGTTTTCAACTGAAACCTCAGAGCAGTGATTTGCTAACAATAGATCATGTTGTTTTTTTTTTTTTAAATCAGGTTTCCAGGCATTTTCTTTTTCTTTATACTTTTGCAAGTTTAATTTAAAAATCTCTCCTTCAAGTCTTACTGCCTCTAGTGTCCCATTTTACATTGCTGTAACAAAATACCCGAAGCTAGATAATCTATAAAGAAAACAGGTTTATTCAGCTGACAGTCTTAGAGGACAAATGTCTAAACAGCATGGCACCAGCTCTCACAAGCCACCTCCACTCTAGGAATCATGGTGGATGGCATCAGAGTGGGAAGAAGAGCCATCACATGGTGAGATAGGAAGCCAGAGAGTAGAGAGCCAGGCACACTCTTTTATTACAACTTACTCTCTCAGGAAACAGATGTCCCATGAGAACTATCTTAATCTTTTCCCAGGGCAGTGCCCACAGTGACCCACCCACCTTCCACCAGGCCTCCCCTCTAAGTTTCTACCACCTTAATATCACCGCACTGGGAGGCCCAACCTCCAACACAAGAATCCCCTGGGGATGCACTACCTTCAAACCATGTCATTGCCTTAAACAGTATTCTGAGGCAATTTGGGGACATATTGGTGTGTTCTTCCCATTCCAGAAAAAATCTCATCAGTGTCATTATTTTTAAACATTAATGGTTTACTGAAAATCCCATCTACACGAAAAGTTTCTAGGGAGGGTGGGCAGCTAGAAATAACTGCCAGGGTTTGAACTTGAGAAACACTAATTGGGATGGTGTACCAATTAAATGGAAGGAGAGTTTGAAGATGCACTTTGATCAGAACTGGTGATTTCAATACAGAAAAATTGTATTTCATATTAAAATGTTGATTTGTTTTCGTAGCGGGCTAGATATATGTGGTTTGTAGGAAAATAATTCCACACTTTAGATGTTAAGAAATACTCAGCAACATTTTCAAATGTAGCCTGCCTATGGAGATTTTTATTAGGCAGACGCTTTTAGTTTCTGAATAAAATATGATCTGAGAACAGAGGTTTAAGAGAGCAAAAAAATCTATTTTAAAAAATCTCTAAAATATGACATCTCCAAACAACATGCAGTAGATGGTTTTCATACAAGAACAAAATGATGCCTTTTCAACAGTCTCTGCAGGTCTTTTAATAAACAGGGGAAAAGGAGTTTACACAAAGCCAAGCTTAGGAGCCTCATGGGTGATTTGACACCGACTCTAGTTCATTTGTCCAGAGGTGAGTCCCTCCTTTTTCTACTTCCCTCAACCTCATGATCATCTGGTCTCAAACACAGTGGATGCCATCTCTGAGTCCCCGAGGTCCTACTGGGAGCGAGTATGAGCCGTCCCATGGCAGACCCACCTCTGAAGAAGCGCCTTCAGCTGAGGTGACTTATCCTCAGTCACTCTGTGTCAGGAAGGGTCCTTAGCTGCAGCTGCTACTTGTCCTAACTGGACATCATGCAAGATTTTAAAACGCTTGGCACCTTATTTTTTCCTGAAATAAACTTCTATTTGTTTTATCGTTTATTCAACCATTTAAGCCAAAAGGCAAAACAAATATATGACTTGACTTTCTGATATGGACATACTGATCATGGCTGGGATTGTTTTCATGGAACAAAAGTGATCTCGATGAAAGCTGAAAAGACTTCTGTTATTAACTTATTTTTTTGTTGTTATTAAGTGAAAAGTCTAGGCATTTGATTTAGAGGAATTTTTAAAAATCTCTTTCTAAACATTTTACAGACAATCCTCAAAACCACTCAGGTCGCTTCTACCTAAATTTAAGTGTGAAGCCATTTCACTGTTCATCTGATTTTTTTTTCTACCCGTATTTTAAGGGCTGGTGTTTGTTCCTTAGTTCAAATAACATAAGATTTGTCCCATTGTAATGAGGGAATTTTGATTAAAAATAAAAATTCTATCCTACAGAGCAGTGTTTTCAGACAATATACTATTTATTCATCCCATGTTTCAAAGATTGAACCTCTTGTCGACAAATATTACTCTAAAAAAACACATCTTGAGTTTCAAATTCTCCCATTCAGTCATGTAGGCAAACATAAATAAATGATCATTTTGCAACATAACAAAGGAAAAATAAAGGTTAAAAGGGACATTTTAAAATAATTTTTTTTTTCCAAAACTGTTTGGACTCTGTGGTCAAGAAAACCCTGTCTCAAATATTTATTCTCTCAAATTCAGCAAGTCCATTTCCATAACGTAGACATCAAGGATCAGAACCACAGACTCTAAAGTCATAAGAAAAAGCACGAGGAAAGTATGCAAAGCCAAAGTCACCATCTCTCCTCTCACCCCAAGCCGTAACCATCCTTGGTTTCAGGGACAGCCAAAGGTGGCCGCCATCTTGGCAGTTAACCAACCAAGCAGACGTTCTGTCTCCTCTGTTCCTGCTCTCTCTCATTTCCATTGAACTGACAAATCAATTTTACCTAAGAATACGTCTGTCCACTCCATAACCACCGTCAACCCCATGGGCGCAATGCCAACCTTGTGTCCAGCTGGTGCCCCTCACCTTTTCTGGATCCTTCCTGGTCTATGGTTTGAATGTACGCAGTTATCTTTGAGATCAGAATCCGATCACGTCATCCACATGTCTACAACATGCCAAAGGGATGCCATTATCCCAGTGCTGCTGATGGCTCACTGCTACAGTTTGGATCTCAGGGGTCCCCAAGGCCCGTGTCTTGGGGGCTTGATTGCCAGTCTATGGTGCTTCTGGAAGGTGCCAGAACTCCTGGAGCCTACTGGGAGGAAGCTAGATCCACTGGGGGTGTGTCCTCAAAGGGAATGCCTGGTCCCCAGACCTCTTCCTGTCTCTCTCTCTCGCCTCCTGGCTGCCATGAGGGGAACAGGCCTCTTCTGCTCTGCCCTCTCACCATGAAGTATGGCTCCACCACAGGCCCAAAGCCACAGGGCAAAATGTCCTTGGACCACGGAGTGAAACCTCAGAAATTATGAACCAAAATAAACCTTCCCTCCTTTTAAGTTGGTTGTCTCAGGTATACTACCAAAGTGTCCTAAGACTGAGTAGCAAACACACAGCCATCTCCTGCCCCAGCAAGGAGACATGAGCCAGTCCTGTTTGCTGAGTCACATTAATTCCTCCTCATTCTTCAGAGCTCAGCTCACACATCTGGCCTCGCAGAAGTGACCCTCCATGTCCTAGAGCCAGGCCTTGTGTTTCCAAGTAAGCATGTGGCTTTCATCTATAAGCAATCAAATATTTTGCCTCTACTTATGCATTTGATGAAACCCTCTCCCAGGAGACCAGGTGCTCCTGGAGGTCAAACCAGGTGTCAAACCACTCCCAAACATTTGCTGGAAAAATAAACAAACAATGTGAAACATCACAGAGCGAGGCCATCTTCCGGGTAATAGGGACATGGTCATGAGCTGGTGCTCACAGGGAGCTCGGTTCCAATGGCACAGCTACAAATAGAGACCTCAATGCACAGAGGTCACAGGGAGCCATAAATTCTGACAGAGAGGGACCGCGGGTGGGGAGGCAGCTCTGTCTGGACTGGCGGTAGAAGGCCCTGTGGAGGGTGCATTTGAAAAGAATCTGGATAGCAGTATAGGGACCAGGTAGGTCCCTTGGGCCAGATCCCAAAGCGTCTCCCAGGACAAGATTGAATTTGATTCTGAGTGAGATGAATATTTCTTTTTAAAAGACATGGTTTGCTGTTTTAAGACGAGCACTCAGGCTGCTCCTTGGGGAATTTCTAGCAAAGCCTGAGCAGTAAGATCACTTTGGAAGCCGCACTAACAGTCCTGGTGACAGAATCTGGATTCTGCATGTTTTGGGAGCTGGATCCTTCAAGGTGTGCTGAGAGCTAAGGCGGAGTCTGTATGGCCCCTGGCATTTTGCCAACAGTATTGATTGACAGGCGAGGCATTACTATCCACCTCTGCCACTACTTTTGAGTTCTGCGGCACTGTTTTGGAGTTCTCTTGGGGATTCCCAGGGATTCCCTGAGAGTTCCCATTGGTTGGGGAAGTGCAGGAGGAGGGATTTCCGGGAGAGATATTTCTGGCTGGGGGTTCCTGGACTAGCCGTGTGGCATTCGGGAGAATTCCCCAGGAGCCTTGTGTGAGTTTTTTTCTTGCAGTTCAAAAATAAAGTTTGTTCCTGCTTCAGTGGCTCTTGATTTGTGCCCAGCCATACTGTGGCAAAGGTGCGCTGATAGAGTAGATGGGGGAGGTAAAAGGGTCAACAGTGATGTGAGAGTGTTAGTCTTGGAGGAATACAGTTGACCTTAATTAATAGTGGGAAGTCTGGGGGGGGGTGTGAGCAGAGAGGGGCAGTGCTTCATAAAGGCTCTGTGTGAATGCATGAATGAATGAGCAAATTATTTAAGTAAAGTGTATCTGCCAGGCATTGTGGCCCACATGTGTAACCTCAGGTGCCGCAGTCTGGCTGGGCACAAATCACGAGCCACTGAAGCAGGAACAAACTTTATTTTTGAACTGCAAGAAAACACTTCACACACGCTCATGGGGAATTCTCCCGAACACCACATGGCTTGTCCAGGAACCCCCAGCCGGAAATATCTCTCCCGAAAATCCCTCCTCCTGCACTTCCCCAACCAATGGGAACTCTTGGGGAATCCCCGGGAATCCCCAGGAGAACTCCAAAGTAGAGCAACAACTCAAAAGTAGCGGCTGAGGCGGATAGTAATGCCTCCCCTGTCAACCAATACTGTTGGCAAAATGCCAGGGGCCATACAGACTCGACCGTGGCTCTCAGCACTAAGGAACTCAGGAGGCTGAAGCAGGAGGGTCACAAGTTTAAGGCCAGCCTCATCAAATTGGTGAGAACTGATCTCAAAATAAATAAATAAATAAGGCTGGGACAAAGGGCCTCTGGGCTCAATCCCTATGACCAAAAACAAAAACAAAACAAAAACAAAAAACTGAGATTTCTTTACATGTTAAGGATCCCATTAAACAGGGACGAGAGGTGGGAGGGAAAGGGAGAGAGAAGGGAAATTGCATGGAAATGTAAGGAGACCCTCATTGTTATACAAAATTACATATAAGAGGAAGTGAGGGGAAAGGGGAAAAAACAAGGGGGAGAAATTACAGTAGAGGGGGTAGAGAGAGAAGATGGGAGGGGAGGGGAGGGGAGGGGGGATAGTAGAGGATAGTAAATGTAGCAGAATACAACAGACACTAGTATGGCAGTGTAAAAACGTGGATGTGTAATCGATGTGATTCTGCAATCTGTATATGGGGTAAAAATGGGAGTTCATAACCCACTTGAATCAAATGTATGAAATATGATATGTCAAGAGTTATGTAATGATTTGAACAACCAATAATAAAAATTTTAAAAAAGGATCCCAAACATAGAAATAAATAACCTTGGCATCTTTTATTAGTTCAGTTACGTGAAGGGAGTTATGGGTGGAGGGCAGGGGTCTTGGAAGATCAACAATTCTGAAAATTTTTTAGGACTTTATCAAAACAATATTGTATGTTGTTCTGATAGCTTTATAATCATAGATATAAATTTGATAAAATACATATGTAAGTATATACACATATACATATATATATCAGCAACCATTCACGTCTTGTGGTAAGAATATTTGAGAGAATTCATTTTGTTACACACTCCCTTTGGGAAAATCACCTCTTCAGACAACTACAAAAAAATCTAAGAACTGAAGGGTATGTTTTCTAAACAGTCTACCTGGCCAATCCATTAGCTAGGCAAGTCCTTTATTTGGCTTTGGAAAGGTAAATATTTACTAAGTGGTAGTTTCAATATTGGAACCTGGTTCCTTTCTCCACAAGTGCTGATATTTACCCACTGAAGTTTGTAGAATGAGTCCCCCTGAAATCCCGCTGTTGACTTGGTGGCGTTGTAAGATTGAGTTCCGGGAATATATGACCGCATCCATCCCCCCCTCACCAGCTCTGCCAAAATCTGACAGAAGTACACCCTGGTTCCCACAGCCCTGGGTCAGTGGGCTACATCCACTCCTAGCAGAAAACTTTTTGCTTTAGACTTGATTCCCATTAAATAGTTATTCTGATGAATCTACCTGTAGACAGAACTATAATAAAATGGGTTCTGTTTTTTAAAAATGGCGGGCATAAATGATACCGTAGAGAATATAGAGAAAAGATGCATGAATCCCTTTTAAGATGCTGATGGTGGGTTCTGATAGTGCTGTGTTGGAACAGGGGAGTTCCCACAACCCACCCTTAGGCACGTAGGAGGGCTGGGGATGACAACCAAGAGCAAACCATGGAGATAGGAGTACATTGGTGAGAACCTAGCTGGGCATTTGTGTTTGTGTAAAGTAATGATGAAATACTGATATTAAGATTCTTAAAGTACTCACCAATGGCTGGAATTCCTAACAGCTACATCACAGGGTTTTTAGTGATGGACAGGCATTTCCTTTAATGAGAACACAGCCAACAAGCAACAAACCAAGACAGTGTGTTACCAGATGAGTATTTTTCTAGACTAACACTGAAATTTTTCTGTTTTTTTTTTTTGACTGTAGAAAAAAAGTACTTAAGATTAATATATTCCCAAATTGGCATTTTTTGTTTTGTTTTTGTCAGGATATCATGACTGAGGAATTTTTTGTTGTTATAAATATCAAGAGGTATATGTTTTTGTACTCCCATGAATGTCACAGAAATGAGATACCACATCATAGGGAATATTTTAAAACCAGACGTGACAGTTTTTCCAGCACTAACCATTCATGGCTATAGACAAATTAGCATTACCTGGGTGCTTGGTTGCTAAGTGTTGTGTTCAGACAAATTAAATGTTAGGTAGGAATATCTGTTCACTCAAGTAATATATTTTTTTCTCATATTTCTCAGAAGTATATTTTGTTTAAAAAGAACTATTGTTTTTAATGTAAGTTTCAATTTTCTTCCAAAATAAAATAAGGTGTCAATGGGCTGGGGTTGGGGCTCAGCCAGTAGAACGCTCCCTTTGCACGTGTGAGGCCCTGGATTGGATCCTCAGAGCCCCATAAAAATAAATAAACAAAACAAAGGTATTGTGTCCAACTACAACTAAAAATAAATAAAAATGATAATCAGAGAAAGATAAAAGGTTTTGTTCATATTGACTGGTGAATACTAAAGGACAGGTGTCTGTTTGCCATCCGGTTTCCATGGAGTGGACACACTGGAGCATCGGTTCAGTTCACATACTGCAAAGGATCCATCAGCACATTATGGCCCCAGCACGTCTAGAAGGCTTTACGACATGCTATGGTTTGCATCTGAAGTTTCTCCCAAAAGCTCACAGGTGGAAGGCTTGGTTGCCAGTGCTGCTGTGTGCAGAGGAGGGGCCTCACATCACCCATGGGCTGATAGCTTAAAGGGACTATTGGGAGATGGGGCAAACGGGGGGCCTCACTGGAGGAAGCAGGTCACTGGGAGAGTGTCCTGGAGGGGGATATTTTTCAACCACCTGCCTCCCAGCATTCAGCCACCATGAAGTGAGCATTTCTGCTCCACCACGCACTCCGCGCCATGATGTTCTGCCTCACCAGGGTCCACAGAGATGGGGCCAAGGAGCTACTGACAGAAACCTCTAAGCCATGAGCCAAATGCATCTTTCCTCCTCTTCAGCCTTCTCAGGTCTCAGATGGCAATGGAAAGCTGATTTACACACTGTGAATAAAGAGACCTCTCCATCATCTGAAAGGGCCCTCCGGAGTCGAGACCAAAGTGTGCTGTGGGCACGGCATGACATTTGTGAAGAGAGATAATATGACAAAAAAATGACCAACAAAACTTCCTTTTCATGAAATTGCTTTCTCTATTAATCAGCTATGGGTATATTATCCATTTTAACTGGAGAAAGAAAATCCAAATTTGAGGGAGTGCACCACATATTGATTTAGTTTACTTAACATGTACCAAACCTTAGGTACATGTTAAGTGAACTAATTTAGTCGGAAATTGATTTAATCACTTCAAACGGCAATTAAGCAACATAAAATGGACAGATTCAAGAGCATGTAGGACAGAGTATATGGGTTTTTGAAGTCAGGGAGATCAAGATTCCTGTTGGTTCTTTCCAACAAATTGGGGAGCATTTAAATAAAGACATGCATTCTTAAAAGTCTTCACTTTTGCCATATGATAAAGCTGAAGTCCCTCAGAACAATGGAAAACATTGATATTTTGGACCACACACTGGATATGTCCCTGGGCACAGAGAATCAATAGCTGTAGTTTTGCTCACTGTAGTGGCTCTAACAGTGTACGCAGAGTGACATAACCTTCGCTGAACCCTAAAGATCTTCTGTGTGCAGCTGAATTAGCCAAGTCACTTAACCCAGGCCTTTGAAACCAATGAGGACAGAACCCAAGAAAATCATGCTCTGAGAGAGTGAAAATGTTCAGAAAGGGACCATGACAGCCAAACTTATGTCCCCTGGCTTCCAGACCTGCAGATGTGTGTCGGCTTTGGCCACCATGGTTATAGGGAGTACAGCTCCAGCTTGGGTCTGGGATATCTAAAGGGGACACCATTTTTTTCATAACTTGTTCCCTAACCTTATGTGAGTTTTAATAATTTTTTAACCAGTCAGTAAGCATATTAAGATGAAACTGGTCACCCTGAGGTGAATGTCACCCAAGAAATAAATGCAAATTACGTTTGTCTACACATATTACAGATGGGTGACATGCTTTTGTGTATTTACTGATTACAGTCTAACCTGTCTTCCCATAGCGTAACTTAAGTCAGAATATTTAGTGGCGAATAGCTAATAAATTATTTCCAGCTATCTTCATTGGAGGACCCTTTGATAAAACATTTCCTTGGAAGATGTCCATTAATCCTAATGTTATCAGACTGAATCTGAATTTTCAACACATTCTACGAGATAGTGTTTTCAAAATAATGAGTCCCTATAATGTAGATCCTGATTGACGTGCTAGCTGCTATTACATTTGTGAATTCTAGGTATTAGCTTTGCTAAAATGTCCCAGGAGAGATGGGAGAGTCCCAGTAGCTGCAGGTCTGCTAGAGAGGCTGCCCCAGTCTTCTGTCCCTCTTACCCCTGTCTCTCTGCCAGGCTCCCCCGAGCAGAGAGCAGATGAAAATCCCATTTTGTGGAACCAAATTCCAAATCAGAGGAGTCTACCCGTTATAGCTAAAAACAAAAGTTCATAATGTGCTCCTTCAGATTCCCTAACAGAAAATAGGAGTTTACCAAGATAGCCAATTCCTTCACATTTGTTGTAGGGTTACTATTAGCTCCTGGAACCAAAATTTCCCAGAGATTGTTCTTTAAAATCTAATCTTTTGAGATGTGTCAATAAAAGGGCCCAACTGCATTTCCGCTCCATTTTCAGAGATTTCTAGTACATATTATCAGGTTATGGACTCAACAAAGACCCTTGTTTAGAATTAGCATTACCAGATGTATTTGCCTGAGGATCCTTTTTTTTTTTTTCAAATATAATCTGTGAGCATGCATGCGTTGACTCTATTCTGGAGGAAAGTGCATCTGTAAGTAAGTGCCCAGCTCTATGACACAATCGTTTTGAAAGAGGGTTTGACAGATTTCTTATAAAGTTAATTGTAGTTTTACTATGTGATCCAGCAATTGCACTCTTGGGTATTTACCTAAATGAGTTGAAAACTCATTTAATCCACAAAAAAAACCTGCATAGGAAAGTTCATTGCAGCTTTATTCATAATTGTCCCCAAAAGAAAGTAACAAAGTTGCTTTTCAAAGGGTGAATGGATACTTTGCACACTGGAATATTAGCAATAAAAAGAAATGAATTATCAGGCCCTGAAGAGATACACCAAAACTTTAAGTGCATATTTCTTCATGAGATAAGCCAATTTGAAAAGGCTACAAGTGTTTGATTCCAAACATACAACGTTTGAAAAAGGCAAAACTATGGAGAAAGTTAAAATATCAGTCATTGCCAAGTTGTGGGTCCAGAGAAGAGGGGTGAAGAGCTGGAGTACAGGGAACTTCAGGTCAGTGAGCTTCTGCATAATACTCTAGTGGTGGATGGGTGAGGTTATGCCTTAGAGCAAAACCCAGAGAAACAACCAACCCAGAGTGAACCTGAATGTAAACTCTGGACTTTAAAGATTTATCAGTACTTGCTAACAGAGGTGCCACACTAGAGCAAGATGTTAATTATAGGAGCAACTGTGTTGGGCAGAGTAGAGGTACAGGGGAAGTCTGAATTAGCTACTTTATTTTCTATAAACCTCATACTGCTCTAAAACTATCACTACTTATTTATTTATTTTTTTAAATAGCCTGATGTTTTCAGTGATTCATGCTCTTACCCACAAGAAACATTTCCTCCCAGGCAAAGGAGGTCTTTCCCTTTTTCACAAGCTATCCTCCAAAATAAATATATGTAAGAAAACCATCTGCAGACACACTATCCCAGTCCCTTTTGTGTCATTATGACAAAATAACTGAGACTGGGTACTTTATAAAGAAAAGAGGTTAATTTAGCTCATACTTGTGGAAGTTCAGAATTGGCTGCTGGTGAGGGCCTTGTGGCGAATTGAGTGACATGATGAGAAAGGCAGAGACAGAGACAGAGAGATAGAGAGAGAGATCATATGACGAGAAAAAAATCAAGAGACTGAGGGAATCACTCCCACAGGAATTTGCTACTTCTGTGAGATCTAACCCACTCCACAAGACCATCACTAATCTCTTCACAGGGTCCATCATGACCCATTGACCTCCCACTAAGCCCTCCCACTAGCGCAAGTTAAAGTGCAATCAGAGAGTTCAATTCCCCAGGTCTCTCTGTCTTGCATTCCAAGAGAAATATGGGTTTATATAGATCTTTTTTTTTTTCCAACTGCCTGTCAGTTACCATTTAAACACACTTTCTAGATAAGAATGTGAAGAATTTATTCTTTCATGTCAGGTGAAAAATTCAATAGTTTAAAATGTAAAATCCAGTAAGAAGAAAATAAGTTCAGAATTATTTCTTCAAAATACTCTCTTCTGAGGTCTCTGTCCATTTTCTTTTCAGAATGCATTTCTCTCTGTTATTGGAACGGATTCTCTTGGGCTCTGCTATGATTTCTCTGACTTGGAGAAATGTTCCTCCGTACATTTTAATGTTCCCCTCACCTCTTGGTGCCCTGGAGCAGCTGACAGGAGGCAGATGCAATATACATGTTAAAGATCTTCTAGGCAGAGTTCTAATCTCACTCTGGGCACATGGAGGGCTGAAGAAGTTCTGGGGAAGGTGAAAACACAAGTTCAGCCCAAGCTGTCCACGTCTGACAGTGCAGATTTTATTATAGGAGAAGATGGGCCATTCCTGAGTGTGCAAGAAGTGGTTTGCTGCAGAATGTAGTATCTTGGCTGGAATTTCCTGGGTGGTCTCTCATCCAGGTTGGCCATGAGACTGAACTGGATTCTAATCCTAGCTCTCTCAGTTCCTGGCTGTGACCTAACCTGTGTGCTCCAAAAATAACTTTCCCCTGTTAAATTGAAATGATGGTGTTTTGACTCATAGAGGTATTTCAAGACCCTGCACTAGTGGATGTGAAATCCCTCGCATGGCATTCAGAATTTTAAAAAATATATATTTAGGAGTATGGTGGTGCAGGCCTGTAATCCCAGAGATTTGGGAGCCTGAGGCAGGAGGATCCAAATTCAAGGCCAACCTCAGCAACTTAGTGAGGCCCTGAGCAACTTAGTGAGATCCTGTCTCAAAATAAAAAATAAAGGACTGGAGATGTGGCTCAGTGGCAAAACACCCCTGAATTAAATCCCCAGTACAAAAAAAAAGAACCTGAAAATAATTTAAAAGAGCTCTTCCTATTATTTTTACCTTCTATATTCCTTAGTAACCTGCCTAGCAATGATCTATGAATGAAACAATTGATTGTTCTCTACATTGTAGCTTTTATTGGTTGAGTAAAATTGTATTTGGAGTTTATAGCAGAAAAACGGGAGAATAAGAAAGGAGAAAATGGTCGAAGCTATTGTTATTGCATAGGTGAAGCACTAATTAGAATGATAAATTGTCTTTTTTTTAAACTTCATTGAGGCTAATTTAAAGTAAACTTCCGGCAGCGGTAACATGAATTGGGTAAAATATGATAAAGGATTAACTGGACTGAAATGACTACATAAAGTTCATGGGAGGAGCTGATGTTGGCGCTGATGTTGATGATGTTGGCGTCTTACCCTGTTCCCTGCCCTCTCACAGTGTCCTGCTAATCCACTTCCAGTTCCAGACTTACTTCTGCTGTGACGGTCACAGGAGAATCTCTTTGACCGTGACTGGTTTCTCTGGGCTGACTGGCTGAGTGTCCACTGCCATGGTCCAGTATGTCCCCACAGGCCCTGCCATGGGAAAGGAGCTCTGGTGTAAGTGAGAGCAGCCCTGCAGACACATGAGTGCAGGGACCCTTTTTCAGGTCAGACCATCTCCCTGTAAAGTCCATTCTTCTTGGCCAGTGAGGCCAGTTAGCCCCAAGGAGCCTGCAGAAATGCTGGGTGGTTCCTTTACTTTTTATGCAAGAGTGTTGTTAGTCATGCTCCCAGGAGCTTCAGGTTCTGCAAGACAGACCTGGGGCACTCAGAGTCTTTGCCTGATGAGGAGAAGATTCGGGACATGGAGGACCACGTTCCTTTCTTTTGTCATTTCTTTCCACATTGCTGTTTTAGTCCATGCCTGAGCTTCCTCATTCTTGGCCTCAGGCACCAAGTCCAGGGCACTCCCAAGTTCAATGACTAATTGTCCTTCAAGCTCATTCACATTTCAACAGACTTCCGCTCCAAGTCCAGCTGTGCTCAGGGCACTCTGCTAGGCACTTGGGTAGGTCAGTAAAGGACTGGGCATTGTCCCTGCCCACAAGAGCTATCAAATCAGCTGCCAATTCCAGGTGGGGTAGGAAGTGAGGAATAATAAGGAAATGACAAGGTAAACTATCAAAGTGAGATGGTTTTCAGTTCAGCGGAGGGAATCCTGCAATGCCAGATGATTGGCAGAGCTCTGACAGCTCTTTCTTGAGATGCAAGATGATTGGCAGCTAGCATCTGGGGAATTCAAGGACCATGGGACAGTTAATGGTTGTGCATTACTTTATGGCAACCAACTGCTTATTTAAAGACCATTTTAATAGTATGTGAGTGTGCTAAAAAGTCAAATACTCCCTCCCACAACTTCACTGAGGTATGACTGACATATAGAAACTGTGTGTACTTAAGGTGCAGGACATGATGCTTTGACATACATTGTGGAATGATTGCCATGATCAAGTCAATAAGTAGATCCAACACCCCCAGTGAGAATTTGGGTATGCATGTGGTGAGGACATTGAAGATTTACTCTCAGCGAATTTCAGGTATACAACACAGAATTATTAGCTATGGTCACCATGCTGTAGATGAGACCTTCAGAACTTATGCATCCTGAAGAGCTGAAACGTTTTACCTTTGGACAATACCTCTCCACTTCTCCTGTCTCAGTACTTGGCAGTCTTTGCTCCTCTATTTTCTTTTCCTCTGAGTCGAACTTCTTTCCAGATTCCACACATGAGATTATGTAGCATCTCTGTGTATTTGGCTTTATTTCACTTGGGATAATGTCCTCCAGGTTTTATGCATGATGTTGTCACAAAAGTCTGAATTTACTTCTTTTTTAAGGCTCAATAATATTTGTTGGGATACATACGTGCTACCTTTCCTTGATTCATTCATCTGATGGTGAACACTGAGGTATCTTACCCACTGTCAATAATATTGCAATTTGTATCTCTTCGATAGAAATATTACATTTTATTGGCTATGTATCCATTAGTAGGATTGATAGTTTTGTTTTTAATTTTTTTTTTTTTTAGAAATCTCCATACTCTTTCCCTTAACAACAATACTCATTTACATTCCAGCCAACAGTGTACCAGGGTCCCCTTTTCTCCAAACCTTCACCAACACTTGTTATCTGTCATTTTTTGATGACATCCACTATAACAGGTAAACGGTAATATCTCATATGGATTCCATTTGCATTTTCTTAATAATGATGGGCATTCTTTTCACTATCTGAAGCCATACATATATCCCCTTTGGAGAAATATTTCAGTAGATAATCTTGATTATTTTTTAATCAGGTTGTTT
This sequence comes from Urocitellus parryii, assembly GCF_045843805.1. Lineage (NCBI taxonomy): Eukaryota > Metazoa > Chordata > Mammalia > Rodentia > Sciuridae > Urocitellus > Urocitellus parryii. Next base: position 310,067 of record NW_027551840.1, read on the forward strand.
TCTTGCTATCAAGCCATTGAGACCCTTATCTATTCTGGATATTAACCCTTTATCAGATGCATGGTTTGCCATTGTTTTCTCCCACCCAATAGATTGTCTTTCACCCTGTTGATTGTTTCCTCTGTTGTGCAAAAGATTTTTACTTTGATATCATTCAATTTGTTTACTTTTTGCCTTTGTTGCCTGTGGTTTGGGGGTAGCAATCTTTGACCAAATAGCTTGAAGCTTTTTCCTTTTTTTTTCAAATAGTTTTACAGTTTCAGATCTTATGTTTAAGTCTTTAATCCATTTGGAGTTGATTTTTGTCCCAATGGTGTGAAATAAAGGATCAATTTCACTGGGGCATTGGGTGCCAGAGTGCTGAACACCATTTACTGAGGAGACACTCCTTTCTCCATTTTATGTTTTTGGCATATTTGTCAAAAAATCTTAACATCTGTGCCTGTAAATGCATGGGTTTATGTCAGGGCTTGTTGTTCTAGTCCACTGATCATGGGTCTGCTTTTATGCTAGGACTGTGTTGCTTTGATTGATTTTAGTTGCATGCTTTTAATTTCTTTTCCTTATGGGAGTGGTAGAAGATGTTTAAATCAGAGGATATGGTCCAGCTAGCTTTGTTTTTGATCAAGCTTGCTTTAACCCTCTGGGGTCTTCTGTGTTTCCATATGAATTTTAGAGTGTTATTTCTATTTCCATGAAAAGTGCCACTGGAGTTTGGGTGAGTGCATTGAATCTATAGATAGCTTTGGGTAGTATGGACATTTTTAAAATATTTACTTTTCCTGTCCATGAACATCGTATATCTTCCCATTTATTTGCAACTCTTCGATTTCTTTCATCAGTGTTTTGTAGTTTTCAGTACGTAGACAATTCACCTTCTCAGTTAGATTTGTTCCCAAGTATTTGAGTGATACTTTGGAGAATGGGATTGATTTCTTGATTTATTTTTAGATCGTTCATTGTTCATGTAAAGAAACACTACTGATTTTTGTGGGTTGGTTCTATGTCCTTGAAATTTACTGAATTCTTGTAGTCGTCTGTCATCAATTCTAGTAGTTTTTGTGGAATCTTTGGAGTTCTCTCTATAAAAGACTGTGTCATCAGCAACCAGAGATAAGTTTGCTTAACTCCTTTTGTTCCTGTTTATATGCTTTTAATTTCTTTTCCTTGGGGCTGGGGATGTGGCTCAAGCGGTAGCACGCCCGCCTGGCATGCGTGCGACCCGGGTTCGATCCTCAGCACCACATACCAACAAAGATGTTGTGTCCGCCGAGAACTAAAAAATAAATATTAAAAAAAAAAAACTATTTAAAAAAAAATTTCTTTTCCTTCTATATTTGCGAGTGTTTGAACTTCCCATAATATGTTGAATAGAGGTTGTGAGCGTGGGCAGGCTTATTTTATGTTGGTTTTCCCAGAAGCTCCTTAAATAAAGTATGAGCCTTGCATCTCTAAAAGCTGGATCCTCTGTTATGACTAGTAGGAGGTCTTTAGATATGGTGGTAAGTTATGGAGAGGTGGAAGTGTCCTAGAGTCCCGTGGTTAAGGCTTGGTCTTTTTGTGTCCTTGGCTGTGACTTTCACAAGTGCTTTTCACCACCTGTACCCCTTAGGTTACAGAGTGATGGACTTAGATATTTCCCTACCCTGACTTGGTTAAGTTCCAGTGAAATGTCCTGTGGGCTGTGGGGACACAGAACACTCTAATAGTATATCAAAATGATTTCTTAAACCCCCTGCTGCCTAGGTAAGTTTTCTCTGATGTTAAGAACCTTGAGAGGGATTTAGAGGTAAAAGTCATGAATTGATAAGGCTCCAAAGAAACTGGACTTAGTTATTTGTAGCTTTTTAACTATTCTACATTGGGCCTATAGAAGTTCATCAATCACAGTTTGAGTTTTTCTATATTTCTTAGATCTAGCACCTTCTGCTCCCAGTAAGCTATGGTTCTCTGTATTCACCCATCTCTCTGGTTTTGAGGGTTTAGATTTGCCTTGTGAAATCAGTTCTGTGATGGATCTTAGTTGCTGATTTTCAGTTTGTTCTGCTTTATTATTAGGAGGGTGGGAATGACAACTTCCAAGTTCTTCATATAAAGGAGCAGAGATCAGAAGTCTGGGATTTTTAGTAAAATTACCTAGATGTGAATCCTCTCTGTTCTTTTGCAGTGCACCTTCAGCAAGTTACTGAACCATTAATCTGTGAATGTAAATGTCCACATCCATAATATAATGATGGTTAAGGCTGTGTCTAAGGGTGTTCTAAAGGAGAGGTCAAAGGTTGTTCATAAGTTGTCATTGTTTTTAACTCCCTTCTTGGCTATTTAATGATTGCTTTTCATTTTGAGATTTAGTGTTTTTCCTTACATAATATAAAACCAAACTGAACCATGACATTTTAAAATTTCTTCAAAATTGCACCCAAACACTCACTGCCATTCTCACTACTCTTGGGCTTTGTTTATGATCTTGCTCCCTCTTCATCTTTCACAATTTTATCACCCACCTACCATGAAGTCTTAGGGATAAAGAGGCAGGCAACATGGGTTAGAATTCTGAATTTCTGCTATTTTATCTATGTGACCACAGTTTAATTAAACTCTTGCTTTAGTCATTTTTAATGTTGCTATGACCAAAACACCCAGCAAGAACAACTTAGAGGAGGAAAAGTTTATTTTGGCTCATGGTATCAAAAGTCTCAGTCCATAGATGGCTGAGTCCATTGGTCTGGGCCCAAGGTGAGGCAGAACATCATGGCAGAAGAGCCCAGTGGTGGAAAGCTCGGGATGGCTACAAAGCAGAGAAAAAGAGAGGGAGGAGGGGCTGTAGGGAAGGCACACCCTTCCAGGGCACCCTGCTAGTGACCCACCTTCTCCTGCAACAGCCCACCTGCCTACAGTTACCACCCAGCTAGTCCACTCAAGCTAGGATGGACTGATTAGGTTACAGCTCTCACAATGCAGTCATTCCACCTCTGAATATTCCTGCACTAATACAGGAGCTTTTATGGATGTGTGTGTGTGTGTGTGGGGGGGAAACCCTCACATCCAAATTATGACAACCCTCCTACCTCAATTTCTTATTGTATAAAGTGAAAATTAACTCATAGATTGGAGTGACTTCATGGTATTTATCAGGATGAAATTAATCAAGAAAAAAAGAACAAAGACTAGGATTTCAATTTTCATAATTTGCATGAAGACAAAAAAGTGAGAAAAGGAGAAGAATCCAATAATAATATGGAAGTCTAATTGTAGGCACGATTACCTGATGATCCATTTTCACTTGGACTCTCTTGAGTGAAGGCTACGTGTTTAAAAAACTTCATAATTTGATGTCTGAGTACAACGTATTGGTAAGTGTTCAAATGGCTCCTTTCTTTGGAGTTCCTCCCAGGTTGCGTGAAGTACAGAAGAGGTGTGTTTGGTTATCCTTTAGGCATTCCCAGGACATTTTGTTTTCAATTTTCTTCATCTAAGAGTGAGTCCCTTGCATAAATAACTTTCATTTGATCATTGGTTTTTATCATTAGTGCCAAAATGGGGGATGCTTATTTTCTACTGTAATTTCTCAAGACTTTTCTTTGTTTTTCAACTCTAGCATGGGCTTTAATCTTAATAACTAAGATTAGTTTTGGATGCCCTCAGAGTCATTGTTTTCAATTTCTAATTGAAGTGCCAGGGAAATTGGAAAACTGCCTTGTTGATATATCATGTTTAAATCATAAATAATCTCAAAGGACAGTCTACTCATTTGTGGAAGATAAGCCTTAACACTTGAGCAAGGCTGTGGGCTTACTCTACACTTCAGTTTAACCATTTGAGGAGAACTGTCAAAGGTAAAAATGGTAGCTTCCATAACATATATCCAAAAAGCATATCCTCTACTGTAAAATACATGTCTTGATTACTTCAATGGCACATCAAGATTCTGCAAGGGAACATAAATCCAGTAAGGAAAGTGCATGATTAAAGTAGCAATAGTTGGTAGATTCCCCATATAACAGTCACCTACATTGAGAAAGAAAAGTGGGGACAGGGTTTGAGATTGCATAAGCTATTAAACTAATCTTCTACTATTAGTTGTGATTGGCTACTAAATTAGTCTGCTACTATTTCATGGATGATCAGAAGACACCATAGTCCTGGGCCAGAGACAAGAGATTTCATTACTCATGGCACTGGTAGGTTGGATGTCATGGGAGTTCCCTTGCCCCCCACCCTGCCCCAAGTTCCACAAGAACTAGCCAAGGGGCATGAGTCAGTCCTGCACATGTAATGAATTAGCATAACAGCTGAGGAACACAGAAACTAGGGTACCTGATGCTTTAATATTAGGCAGTAAACAGGTCTGTTTGATATCCCAGTAAGAGACATCTCACCTCTTGAGGTTGCTGTTACAAACTCATCACTGAGAAGTGGTGTGGAAAAAGAGTATTGTACAACTGAAACTGCATGCCCATTAAACACTAATTCCCAATTCACCACTCCCCACAGCCTTGGGTAACCACCAGTCCACTTATTTGTCCCTATGAATTTGACTACCGTAGGCAATCCATACAAGTGGAATTACAGACTATTTATCCATTTGTATCTGGCTGAGCTCAATGTCTTCAAAGTTAACCCATATTGTAGCATGCACAGGATTTCATTACTAACTCTGAATTATCTATTTTAAGTACATACTGAATTTTACTTACCTGCTTGTATTAGTAAACTTTCTGTCACTGTGACAAAATACTTGAGAAAAACCAACATAACAGAAGGAGAGATTTGTTTGGGCTCATGGTTTCATAAACTCTTGGACCTGTCACTTTGGGCCTGTGGCAAGGGAGTACATCATGGTGGAAGTGCATGATGATGGAGGCTGCTTCTTTATGGTCGCCAAGGAGCGATGAAAGAAAGAGAAAGAACTAATATTTCTTCCAAGGACACTGCTCCCAGTTACCCAATCTTCTTCCTAAAAGTTCTGCCACATGCTGATAACACCATAGGTTGGTGGCCTAGCCTTTGACACGGGCCTCTGGAGGACATTTCAGATACAAATCCTAACAGTAATCTCTTGATGGGCACTTGAGTTGTTTCTGCTTTTTGATTATTTTGAATTACACTGAAATGAACATTGGTGTACAAATGTCACTTTGATTCCTCGGATTCAGTTCATGTAGGTGGAATTGTTATAAAAGTAGGCTCCGCCATTTTGCATTCTCACCAGCAATAGGCAAAGGCCCCGATTTCTCATCATCTTCACCCACACTTGTCATTTTCTGTTTTTCTGGTAACAACTGTCCTCATAGATATAAAGTGCTGAGCTTTGCATTCTTGACTTATGCAGAAATGACTTTGAGAAACCCAGGGCTGAGGTAGATTGCTTCCCTCAATGGATAGCTAAATTTAGATTGTAGCAGAGTTTAATGTTTTATTTCATTTTGTGGAAGCAGCAAATTATAGATTTCATAGGCAATTATATTGCTGGCCTAGAAGTCCTGAGTGTTTTGTTTGTTTTTTTTTTTTTTTTTTTTTTTACTAATAAGGTTTTGTCAAAGACTTTGTAGAGTGTGCCTTGATGTCTGCTAAGACTTGGTCAGTTCTGCTATCACTCTAACTAAACCATAAATAAGCCTTAGACACAAGGTGGGGAGAAATGTTGGTGTAGGCAAATGGGTTTACGATGCATTCTTAGTTTTGAGTGAGAACCCATAAAGCAGAATAGTATCTCAATGTGCACAATAAGAAGGGTTTAGGTCAGTTGGAAATACCCCACTTTGGGGGGTGGCTGTCATGTCTGCTGAAGAAATAAATGTTTTAAAAATAAATAGTTGGGTCACAAGGGAGGGGCCACAAGAAAAACCTAAAGACACTTTAGGTGTAAACCACATTTTAACTCTTATTACCATAAATTTAGAGTTTATTTTTTATAAAAAGAAAATAGAAAAGCCCAAATTTTCAGGGAAAAAATTAAAAGAGCTTCCTTTCTAAGAAACCACAAGGGTTCAAACAAAACCTGCAGTTTGTACCGCAGTAGGAAACCCTATATTCTTTTCTGTTGGCCGAACACTGGTTAGGAGGAAGCAGAGGCCAGATACATCATTTCCCATGATGCAGGGACCTCTATTATTCGTCAAAGTGGGAAAACCCAGATATATTATTAACCACCTCAGATTTATTTTGTTGTGAGCAGAGTACCAATTGTCTTTCCAAATGAGTCCTCCTGGTTCCTGGTAAAGTACTTTGGATCAATTTCAAGAAGCCAAAGCTTTAAAAAATTTCAGAAGAATCTCCCCAAAGAGGAAATGGCCATTGAGTGAAGCTACCTCTTCTTGCAGTTTATGAGCTGAATGTCTGTGTCCCTCCAAAACTCCTAAACGGGAGCCCCATCCCCAGTGTGATGGTATTTGGTGGTGCAGCCTGTGGGAAGTAATTGGGTTTAGATTAGGTCCTGGGGGTCACGATGGGAAGAGTGTCCTTCTAGAAAGAGGAGGGAGATATCCTGTCCCATACTCACAGAGAGGCCTGACCACAACCCGTCCCACAGTGCCGCAGTCCGGCTGCAGCAGAATAACCGGGGGGGGGGGGGGGGTGGTGACGAATAACTTCTGTAGATTGATACAGCAGGAATGGGAGCCATTTATTGTAGGGCAACAGAGATATTTATACATTTTGCACAGCTTATCTTAATTAGCATAAACTAGATACATCAATCAACCAATAAGGAATCTCCACACTTAATGGCTCACTTTTGTTACTTCTCAAACCACTCCCTCTGACATTTTGCCAGGCACCATCCAGACTTGTTTACGAACTCTAACATTTCTCTGGCAAAATACCAGGTGTTATTTTTGACTTATTTACAGACCTTAACACCACAGGGGCTGGCATGTGGATCATAAGCTTCTCAGCCGCTAAGCTGTGAGAAACAGCCATCTGCTGGTTACCCAGCCAGTCGGTGACATTCTGTTGTAGTGGCCAGAAGAAGGCACAGGTATTGCTAGTCACGTCGATTGCCAGCTGGAAGGAGGTGGCCCAGCTACCAATGCCTTGGTGATATTCTCCAAATGGCGGAGGAAAGCGGAGCAGTTATGGAATATGTAACATACATAGCAGAGCCATCCCTAAGAATCTTAGAAACTTTTTCTCTGCTTACAATTTCAAATCCAAGAGTCTGTTTCCTGAGGGGGGGGGGGATCGTTATTCAGATTTATTTATTTTTTCCTTTTATCTTTCTTTTCTGACATTGGGAATTGCACCCAAGGTGCTTAACCTCTGATCCACGTCCCAAGCCCTTTTTTATATTTTTAGAGACAGGGCCCCTCTAAGTTGCTGAGACTGGCTTTGAACTTGTGATCCTCCTTCCTCAGCCTCCCGAGCCCCTGGGATTACAGGCATGCACCACGGAGCCTAGCTCCTGAGTTTTCTTAGACCAGGGGCCACTTTTCATGATGGATGCATGATAACAATATTAAAGCTTGGTCCTTGGAGGCATAGCACCGGGAGACGGACTGAAATAGATGAAGACTTGCTAAAAGCAATACTGGATCCATTGTAGTTTTACATTGAAAAGGGACCAATCATGTTGATTTGTTGTGTGCACGTACAATTGCATAACAAGTCCCACTGTTATGTCTAATTACAATGCTCCAGTAAAAAAAAAAAAAAAAAAATATATATATATATATATATATATATATATATATATATGGGCAAAAGGTGTATGGAGATCAGGTTACAAAAAATGAAGACAAAGAGGGAGAAATAACAAAGAAGTACCTATTAACAGAAGTCAGCTGAAATAGCAGAGTTTACCGCAGTTAGAGATGTTGGAAACCAAAGGATTTAAGGAAGTGGGGTGAGGGTCTTCAGCTGAACACCCTGGATATGGTGGGCTTTTCACTTGCCTTTCATGGCTCTGCTTTCTATTTTTTTTTAAGTGCAATTCCACAGAGACACTCAGCCACGAGGCAAGACAGCTGAGTTCATGCTCCCCAACTAAATCTGGGTTACACCTAAAGTCAGAGTCCATTCCGCATAAACTGTACCATTAAGCCTAGGTTTTTATGGTCTGCTTCCTAGCATTAGGGCGAACCTCAGTAGCAAGCCCACTCTGCCAACTGCAGCAAGATGAGAATTTAATTATGTTTATGCCAGAAAATGGTTTTCTAGTGTTTCACTGGCATTTTGGCTTTGTTTTGTTTTGCCTTTGATTTTCTTATGCTTGATAAATTGGGATTGGGATTGAATATTCACACTGGATAATTCACAATTGGGATTAGCCTTTGGGATTTGGAATTGTAAGCCGAGGGAAAGATTCTTAGGGGTGTCTCTGTCAAGTATATTACATTTTTCTGATATTATATCAGTATTTGGCTGGGTTTTATGTCAGAATACCAGAATTTCCAGAATATTCCTAAAAAATGAAAAATGAAAGGACTTGGCAATTGAATGTTGAAAGGGAAAGAAAAATTTACAGAAATTTGTTCTTCTTTCAGCCAGTGATTGCCATTCAAAAAGTCTTAATCACAAAGTTTCTCAGTTTATGCATTTAAACCTCCATTATTTTCACAGAATGTATTTGAAAAAATGCAGAAAGTTTTAATGGAAGATGTTGTATTACAAAGTTGGGGCTGTTACATAAGCTTTATGTAAACTTTAAGTCAAGCCTCCCTTCTGGAGGCCTCTATCTGCACTCTACCATTCTTTAGGTTGTCTTGCTCAGCATCCAAAATAGGCATCACAATTTTTTCTATTAAAAAAATTGTGGGTTTTTTTTTTTTTTTTTTTGCACTGCTAGGGATGAACCCAGGGCCTCGCACATGCTAGGCAAGAGCTCATCCACTGAGTTACTCCCCAAGCCCAAAGAAATACCTTTAGAACAATCAAAGCCACAGTGTGGATGTTGGATGCCCCCAAAGCCCTTGTGTTGAAGGCTCGGTCCCTGGTATGGGGCTGTCACAAGGCACTGTGGACTTTTACCAGAGGGAACTTTGTGGAAGGTCCTTAGGTGTTTGGGGTTGTCAAACCAAAGGGGCTTTTGAGACCCTGTCCCTTTGTCTTTCTCTCTTGCTTCCTAACCACGTAGGAAGCGGTTTGCTGTGTCTTGAGCTCCTTCCTGGCTATTGCAATCAGGAGCCCAAACAATGGCTCTGCCAGATCTTGAACTGGAAACTTTAAAAGTATGAGCCCAACTAAAACTCTTCTCTATAATTGCCTCTGGTATTTCACTATAGTGATGGAGAACCGGCTAATATATATGATTTATGATGTTCCTTCATGTCTGCATAGCTTTTATTGATCATGGACTTATTTGGTGTTAATTATTTCAAGTGTTAAGGAAATAAGGACATTCTACAGAGAAATTTCATATATTTGGAATTATTTCTGTGGAATAATGCTGCATCCATTTCCTGGGGTCATTGTCACCACCCAGTAACCTAAAGACTATCTCTACGAGTGACAGTAGTGCTCACTGAACTTTAGAGTAAGACAGGGGCCAGAATGAGCAAGTTCAAACCCCAGTTCCATCATTTACTAAGTGAGTGACCTTAGGTAAGTTATTTGAATGAACTCTGGTCATCTGCTCATTTATAAAAGGGACATAATATTAGTGACTCACCTCATAGTTTCTGTGAGGATTTTGTGACTTTGTGGGTACAGATGATCAAGAACAGTCCCTGGGAGCCTATGGTTACCCTATAAGTATGTATTAAAAGGATAATTTCCAATTATACTTGTCCCAAAACGTAGATTCCTTCCTCTTTTTACCCACAATGTAATTATTATTTTTTTTAGGTATCTGCAAGTAGGTGGGTACATATTGATTCATTGAAACATGTATTGATTCATTTGCTGGTTGTTATTTAAATGTGGCACCCCACTGTCTAGATATTGGAGGTTTAGAGAAAGCAAGATCCAGTCCCTGTAGCCAAGGAGACTGTCACAATGGGTGACATTTGACAGCAAAGACAGACCTTGTGGAAGACAGCAAGTCTGGAAACTAAATTGCTACAGGGGCTTCAGACACCTTCCACTCTTAGTTGAGATGATTAATGACTAATCTCAGCTCTTCCTTGAAATGATTATTCAAGAACAATGAAGAACTCTAAGTAGCAGTTACACTTCCAGTATTCTATTGTGCCTCATTTCTATAAATTCCACCTCAAATACCAGGGCTTGGTGTTATTCCAGAATATTGCAAATGGCACAGAAAACCAGATTAATTAGATAAAAATGTTAAGACAAAAGAAGTTCATCAGTCTCAAGAGCCGGTTCAAAACATTTGCTATATATTCTATAGGATATGGAGCCCTATTTATTAACATAATGTTTACCATGTGATAAAAGTGCCCTATATAAAACATGAAAGTGCACATTTTGACAGAGTTTCCTTTTCCCCAAATGTTCAAACTGTCAAGAAAGCAATAGACAGCTTAAAGTGTGTGTTAAAAAAAACAAACAAACAAACAAAAAAAAACTCTTACATTTTCAAGATTGCAGTAATTGAAAACAATAGTCATCATATGTAAGACTCTGCTTTCTACTAAAAAAGAGCAAGGATCTGAAGTGATTTTTTTAGTGAGCTCATTGTCTAAAGCCACAGTCTTTAATTATTTAATGTATTACAATTTTATTTCAAAGTAATTAATTGCATATTATTCAAGTTTGCCTTATAAGAATAATGATTTCAGTATTTTTGAATTGATGACTCCAATATTTGAAATTATGTTTGACCAATGCTAACACAATAATTTCAGGAATTACACAGAAAAGATCATTTAATTATAACACAGAGAAACACACCTCTGAGCAATATCTAAAATCTCATCTAATAAGTCTTCAAGTTCATTTTTGTTATCTTACATAATTTATGACAATTAGAATTCTTGAGATTACTTCTAGGACATAGCTATGTAGTGATCACACTGATGATTATAAGTAATAACTCTTTTTATTACCAAGCATCCATGCAGAACTTCTTACATAGTTTTAACTATACCCAGTTACTAGAGTAACATGATTTTACCAAATCTCATAATCATGTGCTGAATTAATTTCAAAGAAAGCTTGAAAGACAACTGATTAAAAGTTATTACTTTCTGATTTAGACTCTTTTTTAATTATATTTTTTTTTATTCCACCTCAAAAGAAGATAATATAATAGTTAATAAGAATCTCCTTCCTAATGTTTATCCCAAATTCCCCTTGGTCAAATGTATGTATTCCTAATTTATTTTCTCTATGAAAACTGAGAACAGTTACTTAGAATGGAGTCTTTTGCATGACTTTGACCAACAAAGTAGGAGATATTTTATTCTGCTAGGTAAAACTTCTTTCTTAAACCAGATTCTTTATGAAGTTCTTCCTTAGGATGGATGAAGTCATTAAGTGGTCCCCCAATTCTGATAAGAGAACTATTTTCCTTAAACTCTCCTCATTTTCTCCCGTGTGATTTAAAATGCTATCCAGAGAGAGAAAGAGAGGGAAGACATTGAACATATATATCAAAGGTTAATCAATATCTTTCAAAGTTTTCTGATTGCAGACATTTGGGTCCCTACACAAGTGGTCCATGAACAACATGGAGGGGACGGGGTTGGTGGGGGACCAAGGACACATCCAGAGTGAGCCTGGCTCTGCTTCCTGGCAGGTCAATGGAGGAGATGATGATCTCATGAAAACATTAGCCAACTGAGACACCTTCATGACCAAAGAGAACAAAGATGGCAATGTGATTTTATAAAGGAGACTCAGATTTGGAGGGCTGAGGAAAGGTGGCCTAAAGTGGTGCCCTAAGCTAAATCTGGAGATAAAGGAGGCTTTCATTACCAGAAAATTGTGAATGGAGTAGAGTAGTGTGAGAATTTAAAAGTACGTAGAAAGCAGGAGAAAGGAAGACTCCTAAGATGGTCCTAGACCTAGGGCAAGGTGGGTTTAGAGTTCTGTGTCTCCTGGCTGTGAACAGCTGGTGGGGTTACTCCAAGTTGGAACATGGGCAGATGTTCCCAACACCTGAGAATCTAGCAGTATGTGGAACGTCAGACCATATCAAAGCAGAAGTTCTCTTCCTTATTGGGATGCCATGTAAGAAAGCTAGAACGTAACTAAATGAAGAAAGGAAGTCTACCCACCATGTATTATAAATCCTAAAAACTAGACACCGGGAAGCAATTTGTTGCTGTCATATCTCTTTACATAACAAGTGTGTTTGCAACATATTCCTAAAATAGGCAAAATGTTTTGTTATTTTGAATCACTGGGTTTGGGGTTACAGTGATCTATTCGTGCTGCTTAGCTAACCAACCCATAAAACACAGCGTGTAGAATCCACTTTTCAAAGTCATTCTGATTTTTTTTCCCTACACAACCAGCCTTGTTTGTCTTGATGTGATTTTTTGTTGTTGTTGTTGACATAATCAAAGAGTAGAAATGCCAAGCACCTCCTGCCAAGCAGCAGATGCTGGTAAAGGCCATTTTTAAATATTTGCTATTCACAAAGTAGAGAGAAGGAGCTATATTTAAAAAATGCTCCTGGCGGTGAGGGTACCTGCCTACAAATAAATATGGTAGCTGTCTATTTATCCAGCATGGAGATTTCTAAAACCCATTTATTGTTATTGAATCACTTGTGAATTAACAAGTCAGTTACCTGCCAAATTACTAGGTGAACTTGTTACATCAGCACAAGGACTTAAATTCAATCCCAAAATGATCTACACTAAATTCCAATAAACATATGTCATATGCTCCTTCAGTATTCTAAGTTTTTATATTTCTAATTTCCTGGGTTTAATTTTTCTATAGATCAAAGATACTTTTGAAAACTTAACTATATAACTTCAATTTTAAAGGATCAATAATCAGTTGACTTATCTTCAGCATTAACCCAGAACATACATTTTATTTGCCTTTTTTAAAAAAAAATCTAATGGAAGTGCTGTATTGTTGTCATTCCAACAATCCTGGAGAGCTTGGGATACATTTAAATGTATACTTCTGTAGGGCAGAAAAAAAGTTTAAATTTTTGCAGTGACAGTTTTCTTCCAGTGTTCCTTATGCCAGGGTAGATAAAACTAGAGACCTGGGAAGGATGACAAGGAGAATTTTTTGTGAACATTTAAGCTTGATGTCATGGTTTGGATATTATTTGAGTGTGCTTCCAATGGGTTCATATTGGAGGCTTGGTCCCCAGTGTTGTGATGTTAAGAGGTGGTGGGAACCTTTAAGAGATGGGGCCACGTGGGAGAGTGTTGGTTCTCCTGAGAAGATTGTTATGAAAAGACTTGCTCACTCTCTGCCTTCTTGACCCATCATGGTGCCATCTACTATCAGATGGTGAAACCAGAGGGACCCTGACCAGAACTGGCACCATGCTACAAAGGCTTTTACCCTTCAAAACCATGAACTAAATAAAATTCTTTCCTTTATAAGTCACCCAGGCTTGGGCATTTTGTTATAGCAATGGAAAAATGGACTAATACACTTGGTCTACTTGAAAATACCACACAAAATCTTTGAAACACTTGTTGTAAAAAGGTTGTTATAAACACCTCCAGGATTTGAGTTTTGAGTGATTGGATTTAATGAGAGTTGGAAGGTACACACAAAAATGGAGACACGGTGGATAATCTAATTGAGTGTGACAAACAATTAGAAAAAAACCTGGAAATGGGATTATTTCAGCAATACAGTTGTCTAAACAACTATAGCAAATTTACAAATGGTGAAAAAAGGTTTAATAGGTGTTGCTGTTGTTTTGGGTCATTGTTTTTCATTAGCTACTTGTTATGAGATCACTGAAGAAATGTAGATAGATGATAGATGGATAAATATACAGGAAATTGGAAAGATAAACATTAGGGGCCCTGGGTTCATCCCTATGAGCAAAAAAAGAAGGAAAGAGAAAAAGGGAAAGGAGAGGAAGAAAAGATTGCTGTAGGAAAATATATGCCCTTATTTCTTTGGGGTGACCAATCTAAAAGCATCCATCTGATTGTGACCCATGTATCTAATGTCCTGCATTGTTTTGGACTGAAATATTCTCCTACTGACAGGGAAGTATTTCTCTCTCTTATGCATTAGAGAAGCTTTGCAGAACTGAGCTGGTGCTGTAACAGCCTGTGCAAATGGAGAAATTTCCACCAGTTTTGTAGGGAGTTGCCCCAGCTCCAAAGACTAACTTCCCCATCCCCCAAGAAGAGCCGTCCAATGATGAGCCCTGCTGGCTCACATGATCCTGCCGTCCAATGGTGAGCCTGCTGGCTCACATGATCCTTACCCACCAATCAGACTAGCCCTGCTGCCTCACCTGATCCTTACCCACCAATCAGACTATCCCTGCTGACTCACCTGATCCTTACCCACCAATCAGACTAGTCCTGCTGGCTCACCTGATCCTTACCCACCAATAAAAAAGCACCCCATGCCAACTGTCAAACCACCTCTGGCTCTAAAAATAAGCAGAGCTGTTCCTCAATAAATGGGCATTTTCTTTGACGGCAAGCCTTGATGGTTCTTTCATTGGTGCTGAAACCCGGGAGGAGGAATGCCTCGCTGCTCGAAAGCCTCCTCTCTCAAGGCTTGCCACCCTGGTACACTCTTTCGAGCACTGCTGCTACTCACACAACACCGGCTCTTCAGTAGGTGAGTTCCCCTATCGGGTATCCAACTTCAGATGGGCTACACAGGGGCTTTGACCGTGATTGTCCGGCAAACCTCTGATGCCCAATCTGGAGGAGAGAATGCACCCCACCACGACCTTCATGGTCATGGTGGACTCTCTGGAACCCGGTTCATGAGCGGGAGGTACTGAGGGGTGGAAGAACAGGCACTCCTCTCTCTCTCTCTGTCTCTGTCTCTCTCTCTCTCTCTCAACCACCATTGTCCCTCTCCTGACCTATAGGGGCCTCTTCTTCCCTCCCTGCAGACTCCCCCTTATTAAATTCTGCACACAAGATTGGCCTTACTATCAATTAGACAATCAAAGTCAATGGCCCCCAGGAGGATCTCTAGATCCCGCAATTCTCAGAGATCTGTTTACCTTCTGCGAGTGCTCAAAAAAGTGGAAGGGGATCCCCTATGTTGAGTCTTTTTCTCTTCTTCAGTCTCACCCTGACCTATCCGGCATATGAACCCCCTCCCTACTGACCTCCCCTGTCGACTCTGTCCAGCCCCTCAGGTGCTCCCACTGACTCAGCCAACATCTTTAGTTCCCCCCAAACTAGGTCCCACCCCTAGTCCCACAAAACATGGTCCCTTTAAGAGAGGTTGCTGGACCTGAGGGCATTATCCAGGTACATGTCCTGTTCTCTATGAATGACCTCATGCAACTAGAGTGAAGGTTGGGTTCATTCACTACAGATCCCACCACTTACATTAAAGAGTTTCAATGGGTCCTCCAGGCTTATAACCTCACTCACCATGATATATATATATAATTGGCTAATACTCTCCTTCTTGAGGAACATACCAGAGTCTGGGAACTTGCCAGCCCATGCAGATGAAACTCACCAAGTTAATCCCAATCGCCCTCTGGGGCCACTTGCTGCCCCAGAACAAACTCCCAACTAGGATTATAATACACAAGCTGGCATACAGAGTAGGACTGATTCTCCACATGTATTATTGCTGGGCTCAAAAAAGCGGCATGTAAGGCCATCAATTTCCAAAAATTACAAGAGACCCCATCAGAATTTCTGGATCTGCTTACAAAAGCCCTTTAGCAGTAACCTAGATCCCCAAACCCCAGATGGCCATCATGTCCTTATGACATATTTCCTTTCGCAGAGCTACCCCAACATCTGGGCCAAACTAAAAAAGCTCGAACAAGGCCCTGCCACCCCCCAGACTGAGAAATTTCAGATGCTCGCCCAGGCCCTGCAGGGTGCTTCCATGGTTCGCCATCCATCACTGAAAACCCCCTTGGGCGCCTGCTTCAATTGTGGCAAGGAGGGACATTGGGCCAGGTCATGTCCCACACCATGCACTCCGCGTACCCCATGCCCTAAATGTCAACAACAGGGTCATTGGGCCTCTGACTGTCCTAGACCCTATAGGAGGCCTATGGCCAGGAAACCCTCTGACCTTCTGGGCATAACAATCAATTGACAGAGCCTTGGGTCCTTGTCCCAGGCCGTAATGATCAATATACAGGAACCCAGGGTGCGGATTCAGGTGGATAGGTGCAAAGTTGACTTTCTCCTTGACACCAGAGCTACCTTATCAGCCCTGACAGAATTCTGGGGCAAACAGTGCCATCCACCTCTCCTATTGTCAAGGTAGGAGGAAAGACCATCTATCCAAGGAAGACTCCCCTATTACTTTGTTCCATAGACAACTTCCCATTCTCTCAGATGTTCCTATTTATGCCCCAATGTCCAGTTCCTTTGCTCAGCTGAGATATTCTCTCTAAATTCAATACAACAATCAACATCTGGGCTCCTGGCATCAGTCAGGCCCCAGAATCTTCCCTTTTGGCAGAAGACTGGCCATTCTCCTCCATTTGTGAGGCTGACATGAAATACCATACTAACCTGGTTGACCTGATTGTATGGGATACCCACACCCCCTCCACCATTTCCTGCCCACCAGTTAACATTCATCTCAAAGATCCTAACACCTTCCCCAATCAGGCTCAATACCCCCTGTCCACAAAAGCTCTTCTGGGCGTACAACCTATTATTCAGGACCTTCTTAGCAAGGGGTATCTCCGTCCTGCTCATTCCCCTTACAATACTCCCAAACTAGTGGTAAAAAAGCCCAACAAGTCCTATCGCTTAGATCAGGACCTACGACTCATCAACACCTCTGTTAGGCCCATACATCCTTTGGTTCCCAACCCATACACCCTGGTGTCTCATGTCCCCCACACTGCCACCCACTTCTTGGTCATAGATTTAAAGGATATCTTTTTGCCTTTAACCTGGACTCTCCTTCCTCAGGGATTTCGAGATAGTCCACACCACTTTGGACAAACCTTGGCCTCTGACCTCCTATCTTTTCACCCCCAGTGTCCTGAATCCTCCCTCTTGCAATATGTTGATTATCGTCCAGCAAATCTCTTTGCCCACCTGCGGGGAGGAAAGCACCCCACCACAGCCTTTAAGGCTACAAAAACCCTTTAGCAGTAGGCCCTCAGGAATCTTTCCTTGGGCAGATTCGAAAGTCCTAGTCCTCTCACCTTAAGACTCGGCCACTAGAGAGACGCTTACCCACCCCTTCCTCTCCCCTCTTTCCAGCCCTGGGAGTATCTGGCCTCTCCAGGAGGGGTCCCAAAAAGCCTTGGCCAAGGTCTCCCACAGCTCCAGCTCCATCCAGGACAAGAGCTTCAACTGTCAGGATTCGGTGACAACCAATTTCTGCAGCTCAAACCTGCCACTTAGGCACTCCTGATTTTTTGGCTCTAGCAGAGACGCCCCTTTTGTCAATAAATCAGTTTTCTCCTTCTATGCATCCTCTTCCCTCCTCCTTACATGGGTAATGTGTCCTCTCTGCCTGTCGACTCTCCCCTACAATGCCTCTTGGATCAAATATAGCACCCAGGCCTGGCCCACTTATCCCTTAGACAACCAAAGAAGATGGCCCCTTTTTGGGTCCCTGGATCCCTCCATTCTAAGGGGTCTCTTTTAGGCTTTCTTCTTGCTCCTATCCAATCCTGCTCTCTGCACCTCTTGCAAAGCTCTACAAATTCTTCTAGCTCATCCAAAGGGCGCTCAACAGATGACACAGTTCTCCTACTTTCTTGGCCTTAAAGGGATATTGGGCCTCTCCACAAAAGGCCCAAATAGCATGTAAAGAGGTCACATATCTCTCAAGGGAAAGAGGCCATTACAATAGACAAAAACCAGCTTATTGTGTCTATACACCAAAGACCAAAGATGACATACTCTCCTTCTTGGGTTTGGCTATATAATCTGGCCAAGGGCCCCCAAGATGAACCCCTACTCTTAGTGGTAGGGAAGCCCTTTAGAAAGGCCCTCCTCCGGGCACTTGCCCTGCATCTCCCAGACCTCTCCCGACCCTTCACCCTCTATGCACATGAGAAACAGGGACAAAGTCTGGGCGTTCTGAGTCACGAATATGGCCCCACATTTGCACCAGTGGCCTACCTATCCAAACAGCTCGACCCCGCTGTCAAGGGCTGACCCCCATGCCTCAAAGCCCTAGCAGCAGCCCAAAATGATTTTACCCTGCCCTACCTCCATTTATGAGGGACCCCTGCCCACTTCGGACCTTGTCTGGTTCTCAGATGGTAGCTTCTTTATACATAAAGGGGTTAAAGTAGCGGGGTATGCTGTCATTTCCCTCTCATCCATCATAGAGGCAAAACCTCTCCCACACAATACCACCAACCAACAAGCTGAACTCATAGCTGCCACAACTCATAGCTGCCACAAGGGCATTCGAGCTAGCAGAGGGAAAAACCCTCTCCCTATATACTGATCTCTCATGCAGCCACTTGGAAGAAAGGGGGCTACTGACCACCAGAGGGACGGCAGTCATTAATTCCACACTTATTTCTGGCCTACTACAAGCCTCCAGGCTGCCTTCCCAACTGGGAATAATCCTTTGCAAAACCCACCAAACTGACTCCTCCCTTACACTATGGGGAATTCCAAGGTAGATCAAGCAGCTCGATCAGCCTCCCTACAGAGCTTTACCTCCTCTCCGCTTCTCTAGGTTACCATAAGGGATCGGCCCAAAGATCCTCAACAACTCTTCCAGTTTCTTCACTCTCTATTCCATTTTAGTCTACAGAGTATTACTACTTTCCTTCACTCCTTTTTCACCCTTTCCCGATGCCATAAGACCCTCCTACAACAGATCACTTCCACTTCTCAGATCTGCCAGAAAACCAATACAGAGAACCAATACCAATATCCATTAAAACCTAAACCTTTCCCTTCTCATCAGGCCCGCGGTCATATCCCAGCTGCAGACTGGCAGATTGATTTCACCAACATTCCACGAGTAAAAAACATAAAATATATTCTCGTATTGGTAGATACTTTTTTGGGATGGGTTGAAGCCATTCCCACTTCTAACAAATGGGCCTCTACGGTAGTTGACCTATTGCTTACTCACATAATCCCCCATTTTGGGATGCCCACTTCTATCCAGATAATGGTCCAGAATTCACTTCGCAGATAACTCAGGGACTGGCTCACGTGCTATCACTCCCTTGGCATTTCCATTGCCCTTACCACCCCAGGCTTCCAGAAAGGTTGAAAGGACCAATCTGTCCCTTAAAGAGACCCTCACCAAGCTCACCATGAAATTAAGATTGGACTGGGTAAAGGTGCTCCCTTTGGCTTTACTGTGCATTAGGGCCTTGCCAAAAAAGTCTTCTAATCTCTCATACATGACTCTCTTTCGAAGTCATGACCTTCCTCTCGTTCCTCCCGGACTGCCTACAGAACCCCTACCCATTTCTGAAACTTATGCCCTGTCCCTCCTCTTCCATCTACACTCTGAACTCTGGCGCTATTAAGCCTGGCTCCTTCCTGGACCCCAGTCTCTCTCAAAACCCTACTTCCTTAACACATGGTCAACTTGTTTACTATTGCCCACTGGGAGAAAAGCCCCCCTCTAAAACCAAATTGGGAGAGTCCTGCTCAGGTGATTATGTGCACTCCCTTGGTTGGCCAAACTCAAGCTATCTAATAACCAACTTACCCTGTGGATTCATATTTCCAGGCTTAATCCCGGCACTCCTACACCTTCATCAGAAGAGCCAATGATCATCACCTGTCATTAAGTACTCTTGTCAATGCCCCCCCTCATTTCTGGCCCCTCTTGGGTCCTCTCTTCACCCTATGTCTGGAGATTCAAAGCAAGGGATCCTAAGGGCCCCCTCCAGCCAGACTCCCTCCTCCTTCTTACAGACCCCCTACTTGCTTGGATATGGCCAGGAGTGGGACCATTGTGTGTTGTCCTTCTGACAAACCACTTAGGTGTCCAGAGCATGGTGACCCCTGAATAAGTGTGATCATAAGAGAGCACTTTATCAGTTGCTTTCTGGGCCTAAGGAGGAACATGTGTGTTTTGTTTGCACTCCCAGTTTTGTAATTTCAAGTATCGGTATTTAAAGTTGAAATATTTCACATAAAACCTGGAGAGATCTGACTGCACTCAAAGCAAAATCTGGTAACAATGGGCCACCGTCTTCCCTTGGCTGCCTTCGAGAAAGGCAAAGGGAGAACCAAGATGGTACACCCAGTTAGGAGAAAGTTTGAAGAGCAGCCTTAATTGAGAGGGGAGGGAGCTAGATTGACTAGGAATGAAGAGTGGAATTGAGGGTGTTAGGTGCAGGACAGGCTGGTCTCCAGGGCTGGTCCAGGTCAGCTGCTGGATGACCTGGATTCTCAAACCCTGTCTGGTTCTATATCACCTGTTTGCTTCAAGCCCAAATGCCCAAGCCCCACTCAAGGCTGAACACTCAACCCCCCGACCCCCCGCTCAGGGTTGAACACTTAACCCCCCTTGGGCCAACAAGGCAGCTTTCAGACCCAGGACCCCATTAGATTTGGGCTATTAAAACTCCCTGTGCCTGTTCCTTCCCCCATCATAAAGTTCATTCAGACTCAGGTGGGTAAAATTTCTAATCAAGCTTTTAACCAGCTTCTCCAACCAACTCTTGGCTACTGATAATACCTCCAGTCGAGACCTATGCCGAGACCTATGCTGAATGTACTGATATTATCATGGATCTGTGGTGGCATGGAACCTTTGTTGATACCTGTCTTCTCTGCCCTCCTGTGGGGGCTCCGTACTTCCCTCCTCTCTTTCTCCCACACCGCCCCATTTCAGCAGGAAGCAGCCAGAATGAGTTGACACCCACTATCATTTAATAACAAAAAGGGGGAATATTGGGAGTCGCCCCAGGCTCCAAAGACTAACTTCCCCATCCCCCAAGAAGAGCCATCCAATGGTGAGCCCTGCTAGCTCACATGATCCTGCCGTCCAATGGTGAGCCCTGCTGGCTCACATGATCCTTACCCACCAATCAGACTAGCCCTGCTGGCTCACCTGATCCTTACCCACCAATAAAAAAGCACCCCATGCCAACTGTCAAACCACCCCCAGCTGTATAAATATGCAGAGCTGTTCCTCAATAAATGGGCATTTTTTCTGAGGGCAAGCCTTGATGGTTCTTTCAAGTTTCCATCAGCATCACACAGAAAACTAACAGCTTAAGTCTCCAGGACTTGTCTAACAGGAAATGTTTTGAAATGACATTCCCTTCCAATGAAATCTTTTGATCCTTCAGCACCTCCCAGAGAACAGATCCTGGGCTCCCTTGGGGGCACTTCAGCATCTCTCAGGTCTTCCCTTAGTCTCCAGGGTTGTCTAGTTTGGACTGCAGAGCTGGGGGCATGACATGACATGCAACCTCTTTCTTCTCCACTAGCCCATTCCTTCTGTGTGTCACAAGATCTGGAAGAAACTCAGGTGCCTCTCTCTGATAATCTTTTGAATATTTCTAATCTCATGGCCGGGATGAGGGGGGTCAGGAACTAGGGATTGAATTCTGGGGCACTAGACCACTGAGCCACATCCCCAGCCCTATTTTGTACTTTATTTAGAAACAGGGTCTCACTGTGTTGTTTAGCACCTTGCTTTTTGCTGAGGTTGGCTTTGAACTTGTGATCCTCCTGCCTCAGCCTCCCCAGCCACTGGGATTACAGGTGTGTGCCACTGTGCCCAGCTGATCTTTGTACTTTTATTCACCAAAAACATAAATAAATAAATAAATAAATAAATAAATAAATAAATAAATAAATAAAAACCATCTGAATGCCTCCTGGAAATTGGAAATGAGATGGAGTTGAAGTCTGATTCCATGTAGCTGTGTTGATTAAAAATGGAGCAAAGTCTTCAATATGTGTGTTTCCAAGGAAAGCAAGTGTCTCTAACTGTTCTGGGACTTCTCCTGAGGGGTGGCTGAAAAATGTCATTGACTGGTCAACTCTCTATTGGGAAAGACTCCAGAGAAAGGGATTGAAGTGATTGACAAGAAGTTGGATGTAGAATATACGGCATTGGTTTGCTGAAGGAGCTCACCACTTAATTCATACTATAGAACATATGGAAATTTATAGAACAGCAGAGACGTCTTGATTTGAGGTTTTTGATTTTTGTGTTTTTGTTTTTGATTGATTGGTTTGTGGTACTGAGGATTGGATCGAGGGGTGCTCTACCACTAAGCTATATCCCCAACCCTCTTTTTTTATAAATTTTGAGACCAGTCTCACTAAATTGCTGAGGTTAGGCTACAGTTGTGATCATCCCAAGTAGCTGGGATTATAGGTATGTACCACCACATCTGGCAATATGTGGTTTTTAAATTCATTACATAACATAGAATATATAGGAATTTTTCTATACCACAGAGAAAATACCACATTTTAAGATTTATACTTATATAATTATGAATGCTTACAGGTCTATATTAAAAAGATTAAATAAAAGTGATATTTTTTTTCAATTCTTCCTAAATACAGCATACTTTCCATTGTTTTCTATTATGCAAACATATGATTTGAAGAGATATGATATATATCAAAATATGTACTCATTTTATACATAATCTTTATTGAGATACAATTTATGTGCAAAATGTAAAAATTCCATATACAAAATTTAATGAGTTTTGGCAAACGTGTATACCAGGGTAACCATAACCAATCAAGATATGGAACACTGCTATCATTCTAGAAAGTGCCCTGGTGTGTCTTTGCAATCAGCTCTCACCTTATCACACACCCCAACCTCTGATATGATTTCTATGACTATATCTTGGCTTTGCATATTCTAGAACTCCACAATGTCCCCTGTAGTATCTAACTTAATTATGCATTCAACATGAGGGTTTTTTAGATTCATCCAAATTTGATGAAGGTCATAGTGGTTTTTCCATTGCATAACTGAGGAGTACTCTATTTTGTGAGTCTAACACAATACGTTTATTCATTTTTTTCTGAGGGTCATTCTAGTAGTTCACAGTTTGAGGATATTACTAAAAAAGATTCTGGGAACATTCTTGTGTGTGTCTTAAATATATCCATGATTGGAATTGTAAGTTCATAGGCTAGATGTTTGTTTAAGTGCATAAAACGATGTTAAAGTGTTTCCCAAAGAGATTGCAGCATTTTATAGTCAATAATATATAAGAATTACAACAGATCCACATTTTCCACAATACTTGATATTGTCAATATTTCTCATCTTAGTCATATATGGGTATAGAAAAGCAACTCTGACTTGCATTTCCTTAATGACTAATTATATGGACCATCTTTTGTGTGTCCTTTGTCTGTTGCTTTTGGTAACTGAACTTTATCCACTCTTTTTTATTCTCTGTTTTGCTCTTTACGAAAATTGTAAGAGTTCTTTATATATTTTGGAAACAAGTGTATTGTGTTTGACTACAGGGTTTTTGGGATAGTTTCTTCTTGTCTGTGGCTGGACTTTTGTTTCTGTTAACATTGTCTTTTTAAGAGGAGTTGTAGATTTTAAATCAAACGTCAAAATTTTACATCTAATCTTGCTATTTGTCGTATATTTGCTCCACATATTGTTACATTTTCCTCTTTTTTGTCTACTTTCAAGTATTTTTTATTATTCTATTTTGTTATGTTTATTGAATAATTAGGAGTTACTGTTTTATAAGGAAAACTTATCATTGTCCACATTTAACTGATATTATACAATGTATCAGAACTGTACAAACAACATTTTCATTCCTTTAGGCTTTTGTGCTAGTGTTCTCATTCATTTTAATTTCACTTATGCTATAGACCTTACACAATACTACTTTTATTTCTAAACAGTGAATGCTCAAATAATAAGCAAGAAGTCATATTTATTTACTTATATATATGTAAGTATTCCTCCTCCCTTTGTGCAGATACATATTTCTATCTGTTTTCATACTTCTTCCTCAAGGACTTTTAAACTGATTTTGGAGGGCAGATATGCTGATAATAAATTATTTTAGCTTTTGTGTGGCTGGAAAACTTTTCATTTCACCTTTTTCTGAAACAAGTTTTTTGCTGGATATACAAATCTAAGGAAGAATTTTTTCTTGTTGTTGTTGTTTTATTTTTTCCTTTTTGGGTAAAAGTGGCTTTGCTTCCAAAAAGAAATCTACTGTTGTCCTTGTTCTTGTTCTCTGTATAAAACTTGCCTTCTTCTATGGATGCTTTTAGATTTTCTCTCTTTACCATGGCGGGTGTTAAGCAATTTCTTTGTGATGTTCCGTGGTCTTGCTTTCTTAATACCATTTGTATTTGAGGCTGTGGGGCTTCCTGGATCTCAGTTTGATTTTCATCAAATGTGAAAATGTTCAGCCAATATTCTTTTCCAATATTTTTTTCTCTCTCCATCCCTTTCCTTGTCTCCTTTGGGAACTTCAATTAAACTTGGGCTATTTGAAATTGTCCTCAGGTCACTGATTCTCTGTTTATTCCCTGTCTCATGTTTTTATTTATTTATTTTTTCTATTTTATTTTGGCAATCTTCTGTTGTATCTTCGAGTTGACTCATCTTTTTTCCTGAAAAGTCTAATCTGCCATTAATCCCATCCACTAGGTTTTAAATCACATGCACTGAAACTTTCATCTCTAGACGGTTCCTATTTATCTATTTATTTGTTTATTTTTTAAATATTTTGGACTGGGGATTGAACTCAGGGGCAGTTAACCACTGAGCCACATCCCCAGCCCTATTTTGTATTTTATTTAAAGGTGGGGTTTTACCGAATTGCATAACACCTCGCCATTGCTGAGGCTGGCTTTGAACTTGTGATCCTCCTGCCTCAGCCTCCCAAGCTCCTGGGATTACAGGCAGGTGCCATCACGGCTTCCATATGTTTTATTTGAATCTTTTCAATGTCATCCATGTTATGTATTTGAACATAGGAATATAATTATAATAGTTATTTTAATACTGCTGACTAGTAGTTCAACATCTGTATAAGTTCTGGATCATTTCTTAAATTAACTTTTTCCGATTATAGGTCATATTTTTCTGCCTCAGTGCATGCCTGGAAATTATTCTGAGTATCAGTCATTGTGATTTTACTTTGTTGGGTGTTGGAAATTTTTATATTTCTGTATGTTCTCTTGACTTTTTTCCAGGGATTTAGAAACCATTTGATAATTGTTCTTTTGTCTGGGTCTGTTCAGATGTGTTCAGTGGGACCATAGCAGTGTGTAGCCCCTGGTGCACTACTAGCCGCTCCTGCCTGCTCTCCCTAGGTCCCTGTTAATGAGGAGGATTTCCAGGCTACCTGGCAGTCACCTGCTTTACTCCCTGTCCTGTGTGAACTCTGCACTCAGTTCCTTTCTTCAGTGCTCTCTCAACCAAGTGACATCGCCTCCAAGTGGGGCAACACTTAGCTGGAGATGAGGGTGGTGCAGAAAAGGTGCACTCTTTAGGTGCAGCACAAGTATACACAGAGTACTAGAGAGAGAGTATCTGGTATATAATATGGAGGGAGCTGGGTGCAGTGGCACACACCTGTAGTCCTAAGGGACTTGGGAAGCTGAGATGGAAGGATTGAAATTTAGCAAGATCCTGCCTCAAAATAAAAAATAATGTAGCCCAATGTAGGAGCACTCACAGGTGTAATCTCCAATATTGCAACAAACAAACAAACAAACAACAACAACAACAAGCACTGAAGGCCCTTGTATGGTTTCAGAAATGGGAAAAATTACCTGTTTCCCCATCCTGGTTTGTTTAAAGAGTTAAAATGTAGTATTAGATATTATGCAGTGATATAGGTTCTATATCACTTTATCTATAGGTTCTATATCTACATGGGTCTAAATGTTTAGGTGGTATTATAAGCCAACTAAATTATCGATTTTAATATTCCTCAAATTATAAGTAAGTTTGGTTTTGTGATTACAGACCTTTTTACCTATATGGCAAATGGCATCTTATGAATCTCACATTTTAAAATAAATAATGATACAACAAAATGAAAAACTACCTTTTTAGGTCATGGTCAATTTATGAGCCATAAAGTACATTATTGGAGTAGTTTTAAAAAGACAAATACAAATAGTTCTCCAGTGTCGCGACCCCTTGCCCGCAAGGAAGACGCAACTCAGGAATCTTCTTTCAGCAGTTTATTCAGGTCCTTGATACTTTTTCTTCTTTCAGCTGTTTATTCAGGCCTTTGTATTGACATGTCTTTTAGCTTCTACTGCTACTCCTACTACTACTTCTACTGCTACTCCTACTGCCACTACTACTACTGCTACTACTACTGCCACTACTACTACTGCTACTACTACTGCCACTACTACTACTGCTACTACTACTGCCACTACTACTACTGCCGTGTGCCCCAGCCTTAATAAAGCAGATAAAGCCCCAATGCACAACTGCCACGTGGACTTTTCTCATAGGGTGCCAAGTCACAGCGTGCCAACTCATTCTGATAAGGAGTTATTTGTCACAGACTACAGGTGAAACCAGCGCCATCTTGTAATGGCGGCCACAGTTCACAGAAACGGCTCACCACAGTTCCCCCTTTTTTGTTTTATTACGACAATACAGGCGAGAGTAGAGGTCCTATCCCACTGTGCAGAAGTGGCTGCATAGTATGGCCCAGCCTTAAGGAGGGCCCTTCCCCAAACCTGAGGCCATATCAGCCGACGCCTTTTTTCGTGGGGCAGGGTGTGGACGTCAAACCCGCATGCAATAGGACATGCTCCCCTTGAGGTCCACTCAAGTGGATCACTCAAGTGCAGTGCCTTGCCTCGCATCCTGTATCGTGACTATGGTAGACAAAGGGGGACAGCTGAGGCTGTCTTTGTAGTGCAGACAAAATTAAGTTGGCAACACCCTAAGAGAAAGGCACGGACAATAGAGAGGGGGAGAAATTTGGTTGTGACATCTGCCATTGTTAGATAAAGGTCAAGACGTTCCCGTGGAGCACATATGTCATGGCCTTGTGAACTGGCCACTTTGACATGCAGAACAAGGAATTGGGGGCTGGGCCCCGGGGGCCAGGGAAGGCCTGCTATCAGCAAGTTCCCCTCTTTTGTTTATTGCATGTCAAAGGGAATCAAGTAGCCCCTGTCTTAGGTCGTCCACCGCCCCTGCACTGCTTACCCGTCTCTGGGGAGGCCCCACTCCCCTGTCTTAGGTTGCAGTGCAAGCGTGGAAGTTGCCCGTCACTGGGTACTACAAGATCAGCTCAGCGTGTTGTGGCCAACAGGACATTGTT
Organism: Urocitellus parryii; assembly: GCF_045843805.1. Lineage (NCBI taxonomy): Eukaryota > Metazoa > Chordata > Mammalia > Rodentia > Sciuridae > Urocitellus > Urocitellus parryii. Next base: position 337,299 of record NW_027551840.1, read on the forward strand.
ATGGTAACCGCCTCCATAAACAGGACCCATGACCATCACCATCAAATGGCAGGTGTAGTTGGACTGTAAGATTAGCTAGCAAAGATCCTAGTGCAGAAAGGCAGGGAGGAGAGGTATGCACAAAGGAAAGATATGGTAGAAGTTCCAGCATTAGAAGAGTGACAAAAGAAGGACATGTCGATCCCAGTGCAATGTTATAATAACTTGGGGTGTAACGACCATGTCAAAGGTTTACTGTTTAAGATGCACAAGCCAGACTTGAGGTGAGTTGTCATTTTTTAAAGCAGCAAGAGCTTGGACAAGCATAGCCTTATCCCGAGCATTGCGGGCCTTGAGACCACAGAGAAGCCACAAACAAAGAAACATACCAAAGCAACACATTGTACCAAAAATGCCTATTCCCACCCATTCCTTAAAAAAGGAAAAGGCAGAAGAAATCCAAAGGGTGAATTGTCCCAAAGTCACCGGTATGACACGGGTGTCGTTCAAAACAGCTATCTGAGTCAGTTGAGACTGGATCAAATTTTCTGCCACCATGGACCAATTTCCGGCCAAGTACTCTCCGATGATGCGGGAAGCATTCCTGGAATTATTAAATCTGACAGAGGTTATGCATAAATGTGCATGTTGGTCAACACAACCCAAAAGCACCAAGTCAGCCAATTCTTCTACCTGAGCTTGGAGTAAATCTATTCTTTGGTTGGCAGCTAAAATCCCTGACAAAAGATGTTGGTTAACTTTATTTTGAGAATCGAGTATGGAGGAAGTTTGTTGAATAACCTGATTAATAGTGGCAGCAGTTTGGACCTGATTAAGAGCCTGTTTGCATTCAGCAAGATGCTCCTTAATCTTCACTTTATCAGTTAAAAGAGCATCCTTTACCAATCTCCATAGAGAGAAAGTAGCAATCGGGACTCTATCTGGACTTTGGTCCCTCAACAACTTTTGGAGATCCTGCTTTACCAAATCCCAATCACTGTTATTAAGAAAGCCTCCCGTCAGAAGCCAAGGACAAGCCTGGGCTATAGCTTCAACGAATTGAGTTGCTGTCTTGGTTTTTATTCCTGTTCCTTGTTTGTTTAACAGTTCTTTAACTTCGTTGGCCAGACGAAGTTTCACTGTTGAGTTACCCATGGTATGTACCTTGTCTCTTTAAATTATCTTTGATCCAATTTTCCCCCTTCTCCCTTAGAGGGTGAGCCTTGTCCGCTTACCTCTGCTTTCCGAATCTCGGTAAGGACCTCCAGATGCCAAGTCCGGCTAACGGAAACCGAGTCCGGCGAGAGACGTCGAGGTTAAAAAATAATAAAAAAAATCACAGGACACCAACGTTCTTCATCCAGGAGGAGGCATGTGTGTTTTTTTTGTTTGTTTGTTTTCTTTTTTTTTTTTTGTTTTTTATATTTTGGAACAGTTTTTGAAAACCTTAGAATCTATAAACAAATTATTATATTTTGAGAAGAAATATCAATGAAAATAAAGTTAAAACCTTTAGATATTTTGGAGAAATAAGTATAATAATTTATCATTATATGAGTTTGAACAATAACCTTGAGAAGTAGAAATTACTTGATTGTATTTTTACTTAAAAGCAAATTTATAGTAAACACATTTATCTCAAATATCTGTAACCGAAAAAACAGAGTATCTGATAAATGTAAATATAAAACTTAAATTATAGGTTTTCTGTTGAAGAAAAACAATTAGGCAAATATATATTAACTAATCAATTAGGCATGTGCTAATTAATTTATAGATTAACAAATATAGGTTATCTAAATATCTAAAATATATATATAAAGAATGAGAACATAACTTATAATTGTATTAACTTTATGTAACCACGTGGTCTTAAAATATTTGGATCCATTTAAATTTATTTTTAACTAGGAGTGCACTCTTCTATGTGACGTCACTTGATGTAACTGAAATAAGATCCTTGAGTATACATTTTTATTTTTATAGTTAGCAATGAAAATAAGGATTTTTTGGTCATCACAGGAACTTTGCCGGCTTGTTCCTGTGGCGAGCAAATGCATCCTCATAACCTTCAAAATTAAAAGTAAAATATAAAGAAGCATATTTGATATCTCCCATCAATAGAACATTATTTAGTAACACAACTATAGAGAAAAAGTCAGGTTATTTAACTTAGAACTAGCTTAAATTTAGGACTGTAACATAGAAACCTGTGGAATTAAATTTTGTCTGAAAAAGATATCTTTCATTAGCATTTACAGGTAGGCATTTTTTTGTAAAAAAAATACAGGCTCTGAGCAGCTCCGGTAGAAACCTGAAACACAGCAGTACAGGTTAGTGGCTGGAAAGCGGGACCAGAAGTCCTGTCTGAGTGACTGTGGAAGAACCAATCAGAAGCCCGCAAAAGTGTGGGAGGTGGGACCAGGAAGCAGCTATGCCGGCCAGGCACCCCATGGTTACCATGGTGATGCAAACAACATGGAGTCTGGTGCCCATTTTCAGGGCAAAAGTTCTCCAAGTTTTCTTAGCCGATTGTATTTTGTTTGATTTTGTCTGCATTTTCCCCCGCCTGGCCAAGATCTTACTGCGGTAGCAGCTTGTTCTGTCTCTGCGACCTGCGGTTGCAGTTGTACATCCTGTACTTCCTGGCATTCCCCTAGGGAGTCTACAGATAGAAAGGGGTTGGTCCCTGGGAGGTGACGAAGTCGCCCACTCCCCGGGGTACCATTCCGTCCCTGGATTGCCCCATACACCTAGGCTTCTGGGGCCCGGGCCGGGCCCCTGTTTCCGTTTTGAGGGCAGCGGCCAGAACCTGTCCTGTAATATGAGCTCCATCAATATCCTTACAAGCTCGAATCATGTCATCAACAATCTTTGCTCTGGTAGATTTAATGGCATTTTGGCAATAGGAATTTGCATATTTAAGAGCCAATTGCTTAATGACCGGCATGGCTTGTTCCAAGTTAGGGAATATTTTTTCTGCTACCTGTATCAATCAGGCAAGGAAGTCAGAATAAGGCTCAGAGGGTCCTTGAGCAATTTTTGAAATTTTTGTTTTAGCATTTGAAATAGGTAGAGCCTTCCAAGCCTAAATGGCTGCTGTAGCTATCTGAGCATAGACCCCAGGATTATAATTAATTTGTTGATTTATGATAGCATATTGTCCCAAGCCTGTTAACATTTCAAGGTTATGCCGTGGGAAGCCGGCGTCCTGATTGACTCGGGCTAGCTCGCGACACCTCTCTTGATTTTCACTTTTCCACAACAAAAAATCCCCTCCGGACAACACAGCCATGCAAAGCTGTTGCCAGTCACTAGGTGTCAGCTGATTGGCAGAGAAAGACTCGAAGAGAGTCAATGTAAAGGGGGCATGGGATCCGTAATTAGTAACTGCCTCCTTTAGTTGTTTAATATCCTTAAAGGCTAAAGGAACATGTACTCTGGCCGGCTGTCCATCGGCATCCAAGTTTTCAATTACTGGGAAGTTTGGGCCGTCTTAGGCTGCCACTGAACACCCCCCAGCCTTCTGGGGTTGTCCTTGTCCCAATCGGGGTTATAAGGAGGGAGCGTGACAGCGATCGGGGCTGTAGGTGCTTTAAATCTTGACTTTTTCAATCGACCCTCCAGTTCCTCTATCTCCCTTTCCAATTCTTCCTCCTGCCAGCTGTTACCATGGAGCCCAGTTAGTAACTCCCTTATCTTAGAAATGTAGTCAGCACTGTGAAGCCCAGCTCAAGGCCAGAGGCCTTGTTACATATTTTTGTGAAAAACTAGTAAGGGAGTGTCCAGCGCCTGGAGTGCTGATTTTTTCAGACAGTAGCCAAATAAAACAGGGCAACATGAAAATAGGAAGTTTATCTACATTAAACCTTTTTGTAGAGATTCTTTTGCTGAAAGTCCTAAAATAAGCCATGGTGAATATTCTGGAGAAGGTCAATTAAGACTTTTCTGTGGGCCTGATAGGGAGGGGGAAGATGAGAAGGCGGGGTTGAGAGCGGCTAGGGTGGATCTAATTCCTCAGAACTGTCCGAGCTACTTGTGTCCTTGGGAGTTTTTAACTCAGTCAAGTCCGGATAGAGCCTTCTCCTCTGTTTAACTTCAGACTCCCTTATCTTTTCACCACTCTTACTCCTAATACTTTCTGCTACCTCGCTATGTGACCCCTCCAATTTTTCTTCATGCAATTGCTCAAGAACGGCCTGACCCTCGCTCACAGCTTTCTGGCATTTACCATCCATTATACACCCCCTCACTAATTTCCAAAGCGGAATGGTACCGCCCCTTAAAGTTCCTTGTTTGTAAGCGAAATCCAGATCTTTCCTTAATTTGTCCCAACTGGGAATCGTGAGACTCCCTGAAAAAGCAAACCAAGGAGCTACAGAGTCAGTCTCTTCTAAAAACCCCTGTAATGTGCACTGCTTCACTTTAAGTCCCTTAGAACGCAGTAACCCGTCCAAGGCCAGCAAAATTGGGCTTGAGGGAGTAGCACCCATACTGTTCCAAGCAGTATAAAGAAAGTGAAAATACAAAACTCCGCTCTCTCTTTATCTACAGAGGAGCGTCTTATTTATTTATTTATTTTTCCCCCCTCTCTCTTTATCTACAGAGGACACAACAACAAAAGAAACACAAAAAACAAAAGCGAAATGACACAACAAAAGAAACACAGAAAACAAAAGTGAAAGTACACAGTGCAGCTGCAATAAATGTGAGGCTCTCTCTTTCTTTGTAGAGGAGCTGACCCCGCTTTGGACGCGGATCCCACTTACTGGGACTATCCCTGCTTTGATCGCAGATCCCACTTACCTGGGACTAACCGGTGCACCACCCCTGACTGACTGAAAGTTCTGGTTCCCGGGTTTCGGCACCACTTGTCGCGACCCCTTGCCCGCAAGGAAGACGCAACTCAGGAATCTTCTTTCAGCAGTTTATTCAGGTCCTTGATACTTTTTCTTCTTTCAGCTGTTTATTCAGGCCTTTGTATTGACATGTCTTTTAGCTTCTACTGCTACTCCTACTACTACTTCTACTGCTACTCCTACTGCCACTACTACTACTGCTACTACTACTGCCACTACTACTACTGCTACTACTACTGCCACTACTACTACTGCTACTACTACTGCCACTACTACTACTGCCGTGTGCCCCAGCCTTAATAAAGCAGATAAAGCCCCAATGCACAACTGCCACGTGGACTTTTCTCATAGGGTGCCAAGTCACAGCGTGCCAACTCATTCTGATAAGGAGTTGTTTGTCACAGACTACAGGGGAAACCAGCGCCATCTTGTAATGGCGGCCACAGTTCACAGAAACGGCTCACCACACTCCAGTATATTTTCCCAACAATGTGATAATAGACAATATATAAATCCAGATGCCAGTCTTAGTGATAGTGATGTTAACTTTCTTATGAATTATCCACATTTCCAGTGGAGTGCTACCACGAAAATCCCATAAGGAGTGTTCTGAGAACACACCAGCAATGAGCCAAGCTTCAGCAACATCCACAAGAAGCATGTACAAGAAGACAAAAGGTTGGCACACATGATAGTTAATATTCCTCCTAACTGAAAAGTCTATAATTCCTGGAATGAGTTTTTTGAAGAACAAAAATCAGTTTATTTTTTTAAGCTTAATTGTTAAAACAGTGCATGATGGATATCTCCGTAGCAGATTGCACAACCACCTAATCATGTTCTGATTCAAAAATCTGTCAAAGGAAGCCAACCAACATAACCTTACCACAAATATTTAGCACTTTTCATGATGATAACATTTGAGATCTACCCTTCCCGCAAAACAGGGCAGCTCTTGGACAATAAATAAGTAAGTAAACTTCTTCCTTCTAACTAAAGTTTTGTACCCCTCAGTTATCAGTTCTCCATTCCATCCAACTCTCAACCTCTGATAGCCTCCATTCTGCCACATTTCTTTGAGCCCCAATTCCAATTCCACCTGTCAGTGAGGCTGTACGTAACTCACCTTCCCATCATGGGCTTATTTCACAATTCCATCCATGTTGTTGCATTTCATTGCACAACGTGTTGGAAAATTGCAACATCCCTCCATACCCCGTAAATATATAAAACTGTAATTTGTCGATATATAGCAACAATCATAATAAAAAGCTAAAGTGACATAATGCCTCCATTTGGTCTGATAGAGAGGGCTAATTGAGCCAAGGGATACCGAGCTTTTATAGAAGAGCTGAATAAAGGTCAGTCTAATCATTCTGGGTTCCTAGCATAGGAAATTCCTTAGTTTTGGGTTTCAGAATCAGGCTGCTTCTGGATCAACCATAATGCTCTCCTTATTTAGGGCATGAACTATTACTAAAGCACACAGTTCCCCTAATAGGAAAATATTCAACTAAACAGAAAATATTAGAAAATAATTGTGAAACTGGGAAAAAAAGTGTCCATTTGATTATTTTCCAACTTCAAGAATATTTTAATGATCCATTTGTGTCAATTATAGTGTAGATTCCAGAATAACCCAAAGGGGAATTTGTTTGCTTCTATGATGAAAGTAATATTTCATTTTTTAAAAAATCAAGATCAATTTTCCATTAAATGTTTGTTTTTTCAAAAATGTGAACAGAGATCCAGAAGCACTGGTCAGTCTAGGCAAATGGAATGTCAAGTAATGGAATCGGTTTCTCCACTCAGCTCAGCAATGCTGAGAAGGCAGGGAGATGGCTCTATCCTTAGTGGCATCAAGAGCGAGATGAGCCAGGAGTTTCATAAAAGTATGACAGCTCAATGGTATTGTCCCCTTGGCGAAGTGACTCTCACCCTTTGTGTTTGCTTCCTCATCTCTACAGCTGACCCAGCAGGGAAAACAAATCTTATGTATGTGCCCACGATTTACCCCATGTCTCTATTACTATGAAGGATCAGAGCAAACTGGAGAAATATTTTAATTCAAGCCATTTGACCCTTCACAGAAATAGAAACATTAGATAGACTTGGTCATTTATCAGCAATAACCACAATCAAAAGAGGTTAAGTTCATGCTTAAAGTGATGGCACTTAGGAAATGATGAAGAATTGGAGTGATTTCCTACAGTGAATTTGGGCCACAGTGTCAAGATGAGACCATTTGCCAATGTCACCATTTTCCAGCAATTGGTCAATGTCATATTAACCACTCTAGTTTTAATATTAGAAGTTTGAAGTTCTTAAGAGTCAAAAAACTTCAGCCTTTTCAGATAAAGAATGTTAGTTATGCTATTTTCTTTTTATGAGAACAAAATATGGGCAATCATTACACTGTTAGTTTTATACATAGAAGGGTGCTACTTGCAACTAAATTCTATATAATTAGAGTAGTTTTCGCTTTTAGTGACTCATTTCTCTGCAACAACATAAAAAAGTACTCCATTTGTATTTTAGTCAATTGGTGTCTGCTCTTGGCAGAAGGTGAAATATATACATTCATACATATATACTTCTAGTAATCAGTAAAGATTTATCTTTTCTCTACTTTTTGTTTAAGAATTTAGAATGAAAATCTTACCAGATGATAAATATCAGATCATAAAAAGGTAAACAGGTCTTGCTAATCTCAGAATATACAAGGAATATAAGCTAATGCTCAAACTATTACAAACTGCATTTATCTGCACGTTTTAAATAAACTAGGGAGGGGAGAGTCACATTTTCATAATTTCAATTTCACACAACTTCCCTTACAATAATTTTATTTTACTCCAAAAGTGAATTTATTTTCAAATGAAAAGATAAAGTCCAAAAATCAGTACAGAAGATTGACAGTGGATGATATATCAATGCACTTTTTCTGTCTTGCAAGAAAAACCGAGAACAGTGGTTTATGGTGTTTTACTCTTTGCAATTAGATAAAACACCAACTACCCAAATCTGTGATGTAAAATGTGTGTGTAAAAATTTCAGTGATTACATGATGTCTATGCCAACTTACAAATGCACTTTATCTTTGTTGAATCTTTCTTCACCCTGCAGAGATCTTTGAGATACAGCAAAACCCCAAAAAACATTTATCATTCACGCAAGTGTGTTTCCTACATGTTACTGTAGAAATAAAATATATTTTGTCATTCACTTAAACATCAGTAGAGATGAGGTACTCTGAGAAGAACTCCTATGCTGGGAGCAGACATCAGAGAGTACCTGTAGTAATCCTTTCAAAACTGAAACAAATAAGATGGGAATTCACTTATGTAGTAGTCAGGCTAAAGTGGCATATTTCCAGCTTGCCCTGGTGTGGACAAACTCCATGATCTAATTAGTCCTTGCAGGCAACTGGCATCTGGGTTCTGGAGACTGTAGCATCACTATTCTTGTATAAGTGGTTTATTTAAACCAGTGGTAGTTCCATGTGGTTACCAAATAACCACTATCTCAATACTCGTTCCTGGAACTGTTAGTTCCAATCTTATGCTATCTTGGTGTGTGTATAAACTCAAATGAGACACATTTCAGTACTTAGTAGCATATATTCAATTTGGTATGATCTATTAAAAATCTGGCTTTGTGATCATAAACCTGTGATTAGAAGAGCAGATTTAATATAGAGCCTATAAATTCTGCCTTTCCTTAGATCAAGTAGCCTTCATCTTATATTTCAAAAGCAACTGGACAAGAGGATACTATACAATGATATTTATGCTTAGAGCAACTGAATATTTGAAAAAGAAATTGCAGCTGATTTTCCTGATAAATTGAAAGATATTCAGTAAAAATTCAGGAAATCAGACATATCAGTAACAATGTTTAGAAAGAGAAATATAGAGCTGAGGGACCTGCTGTTTGATCCTCAGCACTGTCCCCACCCCTCCACCCCCCCAGATAAAAAAGAAAAAGAAAAAAGAGAAATATAAATATAGAATGATAAAAAACTGACATAATTTCTCAATATGGGGGGGTAAATAAGTTTAAAATGTTTCCTTCAGGTATTGATATAAATAAAGAATAAATCTTTTTCAGTATAAGAAGTAGTATTTATGTCATCATAAATTTAGTTAAAAGCATGATCACAATTTACAAAAACTATAATTACAGATTACAAAGAAAATAGGCAGACTCTAATTGACATTCTGTTTGCATCTTGTTACCTATCAATTTTCTGTTCCATTACAAAATTCAATATTAAAATTTTATCACCAACACTCCATATTGATTTCAACATTAAAATTTATCAAAATGATTAAAAACAGTCAATTAGAAAAAGCCATACAACAAAAATAACATTTCCAGGTCTCTCTTGCATTGCATTGACCATCGGATAAGGAAATCAAACACGCCATTAGCTTTTTAGCAGGCCCTTGGCACTGGATTGCAGGACTATGGAAATGCTGGTGAAGTAATCAAAGAAGCATTTCCTGTCCAAAAAGAAATATCAGCAGGGAACAGGAACAGGATCCCATATAAGCTTCTGAGCAATAAAGAACATTAGAGTTTGATTTTGTCTCTTACATGTGAATGAAGCTTCTGTCCCATTCTCTAAGTAGGACCAGAGCCTCATGGCCATTTTCTCAGCTAAAATCCACAATTACTACACAAATTAAATTTCTGTGTTGGAAGAGAGCATTCCTTCTGGGGCAAACTACTCCACCATGATGAATGAGGATTCCTCCTTCACTGTCACATAAATTGCACTGGAGGGAGGGGTCCACCAAGGCAGAACAGGCCTCCCAGCACCCCAGGTCCTCAGCAGATGGTTAGCACTGGCCCACCCACAGGGATGACCAGATCAGGATGGTCCACAGTGGATGGGGTAGATCAGCCCACTGCCAACCAGAAGACATTGTCTCTCAGGACTGTGTCTTGACAAGTGCACTTCGCTGAGTTGTTGAGAGCCACAGCCAAAGGGGCCCCAGAAAACTTCCAGCTGCCAGCAAACTCCCAGCTGCCGGCTGATGATTGGCTCACAGTGGCCCCAGCAACATCTAGCTGATTGGCTCCTCTGCGGCGATGTTCATTGGGCTGTTTCCCTGCCCTTCAAGCTGCCGGCTGATGATTGGCTCACAGTGGCCCCAGCAACATCTAGCTGATTGGCTCCTCTGCGGCGATGTTCATTGGGCTGTTTCCCTGCCCTTCAAGCTGCCAGCTGATGATTGGCTCACAGTGACCCCAGCAACATCTAGCTGATTGGCTCCTCTGCAGTCATGTTCATTGGGCTGTTTCCCTGCCCTTCAGACTACGGAACTGCTCATTGGGGGACTTCTTTGGCTCCGCCCACGCGACCCAGCCAATCGGCCTCAAGAGCAGGAGGATTGTGGGAGGTGGTGTGGTTTGTGTGGGGAGAGGCTTCTGGAAGCCGGTGGTGGCAGTTGGGCTCTGAGGGTTTTCCTGAGGAGCTGTTTTGTTTGGCGTTTATAGTTTTAAAAATAAAGTTTGTTTCTTTTGATAAGTGGCTCCTGAATTGTGCCCAGTCAGACTGCGGCACTGAGTGGTCCTAGCACTCTTCGTCTTTTGAGACTTTTGATTCATTTTCTTTGCGTAACTTTTTCTGTTGGTAAATGCATATGGCTATAGCAGAGATGCAGAGCAAAATAAACATCACAACTGCTATCACACCTGGGGTGGGGGGGAGAAGACAGAAGAACACCAAGTCAGAATATAAATGGCGATTTTTGCCTTAATTGGGGGCTTTGCTAACATCACTGCCTTATAAGGTAGGTTACAACAAACCAACCATCTACTATATCATAAGTTGGGACCATGAAGCCTAGGAATTTTAAGGTCCAGTGGTTTTATAACATTTGGTATGTCTGAGTTTCCATGACTTTTGGATATAGTCGGGGTAGTCCTTTTCCCTAAAGGCCTGTGATTGAAATTCAGCTTTTGTGCTTAAAAACAGAAACAGGACTTGGGAAGCTGGGACAGGAAGATCACAAGTTCAAAACCAGTCTCAGCAAATTAGTGAGGCCCTAAGCAACTTCGAGAGACCCTGTCTCTAAATAAAAAATTTAAAAGGCTGGAGATGCTGCTTAGTGATTAAGTACCCCTGGGGTCAATCCTTGGTTCCGAAACAAACAAACAACAACAAAAAAATATATACACAAGGCTCTGAGACAAAGTTTTAAATTATCTTAAAAGTATAGGGGCTGGGATGTTGCTCAGTGATAGAGTGCTTGCCTTGCATGTGTGAGATCCTGGGTTCACACCTCAGCACTAAATAAAATAAGTGAATAAAATAAAGCTAAAAAAAAAAGGTTACTACTACTAAAAAAAAAAAAAGTATAGTATGTTTAGTACCATCCTAGAATAAATGTTATTTTTAACTAAGTAGATACATTCTTCATTAAATTGTTTTATATCTTTGTAAATTTGTTTTGATGATAGAGATCAAATCCAGGGCCTAGCACCCTACCACTGAGCTATCTCCCCAACTCCAAAATACTTTAATGACAACATAATTTTGAAATGCAGTAGTGTAACATATATGTGATCAATCCCTGTCGCCAAAAATATTGCAGGGATACTTATTAAGTTTATTTTTGTGGAATGTGGACTATTTGAAAGAACCAGGTGTAAATGTTCTAAAATATTGAGACCATTAGCTATGCCATGGTTCTCAACCCAAAATCATGCTGAATCAGAATACCTGAGGGGAAGACCTGGTGCCTCCTCCTAGTTTAAGGCTGTAATTCAGAGCCAGAGTGCTAAAGCACCCTCAAGAAAGCTAGCTGTACAGCAGTCATATTCCTGAAGAATGAAAGTCAAATCTATGCTACACCAAAAAACTATGCATAAAGCCATGCTTGGACTGTCCACATTGTAAGTGTATAACAAAAGGTATCAATTTGTGTCTCCAGCTGGTGACTGTTAGAATATGAAGACTATGTCTGTGAAGAGTCTTTGTGAATATTAAATGAAACAATTAATTAAAGTCTAGGTACGGTATAGTTATGGTACTTTCAGTAATGAAAATTATTATTAACTTTAAAAATCATAATAATTTCATAAAATTATATTTCTAATTCAATGACTAATGGTTACTTGAATATTTCTTTTATTATACTAGCAAGTATTTCAGAGGATCGGGTTGAAATAATAGTAAAAAACAAACACTTGATTTAGTAATAAATAGACATAACAGAAAAATTCTCTAAATCTTATCTCTTATGCAAATTATGACAATAAAATATGAGAAAGAAATAAGGCTGAAGTATGTATATGAGGAGAATAAAATAAATTATTGGAAAAAAAAGCAAAAAACAAAGACCAGGGGAATCCTTCTGAGCATTCTCCTTCTTCCCCTCCCCTCCTTCAAGAGCTCATCAGAGTTTCTCAGGACAGCCCAGGAGCCTTGTACGATTTATTGTTGAACAGCAGACAACCTTGCCAGTGATTTTTTACAGAAGATCTTACAGTGATATTTGACCAAAAGCAATAAAATTCCAAAAGTAAGTTTTTGTTGTTGTTGTTATTGTTGTTCTGTTTTCAATTTGCTGACTACCTCTAGCTCTTCAAGAAGATCAGGGGCTAAGTCTGACATTTTGCAAACACTTGTAGGACTTGGGATCCTGTTCTGGAATGTTGAGCATCTTTAAATTGCTTTTGTATTGCAATGAAAAATTGTCTCCCCCCAAAAAAATCAGGATTTATTAAGGATTATATTTGATTTAAAGTCTAAGATAAAAGTAGTCTTTTTAGATATGCATTCTTGACTACCTTCTCACATAAAACTGTGTAAAACTGCTTTTTCCTCATTGGGTCATGTATTATTATTTTATACCTCACTGATTTCAAAGAGAAAAATAACCAAGAGAGTGACAAATGTCAATACACGAAAAAAGATTTTTAGTCAGGTTTTCATAATGTCTGAATTGTTTTGTTTTCTATCATTTTAGAGGAAAAAAGTTTGCTTTGTATGTACTATGAAGAGTCAATACAACAAGAAAACAAACAATATTTCAATAATCGATTAATTAATTAGTGAGGAAATATGAAATCTTATTTTTTCACACCAGCTCTGATAAATTATATTTCAAGAAAATGAAACATTGTTTTCATTGCCAAAAAGATATGTTTAGATTGTATTCAATTTTCCCTTCAATGAAAAATAACCTATCAGACTAACTGGAAAGGACAATCAAAAATGAAATAAACCATGGCTCTTGCTGTACCACACTGAGAATGTACGAGATGACACTGAAATGCACAATTTAAAAAAATGCACTTGAAGTAATGTTAAGCATATTTAAATTTTTAAAAGTTTCTTTTAAAAAATCAAATAACAACTGAAACATCTAAATCATGCAAATTGCCTTTTTTTAAGTGTCATAACACATGTGCTCTGATCACTATTTGGCTTTTGACTTAGGTTTTTGTGGCTTTGAATATAATTACTTGGGGCAATGTCTTGCTCTAATAGCTATATCAGATCTATGCCCTATCTGTCTTTCTATCTATCTATCTATCTATCTATCTATCTATCTATCTATCTATCCTTCTATCTATCTATCATCTTTCTATCCTTCTATCTATCTATCTTTCTATCTTTCTTTCCATCTATCTATCTTTCTATCTATCTCTCCCTCCCTCCTATATATCCCTCACATCCTAGGGAATACAGCTATTTATGAAATAAGAAATTTTCATTATTTTGTGACTTTCTTTTATTTTCCCTCGGACTGTGGATGGAACCCGGAGGCCCCCTTACCCCTGAGCTACATCACCAGCCCTTTTATTTTGAGGCAGGGTCTTGCTCAGTTGCCCAGGCTGGCCTGGAACCTGCCATCCTTTTGCCTCAGCCTCCCAAGTAGCTGGGATCCGGGAGGCCACCACGCCAGACTTTACCTGTTCTTTTAAAATCCTGTTTTCAGTGGAATCCTCACAGAAGCACCCCCCACCCTCCCCCAGCTTAAATCGGTGAACATCAACTCAGAAAACCCACAAGCACCCTTTCCCCTCCTGGAATGCTGATTCTTAGCTATAATTTTCTATTAATACTGTTAAATGGGAACAAATAATTTTTAAAATTTAAAAAGTTTTTTTTTTTTTTTTTTTTTTTTTTTTTCAAAAGCGACAGTAATGCCGCAGACGAGTTCCTTCAGCCCCTTTACCTCTATGAACCCAGAGTCTCTTCTGTCCGCCTTCACCAAAGGCTCTCCCTCCTCGCTGGGTTCGGAACGACCTAGGGTAGAAAAAGGGAGGCTGCCAAGGGCTTCGCAGGCCCTCTCCACCGCGCACAGCCACAGTTCCCAGCCCGCGGGGAGGGGCAGGGGGCCATGCACCTGCGCCACCTGCGCGCCAGGGAGCCAGCTCCCGTGCTCCATCGCCAGTCCGCGACCCCGCCGCGCAGCGGGCCCCGGCGGCCACGTGGCCGCGGACGGTGACCCGGGCAGGGCCGCCGGGGCGCAGCGCCTTCAGCCAGGCGGCGCGGCCGAAGCGCAGGGCCTAGAGGCAGCCGGTGAAGCCGCGCGCCTCCGCCCGCCGCGTGTCGGGGTCCGCACCTGGGGGCTCTGCGGGGACAAAGCGACACAGCGTTAAAACGCAGAGGCACTGGGCTTGGTAGGTGACCCCGCCGGCACAGCCGCCACTGGCTCCGACCTGCGCCCCCTGCGCCCCCTGCGCCCCCTGCGCCCCCTGCGCCCCCTGCGCCCCCTGCGCCCCCTGCGCCCCCTGCGCCCCCTGCGCCCCCTGCGCCCCCTGCGCCCGAGCAGGCGGCTGATGGCCATTTCCAGGGCAGAGGGCCTCCGTGGACAGCTGCGAGGGACAGCGACTCTGTGGGGGCTTCAAGGCCACGATCTGAACTCAGTTTTTAAAAACTGATCATTAAAACACATTTGTCAGGGAGGCCACAGCTGGGGGAGGAATTATAGTAAACTGACTCTTGGAGACGACAGACCTCTGGAAGTTCATTTTTACTCCTTCTATTCAACTGTTATCTTTCATGATGTATATTGGATTCATGGCTTTTATGTCCTCTTAACAAACTGTACCTTTTATCCCCAGGTAATGCCCTCCCCCACCTTTGAGCTCATTCACTTGTTCAAACCTCATGCGCATCTTGTCTGCTGGCAACGCTGCACTTCTGAAATTCATTAGCTGGGACTTCTTAGTGGTTTCGTTATTGTAAGAGCGTTTAACTAGATATTTATTGACCTGAATATGACAGAATTGAGGCTATTCACATTTAGAGTAACAACTTCTTTTATCTGATTTGATTCATTTTATCTTACACTGTGTTTTTTAAAATTTTGTTGATTTAGTGGTGTATTATTATTATTATTATTATTATTATTATTATTCAGAGATTGAAGCCAGGATTAACCACTGGGCCACATCCCCAGTCCTTTTTCTTTATTTATTTTTTATTTAGGGACAGGGTCTCATTAAGTTGCTTATGGCCTCCCTAAGTCACTGAGGCTGCCTCAGCCTCCTGAGCCACTGGGGTTAGTTTCCTTCTTCTTTCTCCTTTTCTCTTTCCTGAGTTTGAAAGTTCCACGTTCCTAGCACCCACAATCAGAATCATTCTCTTGCACCATTACGTGAAAACAGATACTCTTTTCCCCCAATACATTCATCCATCTCTTCGCTCACTTGCAGTCAGTAAGATGAGCCCTTGGGCATGGGCCCTTACTAGTGGTCAGGCCCCCTTTCCGGGTCCCTCCCCGTGTTACCCACAGGCCAGAGAGTGAGCCTTGGACAGTGCTGTTTCCTCTTAGTTTTCCCTCTTTAACCCTCTTTGGTTTTACTCATGCTTATCTCCTGACTAGAACTACCATTTCCTTTACATTTATGTATTCTTTCTTCTATTTCAAGAACCTTTGTATAATTATATATATTTTTTTCTAAGAAAGAACTTTGACACCACTGAGATTCTACCCTTAATCAAATTTTAATCAGGCTTCTCTGAGCCATCTGCTCCACTAGCCCCATCTTTTTTGTTTCTGAGTTGTGGAATTTAGCCAGAACCCTCCACTCTCCTTGATGTCCTTGACAGTCCTCCAGGTGATTGATTAGGCCAGCGGGTCTTCATCCAGAATCCCAATAGGTCAATTTAGTAAGAATTCTCCTAACCTCTTGGTAATTTTCCACCCACCAACGAACACCCCCACCTGGCTGGCTGTCAGTCTACACTTTTCCTTGCATTTTAAGCTGAGCCCAATCTCTTCACTGCAAAACCCCAGTCCAGAGTTCCTTCAGTCCTGAAAAAAGTCTGTCATTTTGTCATGTGTAAAAATATTTCTCTCTTTGACACAATATAATACAAAAAGGTTTTATAATAAATCATAGTATTTTGGACAAGAATCATATAGTTTTAGGGGACCTTTTTTCTGATGAATGGTGAATATTAACATTATATAATCATTTAATTTGAAGGTGATGGAACAGAATAGAGCTCTTCTAATTCCTCGATAAATTACTTAAATCAATAATGATCACCAGATATACTTTTTTAAAAAATATCTGAAAGGAAGTAATCACTTTGCCTACTCTGAGTCTACCAGGCAATCACTCATTCAACAACCCAGGAAGAAACCCAAGGGTGAAACACTCCTGGCTTTTAACAAAACACTGTTTCTCAGTAGAACACATTTTAAGTAGAACTCAACACTTAGGCAGTGACCTGAATTCTATTTTCCTATTGCCTTGACAAGTTGACATTGTCAAAACCCTTTATTTCTGCACCTGTTAGCT
Source organism: Urocitellus parryii (assembly GCF_045843805.1). Taxonomy (NCBI): domain Eukaryota; kingdom Metazoa; phylum Chordata; class Mammalia; order Rodentia; family Sciuridae; genus Urocitellus; species Urocitellus parryii. The sequence continues at coordinate 353,915 of NW_027551840.1, forward strand.
AATTAGCTCTAATCAAGAATGTCTGTGGGGTCACTCTGCCCCCCTCTCTCTATGGTACTCTACCTGGATTCCTTCCAATTCTCTCTTCTTTTCAATCAAAGCCTGTTCTTGAATAAATTCACTTTTTCATAAATACCTGATTATCATTTCTGTTAGTACTCTACAAAGTATATGCATTTTAGCAGAAAGAAAGACTTGGTACAAAAGAAATGGTTCTTTAATTATGGAATTTGAAATATTAGCACCTGAGGAGGTAGAAAAAAAATATTTGATGTAGGGCTGGCTTCCCAGGCCAGTGTCATGCCAATTAGACAGGTGTCTGCTTTCACAACAGGGTGTCATTTGTTTGAATGAAAAAAAAAAATTGACTACATAAGCAAGCAAATGGACAGTGTTTTACATTGTGCAATATGGTAGACACTAGCTACATGCAGCTGTTGCAATTCAAATCAATTAGATTTAAATAAAATAAAAAATTTAGTCCCTCAGTTACACTAGCCACATTTCACTTGTTAAAAAACTAGGTGTGTCTAGGAATGACTGTGTAGGTCAGCATAGTTATAGGATAGATTCACCATCACAGAAAGCCCTATTTGCTAGCCTTGGTCTGGAAGGCTCATAATTTCAAAGACCTCAAAACATCCATGATCCTCACTGACTCCCAGTTAATGTTAAGTTAGAAAATCAAGAGATTTCTTTCTTTTCTTTTTTTTAAGAGAGGAGAGAGGAGAGAGGAGAGAGGGAGAGAGAGGGAGAGAGAGAGAGAGAGAGAGAGAGAGAGAGAGAGAGAGAGAGAATTTTAATATTTATTTTTCAGTTCTTGGCAGACATAACATCTTTGTTTGTATGTGGTGGTGAGGATCGAACCTGGGCCGCACACATGCCAGGCAAGCGTGCTACTACTTGAGCCACATCCCTAGCCCCAAAAGATTTCTATGGATTCTACTAAATTATTTCTAAGTTTTCCTCATTTAACAGATGATATGAAAAGGAGTTGACTTACACAATTAATCTTGGGTCTTCCTTGATAAACAATGTAAAATCTTATATCTTTTTTATTTTTTCAGATTTTTTTTGTGTTTTCACTCTATAATATTGAGAAAAGTAAGTTGCTCTGGGTTCAAGTGTTTCTCTATGTTTTTGCCTGATAAACAAAGAAATGTAAGACTTGAGAGCACTTTATCCAGACCGCTTCTCAAATTTGTTTGGCACAAGCAATTTTGAGGGATAAGGATACCTTTCCCTATGGGATAAGGAATAAGCTTGTTTAGTGCTTGCTACAAAATCTGTAGATTCCCTAAGCTATGTGTTCCTCAGTTACTATGCACACCCGGCCCATCTGCAGCATTGACCTGAATGCTTATCCCAGCTCCATAAGACTTAATACATAGGGGAAACCGCACCAATGGCTAATGTGCATGAAACTTGCTATATAAATAACAGAGCCCTTTATTTCTAACCCAGGGATCTTATGTCATCTGCCAGCATCCACAAATCAATTGTAGGTTTCTTTAGTAGCTTGTGAATCAGGTAAAGAAAATCTCAGACCCAAAATACAATAACCCTTCTAAATGAGGCAAATATCATAGTATAAAAATAATATAAAGCCATAGCTCCACTGAGCTTTAAATGTTATGTGTTATGTGACATCTCCTTATAGAACTCAGAACATAATTTCCAGGATAGTTAATTACCAAAATCATTTGGCATTCTCATATCTGTGTAATTGTGATAATACGTGAGTATTTACACTGCTTTGCTTAGGGGATGGGGATGTAGTTCAGCGATAGAACACTTGTCTAGCATACTCAAGGCCCTAAGTTCAATCCCCCAGTACTTCAGGGAAATTAATTAATTAAATGAAAATAAAATGTAAAAACTTATAGGCTACTGCTTTATTTTCTGAGAGAAGATAAAAAGACATGCTCAGCTTCTACATTTCTTATTTTGTTTTAGTACATTTCTTTTTTTAAGTTTGTGGTTAAAACACACACACACACCCCCACACACAGCCAAATCAAAAGAATAATAATCCTAATTATTTGGATAAAGAATCTAACAAAAGTGACAGGTCACTTCTCCTGGATTTTAGTGTTTTAAGTGTTAACATTCTTTAAGACACTTCTCTGATAAAATTAAAACTACATAGAAAATTTGACTTCAAGAGCTTACATTGAGGTGGGTGTATACTGAATTGATGTTGAGATAATTAACTTGAATGGTCTTCATTAAGCAAGACTATTCAGAAATGGGAAGATAAGAGCCAGGTGTGGTGTGGTGGCCCAGGCCTATCATCCCAGCAGTTCGGGAGACTGGGGCAGAAGGATCGCAAGTTCAAAGGCAGTTTCCACAACTTAGTGAGGTCTAAGAGCAACTCAGCAAGACCTGTCTCTAAAATAAAATATTAAAAATGGGGCTGGGGAGGTGGCTCAGTGGTTAAGCACTCCTGGGTTCAATCCTTGGCACACACACACACACACCAAAAAAAAAAAAAAAAACGAATTGGGAAGATAAAAACAGCATGTTAACTTTAATGAATTCTGGGATATTTCTTGTGAAGTATGGTAAATAATAACAAGCATTATTTTATTATAATTGCTCACACACTAGCCTCTGTTACTTATTAATATGTGAGTATAGTATAGGATAAGTGCAGTGACTCTCTTATTCATAAGCTGCCTCGACATCTAATTAAGTGTACATAATCAATTTTCACCAAATATTTTTCAGTGAGTGGATAAGGGAATGATTCACAGGGGCTAAGAGAATTAATAATGACGACTTACCACTGAATACTTTGAACAACTTTCTTTGGAAAATTTCCTCAATATGACAGTCTATCTTATTGTAAGTTAAGAGAATAAATATACTTCACATGGATCTCCAAGTTTGAATATAAAATTATATTGGCATAATTATTAAATGGTTGAACAGCAGCAAAAGACAACAAAACCCATCCCAAAGACAGCTGTCCAAATCATGAAGTGCTGCTTTAGTCTTTGATTATTATTTCACATTTGCCAGGCATCGGCAGAATGAATATTCATCACTTTCTGAGGTCAGTGGCTTCAGACTCCATGCTTCATTGCTCAATACAAACTTGCATTTTTAAACCGTAAGTTATATGACTTTGAATAACATTTGAATTAACATCTTAACTCCCTGCACCTACTTATTTGGAGGGTAGCAGGAATTTATGCAATTAATATTGTTTCCTAATTTGTGATTCTCTTTAGAGTCTATATCATTAAAATAGTTCATTTTCAGAGCTGATTGACATATTTCTTTCCAGAAAGATTCCTTTCCTCAGTAACTATGATGTTAATTTGAAGTTAAGCTGTGCCTTTCAAATACATCCTTCCTGGGGTATCATTCTCAACTTCACCTTTCCCCCTGGGTAAAGGTGGTTATGAGCATGCCTCATGGCTTTGGTTCAGTGTCATCAAGGACAGAAGCATAGGCCAAGCAGGACTTGGGAACCGAGTTCAAGGTGCTACCATCTGCTGAAGGAAATCAACCCTTCTTTCCTCTGCTTCAGCTCATGGGTAGTTTTATCATTGAGTGGAGGTACCTGAGTTGAGGCTGATACTCCATGTCGGCTTTAGTGACAGTTCACTTTTCAATAAGTGTTAGAAAAACACGGTGACTCCTGCCTGAATGCCCAGGGGGAAGGTAAGCATGGGGTGTTTTTCAGGGGAAGCCTTTCCTCATCCACCAGGCAGCACTTACTCATGGTTCTATGTGCACTCAGACAAAAGTGCCACTTGTGCCTTGATTGTCACTCACTGGGAAATTATTATTAACATAAGACAAGGAGCTTCTTTCAGCATAACGAGTGCTTCCAGAGTGTGTGACATGACACTTACGATCTGATGATTTTGGGAGAAAGATCTTTCTGCCACTTACCTAAAACCTTTCCCAATGTGAGGGATTTGATGGCATTGAATTCTGTCCCTGAGGACAGGATGACTTGTCTCTGCGCACTCTGGTTAACCTATTAAACGCCCCGTGGGAAGTGAATATCAAAAGGAGATACAGTTTTAATGATAAGGAAGCAGAGGAGGACAGAAAAAAGTGATAAAAATAAGTCACTTGTAAGTGCTCAACAACTCTTAAATAATTCACCTTAAAACAACGTTTAGGAGGGGAAACCGATTTTATGAACAACCTCTAACTGCCCAAGCCGCCTGCCCTCCCACCCCCCCCCCACTCTCTTTGCTGCTTTACTTTTCTTTATGATGTATCTGCAGTTGGCAGAATATGCAAGAGGACGGAAATCAATTATTTTAAATGTAAAAACTTATTCTCTGGAGGAGACTTGACACAGCCAAAATAATTGTAGTTTTATGTGCAGACTTAAAATATATTTTCTTTTGAATGTCAGTAACAACTGCCTGACTCTCTTCTGACTCAGGTCTATTTTCTTATTTATTCCCATTTCAATGAATATCTTGCATGCTCTCATCTTGTGTTTAAACTGCTGGCCTATCTGTTCTTTTGATATCACCTACTGAAATATTAATTAACAAATTCTACCTGTCGTCACCATGATAAACTAGACATTTCCCTGCTGAATCAAGTAAAAACAAGTAAGGACATATTGACATTTTTAAAAGGACTTAAGAGTAATAATAACTTTGACAGGATCATTGCTTAATAAACAAAACAAACTAAATACCCCTCTAAACCCTGGCTATATTGGATTTTCTGCCTTGATCTATGGAGAACACTTGCTCATTTGTTACTATTTATCATCAAACTTTTGCATTAGATTATCCATTCTCTGACAAACTCCTCATGATAGTTACTGGGACCTTCAAGTTTGCTGCATTACCTCTACAGAGACCACGGCTTCCTCCCTGTCAATCTTCAGCTGGTGAAGGTGCCCATCCGCCATGTTTTTAAAATCAAAATTAAAAGCATCTGGATCTTGATGTCTGTCTAGCTTGTACCTGACCTGCAAACTTCCTAAAGAGGAAAATAAATGACATTTTAAATTACAATTGTATTTTACAAATATTTCAATGCAGATTCTAGAGCACTTATATTATTACTTATTTCATGCACCTTTGACTGTATTTAGCATTGACTTGAATGCACTCAACACTTGCCTCTTCTATACTAGAGGTGGCTTAAGTGCCAACCTGAGTCCAACTGTACTGTTTCTAAGTCAAGATCCGGTGCATTGATAATCACTGGTCTTCTAAATCTTTCCAAAATGAAGAAGTTTAAATTATACATATGGAAACTCAGAACTTAAATCTAAATCACAACTATATTTATCTTAGAAATTGATAAAACTGCAACACTGTATCAATATTCAGTTCCTATTATTATAACTTCTTTAATAGAACCTATTTTGATGTGTTACTGATGTGTGCATAATTAAGTTTTTATTTTGCAACCAGAGTTTTCTTATGAAGTCTTCTACCATAACCAAAGAATAGGGAAGAGAAAAGGTTTTATTAGAAGATGAGGTTTGTGTAGTTTTCAAACATACTTAGCTTTCCTACACAGATATACCCTCAGGGCTCATAACTCTTAACAACTTACATGAAGATTCTGATTCTATAGGATTGTCTAGAAATCAGATTTTTGTCCTAATTCACTAAATGTAAAGTATGACTTCACTGTCCAACTGTGAAAGTCCTGTAATGCCCCAGCTGCCTCTGGTGGATAGATTGTCCCCTCACTGTTCTTAGGTGGATGTCATCTAACTTGCTTGTCAACCATGGATGAGATAAAGAACCATTGTATTTATCATCTGCTTAAGGAAATTGGCTTTTATATAGCTCCATGATATCATCCATATTAATGTTCTTCTACTTACTTAGAATGAGCAGGAAATAAATACCTGGCAAATATCCAAATATCTTATTTCAAACAGTCTTAGATCATCATGGAGTATTAAAGCATCCCAGCAAAGTGTAATTTCATATCAAATCTGTGAAATTGTCATTCTTGGAATGGGAAAAAGCATCTTAATTTAACCTTTAAATACTACTTTTTATGATAAGCATTATGGAGAGTACTGAAAAACCAAAGTGCATCTTAGAAGTGCATGCGATTTTCTTTATTTGTAGTTTAAGTGCTGAAAAGACCCATATCATTACAGTCCTATTTTTCTAATTCAGTGTTTTCTCTCTTTTTTCTTCACACAAAAGATATTCACCATTGTTGGGCAGGATAATGGAAAGGTATTCCTCATAGAAAGAGCTCACATAAAGCAGTAAGCTGGGAGTCCGAGTGGTTCGGAAGCTCAGGGTGACGGTCTCTTGGGATAGTGTGACATCCCTGTGTAATGAAGAAGCAAGGGAGCTGGTGTTGTCACCTAAGGGGTGATGATCTTGAAAATCATAGGTCACTGAGGAGCCAGTTTCAAAATATGCAGAAATCTCCAGAATGAAAAGCACATTTTTGTCATGTTAACAGAATGCAAATACAAGTCTTGTTGAAAGAATGTCTCAATGTTTAATTTTATTTTGTTTACTCATATAAAGTAACAATAGCACAATCTCTTTTCTGTGTTTCTGGGTTCCCCATCTGTGGAGTCAGTCAACCTCGGACTAAAAAAATTTGAAAATAAATTAATTGTGTCTGTATTGAACATGTACAGACTTTGTTCTACACATTATTCCCTAAACAATACAGTATGACAACTATTTAGATAGATTTTCATTTAAAAAATGTATTCAAAAAATAATTTAATCCTTTTATCCTGGGAGATAAAATGGCAAAATGTTTTTTTTTCATGTTTTAACTTTAAATTTTTAAAAAAATAAAATTTGAAGAACAAAGTAACAAATCCCAACATATAGCCCAGAATGACATTTGCTGGAGATTTCACTTAATTCTCCAAATTATCTTTAACTAAGACTTACAAATGATTAGTTCTTCTGTATAAATATATAATTTAAAGGCAGCTGCTTTGAGGTCCCAATTTTGAGGGGTGGGGTGGGGGTTCAGTTTTGGATTCCATTTTTTTCTAAGAGGTTAATTTTTACATATCTTTATTAAGATCTAAGCCTTATAGCATAAAATAGACCCAGTTAAAATGTAAAATTGCCTATCTTCAGATATTCATGGACATGTGCATCCATCACTACCATCAGTGTTAGTGCCTCTTCATCAATCCTCTCCATCCTCATCCCACCCCCACCAAAAAATTAATATTCAGGTGGAATTCATTCTGTTTCTCCTCAATATCCTAACTGAGGCAATCACAAATCTATTTTCTATATTTTTAGACATTCCTATTTTGGAGATTTCATATCAATGGAATCATACACTGTGTGATCTTTACTGACTACCTTCTCTCACTTGGCACATTTTCAAGGGTTGGTCATATTATAGCATTTACAAGCACGTCATTCCTTTTTCACTGATGAATAATATTTCATTGTACCACACTTTGTTGATCAGTTCATCAGGTGATAGACACTTAGTCCGTTTCCACCTTGAGCTATTTTGAATAATACTTCCCTCAATATTCAAACTTTTGTGAGAATATACATTTTCATTTAATACATACCTAAGAGAGGAATAGCTTAATCTTATCATAACTCCATCCTTAATATTTTGAGAAACTGCCATTTTTTCAAAACAACTGCATCATTTTACACTCTCAATAGCAATTTATGATAGTTTGGATATTCCCACATCCTCACTAAAATGCATTATTGCCTTTCTTTAAAACTATAGCTGTTTTTGAACTATGGCTGGCAAAAAAGAATATTTCAAAAGCATGAGTTGCTGAGAGCCATAGCCAAGTAGGAATGATGCATGGCATTTTTGGTTGAAAGGTGACCCCAGCATGCCATTGAGATGATAATGATCATGTTAAGATGTGCACTCAATTGGAGATTAGACCCCTGCTGTCGCCTAGGCCTGCTACTTTGGAGCTCTTGAAGGACTCCTCGAGAGTTCCCATTGGTTGGGGAAGTGCAGTAGGAGGGAATTCCGGAGGAGGGATTTCCTGTTGGTGTAGTGTGTGCTGGGAGAAGGCCTCGTGCGTGGCATTCGCTGGAGGTTTGGAAATAAAGCTTGTTCCTGCTTGAGTGGCTCGTGATTTGTGCCCAGCCAGACTATGGCAATGAGTAGAGCAGACTTTGAATATTTCCACCAGAGGAAAAATTATAATATCTGAGGTGACTGACATTCCAATGAATCTGGTTTATCATTACATATTATATATATGTATGCAAGTGCCACGCTGTATCCCATACACACGTCCAATTGTAATGTGCCTCTGTGCGTGTGTGTGTATGTGTGTGTGTGTGTGTAATTACAGCCATCCTAGATGTGAAGTCATATCTCTTTGTGGCTTTGATTGGCATTTCTCTAACAGCTAATGTTGTCAAGCATCATCTCACGGGTTAATTGGCCATCTCTATATATTTTCTGAAGAAATATTCACAAATTCTGCCCATTGTTTGATTAGGTTATTTGTCCTTTGGATTAAGTTATTGGAGTTTTTATATAATTTGGATACCAGACCTTATAAGATAAACAACTTGCAAACATTTTCTTTTCTTCCATGATTTGGATTATATATATGACTATATCATGTGCAAATACACTTTCTGATTGAGCCATGTGAATCAGAGATGTTTTTAATTTTGAAGTCCCGGTCCTTTCTTTCTCCCACGTTTTAGGAATCCTACTGTTTAATCTTTCACATCAAGGTGTACGACACACTCAAGGTACATTCTCTGTATTGTGAGACTGAGGTCCATTCTCACTTTTCTGCTGTGTATGTGAATACCCAGTTGTCCCAGGGACCCTTCTTTCCCCACTGAACTTCCTTAGCACTCTGAAATCCACTGACCACAGACATGAACGTATAACTCTGAACTCTGATCTATATGGCTAGTCTCAGGCCAGCTAACTCGCTGTTTTGCTTATAATACCTCTACAGTAAGATTTGACATCAGAAAGTCTGAATGCACTAAATCTGTGCTTTCTCAATTTTCGGGGGGAGCTATTTTGAGTCCCTTTCATTTCCATATGAATTTTACCATTGACTTGTCAATTTCTAGAAAGGATCTGGCTGTGATTTTGATAGAAATTGTATCAAAAGGTAAAAGTAACACTTCCTATATTTGCACATGACTTAAGTCTTTTTTTTTTAACATAGAAAATCCTGAGGGACTTGCTGAAAATAAATCTGTAGATCAATTTAGGGAACATTAAGCCTTATTTATTTTAATTGTTATAATCCATGATTGAAGTATCTCTCTGATTATTTGTCTTTCTTTCAGATTTATGCTTTTACAGCGTACATCTTCCATTTCTTACTGCTACATATCTTGCTTTTTTGATACTATTATAAGTGAAATTGTTTTTTATTGATTTTATTTTCAGATGGTTCATAGCCTGTACACAGAAATGCAGTTGATTTTATATATTGATCTTTTATCCTGAAGCTTTTATCAACTTTTTTTGGTAATAGTAGAATAGCTGTTAGTAACAGAAAACAGGATTTTCCATGTAAAAATGACTATATCATGTGCATATATAGGAAGTGTTTCTTGTTCCCTCCAAATCTGGAAGTATTTTACTTCACTATTGGCATAGCTGGAACCTCTAGAACAACATGGAAGAGAAGTTGTGAGAGTACTCATATTTCTTTCTTGTTCCTGACCTTATGGAAAAACATTCCCTCTTTCATAACTGAAATGATTTTGGCTGTGGGGTTTTCACCAGGCCACTGGTTAGGCTCAGAGAACTCGTCTGTTACTAATTTCTTCATTTTTTAAAATCATGGAAGTGTGTGGGATGTTGTCAAATTACTTTTCCGCAGAAATTAGATGATTATGTATTCTTGTTCCTTATTCCAAAATGTTATATTGTATTATATTTATTGATTTTCAGCTATTAAAACAACTTTTTTGGATAATTGCTATTTTATCTTGGTGAATGATCAATTTTATGCAATTGGCTTTAGTTTGGCAGTGTTTTCTTGAGGATTTTTGCATCTACATATTTAAGTGAAATTTAAGTATGTAGTTTTCTTTTGAAATCTTTGGTTTTGGTATCAGGAAAATATTGACCTTACACAATGAGTTGGGAAACACACACACACACACACACACACACACTCTCTCTCTCTCTCTCTCTCTCTCTCTCTCTCTCTCTCTCTCCCTCTCTCTCTCATTTGGCAAAAATTCGAATAACAAATAGTACTTTTTATTTAAAAATTTCATAGACATTACCAGTGAAACCATACAGACCCAGGTTTTATCTTATGTGATTGTTTTAAAATAACGAATTTTCTTCATCACTATAAGCCTATTCATATTTTCTCTATTCTTGAGTAAATTCGGTAGTGTGTGTTTTTCTAATAATTTGTTTCATCTAAGTTAACTGATTTTTTCACATATGTAGTTGTTCATAATATTCCCTAACAATCCAGGTTACTTCTGTTACTCAGTAGTAATGTCTCTCTTGCCCCTGTCCACTCTAGTGACATTATAACTTAAATTCTAGTAATTTAAATTCTCTCTCTTGTTTTCTCTGTCAGTTTTACTGGGTTTGTTAATTTTGTTAATCTTTTCAAAGAACTAACTTTTGGTTTTGTTCATTTTCTGTTGTTTTTATAATACCTACTTTATGAAATTCACTATAATGTTAATTTTCCTTCTCATTAAATTAGATTTAGTTTTCTCTTCTTTGTCCAGTATCTTCAGATGGAAGGTTAGGTTATTGATTTAAGACTTCTCTTCTTTTTAAAATACAGACAGTTAGAGCTATGAATTTCCCTCTAGACATGGCTTTAGCTGCATCAAATAGGTATTGTTTTTATTCATCTCTTTTTTAATTTCCCTTATGTTTTTCTTCTTTGTCAAACTAGAAGTGTAAAAATTTCTACCTATTTATAATATTCCATGATTTGTTTTTGCTATTGATTTCTAATTTCATTCCATTGTGTTTAGAAGGATATTTTGTATGATTTCAATTAAAATTTAAGTTTACCAAGGCTTGTTTTACAGGTAGCATGTTGTCTATACTGGACAATGTTCCATGAGTGCTTAAGAATAATGTATTCTGCTATTATTGAGTGGAGGATCATTTGATTTGGGTTTTATTTTCCCCCAAGTTTTCTATTTTCCTGATTATCTTTGGCCCAATTAGTCTACCCATTATTTAAAGTAGAACTTTGAACCCTCCAACTGTTATTCCTCATTTGTCTATTTCTTTTTTCAATTCTGTCAGGTATTCTTTATGTATTGTGGTATGATATTATTAACTGAACATATACTTATAATTTTTTATCTCTTTAAACATTATAAAAGGTTCTTATCATTATAAAAGTTCTTTTATCTCTAGTAGCACCTTTTTCTGTAAAGTGTATTTTTTTCTGATATTAGTATATCTCCTCTGGTTTTCTATCCTCCTTCCTTCCATAGGATATCTTTCTCCATGCTTTTATTTTTAACCTATCTTTCAATCTAAACTTTAGATAGCATATCAATAGACCTTTTTTGTTATTGTTACCCATTCTGATAATAATCTGCCTTGTGGTGTATTGTTTATACCAAGAACATTTAATGTTGTTATTGATAGTTAGATTTATATATCTCATTTTATTTTTGATATTTGTGTTTCATTTCATTTCTGTTTTCATTCCACTCTCATTCTGCTTTCTTTTATATTAGCAAATATTTTGTATTATATCATTTTAATTCCTTTCTTATTTCACTATAATTTTGTGGCAAAATATACACATAATTTGCCATTTTAACCCATTTAAAATGTAATTTTTTATGGTTATTACTTAAATCCATGAAATTGAACAATCACCACCAACCTCTACTTTCAAAAATTTTCCTACTCCTGGAGGGGAGGAAAAGGGGAAATACTGAGGGATGATACTGGACAAATCATATTGCTATATTGTATGAATGTACAAATATGTAACAAGAAACCCCACCATTATGTACAAGTATAATGCACCAATAAAACGTATGGGAAAAAAATGTTCCTCATCCCAAGGAGAAACATGTACTCATGAAATAGTAAGTCTGCATTCCTTTCCTTCTCCTACCCTTGTAACCTCTGATTTACTTCTTGTCTATGAATCTGCCTGTTATCAATATTTAGTAAAACTGGGATCTTACATTTGTCAACTTTATGGTTTATTTCACTTAGTACAATGTGATCCATGTTGGATCATGTAATAAAACTTCATGCATTTGTACATTTTTTATTGTAACTGTACAGAAATAGAGTCAAATTTTGCATGTTGATTTTATATTCTGCAATTTTGCTAAGTTCATTTATTGTTTCTAACAGTTTTTCCTTCCTGGATTCTTTAGAGTTTTCTATAATTAAAGCAACATGATCCAAGAATAGAGACAGTTTTTTTCTTTTGAATTTGGATGACCTTTTTCCTTTTCTTGCTTAATTGCTCTGGCTAGAACACCCTGTACTATGAAAAGTATTAGCATATCTGTCATGCTCCTTATCTCAAAAAAGAAACTTTAATCTTGGAGTAGGATGGTGGCTGTAGGTTTCTCAACATGTTGCCTTTATTATATTGAGAAAGTTTTACTCTATTCCTAGTTTATTAAATATTTTATTATCAAGAAAGATTTTCTTTTTTTTCAATGTTTCTTTAACATCAATTGAGATGACCACGTCTTTTTCCTCTTTCATTCTGTTAATCTTGCATAACACATATTGAAATGCTGAACCACTCTTGAAATCCTACACTGTATATCCCAATAGGTTTTGATGTATAATCCTTTTATTGTGCTTCACCATAATTTTCAATTTTCTTTTCTTCAGTGATTGTTCTAGGGCTTACAATGTATATCTTGTAAAAAATCTGCTTTATATTTACACTAATTTAATTCAAGTGTGATATATAAATGGTACTTCCGTATAGTTCTATTACTTCTACCTGTTTTGAGCTACTGTTATACTAAACCCAATATTCCATTGCTTTAATTAGAAACTCTGTGCTCATATAATTAGGATTTTATAAATTTGGTGTCTTTTAAAGCACCTGAGAAAAGAAAAAAGTATGTATTCACATTAACTCTTTGTGTTCCTGAAATCCATGTTACCATCTAGTCTCACTTCCTTCTTCCCTTACAGCTTTCCTCCCACCTGTCTCCTCTGTGCTGTTACTTTCAAATACACATCTCCAGAGCCAACAACAACAACACACACACACACACACACACACACACACACATATTCATTCTCATTATAGTTTTATATAATTTCTTTTTTACATCAGTTAAAAAAAAGTAAGGATAAGAAATATACCACTATACTCTTTTTTATAGCTACCTACAAACTTATGCTGGTGTGTGTAAGTGCACCCAAGTGCACAGGTATAGACTGTCTTACTACCTAGGGTTACATTCTTTCAGCAGGAAGAACACCCTTTGCTATTTAAGACAGGCCTGCCAGCGGTGAGTTCTCCCCTCCCCCACCTTCTCTTTGCAATTTTCTCTTAAATCTGTGAATACCATCATTTTGCTGTCATTTTATTTTTTGCAAGATCATTTTGCTGGGTATAACTTTCTTGAATGACAATTGTTTTATTTGACATTTTTGAGTGTGTTATTTCCCTGATTTGTGGCTTCCAGTGTTTCTGATGAAACATCAGCTGTTCATCTTGGTGTTTGCTTTTACACCAAGGAAAAATGAGCCTTCTTTCTCTATCGTTTTCTAACAAATTTCTTTTTTGACTTCAGCTTTCAACATTTTTTGCTAAGGTGTGACTGGGTATGGATTTTCTTGTGTTTATCCTACCTGGATTTCATAAATGTGTGTGTGTGTGTGTATGTGTGTGTACGTGTGTGTGTGTGTGTGTGTGTGTGTGTGTGTGTGTGTGTGTATTAATGGTTTTCAAAAATTAGGGGATATTTTCAACTATTATTTGAAAAGTAATTTTTTTTCTGATACTTTCCTTCTGACATTCAATTACATATATGTTGGTGTGCTTAATGATGTCTGACGCTTGTCTGATGATCTGTTCGGTTTTTATTTATTCTGTTGTTTAAGATACATAATTTCTATTGACCCACCTTGAAGTTTGCTGACTCTTCTGCTTTTCCAATCTATTGTTGAGTCTCTCTATGAATTTTTCATTTCCATTATTGTACATTATAATGCCAGAATTTCTATTTATTTCTTTTTTAGAAAATTTGTTTCATCTACTGTAATTCTATATTTGATGAGAACTGTCATATTTTCTCTCACTCAAGCATGGTGTCTTTGTCTACTTGGGCTGCTGTAACAAAACACTAGAATCAAGGTGGCTCAAATCATTATTCTTTTCTCACTCTTCTGGAGGTTTTTAAGGTTATCATCAATGTGCCAGAGATGTGGTATGTGCTGCGAGCCCTCTCTGTGGTTGGCCTCTCCATCTCTTCCTATTATAAGGATGTATATATTAGCAGAGGGATCTCCATCCTCACAACCTCATGACCTAAAGCTGGGCCCAGTCTCCACATATCATAATGTTGGTGATGAGGGCTTCAGCATATGAATTGAACATTCCTATGTTCATTCACTCCATAACATATAGTTACTTTTATTTCATTGCACATATTTCTAATAGCATCTGTTTGGTGCTATTGATGACAAGTCAGTATTTAATGTTTAAACATGCATTTCCCCTCCTAGTTAATATATTTGTTTTCTATTTAAGGTAATTTAAAACTTATCCTTACATCACATCAAGTCATTGCAATGAACAACAATGATGCTTGGATGATCTTAAAATCAGAACAACCCAAAGGCAGAGTTTGGAAGATCATTTGGAGCCTTGAACAGAAGACAGGAGTAACACAGAGATTTTCCAAAGAAGGAATCCGGTGAGGATGGATATTCAATTGCACAGTCTCAGGTTTTCAAAATTGGTACCCTCCTAAATTCAGTAGAGGGATGGGGGTCTGAAATGACTCTATTTCTAATAATGGCAAATCTTACCCTGGCTTCACGGTGTCAGATGCCAGAGGTGTCCCTCAGAGGCTGTAGCCCCCCCCCCCACTTTCTCTAAAGTCCCATCCCTGGCCTCACTCACCGTGGGAGCAGAAGGGGCCCTCATAGGCGGAGGCCGAGCAGTCGCAAGCCACCCCTCTGAGCCGTTCTCGACATCTCCCCCCATGGCGACACAAGTGTCCGTGGCTCCTGCAGTGTCCTGCACACCCTGGCTCCACTCCTGGTGTCTGTGGCTCTTTCCTCCAGGTCCAGGGCCATCCCGTTCAGCCGCAGGGATGGAATGCACCCCAGGAAGCCCCTTTGCCTGCTGGCCATCCCACCTACAAGGGAAACACTGCAAATAGAAATGTGCTCCTTGGTATTTTATCTGGGATTTTGTGTCCACATCAAAGTCAGGCCTTAGGGAGAGTGGCAAAAATTGCAAATTGTTGAACATACCGTGAGTATATAAAATTTTAAAAATATAAACTTGTATCAGATATCATGAAACCTCAAAAGACATCGGATAAAACTTCCTTAAACAACATTTAGATGAGATTGGCAAATACTCGTTCTAAAACCATTTCTTTAATTTCACCAAATATAGATCACATCAACCCTATTTTGCTTATGTTTATCAACAGTGATGTAGATTAGAATGGTTCTGGATGGACTTTGAAAACATTTACAAGAATAAAAATAGATGTAGTTAAATTTTGTATGTGGATGATCGCCCCCTACTCCATCCACTCCTTTCTGAGGACCCAGTGGTAAGTCTTTACTGAATAATGTGCACATGCACATTGGATCACATCAACCTTCAACACAAAAGAATCTGCTCAGAGAGGTTGGCAACACTTATGTCAGGATAGACCGTTTCAAAGGTCATAATAACATATTATTAAGAGAGGATTCCAGGAATTACCTGTAAAATGTGGCCTCCACCCAGATACTCTGATTAAGTGGACCTTCAGTGGGGATCCCAATTCTGAATCTTTTCTTTTTCTTTTTCGTTTTCTATTTAAAGGTAATTTAAAACATACCCAGGGGCTCTTTACCTCTGAGCTACATCCCTAGACCTTTTATTTTATTTTATATTTTGAGACAAGCTGGGTCTCACTAAGTTTCTAAGAGTCTTCCTAAGTTGCTGGTCTTGAACTTGTGATCCTCCTGCCCTGGCCTCCAGAGTCACTGGGATTATGGGTGTGCATCACCACACCTGACCCAAATCTGAATTTTTAACCAGCTTCATGGGTGACTGATGATTTCTCCACCACTGTTTTATAAAACTTGCCTTAATAGGAATGTTTATTCTAGGCAAATATTTATGTTGATTTTGTTCCTAGGATTTCCCTTAAATAATCCTCAAAATTGTAAGTAAGAAAATAAAGTTCTTAACTTGACTCCTGCTAAGTTTGTATCTGGAAAATACCCCAAGGGCCCATGTGGCAAAGGCTTGGTCCTCAGCTTGCCACCTGGAGCTCCTTGGGAGGTTTTAAGTCCTTAGGGGTGTGCCCTTAAAAAGGATTGTAGGACCCTCAACTCTTCCTCTTTCACTTTTGCTTCCTGACCATGAACTGAACATTTAGCTCTGCCCCCAGCTCACCACCCCCACCAGAGGCCCAAAAACAATGGGTCCACCTGGTCATGAGTCAAAACCTCAAAAACTAGGGGTCAAAATAACCCTTTTTTTCTTATAAGTTGCTTAATTTGGGTATCTGTTCCAGTAACGAAAAGCTGACTCATGTAGTGATGTCAGGTAGTTTTGTGGTTTCAAGTCCTTCAAAGAAGATTCATCTTGCCCTAATGTAAAAACCACCCATGTTGGAAGTTATATTTTATGGAGTCATAGTACATAAACTCCTGCATGTGTGAAAGTCTCACACACACACACACACACACACACACGGAGATTTACACACATTAGCCTTCAGCGGTATAGTGCTTAGTACCTGGAAGCTGTTTGAATCTTCCTGTAAAGTAGGCTGTGAGATAATTTCTGATTTAGTCCAATTTCTAATTGGAGCCGTTTGCTTATTTGCTTCATCGTGCATAAGAAATAAACAAGTGAGTATGACTACCTCAGTGTGCTTGTTTTTTACATTAGAATGGAATTGTTTGGAAAGGAATATGGCAAAGTAAATTTTTGCCCTTGGGGAAAATAAACAATGATAAAACCATCTATGGGCAAGCCAAAGGAAAGACGTCCATCACCCAGGGCTGACCTCTCTGTACAAACGCACTGCAGGATTAAAGGAGCAAACCTGTGGTCTGTTTTGAAGCAGACAGTGGATGACTTTTGTCCACGGATAAGATAAACTTTCTACTGGAAGTGAAAAGGGAAGAAGTGGGTACAGGTGGCTCATGGTCACACAGGTGGTGTTGATCAGACCTAGTGGTCACAAATGCCAACCATCTGTAAGGAGAGCTGTTCAAGCCTGGGCGTCAGAGACCTCGGGGCTGGATTCCTTTCACTGGTTGTTACTTGACCTCTTTCAGATGCGATGATCTCACCTGGAAACAGGTGATGATAAAACCTACAAAACGAGTTACCTAATAAGAAGCCCAGCACGCTCCGGAACCTACAAGGTTATCAATAAATAGCGCCAACGGTTAGCTGCTGCTTGCATTTGCCACTAAAAGTACTCCCACTGTTGTGACTGTCTGCTGGCGCCCTCTGCGGTCCCACCAAGTTCAGCGGTGGCCATGGGACTCACCAATGAAGAGCTGGCTGTTGAGCTGCAGGCGCACTTGCCCGTCTGCAGGGGCTGGCTGCGTCCTCCTGGGGAGCTGGTCCACCTGCAGGGAGGCTCCCTTGACATTCCTCTCTGCCCTCACGTGGTGCCACCGATTGTCATTAAAGGGAGTGGGTGACCGCACCGTGACCTCACAAGGTCCATTCCCCACATCAAAGGAAAAGGTCACTTCTGTGGGAGCTAAAAATATCATATATGAATATAGCCCAAGTTCATTCCCAGGGGAGTATAGAGTTGAGTCAGGGAATCATGGCGTGCTCTTTACAAAAGGGGACAAAGGTGTCCATGCAGACATGTGACTTGAGTTGGGGAAGGGGGGCAGGAGAAATTTGTATCCTGGAGGATAAAAACAAAACCACACTGATTTTAACATATTCACTTTGAGTTTAATACTTAACGCACTCAGTTCTAGTCAGTAGATATGTACCCCTAGAGAGAATAAGAAACACAATTTGTTTTGTATCTATAAGCAGTTTTACTCAAAAGTGTTTCAAAGTCTCCTCTAATTTTAAAACAAAAGATGCAAATTTTTACAGTCATAAATTAAGCTCTGAGTACATGAAAAAAAATATTTGATCAAATATTTTAGGAAACAATTTTGTGAATTTGGTTTAAAGTTCTGACTCTAGTTGGCAATGGTCCAGGGAAGGCGAAACAGTTTTATGGATTATTGTATACTTTAGCTTCATGGTTTGACCCTTAAAATGATTGACTAAAATTATAGAACTTTTGTGGTTAAAAAATAAATATCATTATAAGGTAAGAATGATACTATTTAAATTTTTGTTTAGTCAGTTTTCAATGCCAAGTAATGGGCATCCTGTGACTTGTCCTGGGGGGGGGGGTCACTCACTCTGCAGCTCTATCCTGATGAAGTCCGTGATGCCCAGGTTCTCCATAAACACACCAGAGAAAACCGTGGTCTTAAAAAAGAACTGCACATCGGCAGTGAGTTCTCCATGGAAACTGGGGAAATGAAGGTATGAGGTCTCGGTGTTGAAGGAAGCCGAATTCCAAAATGACTCTGTTTATGCCAAAAAAAGGAAAAAAAGAAAAACTCATGAATCATTTTTATGCAATTTCTAGAAGCCTTCCCTGCCTCACTGGGTGTTCTCATTCATGCCGTATCATCAGGACATCGCATTCAGCGATTATTTTAAGGGTTAGAATTCTGTGTTGAGAAAAGACGGAGGGTAAGCAACGCAAAAGTGTGACTGATTGTCACACCAGCAACGTGGGCAAGAGATGAGGGAGAAGGTGCCCAGGGAGATGGAAAGACAGGGGTAGGTTGCAGGATCATTTTCAAGTTCAAGTCAACAGAATTCACTGCTAAATTGGATGTAAGTGGAAGAGAGTCTGAGATGATACCAAGGGTTTGGGGAATAATTTTGAAGAAGCAAGTTTGACAGGGATACATTACATTTGAAATCTCTATTCAGCACCAGATGGATTTTTGGAGGCAGCAGTTGGTCTATGACTCAGGAAGCCAGATCATAGAATCTTGCTTTCCATATTTTTTGCAAACTAACAATAAACAAATACAACCCATCATCCTAGTAATGCCCTTCATAGCAAAAACAAAAATCAGAACAAAACAAAAAACTCCTTTTTTTTCCCCTTCTGGTCCAGAATTTAATCCAGGACCACACTTTATATTTATTTCTCAAGCCCCTCTAGTGCCCTTCATTCTAGACTTTTCTTGTCTTTCATGAATACAACTGCTATGGTTTAGATATGAGTCAACCCCCCAAATCTCATGGATGAAACAATGCAAGAATTTTCAGAGGTGAAATGATTGGGTTATGAGAGACTTTAGCTAATCAGTGGATTAATCCATCCATATGGATTAACTGGGTAATCATAAGCTGGTTGGGTGTGTCTCAAAGAGGTAGATCACTAGGGGCGTGGCTTTGAGGTTGATATTTTGTCCCTGGGAAGCAGGGCCTTCTCTCTACTTTCTGATCCCCATTTCCTGACCTTTTTTCCTTCTCCACGCCTTTCTACCATATTGTTCCACTTCATCTCAGACCCAGAGCAATGAAGTGAGCTGTCTGTGGACTGAGACCTCTGAAATGAGCCACAATAAGCTTTTCCTCCTTTACGTAGTTCTTGTCAGGTCTTTTGATCACAATGATGCAAAGCTGACTAAAATAATAACCTCTTATTTTTTTCATATTTTTGGAGCATTTTTCAGTCGATTTGTAAAATGTTTCTCAATTTGGATATATCAGACACTTGTCATTAGCTTAGTCTTGTGCATTTTGTCAAAAACAGCATAGAAAAACAAAAGGAGTAAAGAAAGAGCCTTCAGAATGGGAGAAAATCTGCCAGTTACTCTTCTGTGAGGAGATTGCTAGCTAGGATACATAAAGATCTCAAAAAAACACCCAAAACATAACCCACTCAATAAATGCATAAAAAATATAAATAGACATTTCTCAAAAGAAGAAATACAAATGGCCAACAAATGTATGAGAAAAAATGCTCAACATCCTTAGCAATCAGAGAAATTCAAACCAAAACTACACTGAAACTTTATCTCACCACAGTTAGAATGACACTCATCAAGAATACAAATAATGGTAGCTGCTGGTGAGAACATGTAGGAAAAAGGTATATTCATATCATTGGTAGGTCTGCAAATCAGTATGACCAATTTGGAAAGAAGTATGGAAATTCTTCAAAAGATAGGAATGGAACTATCATATGACCCAGCTAACCTACTCATTGATATTTATCCCAAAGAACTAAAATCAGCACACTGTAGTTACACATGCATACCATGTTTAGAGCAGCCCAATTCACAAGAGTCAAGCTATGAATCAGCCTGGGTGCCCATCAATAGACAAACGGATAAAGAAAATATTATATATATATATATATATATATATATATATACGTATATATTCACAATGGGGTTCTACTCAGCCATAAAAAAGAATGAAATTATGTCATTTGATGGCAAATGAATGAAATGGAGAACATCATGCAAAGTGAAATAATCCAGGCTCAGAAAGTCAGAGGTCAAATGTTTTCTCTCAAATACAGAAATTAGAGATAAAAAGGGAATAAAAATGGGGATCTTATTAAAATAGAAGGGAGACAAGAAGAGAATATGCAGGGGAAAAGGGGAAAATTGGAGATGATGTTGGTCAAATTATGCTATGTATGTGTATGAATATATTGCAATAATTCCATTCACATATAATTACAACTCATGATTAAAAAACAATAAATAAGCACAAAGACCAATGAAGTAGAGGTAGGGGATCAAGGGGAGGGAGGAGGGGAGGTAAAGGAGAAGCACTAGGGATTGAAATGGATCTAGTTAAGTTATATGTATTAATGAATGCCAACATGAACGTCACTATGATGTAAAGCTGTAGTGCATTAATAAGAACATTTTTCTTCAAAAGCAGAGAAGTGATGCTCTGTCCTTGGGAGTGTATCACATCAGGACTTGCACTGTGCTAATGTGTCCCCCTACTTGCCATGTTAACTTTAATTGCTTTCTGCTATGGTATCTGTCATTGCTCCCATATAAAATTAATATTTTTCTCTTTGTGATTTGAAACTATTTGGACATATAATGGCCTTTACATAACCTGGTCCACTTTTCCATCCTGTGGTTTTATAGCGGATTGATGGTCCTTGAATTATGATGATACTGGTGATGTTCCATAATTCCTTGATGGGGTGCTAGTCCTCTGTTAGGAAGGGCTTGTTTCTGGACCTCCTATTTAGTTTTTTTTTTTTTATCCATTTCAAATTTATAGCAGCATCACTCCTGGATCCCTATTGTTGTAAACTGTTTATAGTCTACTACTGTAACTGATTTCAAGGGTTACACTGTCCCAAATCAGGTCAGAGGGAGCCTTCCCAAGACCCTTTGACAAAAGCAGTTGATGGGACACAGTGCAATTTTTTGAGCAATTTTTTTTATATAGCAGGATGATCTAGGCTTATCCTCTATCTTCTCTGTCCCATTTCTGAAATCAGCCATTTTCCCAAGGAGTGGTGGTTTCTTTTCATGGAGAAGGATAGAAATGACATTCAGAAGTCAAGATATTAAGTCACATGCTTATATCTCTTTGCTACTAAGGTGCCATGACTTCAAGGCCCTCTCAGTAGTCAGCTGCAGGAACGGGTGTATGGGCACATGCACTACAGCACACACACACACAACACACATCTTTTTGTGTATTTCATATTATCTACTGTGCATATGTTAAAACCCTTGAGTTCATGCTGGTAACCTTCTTTTCTAGTCGAGTACCTAGGGTACTATAATTTTCTCTTCCTTCTTTCCATATGGGTGACCCCATTCTCAGTGGGGTCACTGAGAAATACCTGGTTTTGTAATCCTCAGTGGATTTTCATGTTTCACGTTTCCCTTTCCCCATGGCCTGGGCACAGTAGGGCCCACCATTTTGGGCTGCTTAAGCGAAGCTAAAAGAACCAACTGAAACTCTTTTAAAGAAAGTAGAGATGAAGAGAAAGAAAGGGAAAGAGAGGAAGGAGGAATTGGGGTAGGGGGTGTCAGCCCTATTTTTTATTTTATTTAGAGACAGGGTCTCACTGAGTTGCTTAGCATCTCACTTTTGCTGAGGCTGGCTTTGAACTTGCAATCCTCCTGCCTCAGCCTCCCGAGCCACTAGGATTACAGATGTGTGCAGCTGAAGAAGGAATTTTTGAAGAAAGAATTATTATTATTATTATTATTATTATTATTATTATTATTAGTTGTTTAAAACATTACAAAGCTCTTGACATATCATATTTCATACATTTGATTCAAGTGGGTTATGAACTCCCATTTTTACACCGTATACAGATTGCAGAATCACATTGGTTACACATCCATGTTTTTACATATTATTTTGAGCACCACCTCACCCTCTGAAGTTTTGTTGAGAAATTGGCATGAAGGAAATGCCCTGAGTCATCTCAGGATTACACCCACATTCGGAGAGAAGTGGAGGGCTGGTATGAGTTGCCAGAGAGCAAATAATCCAGAAGAAAATGTAAGTGCAGAATTCTTATAGACCAGTGCTCCAGGTCAGAACCTCAACAAACAGGAAACATGGCTCCAAATGTGAAGGAGCTAATACTGAAGTGTGAAAAGAACTGGACGCCTGTGGCATCCTGATAAAAGTATAGGATACACATCATGTTGTGTTAGGACCGCAGAACAGGACACTTGTAATTGTTGAAGATAAAGCAGCATAGAGAGCAGTTGATCAGACAAAGTGCAAGAGACCCCTCCTTCACCAACTTGAGACATGGGAAAAAAAATGATAGAATGACAGACCCTAGACCTAAGATCACAGTTCGGAAGGGACAAGAAAGATGCATCAGATTGTGAGGAGCTGGATGCGAAGAAGAATTGAACCACATCATGTATCAATCAATCAAATGGATCAGAGCTGCCCGCTACACACCAACAAGTTAAAAAGCCATCACAAAGTAAGGAAGGGAGGGAGCATGGCACGTGTATGGAGGAATGCTTAGATAAGTGCATTGAAGAGGAGATGGACAGAGATGAAATTAACTGGAGGACACAGGGCATGCATGGAGTAAAGCTGGCACATGTCTCAGATGCAGAGAATCCAGCACATGAAACAGAAGGCATTCAAAGCATAATAAAACCATTCTTCTTAAATAAGAACAAAGTATTGAGATCAAAAAGCACAATGGTTTCAGAAAAATTAATAGAAAATGACAAAGACTGAGGCTTATTCTGGGTGACAAGTGAGATTGAAGGGGGACAGGTCAAGAACTGGGGAGCATCTGAGGTCTCACCCCCACTGCAGCTGGCCACAGTTTCACAGAGCCTGAGAGAAAACACACCTTTCTGGGTTGGAGTCAAAGGGCTTTATTATATATATCACCATGAGATGTATGAGCATCTCGGTGTGAGCATGGTGGCCTGGCTCTGAATCTCACAGAGCCATGTGATTGGTGTAAGATGAGGACAGGAGGGACAGGAGCCAGTGCCCTCCACTCTGGGGACTGGTGAGACATTAGTGGTGATGATGTACTCTCCTGGAACAACTCCGTTTCCCACACATGCACAGAAACTGCCTGGTATTAGGGGACAGCGATGACACACACTCTGACACTCTCAGCAAGGACATGCAGGGATGCTCAGGGTCCACACTGGACGACCTCTCAGCAGCACCCTCCTCATATTAAGGGAGAGAAGTAAAAATTCATACTCCAGATGTCTGCCCAGCAGCATACGATGCTTATGAGTAAAAACACTGGAACTTTCCCCTAGGGAAAGAGGTCTCGATATCGAGTTCATGTACTAGAGCAACAGGGGATCCTCACAGGTTTGAAAGAATTCTGGGACCGTGGAGGCAATGAGCCCTGAGCGGATGAGGAAAACCTTGACCATGGCATTCAACCTTGAATGAAAATCCTGCAGGGAAAACCACAATCTAATACTAGAGCCCATGATGGTGATGTGGTGTGTACAGGGTCTGAGAAAAGAAAGTGGCATTCACTGTTTTTATACTGTTAAAGGTGTCCTGAAAATATAAGGGCAATCAACCAACATTCTCAATTATTCACAAATTTGGGAAAAAGTTTTCTTAAGGACTGTTCCATAAGAAAAACAATAAATGAACAATTAACCAGTCAACCAAATAATATGTTAAAATAAAGATAATTCATTCTCTGTAAACTAATACAGGTGGACCATCCATAATCCAAAAATCTGAAATCTAAAATGTTCCGTATCCAAAAGTTTTTGACGCCACAAGAGGGAAACTCCACGCCTTGTATGACAGGTCACAGTCAAAATGCACGGGCACCAAAAATATTGTATAAAATTACCTTTGGGCTATTTGTATAAGGTTTACATGAAACTCGAGTGTCATTTAGACTCGGGTTCCATCTCCAAGAGATCTCACTACCGAGCAGGCAAACATTCCCAAGTCTGCAAAACACCGCTTTCCAAAACACCTTGGGTCCCGAGCATGTCGGATGAGAGAGATTTCAACGGCTGTTCACTCGTGAAACGTTGATCTCTAGCACAGACGCAGTGCTGTTCCGTCTCTGTGCCCATTATGCTGTGGATTAGAATGTCCCCCAAAGGCCCATGGGTGCCCAGCCTGGGTCACTATTGGGAGGTGGTAGAGTCTTTATGGGTGGGTCTGAGTGGAGGAGGTTAGATCACATGGTGTGTGCCCGTGAAGGGGTACTGGGCCCTGGCCCCTTCCTGTCTCTTTGCTGTGCAGCTGTGGCAAGGTGAACAGCCCCCTCTGACTCTCTCTCCCACCATGATGCCCTGTGCAGCCACAGGTCCAAGCAAAGGGCCAAGTGACCATGGACCCAACCTCCAAAATTGTGACTCAGCATAAACCTTTCTCCCTTTAAGGTTTTCATCTCAGATCTCTGGTCACAGCCATAGAAAGCTGAGGAGCACGAGGCTTTCTGATATCTGCTCTGGTCCCAGCACTACCATGAATTTTCTCTCCGGCCAAAATAAGGGCACTTACTTATTTTTTAAAAAAATAATCAAAGTATGTTATTATAGAAAGAAAGCTTTTCTCCTGCCAGCACTTACTGTCCCCCTGGCAGAACAGAGGTCCCAGAGTATACACAGCTTCAGAGGGTGGTCGGCCCCTGTCCGTCATCACCACTTGAATGACTGGCAGGTACTCCTTCTGGGAAAAGACTGTGATGTCACTGGTCCTGGGAAACCACAAAGGGACCCTTAAGATGACTCCAGTTGACACACACACACACACACACACAGAGTCACCTGTGATCTCTTATTTGAATCTAACGTTTCAGGACTTAATGGAACACTTACAAACATTTTTGGCATTTTGAGAGCACAGAAACTGTTACAAATTGAAATCAAAGTTTCTCTGTAATGATTGTGACTTTGCAGGCCACATAGCCTCTGCAATTGCTCAGCTCAGCCTCAGGCACTATTGATGGGCATGATTGGAGGGTGATGAAAAATTATGGGCACTGAAATTTGAACTTCGTAACAAGTTTGATGTGTCATGAAACACTCTTCCTTCCAACTACTTAAAAATGTAAAACATTTCTTAGTTCATGGGCCAGACAATAACAGGTAAGTGGGCAGATGTGACTCACAGCAGTAGTTTAGCAACTCCTGATCCATTTGCCAATTCCTGAACTCACCGAACACAGAGAATAAAAGGGGCAAATCAAGAAGGGGGGGTCATTTTGCAAGCACGGGATAGTATTTTCACGATAATCAAGCATATAACTGCTCTTTAAAAATTAGTCTCAGGATACTACTCAAGTGATTATCAATCACAGATATAAATAGTTACAGATTTAGATCTTCACAGAATTTTACAATTAACCATTTGAAATCCTTTTATGTTAATAGGGTATTTCTTTCCTCAATAACTTCGTAAATTGTAAAATTAAACCTACAGATCAAAATGAATTAAATAGAATACTTTTATAAGTAATACACAGGTTAATGTATGTGAAAGTTCTGTGAAATGCTGAACCCAGCTATCCAGTGGACAAACATGGATCAGACCCTGAGTGAGGTATTGAGGACACATAGGAAAAATACTGTGTGTGCCCCTGAGTACACAACCCCCTGGGCACTAGGTTCCAACCATAGTTATGGCCATCAACATCTTCCTACGTGTGAGTGACTGAGAAATACAAGCAGGTCTGGAGCAGGTGCTGGGAGGGCCTGGGGTCCTGGTCACAGCTGTGCCACTCCTATTCTCTCTGTCCAAAATAATGGCATTAATTTCTTCTTTTGCAACCTGTTTATGTTTATTTTGTGTCACTCAACTGTGTACGTAATCTGGTTCAGAGACAAAGCACCCTTACTCTGGTTCCTCATCCTGCTCTAGAATCTCTATAGAATCTAATAAATACCCTTGTCCTTAAGTCACTCGTTTCTAAAACCTTCCTTGGCATGGATTTATGGCCAAAGATCAGAATAATTAATATCAAATTATGTAAGTCCTTTCATAGTGGCAAAAATAAAGTTTTCGTAAATTTTTATTAAAGACTTTAGGTATCAAAGCTTGAAATTGGAAAAGATAGAAATAAAAGAAAATGGCTATATTAAGATTTTCTTCATGTAATAAATGAAGTAATCTGTAATGCATAAAAGAGATATCAATTAATGTAAGTCAGGTACTCTGCAATATGTGAAATATTTAGTGATACAGAAAGATTATTTCTCATATCCAGACTAATATTCCATAACCTTACCTAGTTATTGATGTTTGTGCAAAGAACAGAGCATGTGTTATGAAGTGTCACCATCATTTAGCTCTGGAGTGGACTGATGGTTGACAAGCAGAAATGTTCTCCTAGGAAACAGGGTAGGTCAGCTTAGGAGATTGTGTATGGACACAGCAGGCATCAAAAACAGCATTTCCATGCTGGTAATCACCATCTCATCAAGGTAGTCTAGTAGGGGAGCTGTACTTCTATGAGCTATTTATGAAGGATGCTGGAATTTTAAAAACTCATTTTGCATAGAAGCTCCAAGCTTCTTGATGTTTAACGCTGCATGCAAAATACTGAGCTTGTGTAAGGTGACAGCTTGTGTAGGGCACCTCAGTTGCATTGGAGGAGATACTAAGTCTCCCCCTCCCCCATTATTTTGGAGAGCTCCCAGTCAATCATAAAAAATGGCTAATATTTTTCACCAATTTTTTGTTGGTATAGGCAGATCTCAACCTTTGCAGATTTATATAGATGATTGAAGATTTGCCATGGTTACCAGACTTCCTTAAAATTTCTTCAGCAACTGGGACTTGTTTTTTTTTATTTCTTTTTTCCCTATAATTTTCTGAAATATATACTACAGGTAAAATAGTCCTAATTTGAAAACCTAAAATGGGAAAACCTCTAAAATATAAAACATTTTGAGCCCCAACATGATTCCATGGGTGGAAAACTCCACTCAAGACCTCTTGTGATGGTCAAAGTAAAAATGAAGATGCATTAAAATATTGTATAAAGGTCCCTTTAGGCTGTGTGTATACAGGGTTCAGACTTGAGTTTCATCCCTGAGATATCTCATTAAGTATTTGCAAATATTCCAGATTCCCCCAATCCAAAATCTGACACACTTCTGATCCCAGGCATTTCAGATAAGGAATACTGAGCCTCTAGGTAGTGTAAACATGGGAAGAGTATATTTCTAGATATGATAACCCCTTTCAGTACTATTAAAAGTTCAGTAAGAGAACTTTCAAAGACTTTTTGCTAGAAAGTTCCCATTGTTCTAGAAATTATGCTTTCCTAAGAAATGCCATGACTTCTAAGAACCATGGACCCAACCTCCAAAATTGTGACTCAGAATAAACCTTTCTCCCTTTAAGGTTTTCATCTCAGATCTTTGGTCACAGCCATAGAAAGCTGAGGAGCACGAGGCTTTCTGATATCTGCTCTGGTCCCAGCACTACCATGAATTTGTTTACCAAGAGATTTGATTTGATGCAAAGTAGAGCTATACATTTGGGGGGTTGTTGAAAAAGCCAAAAAGGAAAAATGTTGAGTCCACCTCAACATTTAATAACTAGGTTAGTAATAAAATGCATATCATGGTCCACAACTAATCTTAAAATCTTTCCAGTTTTTCAACTTCTGTTTCATTGACCTCTTGCCTCTTTCCTGGCCAATTCAGCCTGCATTAATTAATTACTATCGTAATAAAATTTGTCTTGATATGTGCTAGGACCCATCTCATCATCTTGATCTTCATCTTAAAAATCATCTTGCTTATTCTTTGAGTTTCCATATGGATTTGAAAATCCACTTGTTGCATTCCACACCAATCAGTAAAACACTTGGCATTTGTTAGAAATCCCTCTATGTTTATAGAATAATTTGGAAAAATGATATCTTTAAAAGAGGGCTTCTCAATAGCAGTGTTATTGAAGGACTGCATAGTTTTGCTCCATGAGGGTTGTACAGTGCATTGTAGAATGTTTAGCACTTTTTTTTTGCACTAGGGATTGAAACCAGGGGTGCTTTATCACTAAGCCACATTCCCAGCCCTTTTTATATTTTATTTAGAGACAAGGTCCCATTGAGTTGCTTAGTGCCTCGCTAAGTTGCTGAGGCTGGCTTTGAACTCATGATCCCCCTGCTTCAGCCTCCCAAGGCCTTTAGCACTTATTAAAGACACAGAAACATTCCTTCCTTTGTGACCACAAAACTGTCTTCAGAAAAAACAAGCATTCCCCAGGGTATCAAAAGCATACTTGATTGAGGACTACTGCTTTAAGCTACTACTGACTCATAGAATCTATGACAGTAGTAAATCAATCTATTTACTTGTCTTCTAAATCTCAATAATTTTAATATAAAAGTATTAGACTTATTCTAAAGAAATTTACATTGTAACATAGCAAATAGTTTTCATTAAGTCTTTCAGTGTTAATTAATTTATGCTTTTATAGATATTCAAGTAATTTCTCAATACTGATTGATCACAAATTCAGCGTATCAACTGAACTCTTCATTCATCCTGGTGGTATTTCATTATATTACCTTCAATTTTCTGTGTAGGCAGTCATGTCATTGGTAGGTAATGATGGCAGCTTTGTTTCCTTTTTTACAAGCTTTTCATCAGTTGTTTGTTGTGTGTATATGTGTATGTGTGTGTGTGTGTTTGTAACTGGCATGTGATGAGCTTTTGTGTATTCTACAATGAATTGTTGCAATGTCAATTTTCTTAACTTTAGTTTTGAAATACTCTTGCCTGTTTCACTTACTGATTCTCCCAAGTCATGTTAAAATCTTCCAGTATTTTGAATAATTTTTCTATTTCTCTTTGCTTCCTTGCTAATTCTTTCTTGATACACTTTTTTTTTCTTGATATACTTCTTATGGTGCATATGAAACTTGTTGGAGCATCTCATGAACGAATCAGCGTCATATAGGGTCCAACTTTATCCCCAACGGTGTGGTTGTCTTTGTCTGACCTAATACAGCTACACCTGCTTCCTTTTGATTTGTATTTACCTGGTAAAAATGTCTCACCCCTTTACCTTCAACTTTACTGGTGCTTATGTTCTCTTCTGTGAACAAGCTATGGTTTCTTTAAAAAATATAATATGATAATGCCTAACGTCTGACTTCAAAATGGACAGAGTGGCCTCACATTCACTGGGGTTAGTTGCACATCTGGATATGTTTAAACTATCTTATGTTTTGTTTTCTATCTACCCTGAATAATAATTAAACAAAAGTCCTAAGACAAAAATATAAAATAATAATAATGAATATAAAACAGTATTATATACAGCTGCAGGGATCATCCTAACTAGCAAAATAACTTATGGATTTTTGGAGAAGTTGAATTCTATGATGTATGTATATTTCAGAGAATTTATAAAAGACTCTTGAACAATGTTTACTATAAATTTATACCTATAGATTGACTTGGAGCATAGCTTAACATTTTACATTATTAGAGTGCCTTTTACATATGTGTATTTTATGTTAAATGTTTGGTATATTGGAATTACTGTAGAAATTTAATTAAAAAGTCTTGCTTTAATTGGTGTCTATCTAATTATCTTTTTTTTTTCATATACTGCTTCAAATTAGCTCCTGACTACATCAAACTGGAGCTAAATGGGTGGGGGATATAGTTGATTCCTTTTTTGCAAAACCTCTTGGAGTTCCATTGTGTAAATGGAGTTCCCATGTTAATGTTTACTCACAAATTCCTAAGAAATATATAGTATTATCTCCTAAATATATTTAAGACAAAGCTTTGGAGGAATTCACCTTCTGAATTATTGCCATGAGTGCCAGATTGCTCAATTAAACTGAACTTCAGAGACAGACACTTGACTTGAGTCGGAGACTTACCAATTGCTTCCAATTGAAGAAGAATAAAAAGCACATTATCTGGTATTCACAGTGAAATAGTGAATCTTTGGTCAGACAATTTAATCTTTCGATTAACTGAAGGTATTTCATCCAAACTTATCCTTTTAAATTACTTGAGCATCATGTAATTACTTATTTGTTCCGATATGCCTGCTGTGTAATTAACTATGCATAACTGAGGAATAAAAACTACATTTCTGTGCAGGGACAGCATGTGGAAATCACCATTCATCCTGGTCACCGTCACAGCTGCAGTGATACTGAGAGTCCAGGCAGCTCCCCTCTCGTCCACAAATGCACTTTTGTGCATCTGGCAGAGAACCTCCCCAGTAAGTGTGGGTTCCATTGGTTCTTCTAGCCCACCAGCTCAGTGGTGTTCCATCTGAAAGACAAGTATGAGAAAGGTGACATCAATTTTGCCCCTCCCCCTGTCCAAAATAGTCCGCTTTATTCCCAGGTCTAAAATGTGTGTGTGTGTGTGTGTGTGTGTGTGTGTGTGTGTAAGAGAAGAAAGATACACTTCACTTCAGAAGCTATATTTTACCCCTGCCAATAAAAATGTGGTTTCTCCAAATATATGGGCCAAGTTTCTCCCCTCAGTGTTTCAATTTCTAGGCTTAAATAATCCCCATCATCTATTTTTATTTTATTAGGAAATGAGTCCTTAACTTACTTGTACATGGATATCACATATTTTCCATAAAAATAACATTCAAAAAACATTTGCCATCAAAACAACAGTAAGAGTAATTTATATACCCAGGATGAATTTGTTTGAGATGACAAATGCCCCCTGAGCAAGTTCAATGTCATACAGAAACAATGATCTATCACCCCATATTTTTTTTAAAAGAAAAGTTGCTATACATTGGGCCTTTGGAAAGGTATGGCACCCTCTGTAAGGACTTAACACATATTTTTGAGATATGTGTTTTTCTTGTATTACAAAGCCTGACTGTTTATCTGGAGGCTAAATAAATGCATGGATTGGTCTTCTTCAAGTCTCAAGTGAACATGATGCTGAGAAATCAAGTCTGCCTGGTGCAGATGTTCAGCGCCAACTCCCCAACCCTGGCTGTGGTCAGATGACAGAGCTGGGCACTGTCTCAGCTCTACAGAACCACATGTTAAGACCAGGCATGCTTTGGGGGTGGGGACCAGGATGCACATCACAGTGAGCCTGAGATGATTACAGAAGCGGGTGTGCAGGTTAGCCCTCTTAGAGGAAGATGCAGGAGAAGATAAATTGCAGTCATCCAAAAATTAGAGGATGAAGAAAATGGAATTGGATTGCTTCAATCAATTTCCCAAATGTGCTTGGTAATTTGGTGCTGTTTTTCAAATTTGTAAGTTGTTATTGTTGGGCCTTGAGTTGAGATCTGGAACTTATCCCAGGTTCTGCCTTTAATGCTTAATACAACTCAATTATGATTCATTTATAGGTAAGATCTCTGCATTCATCATCCTCACTTTCACTCTCCCACCCTCCTCAAAAGAAATTTAAAAAAAATAAAAGCAATCCTGAGAAATTGATGGAGGAGTAAATATCTAGAACCTGTTAAAAATACATTGAAAGCTTGTTACTAGGAAATAAGAGATACTCAGAAAATTTAATATTCTTTTCTCAAAATGCTACTTTGAGAAATGCTACATTAATTCCTTCACCACTACACTTGCCTAGATTGAAGTGTATATCCTAGTGCACAAGGATGAATTTACCTGGAAATACCCCTGTAGAGTGGTAAAAAATAATTTTTTGAGAGACAGCAAATATCTTTGGTTCTGCTCAAGTGTCTTAAAGTGTTCTAGAGAACAATCAAAAGACTTCAGGGGAATTTCCAGATGATGTAGACTTATCTTTTCCTGCTTCTTCCGACTAAGCACAATGATAAACCTTGGAAATAACACACAAGAAGAACCACAGGAGATTCTGAAAGGAGGAAAGAGGAAGGCTAACTGGTTAGGACCCAGAACTGGAGGGAAATTATCATAGTTTATATAGAATTTCATTACAATTCCCCATTCATGTTAAAACAAAAAGTTTCTCAGAAGGAGGATAGATGATATGGATTAGAAAATTAGCTCTAAATAAAGAAAAAAGGAGCATTAAAGAAAGAATAAATGAAGATAAAATATAACATTTTGACAATCAAATGTGGTTCATCCCAGGAATGCAATGTTCAACATATGGAAATCAATAAATGTGATTCATCACGTCAATAGACTTAAAGATAAGAACTATATGATCATCTCAATAGATGCAAAAAAAAAGCATTCTACAAAATACAGCACCTCTTCGTGTTCAAAACATTAGAAAAACTAAGGATAATAGAAACATGTCTCAACACTGTAAAAGCTATCTATGCTAAGCCTCAGGTCAACATCATTCTAAATGGAGAAAAATTGAAGGCATTCCCTCTAAAACTGGAACAAGTCAGGGATGCCCTCTTTTAACACTTATAGTTAACATAGTTCTTGAAACACTGGCCAGAGCAATTAGACAAAAGAAATTAAAGGGATACAGATAGGTAAGGAAGAACTTGAATTAGCACTATTTGCTGATGATATGATTCTATACCTAGAAGACTCAAAAAATTCCACCAGAAAACTTCTACAACAAGTAAATGAATTCAGCAAAAGTAGCAGGATACAAAATCAATACCCATAAATCAAAGGCATTTCTGTATATCAGTGACAAATCCTCTGAAAGGGAAAAAAGGGAAACTACTCCTTTAATGATAGCATCAAATAAATAAATAAAATACTTGGGAATCAACTTAATGAAAGAGGCAAAAGACCTCTACAACAAAAACTACGTAACATTAAGGGAAGAAATTAAAGAAGACCTTAGAAGATGGAAAGATCTCCCTTGTTCTTGGACAGGCAAAATTAATATTGTCAAAATGACCATATTACCGAAAGTACTATACAGACTTAATGCAATTCCAATCAAAATCCCAATGACATTCCTCATAGAAATAGAAAAAGCAGTCATGAAATTCATCTGAAAAATAAGAGACCTAGAATAGCTAAAGTGATCCTTAGCAAGAAGAGTGAAGTAGATGATATCACTATACCAGACCTTAAACTATGCTACAGAGCAATAGTAAAAAAAAAAAAAGCAGCATGGTATTGACACCAAAAATAGACTTGTAGACCAATAATACAGAATAGAGGACACAGAGACTAACCCACATAATTACAATTATCTTATATTTAGACAAAGGTGCCAAAAACATACATTGGAGAAAAGATAGCATCTTCAACAAATGGTGGTGTGAAAACTGGAAACCATATGCAACAAAATGAAACTAATCCCCTCTCACTCACCATGCACAAAACTCAACTCAAAGTAGATCAAGAACCTAGGAATTAAACCAGAGACACTATGTCTATTAGAAGAAAAGTAGGCCCAAATCTCCATCATGTCAGATTAAGCCCTGACTTCCTTAATAAGACTCCTATAGCACAAGAATTAATAGCAAGAATCAATAAATGGGATGGATTCAAACTAAGAATCTTCTTCTTAGCAAAAGAAACAATCGGTGAGTTGAAGGAAAGATAGAAATTTCTAACATTGGAAATGAAAAAGAAGCCATTGCTAACGATCTGATGGACATCCAAATAATATTAGAGGACTATTTTGGACAACTCAATGCACACACATTTGATTATTGATATGAAATGGAGCAACCACTTGAAAGACACAATCTACCAAGCCTCACTCGAGGAGGAATAATCTAGACATCTCTATGTTATGGGTGGGATCACATCCCCAAAACAAGTTACACTGAAGTCTTAACCTTCCATACCTCAAAATTTAACTTGAATATGTGGTCCTTGTAGAGGTAATTGAATTAAGATGAAATCATTAAGGTAGGCTCCAATATAATGTGACTTGTCTTATTTTTTAAAGAAAGGTAAATATGGACACTGAGCTAGACACACACAGAGGTAAGATGATATGAAAATACACACAGAGAATATCATGTAAAGTTGGGAGGTTGGAGTGATTAATCTACAAGCCAAGGAATGTCAAAGATTGTCCACAAACCAACAGATGCCACAGGTTTCTGTTAACACTTTGATTTTGTAATTCTAGCCTTTAGAAATATGAGACAATGATTTTTTTCTTATTTTAAACAACCCATGTCTAGGACTTGGTTATAGCATCTATGAGAAAAGAAGATAGATTTTATTATTTTGTTTTCCTACTGAAACTTTTTATTGTTTATTTTTGTTGTTGAGGCTTCAGGAAATTAACTTTGCCCATAATTCATTCAGCCTGGACTTAGTGACACCAACTTATATTTGAGCCAATTAGGAATAAGACCAAACTACATTCTTAGGTCTATTTAGTTAATACATGGCACTTCACCAACGACTTTTCTCATATAACCTTTAACAAGAACTCATAAGTAACATTGATTATCCCCCAAGAGATGAGAGATCGATGGTAATTCAAATGGGAACCTCTGAAAAGATTTGTCAATTTAAGTAAAATGAATCAAGAATCGACAATTTTTCCAAAACAGAAGGTTCAGACCCAGATAATTTCATCAGAAAATTCTACCTAACATGATACCAATTCTCCTCAATGTGTTCAGGAAACAGAAGGACAATGAATACTTCCTAATTTATTCTAAAAGGCCCACATTGCCCTAATACCCAAACTAGGAAACATTTTAAAGAACAAAAAAGAAAGAAAAGAGAGAAACTGCAGAAAAATCTCTCCTAAATATAGGCATTGAAATCTTTAAAAGTATTAATCAGCTGGATCCAACAGTATGCAAAAATAATTATGCCTCATAATCAAGTGGGATTTATTTCCACATATGCCTTGAACATCATGGAATTAATTAACATTATTCCTCACATCAACAGGCTAAAGAAGAAAAACCATATGGTCCTATGAATAGATGAAGAAAAAGTGCTCAATACAATCCAATAGCCATTCATGATAAATAAAAACTGTCAGAAAACTTGGAATACAAGAGAATGCCATCCACTTGGTGAAGAGCATCTAAAAGAAACCTACAGTTAGCATCAGACCTAAAAGTGAGGGACAAGATAATTCCCCATGAAGACTGGGAATGAGAAAAGGGTATCACTGCTCACCACTGCTTTTCCACATTGTACTGGAAGTTCTGGGTAATATAGTAAGCAAAAAAGGAAATAAAGTATATAGATTATAAGGGAAAATTAAAACTCTTTTTTTCACAAATAGCATCACTGTCTATACAGAAAATCCCTAAAAAAACTCAACAGCAGAAATATCTAAACTAGAAAGTGTTTAGCTCAAGACTGCAGGACAGCAATTGATTGCTTTCTTATATAAAACAGTATACCACTGGAAGATGAAATTAGAAGCACAACATATTTTACACTAGATCTAAAAGTTAAATATTTAGGTATAAATTAACAAAATTGGCACATAATCTATATGGGGAAAAAAGTATAAAATTCTGAAGAAGGAGATCGGAGAGGATCTAAGTAAATGGAGAGATATATCATGTCCATGGATAGGAAGAACTGAGAATGTGAAAGTGTTAAGATCTTCCCAAACTGATCTATAGATTTAGTGCAAGCCTCATTAAAATTGCAGCAAGTTCCTTTGTGGATATTGACAACTGATTCTGAAGTTTACATAAAAAGGCAAAGACTGACAACACCCAACACACTACTGAAGATGAATGAAGTCAGAGGACTGGTAGCACCTGGCTTCAAGACCCACTACAAAACCACAATACTCAAGACAGCATGGCATTGGGAAAAGAGTAGATAAACCCATCAATGGGACAGAATAGAGGACCTACATATACATCCACTCACAGATAATCAACAGAACTTTGAAAAAGGCCAAAGACAACTCAATGGGGAAAGTACAGTTTTTGCAAAAGTGGTATTAGAACAATTAACAATCCACATGCAAAACAAGGTGAATCGAGGCACTGTCCACCTTTCATATCAAAATTAAAATGCCATACAACAAAACTTCTGGAAGGTAAAAGGAAAAAATCAAGTTGATCTTGGGTGTGTCAATGAGTTTTTAGATGCAACAGCAAGAGTCCCATCAATGAAAATAATTTTATAAAGTGGATTTTTTAAAAACTAAAAAGTTTCTAAAATGAAAAACACTAATCTAATAAAAGACTTGTATCTAAAACATGCAAATAATTTGTAGAATTCAATAGTTCCATAAGTAACCCAATTAGAATGAGGCAAAAGATCTGAACAGATACCAGAAAAAAATAAGATCTATTGATGAAACGCAGAATATGAAGATACCCTCAAAATCACATGTTATTAGGAAACGGCAAACACAAACAATAATGGGATACTACTGCACACTTGTTAGAATGGTTAAAGTTCAAACACTGACCTTTTCAAATGCTGGCCATGATGTAAAGCAACAGAACCTCTCATTTATTGCTGATTGGAATATAAAATGGCCCAGGCATTTTGGAAGACAATTTGGTGCTTAATAGGCTTACCAGCGTTACCATAAGATCCAGCAATTATTCCCCAAGGCATTTAAGCAAATTAGTTGAAAATATATGTGGTTGGAATAATTCTCACCTACTACATAGAAATCAAGACATTGTGATATTGATGCAGGGTAGACATATAGATTTTGAAGACAAAGAATCAAGAAATAGACCCACCACACAAACATGCCCAAGTGGTATCTGGCAATGTTGAAATGGTAATTCAAAAGAGGAAGGACAGTCTTTCAATAAATGGCATTAGGGAAACTGGGCCAAGCTCTCACACACACAAAAATCATCCCAAAGTAGAACATAAAATATAAAATATTTTCTATAAAATATAAACCACTAGAAAAATATTTTTTAAATCTTTAGGATATAGAATTAGAGAAAGAATTCTTAGACTTAACAGCAAATGTACAACCCACAAAAGGGGAAAAAATGGTAAATCTGACCTCATCAAAAGTAAAACTTTTGCTAAAGCATAAGGAGGATGTGGAAGAAATCAAAGTCTTATAAAGTGGAAGTTTGGGGAAGGTAAACTAGTATGGCAACCCTAGAAACCACTTGGGCACCTTTTTTTTTTCCTTTATAAAATTAACCATGTAATTACCCAACAATTGTGATCTTGGCCATTTTGATCCCAGGAAAATGACACTGATGATCACACATTCATAATGGGTACAACGTTCTAATGAATCTCAAGGAGGATTATGCTGAGTGAAAAAAAGTCCATCCCCAAAGTTTCTACTTTCTGATTCCATTTATATAACATTCTTCAAATGGAAAATAAATGGAGAACGGATTAGTGGTTGCCAGGGGTTACCACTGATGAGTAGGAGGTGGAAGCAGATGTGGATACTGAGCCAGAGGAGGCTCATGCCGATGGAAATCTTGTGTAGCTTGACTGACAAGGTTGTGATACTGCACTGAAGTTTTGCAAGACATTACAACTGGGAGAACTGGGTAAAGGTACTCGGGTTCACTTGATGATTTCTCACAAG
The DNA here is from genome assembly GCF_045843805.1 of Urocitellus parryii. Classification (NCBI taxonomy): domain Eukaryota; kingdom Metazoa; phylum Chordata; class Mammalia; order Rodentia; family Sciuridae; genus Urocitellus; species Urocitellus parryii. Next base: position 391,979 of record NW_027551840.1, read on the forward strand.
TGTGTATGAATGTGCAGTTGGCTCAAATTTTTAAAAATTCATTTAAAAAACCAATAAAATCCTAAGGGAAAACTATAGGCTCTTTTTCAAAAGAAAACCAGAAAACTTTCAATGATTGGAGTAGAATACTTCATTTTCTCAATTATTTTAGCCCCTAACACAGTAGTTTCCAAAAGATCACCTGAAGATTTTTTTCAAAATTCCAAGCCCAGGCTGTTCCTCAGATCAGTTAAATTGTAATTTACAGGTATAAGACATTTGCAAAGTCCAATGTTACTTCATTTACAGTGTTGCAAGGTGTCAGATTAAAGTTCTTTCTGACTTGCTTGTACACATTATAAGGCAAAGCAGATCAGAGCTCACATCCTAAGGAAAGTTCAACCCATGTTACCCTTCTATGTCATCTCTTCCCAAATCAGGAGCTTCTGAAAGGTTTAGGTTCATTCTACATGTTTGTCTGGGTTAAGTTTATATTTAAAATTCTCCAGTGGCCCCTTTGCCACAATGACTCTAAGACAGAGAAAAATGACACTACATTTTTCCTAATGTAATTTAAAAAATGCATCTTATTTCACTTTGAATTATTAATTCTCCAAATTCATCTTGTATCTAGAAATAAAACCAAATGGACAACAGCTGGCGAATGCATCAATTAAATCCCAACTCCATTGGGAGGGTTTGTGCACACTTGTGTAGTGCACAGGGTACAGGCTGGTCCATGCACACTGTGCTTGCTCACTGACACATCCGGAAATATTGTTTACTGGTTCCATTAGAGGTCACTCTCATGTGACTTGTTCCCTTTCTTCCTCATGCCTGGCTTTCCCTGGTAACTATCTAGTATATTTTGTTCCATAGTCCTGGTCTGGCTTACTATAATCATCTTTCTCACTGATTAAACTTCAACCATGATGAATTAACAAATACTTGAACCTAGTAATGACAACTATAAATATAAAAACCTGGAGAGCTGGGAATGAGAATAAAACTACAGAGCTGGGAGTGAAGATTACTTATTTCCTGAACTTTATGTAGTTTATCTCATTTATGTAGGACTCCATGAGATCAGTTCGGTGTCTTGGAAGAAGAAACAGATGCAAAAGATTAAGCAACTGGGCTGGGAGTGTGGCTCAAGAGGTAGCGCGCTCTCCTGGCATGCGAGCAGCCCGGGTTCAATCCTCAGAACCACATACAAACAAAGATGCTGTGTCCGCGGAAAACTAAAAAATAAATATTAAAAATTCTCTCTCTCTCTCTTAAAAAAAAAAAAAAAAGATTAAGCAATTGCTTGAATTTATGCAGATGCTACAGAATAGACTTGGACTTCAAACTTAGATGTGAGATGAAACAAGTCCTTTGCTCTTTTTAGTCACTGGAACCAGCAGATAGGCATTCAAAGGAGACTAGATCACTCTGAGAAGGGACCCAAGTGAGGATTGCATAGATCTAGACAACAGGTAAGATTCAAGGGCGAAAGGCAGGAGGGGGCCATTCCAAGCAGAGAAAGTAGCAGGAAATTTCTGGCACAGAGAAGAACTGTGGTCTGGAATGTTCCACGGGGGCCAACTGACCAGGAGCCATGGGGATTAGGGGAGGCAGTACAGGTATGGGACAGTGATTCTGAAGGACACATCTGCAACTGAGAGTCACACACCAATACCTTTCAGTGCATTTGAATAGAAGATTGTAGATTAAAATTTTAAGAGTGGCTTTACTATGCTGCTAACTTACACTAGTTTAGATTGCTGAATTTCTAAAAAAGAAAGAAAGAAAGAAAGACAAATCTCAGTATTTACTAATGAAAATAAAGTACTTGCTTAAAAAAAAAAAAAACCTTTATTGGGGAGCATCAAAGGGTTCAGTAAGAGACTGTGGGAGTCCCTAGAAGGAGGGAGAAACATCTACTTAAGAGCAGAAGGTTATGATGCAAGCAGCGCTTCCTCGAGATAATCTGCATTTTTGAGGATGAAGATAGTCTATTAGATAACCTGGGGGAAATGGATGAGAGACCAGCCGGAAAACTCTTGTAATAACTTGAGTAATTATTCCGAATCCGACGTACAGGAGTGGTGGGGCTGGGAGTGACTGGTGGACCTACTGAGACAATCTGAAGGGAGGGATCCAGCGTGAGAGGCAGATTGAGGGGTAGATTTCGAAGAGTGGGGAGGCGGATTGGTCCTCCAGAAAGAACTGTTAACCCTCACCCACCTTAAAACCTCACTCTCCTCTAATTATCAAAACTGGCATCTGTTATTAGCAAAATTTCTTTGATTTTAAAAAAAAACAAACAAACATGTCACTAGTCCTGCATGCTGAGCATCCATCCCTTGAGAGGGCGCCTTGCAGCGCGGTCCCAGGCAGGGGTCCTCCTTACCTCTTGGGTCTGCGTGCCGCCCAGAGCCACAGCGCAGAGCCAGCTGCTGCTCACAGTGCTCTGCCAGGGCCACCGCTGCCAGCAGCTGCCCCGCGCTGGCCGCGAAGGCGAAGGTTACCGAGCGTGCGTGCCCCCGGGGGCCGCCTCTGATGGTCACCTGGTCTGGGCCACCCTGTGGCACCACCGTCCACGCGGTGTCTGCGGAGCAGAAAGGGGCACAGAGGAGGCGTCACCGCGGGGCAGGAGTCAGAGGCTGCGAAACACCTTTTATTTCAGTTAATTCCTTCCAGCGTTGTTATTGGTGCACTGTAGCTGAACATGGTGGGGTTTGTCCTTACCCATTTGTGCCTGCACCAATATACCCAGATAATTAGGCCAATGCCACTCTTCAGCACTTCCCCTGGGTCCCCTCCTCCCCTCCTCGGATCCCTTTCCTCTGCTTTTCATGAGATCCCCACCTCCACCTTTCTTTTCCTCTCTAGCTCTCACATATGAGAGAAAGTCTACAATCCTTGACCTTCTGAGTTTGGCTAATTTCACTTAACATAATCGTCTCTAGTTCCATCCGTTTTCCTGCAAATGACATAATTTCATTCTTCTTTATGGTCGAATAAAACTCCATTGTGTATATATACCTCATTTTCTGTCGCCATTCATCAGTTGACTGACACCCAGGCTGGTTCCACAGTTTAGCTACTGAGACCTGTGCAGCTATCAACATGGGTGGGCATGTGTCACTGCAGGATATTGACTTTAATTCTTCTCGATGAATACCCACATGCCGTCTAGCTGGTCATATGGTGGTTCCATGCCTAGTCTTTGAGGAAACTCCATACTGATTTCCATAGTGGTTGTACTAATTTACAGTCCCACCAACGGTGTACAAGTGTTCCTTCTCCTCCCCATCCTCTCCAGCATTTATTATTGCTTGTGTTCTTGATGGCTGCCATTCTCACTGCTGTGAGATGAAATCTCAGTGTAATTTTGGAGGAAAATGCAAATAAAAAACTACACTGAGATTTCATCTTAATTAAGTTTTTAATCAAAACTTGAATAACTGCGAGTTCGCAGTGAACTTTTTGCCTTGGATTTGTTTAGCAACGCATTAGCCAGAATTCAGCCTCAAAGAGAAGAATATATTGGGAGAACTGATGATTAAATTTCTGTGACTTGTCTAATAATATAATGTAAAAATCACTTTTTACATCAACACAAAAATGAGGCTAAACTGGGCATGTCCATGTATCTTTTTTGCTCAGTATTTTCCTCATCTGTGTGTTTATTTTCCTTATTATCAAATAAATTTATAAAAGATGCATTTGGGGATGATGGGACCTACAGATTGATGGAATTCCACAGGAAGCAACTTTGTTCAAAGCCTATCAACTTATCAGTAAGCAAGCCCTGAAGAATGACATGCCTTGGGCGTCCCATAGAGCGTCCAGGCAGTAATCCTGGCCATCTGTCTATCTGCTGATAACTTTTGATGTATTTCTGTTGTGTTGATCAGTTGAATTTGTTTTCTTTTACTTTTGTCTGTTTTTTTTTTTTTTTTGTGGTACTGGGGGTTGAACCCAGAGGCACTGTACTACTGAACTAAACCTCCAGCCCTTTTATGTATTTTTACTTTGAGAAAGGGCTTTGCTAAGTTGTGCAGGCTGGCCTCCAACTTGCAATCCTCCTGCCTCAGCCTCCCAAGTCTCTGAGATTACAGGCTATGTGCCACCACACCCAACCATTAGATTGTTTTGATAAAATAACAACAACAACAAAAAAAAAACACACACAAAAGAGCAAACTTCCAAGGGAAGAACTTTAGGTTTTTAATGAAAGTTCCCAAGGGAACTCATGCTTAATGGTGTAAAGTATTGCCTAGCTGAATGGATAGCTATGGGTCAGTGGACAAGGAGCTGCTTTGAAGTCACTCCAGTTCAACTACATCAATGCTGCCTGGTCCTTTAGCTTCTAAAAAAAAGACATATTTAGTATAAGGGACACTTTACATAGGAGTTTTCCAAACTGTAGGGACGGGGAAAATTCACATGGATATACATTTTTAAGAATTCAAAATCAAAGCAATGTAGTACGTGTGTTTTTTGTTGTTTGTTTTTTGGTTTTTTTTTAGTCCAGGAATTGACCAAAGGGATGCTTAACCACTGAGCCATATCCCAACCCTTTTTATGTTTTATTTTAAGACAAGGTCTCTCTTGAGTCGCTTAGGGCCTCGATAAGTCGCTGAGGCTGGATTTGAACTTGCGATCCTCCTGCCTCAGCCTCCCCAGTCACTAGGTTTACAGGTGTGTGCCACCATGCCCAGCTATATTAGGTTTTCTATTGAGAAATCACCCTCCCATCCTGTCACATCTCAGGATTTTTAATGACTTGGTTTCCAAATGTGTGTTAGAGAAGTTTAACTGTCTTACTGCTGCTCACCATATCAAAATAACAAACCATATTCCCACCATATCAAAATAACAAACAGAGAGACAAGGAAGCCCGCAGTGTGGCTGGAACAACCCTTTGGCCATGGTTCCTATGGAGAGCACAGTGTCCACAAAGGGACGGAAAGGATAGACAGAACCTGTGAACTGAAGGAGGGAACACAGGCTTGAATTCAAAGACCGTGGCCTGCTGTCCTCACAGAGGGGCTGCCCAGGCCTCCTGCAGCAATCTCAGTTCCAAGGCTCTTTCCTTTCACAAGGTTCTCATCATGAATTTCTTTTCATTTTAGAATCTTTAAACTCCTGGCCATCCTGTGTGCATGACTCCTACTCTCCATTCACCTTCAGGTTTCTCCTGTCGACTGGATCAAATCCACAGACACCTGACACTCAGGGGGGCCTTGAAGATAATCAGTCATGTGCCATCTTGGGTCCTGAGTCGTGGTTTGATGGTCCTGGGTAACTCACTTTAATAAATTTGCAGTCATGCATGATCACAGTGTAATAATAGAAAAACAGGTTTGAGATCTATCTGGAAAACGGCTGTCCCAGAGAGCATCAGGAGACTTACTCACCTGTAAACCTCTTCTTCCTTGGGGATTTCTGTTGAGAAGTCGGATATGATTCTTATCTTTGCTCCTGTGGAGGTGAGGTGGGTTTTTGTTGTTGTTATTGTTTTGTTTTTTTTCTGACTTCTGTCAAGGTTTTTCTTTACCTTTGATGGCTCACAGTTTGAATGTCCGTGCCTAGGCATGGTTTTATGTTGGCAGTGGTGGTAGCATGTCCTGTTTTAGTGTTCTTTAAACTTCATGGATCTGTGATGGATGTTTTGAGAAGAATTCATGAAAAATCCTAGTTATTATTGCTTCAAAATTGGCTTCTGTTTCTTTCTTTATTTCTTCTCCTGAAATTCCATTTACATGGAAGTTACACCTTTTATAATTATATCACAATTCTCATGATATTCTGGGTTTAGTTTTTTCAGTCTTTTAAAAAAAATCTCTTGGCTTTTCAGTTTTGGAAATTTCTATTTTGATATCCCCAAACGTAGAGATTTCTGTCCTCTGCTATATCCAGTCTCCGAATGAACTCATCTGAGGCATGTTTTCATTTTTGTTCCAATAGTTGGATTTCTGGCATCCTTTTTCCTTCTTTTTGAGAATTCCCTCCTCTTGGATGCACGGCTCCTCTGCTCTTGCATGCTGTCTGCTTGGTCTCTTAGACCATTAATCTGTTAGTCCCAGTGGTTTTCAGTTCCTCGTCGTCTGCTCATTCTAACATCCCTGCCGTATTGGAGTCTGTTTCTATGGCTTCCTCTTTCTCTTTTGAATTGTTTTCTGCTGTTTGTTTTATTTTTGTTTTTCCTTGACATTTTTTCCTGATAGCCAGGGGTGATGCATTGGTGCAAGTCACGCTGCCACCAGACCTTTAGTGAATCAAGGAGATGCAGCCCGGGGGAGGGCCTGTGTGATGCCATCATGAGCCTGGGCCTCCGCACTGTGGCCTCAGCTCCCTCCCCAGCACCCTCAGGCATTTCCCTTTTCCTAAGTAGGCTAAGCTCTGAAATAGATCCCAATAGTTTAGGCTCTGAAAACATTCTTTCTCAAGGGCAGGTCAAGGAGAATAGAATGCTCTGGTGAGTGTTTCCAGGTGATTCTTTCTCCACTTACCCTTCTGGAAGCATGAGGAGATTTTCCTCCAATATCACTGTAAGACACAGGTCAAGCTCCTCACAGCGTAAGGATCCTTCTCTGACTACAGATCTCAATTCCCAGACTTGTCTCCGCAGGGACTCCAGCAATTTGTCAATCACTTTTTAGGTTTTCCCACCCAGGCTCTGGGAAGGGGTGATTCTCTGTGTCTGCCTGCTTCTCTCTCCAATAGGGGGGACAGCAGTCTGCTCTGTGACTTCACATCTTTGCTAGATCTAGGAAGAGTCATTGATTTTTCATTTTTTCCAGTTTTTGACTTAGTAAGATGGAGCAGTGACTTCCAAACTCCTTAGCAAGACAGATGGAAGCCACTGGCTCCTGAAAGCTATCACTCTACATGCATTTTTCAAGCTAGTGGAACAATATTTGACAACAGCACCTTTTTTAAATTGCTTTTGCTTAATCTGCTCTAAGCAATGCAACCTCCAGAGAGAAGATGACTTTTTCTAGGGGAGTTTAGTGATTCCTCTGTCATTAACTAGATTTTATCATTAGATGGTTCCCTTACCAACTTCACCAAGCCTCCTTCTTCTCATCTTCAAACAATGACAAGATCCTTGCAAGGGTGACCTTGATTAAGTCCTTTGCTATTTGCCAAGACCACATTACTGCAAGAACCCATTGTGAAGAAGCTGAACCACAGCAAGGGATCCCGGGAAAGCTGCATGACTGATGCTCTGGGTGCAGGACCCTTCTCACGTTAGTATGATTGTTTGAACCAGGGAGTTTGGGAGATGGTGAGTTTCTGCTGGTGGGACTTCTGTATTTTATATCTTCAGTGCTTTGCTGATCACATGGTTCTAAATTTTTGGAATATTCACATTTTAAACATTCTTTGGCAATCTTCACTAAAGCATTTTTAATTTCTATGTACTTTCATTTGTTTGTTTCCTTCTTTTCTAGGTGTTTGCTGGTCCATTTGGTCACTGTCCAGTTTGATGGGACTTCACAACCTTTTCTCTGCACACTAAATGAGAACTATTTATTTCACATTTCTTCTTTCCAGAGAGCTCACTGAAATTTTCTAGGGCAGATTTCTGTAAAAATTTAATTACCTAAGCGGCATTTTACAGCAACCTTCAACAATCAAGCTGTCTTCATTTGTAATAATATCTAAACCAGGAGTAGTTTTATAATATTAACACAAATCAAATTTCTTTTATTATAAAAATTACATGCTATTGAAGATATAGATACACACACATACATGCATATCTTATTAGTACTTTTAAAAATCTCTTTTTTGTTCTAAGTTTTTAAAATATGCAAATCACAGAATCAAAGCTTTATATGTCATCATGGTGCATATGAAAAATATGTAATTGTGACAAGTGTTGCAGTCATAGCAGAACATTAAGTTTCACCTATAACCTAACCAAGGTAAGTCAGAAATACAAGGAAGTTTTATTGACAATAAAATTAGCCAATATATCAAGTTGCATGTTTTAACAATGCTGCCAACCAGCAAATCTCTCCCTGGTCTATCCTGATCATGGGCATAAACAGTTGATATCCAGGTCTGAAGGTTATTGATGTACCTGTCATGTTGCAGTACACAAGAAACGGTCCCAGGGGGCCACTGCCATCAGCATCAATATAGTAAAGCCCAGAAGGACTCCCTCAGCACTTGTGGGCCTCGCAGGACTGCTCATACAGCGCTGTAGGAGAACACCACCCATCAGAAGCAGAAGGGATCCCTCAATTGGTTTAATTAGTGTCCAAAGGTTTCCATTTCTGAATTACAGACACACGATACATATTACCTGACATCATTTTTATTAGTTTGTATGACATTATATTTGATTAGGTAGAAGACAGAAAGGTGACATATGATAAATTAAATTTAATTTCACTAACAAAGGAGAAGGACATTAGCAAGTCAAGATGGATTTAAGTGTTGAACATCATTAGGTGCTAAATAAATATTTGGCATATAGTTCTATTTGAAGAAAAAGGAAAGAGTGTACTGGTGACTAAAATGAAGATTTTCATGGGAATGTGAGGTCACTGGGCAATGTCTAGGGATTTTAGTTTCAATACGTAAATGTTCTCTTGCTTTTGAGCAAGGAAGATGAAGATTTTGAAGCCTAGTGTCAAAGATTTGAAGGGGCATTTTAGAGAAATCTGTGAATCTGAATCCTATCTGCTGTGGATTCATGATTCTATTCAAATTCCCTTCCTTACAGAACAGCTTAACCTCCGCCAGCAACCTAATACCTTCCAACAAGTCATGCCACTTCCAACCCCCTCATGGTTTAAAGCTATAAATTCTCTACCATTTAGTAAAACCTCAGGATACATTTTTCAAGATTGCTTAAATGTGTGTTTTCCTGCACTGCAATTCTAATTAGCTCCCAATCTGCGTTATTTTCTTTGTTCTTGATGAGGTTGAGTTATTCTGGGTCCACAGCAAAGCCCAAGGAAGGGGGTGAGAGTTATTCTCTCTCATTTTGCAAAACAGGAGGAAAAAAAACTTTGCAAGAGGACATCTTAAATCTAAGCAAACTTAAGGTAAATACAACCAGCTGTCAAATGAGAATGGCCCCACGGTAGATGGTCCAAATCAACAGAGTTATTTAAGAAACTTCTTAGATGAAAACACAAATAGGATAGATTGCTTTTCTGTCATTCTTTCCCACTTGTATGTTTATTTAAATGCACTAATTTATAAATGCCTGCTCGGATTCATTCATATTAATGACAATGATTAGACCTACATAGTGAACAAATTAGGAGAATTCTTGTTTTATGTGAACTTCTTGACTTAAACGACAATGTGTACACATATAATTATATGAGTGTCCCAAACAAAAATGACCTGTTTTAACTCTAAGCAGCCTTGTCTCACGGTCCTTGACTGTGGGCTCAGTGAAATTTCACCTTTCCTTGGTGTACCTGTTTGGAAGCCACAATTATGGAGAACCACAATTAGCAACCATATCATTACATCAGAGTGAAATCTGAATAGCTCCTCTTCAAATTTCTGATATTTTCCCTCAGATTTGCTCTGAGTTACATTTGCAGCAGAGATGGCCGTGGGCTGTCTGCTCCCCTCAGAAGCTCTTGTCTAGATCCTCAAGCTGGGAGCACAGGATTCTCCCTAAGCCTCATTTGCATGCAGAGCACAGAGTTAATAACACTCCACACCCTGCCTTCCTGATACAGTTTTTATAAAAATCAAATTAAAGAAGTCACAAGGAGTTGCTATAAGTTTCAAGGAGAACCTCAGTGCAAGGGAGTCGAAGTGATGATTTCCTGTCTTACACTGTTTCTTTAACGACCCAGGGAAGCGCAAATTGTTTGCAAGGAGACATGGAGAAATGTCAGCAGAGATGCACAGAAAGAAGAGAACTTTAAAAGTTCAAACAACAACAACAACAACAAAGGGTGTGTGTGTGAGAGAGAGATTTTCAAGGATTCTGGCATGTTCTAATCATTAACAAATTAGTGGTCAATAAACTAGTCTGGGCTTTAAAAGATAGAGGATGATTCTTCACTAAAGACAAATGACCTCTACTCGGGAGAGGCATTATAGACAAGTTATAGCAAGTCACCTAGAAGTGCTTCTGACAGTGTCCATTAGGAGCACATGCAAAGCTGGTTCAAACTGACCTCTGGGATCCATCCCAAGAGATTCAGGTCCAATAGGTTTGGGTGAGACCTGAGGTTCTTTATTTGTAACACATTCCCAGTGACTCTGAAGCTTCTGGTATGAGGCGCACCCTTCAAATGCTGGAGCTAAAGATCTAGAGCCTACTTCCTGAAGTTCAAATCCTCAGGGTGCCTTTAAGTAGCCTGAAGGTCAAGTTACTTGACCTCTCTCTGTCCTCAGTTTGCAATGAGGATAATAAGAGTACTTTATTCTTGAAGCTGCTTTAGGGTTAAATGAGTTAATTCATGCAAATCACTATTTGCATGAGGATAGATATATTTATGTACTCCATAAATGCATACTTTTATAATTATTCACTTATAATTATCATTACCACCAAGGAAAATTACAGTTGTAAGAGACCTTAAAGGTCTGCTAGTTTTTAGCTGATATCTAATTGCCTCTTCTATAATTTCCATCCCATTATTTTTTATACTTAATTTTATTACATTTAATAATAAATGTTGAAAGCCAGGCAACTGAGTATTTTTCTACTTTTCTTTGATTAAAAGGATTCTCAATTGAAACTACAGCCCCACTCAAGGAAAGGAATGAGTTGTGACATCATGCATTCCTGATTTAATCTAGCTTAATTTTACTCTTTACTTTTATTCTACCATACCTAATTCATCATATTTACCACCTTCTTTTGTGTAACCGACTTAGTACTCCATATTTCTGTACACTGTCTCAACACCCTTGTATTAAATGAGCTTGGGGTTGGGGGCCAGGCTCAGGGGTAGAGTGCTTGCCAGCATGCATGAGGCTCTGGGTTTGATCCCCAACATGGTGAGGGATAACTAATTAATGATAAAATAAAGTGAGGTGGTTTAAATGTAATCTAGAAATTAACCATTATTAAATACTTATTAATTGATAATATTAATAATTAATTAACAATTAATTAATAAAGACTTATTTGAATATGTGATCACAGAGATGCAGGCACACATAAACAATGAATGAAAAGGAAATGAAGTGACAAAGACACAGAAGCGAGGACAATGAGGTGGAAGGCTTACGGGAATGGCAGGTCTCTCCAGTGTAACCCGTGCCCTCACAGTTGCAGGAGAAGTTGTCCCAGGACTGGGCACATGCACCCCCATGTTCACAGAAGCTGGGCATGCATCTGTAAGGAAACAGATATGGCTATATTCTCCTTGGTCAGTCTGCATAAAATGAAAACCCTCTTTACTAAAAATGGATTAATGCAAAACTACAACATACCCAAGAAAATGCCGTGTTACTAGTGATTTGTCATCAAGATTTTCTGGTCATCATGATACATTTATTTAAATACATTTACTGGCCTATAACTGATCATATGTATCTTTGACAACTTTCAACATGTCATATTTTTTTTTTCTGTTGTGACAAAATACTAACTTAATGTGTGGCTGGGAAAATCAATTACAAATATAAAATGTGCCATGCACTATACTACATTGTGGACATTTTTCAAAGAAGAGGATACAGAGAAGGAGGAGAGAGAGAGACAGGAGCACCTTCCATCATAATGCAACATAGCTCCAGGAATCGTAAAGAACATTTAACTTAGGTCCACGTGTTGCCCTTTAGATTTAGAATGGGTGATCAATTAATGGTAGATTTAACAATGTTAAGATCTATCATAGATTCAATGCAATATCTATAAAATTGTCAATGGCTTTAAATTTTTACTTTTAGAAATAGAAAAATTTATCCTAATGTACATGGGGAGTCTCTGGGGACCCCGAATACCCAACACAATCATGATAGAGAACACAGTGGAGTTCTCGCACTTTCAGAGCTTTCTGTATTCTGTTGCATCCCACTGTAAAGCTGTGAGGCTGTTCCAGCCTACTGGCCTCCAAGTTCTTAGAAGAACTTGGAGAAGGGTGCTGGGTGAACGGGCAAGTTTCTAAGCATAGCATGGAGATTCCAGGGACAAATGGTGGCCTCCCAGAGGCTGGGTTGGGATCTGCCCCTGCCCACCTTGTCCAATGGCTGAGAATGCTGCACTGTAGGCCCAGAACTTGGAGGCCAAGGATGCGAGGGGAAAAGCAGTGTGTATTGGAAAGGCAGGTGCAGGGGAGCTAGGACCTGGCCCTGCCTGCAGGGGCCCAGAGCAGGAGCTGGAGAGGGGAGGGGAGGAGGGAAGTGAGACCTCCTGCTTGTGGCTGGAGGACCAAGGCCAGGCAGGAAGCTATCATGTGGACACTGGCAGGAGTCTCCAGGGGCTTCGAAGGGATCCTTTGAGGAAACTGAAAGGGTTGTGGAAGAAGAGATCACGGAATTACCTGCCTGTGCCCCCAGCACCCCCGCGTGCTGGCACCCCAGCAAAGTACCACAAGTTTAAGGTCAAGATTTTGACTAATTACCTCAAGTTAAGGAGAGTTTAGTCTAAGAGGAGAATAATTATGGGCAATCAGAGTCACAATTTTCAAATATTTCAAGGGTCAAAGTATGACAGGGACCCAGAGCCATGAGTAGGTGTCAGATGGACAGGTAAGAAGGTGGGAGGCCAGGTGGAGGAGGCCCATTGGCAGGTGTCCTCCTCCCCTTCCCCTTGCCCAAGGCCTGCTTCCCCTCCTCCTTAACATATGGAACATTTTAAGATCAACCTGAAGTGAAGATTCCACAAATCATAAGAAGATTGCAAACCACTGCTGATAATGTAGTTTTACTTAAGATATCTTAGAAGAACTATTAAGTGATCAGAAACATATGAACAGGCTCATTGTAATTTTTTTTTCAAGTAAACATGTCAATAATGACAATTTTACATGTAGTTCAGAGAAGCCCCCAGAGTAAAGGAGACTAATGCTGGAGAAAGCGTGCAGAGGTGGGGTCAAAGGTGGGGAGCCTGTGCCACCTGGCAGTTCTAGTGGGGAGGTAGCAGGCCTGGCCTTCCTGTTCAGAGAGCTCGAGGTGGCCTGGACCATGACACAGGGCATGGAAGGCAAAGGTGGACTGCTTTTTTTTTTTTTTTTTTTTTTTTTTTTTTTTTTTTTTACGCTAAGGTCATGAAAGTCTGAAGGAAGAGGCCGTGCTCTGCAGCATGTCATCCTGAGTACACATGGCTGTTTTTTGCTTAGCCTAAAATTTTGGTAAAAGAAGGTGACTTCATATCCCATATCTTTAGTATGCTTTTTAGCTTTGGTGTTTGAAGAACAAATTTTTATTTTGTGAATTAAAATAATTTTTAATTCCCCAAAAGGGTGAGAGAGGTTCATAGACCTGTGTTCAAGATATTTAGAAGTGAGTTTTCAGGATTTCCAAACTGAATAAGAAGGGAAATAGCAAAGCTCTTTTACTCTTTAGAGTATCACATGGTAGCACCAGGTTTCCCATTTTTACTACTTGTGATATGTAGTTGTTTTAAAAACATCTGCTTGAATCAAATGTATGAAATATGATATGTCAAGAGCTTTGTAATGTTTTGAGCAACTAATAATAATAATAAAAAAATAAAAACATGTTGAAGGGCTACACTCTATACACTGACCCATGAATGAAATAGTGGATAACCCAATTTGTAATCTCATTTGAAAAGTGTTCCTTAAAACCCTTCTCTGAGCCAGCATGGTGGTAGACACCTGTAATCCCAGTGGCTCAGGAGGCTGAGACAGGAGGATCATGAGTTCAAAGCCAGCCTCAGCAAAAAGTGAGGCCCTAAACAACTCAGTGAGACCCTGTCTCTAAATAAAATACAAAATAGGGCTGGGTATGTGGCTCAGTGGTCAAGTGCCCCTGAGTTCAATCCCTGTTACCAAAACATCAAGGATAACAGCCACAAACCCTTCTCTGAAGTGGTTATAGCGCACAGTGGCTGAGACAGCATATCATGGCGGAACACATGACAGAGGAAGCTGCTCACCTCATGGCAGCCAAGAAGCAAAAAGAGGAAGGGGTGGGTCCCAACTCCCCCTTCCAGGGCATGCCCCCAGTGACCTAACTTCCTCCCTCTAGGCCCCACTTCCTGAAGCCATTAACACATCCAAACCGTAGCACTTCACAACAGATAAGATGTGAACAGATCACATCTGGGGTCCTTGACAAGATATCAATGACTTACAAAAGGAGAAAAATCACACACTTGCATCACAGCTGAGCTGACTGACCTCAGTCCTCACAGTGAGAGCCCTGGGATCCTCCCCATGAGCCTCTGTTGGCTGAGCGTCCTGCATCTTGCCTGGTGAGCTGGCACCCAAAGAGCAGGTGACCAGCTCCATGGCATGTCTCCAGACACAGGTAACCGGCTCCCAACCACCATCCCCATGACACAGCCTGGTCCCATCCACGCAGTCCTAAGTCTCTGCCAAGAATTCCAACCCCACAGGCAAAAGTAAGAGTTATTGGGACAATTGTTTTGTGATACACTCTTCCTCTTTGACTCGCTGTTTTCCTACAAATCAACAGAAGTTTCAAGGGGGAAATTATTCTTGGTTAAATCAAGTTCTTAAGTAGTGAAAATTTCAATCCATAGAAATTATGTTCTTTTAAAATATCACTATGCTTTGTAAACTGAAACAAGTTTAGGGGGAGAAGACAGTTTTATGGCTAATGTTTAAAGCAGAATGACTAACGAACTACTGATGAAGTAGAAGGCAGTAAGTTTGGACATTCTAAAATTTGTATTAACTTTTTATTTTTAATCTATAGCATTAACTCTTGGCTTTATTTTATTTTAATTGACATTAAAGCTGTATAGGTTTGTGGGGTACCATGTGATGTTTCCACACTTATAGTTACGTGTCATAATCTGCATTTATTTATTGATGGCACATGCCAAGGGGAAGGCAATAAGGCATTTCATACAGAGCAATATCATTCTTCTAAGTGATTATAACTTTTCAGCCAAAAGAGTAATAGAGATAAGGCATAATAACTAGCAGTGTGAACTGTGTGAATGCTTAATTGTTAAAAATTAAAATATTTTTCTTGTAGTCTCCATCTTTCACTGAGTTTGTCATTACACAACTCTCTTCACCAACCTCTGTGGTGAAGTTCCAGAGATTACTTCATATCTGCTCCATGGAAGAGATTTGGTATTTGGTAGCTGACACCACAAATGAAAACAACAGTGACTTGTCCAGACACACTGCCCCTCAGCATGGCCACCCACAAGTGGCATGGCGGCCAGCACTGGGTTGATGACTAAGGGCCCAGTAACATGGGGCCATTTTTAATTAAAATTCCTAAGGTATACATACGCCTTTTTATAAAATGCTGTCATTCGAAAAACACAGTTTATACAACTAAAAATGAAGGTTTTCAATCCTCACTGTAATATGACTATTTTATTCCCTGCAGAAAGATAGTAGATAAAAAGAGAGAATAAGAGAATGAAATTCACTTTTCCCCCATGCGTCTGCCTTTTTTTTCCTTTTAGCTTTGGAGGCACCTGCTGAGATGACCCAGGAGGCCCCTACCTGTCGGTGATGCTGCAGGCGTCTATCTGAAGATCGCTGAAACTCCCCAGCGCCCCCTGCTGTACTGAGATGGGATCCACCACTGTGCCACCAATGGAGATGAGCCTCAGGCACCCCTGAAACCCTCTCAGAGGACTTGTACATCCAGAGCCTGAGCTGTTGTCGGGACAGCCTGCACACAGAGACAAAGACAGGAGGAAATCCACAACGTCACCAAGCTAGTCCACAGCATTTATTCTGAGGACTGTAGCTTCCCTGTTTATGGATTCTTGAAGAATGAATTTTGATAGGAGGTGACACATTACATCACTCACTAGATAGGTGAGAAGGACACAAGTCAGAGTTGATCAAATGTCGGATAATACCTGGAATTCAGAAGTTTAAAAAGTCGGGGGGGGGGATTAAGATTTTAAATTCATTACAAGGAATTATTGCACATCAAAAAGAAGAGATGTTTGACTTTTAAAATTTCATCTAAGAAGAAATAATAAATTTTGGCATCATGTAGCATTAGTAAGAGAAATTAAAATGAAGGTGAAGTTAAAATAAGTCAAGTCATAGCCCATATTTCATGTAAGAGCCTCTGTATTTGTGAAGTGTGGAAAATGCTACTTAAAAATATAGTTGGATGCTCCTATGTATCTAAACATGTTTAATATCTACCCTGGAGGTATTTTTGTGTGTTAGAATGTGTGTGCATTTGAGAATATTTTAAAACTAGTTTTATGTTGACTGAACAGAAATATTTAGATTGGCTTTTCTACTAACAGTATTTAGTGCTTTAGTCACATATATAACCAAAGACTACATTCTAGTGTTAACAACTTAGTACAAAAAGAAAAAGGAGACATCTCACTTCTAGGGCACATAATGACAAATAAAAGAACAGTATAGGCTGTTCCATGAGTGAACAGAAATTAAACAGACACTTGATCATTTCCAATATAATAAGTTAAATGTTAAAAGTCTCATCACACCCATCAACTAACGTACAAATGGTGATGCTTATGATATAATTTACCTTGACTGTGTGGGCTTTGTGGAAGAGAAATACTTACATTGATAAGTATGAGCAAGACCACAACTTTGATTTGAATTAGGCAATATTACCCACACATAAATTCAAACATGTAGAAAATTAGTGATCTAAACTCTCCCACCATCTGCTGAGCTACAGGACATAACTTGATAATGGAACTTAGATTCACGTGTTGCCAGATTAAGAGAAGGGATAGAAGTGCACACTACTATTAAAGAAAGGAAAGCATTACAAAGGGACTTGTTGCAGAATCAAATTACAAGGCATTTATCTAAAACAAGAGTCTGCAAATGTTTTCTGTAGGAGGCCAGGTAGTAATGCTTAAGGTTCTGAGGAGCACAATATGATTTCTATCAAATATTCTCCTTGCTTTTTCTTTTCCTTAACAACATTTTAAACATATGAAAAAAATCTTTGCTTTGGCCTATATAATAAGTCATGGGTCTTAGATGATCTAATTCTGATTCAGTAAATATTTTAACTTGTGAATATGAAATGGGTGCCTCATTTCTTAACAGCATAATGCCAAACAAATCATAAATCAAATTAATAATTTTGGTTGTGTTTCATGAGATTTTAGCTTTTGAAATTTTTTATTATTTTCCCTATTTAAAAAAAAACTTGTTTGTGTTGATTGCACAGCATTATTCTTTTCAAGCTTATGGAATCTAATTTCTTTATTTTTTCCATCATTTAAATATTAGGTATTGCCAGGTGCATGCCTATAATTCCAGCAGCCTGAGAGGCTGAGGCAGGAGGATGATGAGTTCAAATCCAGCCTCAGCAACTCAGCAAGGCCTGAAGCAACTCAGTGAGACCCTGTCTCTAAATAAAACACACACACACACAAAAGGGGTGGGAATGTGGCTTAATGGTTCAATCTCTAGTACCTCCCCCCCAAAAAAGTAAATGCCATAGCTCTATGAGTTCTAGATTGATCTGTAACTTGGAATTTATTTCTTTATTTTACCAGTGTGACCAAAGGTACATTTATTTTCTAGCTTTTTATCATGGATTATTTAACATCTGTGCATTACTCAAGAACTATAATTCAAATAAAACCTCAAAGTGTCAAACTTAATTCAACAATTGCTTGAAAAAAAAGAATTAAAGAATGATTACAGAACATAGGTGGTTTTCATTCATCTGTCTTTGACTTTATGTTATCAATCACTTGTACAATTTCAAAGAACAGGCAATGAAGATTCTTTTTATTGAAATCAAGGAATTAATTCAATCAATGAATGGAATGGAATAAAATCCTCTTAAAGCTTGCAATGCACAATGTTTGAGAAGAATCTGGAGTTGGGCACTGGAGTGCATACCTGTAATCCAGCAACTTGGGAAGCTGAGGCAGGAGAATCACAAGTTCAAGGCCAGCCTCAGCAACTTAGAGACCCTGTCTCAAAAATACAAAATAAAAGAGACTGGGGATGTAGCTTAGGTGGTAGGTGGGAGAACACTCCTGGGCTCAATATTCAGTAGTAGCAATAGTAGTAGTAGTAGTAGTAGTAGTAGTAGTAGTAGTAGTAGTAGTAGTAATAGGATCATGTGGTCTTCAATGTATTAAACTGGGTAATGAACATTAGCTGTACCAGAGGCTGTTTCTATGTTAAGAAATGAACTATTTCTAATTCATGTGCATCAATTCAACTTAACCACTTTACATTGTAAAAATGGTTAAATCTATTGTTTTCCAAGGTTTACATTCAAATGGGTAAATTCAGTTAAATAGACATGCATAGAGAAAATTCAAAATTTACTAAAAAAAAACAGACAAGCTCAAGAATATTTATAAAAGTAATTTTTATATAATTTTATAAAAAGATAAAAGCAGAGAGGACAATTGTCTAACAATAGTCAAATTGAAGAGCAGAGGTAATAGGATAGGTATATTCATATAATGGGATAGGTACATTCTTTTGAAAAATATTAAATATTTTCTAAATATTTTTGTAATGATCTTGGTAAAAATAAATACTATTATGACATAAATAAAAGTCACAAGCATGTATTACATTAGCACATATATATTTATAGAAATGTGCTCTTGAATGCCTGAGCATTATTCTAACTCACAGGCAGAATGTTAAACTGTAAGTGGTGATACAATATTCACTGTTTGACAAATATTCTCCTGTAGTTAATTTTATTTGATATCATAAAGAGTTTGGATGGCATTTTCCCTCCTACCTGTCAGAGCTTCATAAACCCTTACTTTTAAAGTGATAGTTCTTGGCTTTATTGACTATTTGCAAAATAATTTGCCCCTTAGGGTTGTTATAAAATCTATCACATGAAGCAACATCCTAAAGCAACTTTGATCAGATGTGCACTCCTCAGAATGGGAGGGAAGAGAACAACCAGAGCTTCACAGGTGGACAGCGTCCTGCACTCTCACTGAAGGTGCTCACAGGATGGTCCACGTTGGAACTATGGGATGCATGATGTATGGGCTTGCTGTCAATTTTAAGGATGAATTTTCCTTTCATATTGCATTCTCTCCATCAAAACAACTCCAGGAAGAAAGTGGCAAGATGTGAAGCTGTCCTGATGCCATCAGCAGCCGGATCACTGATTGGCAAGTACCTCTTACTATTGGCAATTTGAATGACATGAGGACCTTCCATGTGAACATCCCAAAGATGAAGATTTATCACACCTTCCTTAGCCTCCCTTCTCTGAGCTCCCTCTCCAAGGCTGTGATGTTTTCTCGCTGCACTCAAAGAGCCAGCAGACATTCTGCTTAGGAAAGGCTGCCATGTTCCTTGATTTAGTAAAACGTTTCCCTTTTTATTCCTTGGCAATAAAGGAAAGTTGCAATCACTGGTAAAGTTAAACTATTAGTCACTTTGGAAAAAACATGCTTTTCATTTATCAGATGAAAGAAATACCTAAGATATTCTAGAGAAGCCAAGGCTCTGGGAAACATATGTACCATGCAATAAAACAGGAAAAAAATAAGTAATCATGATCACTTATCATGTGACTGTCCTATGGAGCAGCATGATGAAGGGAAGCTCCATAAAGGGTGGCCTGTTTAAAATTGTCCCCACACATGACCCATTAATGAAGCTTATCTGGTAGACATGCATTTCAGTTCATAATTCCCAATCTCTTTTCATCATCCCCATTAAAAACAAAGTAAGCCAGCATGGTGACTGTAGTTAATAATGCTGTATTATTTACTGGGAAGTTGATGAGAACAGATTTTAAGTGTCCTTAGTCCTCTTCCCACACACAAGTGGTAACTGTGAGTGGTGGGATGGTTTGTGTTAATTAATCTGACAGTGGTAATCTGTACATACTGTATATTTATATTATGTGTACCTTACACACACACACACACACGTGTGTGTGTGTGTGTGTGTGTGTATAATTTTTGCTAAATATTTTTTAAAAGAATTTAAAAGTCAAGGGGCTCCTGGCAGAGTGGCAGCAGCAGGATATTGAGGCCTGAATCAGACCTCCGTAGGCCAGCTGCACAGTAGTGTGCTGGGGCCCAGGAGGAAGCAGCAAGTATCTCTAGCTTTGCAGGTGGATCATCCAATGCTCCATCTCCACATGGTGTCTCTCTGGATGTTCTCCCTCTGTGTTTCTCTGTGTTCTCATTTCCCTTTTTTATTTTGGCTCTAGGGATGGAACCCAGGCCACTTAACCACTGAACTATGTCCCCAGCCCTTTTTATCTTTTATTTTAAGTTGCTTAGGACTTCATTAAATCTCTGAGGCTGGCCTCAAACATGCAATCCTCCTGCCTCAACCTCCCAAATTGCTGGACTATAGATGTGCACCACCCTGCCTGGCTATCCCCCATGCTTTTTAAAAATAAGGACACCTATCATATTAGATTGGAGGTTATTTTAATGACCTCATTTGTTTAAAATTAAGTTTTTAAAAATCAATTGTACTTTTTGTTGTTATGTAAATTTGTTCATATCTATGAACTTCAATATGACATTTCAATTCATGTATACTCTGGGTAATGAATGATCAACTCAGGATAAATAGCATGTCCATCACCATAAATTTTTATCATTTCTTCTAGGTGAGTACATTTAAAATCTCCTCTCTATTTTGAGATATGCAATGCACCCATTGACTATGCTCATCCTTGCCCCCAGGCTCCAGTCACCATTATTCTACTCTCAACTTCTATGAGATCTGCTGTTTTAGATTCACAGGAAAGTGAGATCATGCAGTGTTTGTCTTTCTGTGCCTTGCTTATTTAACATAATGTGCTCCAGGTTCATCCATGCCATAGGAAATATCAGATTTCACAATTTTTTGCACCTGAGTATTATTCCATTGTGTTTATATACCATTTTTTAAAAAAAATCATTTTTCTGTGGATGGACAACTGGGTGGATTCCAGATCCTGGCTGTTGGGAACAGTGTGTGACACCCTTGTGAGTGCAGGTGTCTCTGACACACAGATGGTATTTCCTTTGGCTATAAACCCAGGAGGTGGGTCATAGGTAGCTCCAGTTCTAGTCTCTTGAGGAACGGCCACACTGTCTTCCATACTGGCTGTGCTAATTTACATTCCCACCAACAGAGCATGACTTGCTCCACCCTCACCAGGGAAGACCTATTTCCAGATACTGTCATAGTCTGAGCTCCCTGTGAATATGAGGGAGAGACAAGCCAACCCATCTCATCACCTCTGAAGAAAATAGGATTTTACCTGTGCACATGCCCACTTGGGTTGTGGTTGCTGCGTATCTATTTCAAACGGTTATTGACACTTCCTATATGTTTGGATAAAAGGTTCAGCCTCACCATTTCTGACATTTTGTCTGCTCTATGGCTCATGCTCATGTTCTTATGTTAGCTCTGAGTACACCCATCATTTAAATAAAACAGAACAAAACCATTGCTCTGACATTTTAAAGTTCTGTTGAAAGACTGAGGAGTTGTAGGAATGAGATCCAGTTTCCTTACTGGTCAGCAGGGGCCTCTTGGATCCTTCTGGCTGTCTGTTTTCCTAGTCACATTGCTGGACCCATCTTCTAAACCAGCAACAGCACAGACGTCTATTTCTAATCTGCCTGACTCCTCTGTCACACCTCCCTTGGGCTTCTCTGCCACCAACCAGAGTCAAATTCCCAAGTGCTCTTAAGATTCCATTGAGCCTGCCTGGAGAATTCAGGGCAATGTGCCCATGTCAAGGTCTGTAACCTCAATTACATCTGCAAAGTCTTTTCCACCATGTAACACGTTCATGGCTTCCAGGGATAAGGGCAGCTCTGGGGGGAGCTTTGCCCACCCAAGATGTTCACACATTCCTTCATGAAATGCTGTTGGCTTTCATGTAGTTGTCTATTGAGACACATCAAATCTTTCTGAAGGAAATGGGAACGGGTATGAACACACATTCTCAGAAAGTGTCCCATTTCACATTTCCTATTGTCTGTTTGGTGGATTCTCTCTGGACCTTTTCCATCTGGGCTAACAGTTGTGCAAACAAAGCCACTTGGATCGCAATTCTGTCATCTGCTCTCATTATACAGATTTTTGTCATCATCTTCACAGAGTATCCCTGAACAGTTTGTTGTTCATCTGCACTTGGTTGGAAATTTTTTTTTATTAGAGATAATTATTTGACAGTATCACATCTTTTGAGAGCAGACGTAAGGGGTATCTTGTAACTCATACTTGGAAAACCTAAATTTAGCCTCATCCTCAACATGCAAAACTCCTCAGATGGCTAACAATCTTGGACCACCATTCCTAAAGCTAACTGAGCATGGTCCCAAAGTTTGGCATGTGTAGCGGCATTTTCTATTTATTTATTTAGAGGGCTCCTTATATTATCATCCATTCAAGATCAATCAAGATGCTAATTCTTTGATGTCTTGAAACTGAAACTCCTTTTGTTTACCCAGAGAAGTGGAGCATCTAACTATAGATACATATGTACAACTGTTAAGAGGTAAATTGAGGAAAAGTAAAATGAGAAGTGTTTTATTTGAGCTAAGAGCAATTCTCAAGTGAGGCAGCTATAAAAGGGAGTTGATTCTGCCATGAGGGTGGAATGGGAAGGCTTTGTCCTTAAACATGGAAGTGAGCATCTGCTTTCTGTACACACACACACACACACACATACGCTTGCACACCGATTGTTTGGTTATACAACTGCCTATTTGGTATACCGTGCTGGAAAATTCCTGTGTACATAAGTTTGTTAGTGGCTTCTGATCTATTAACATCCGTTTTGAATTTTTGAAAGACAGGCATTTACAAGAAATAAACCAAGTTAAATTTTGCCTTATGTTTGCAAATCAAACACTGTTAAGGTCACTTATGAAGCCTAACTAGCTTTGTTTGCTCAGGGATTTTTCTAGGTTATTTCAATTTACTGTAACAGTATAAATATATACTCTGTGGCACAAAACAGCTTAGTGAAGTCTTTGAATATATGTGGTTATTTGTTTGAAAATGTACATGTTCAATGTGAAACACACACACACACACACACACACAGATGGATCAGAAGGCAATTGTGGAATGTATGAAAAAGAGTTTTTCTACTAGGTCTATATTCCTGAGTACATATGATTCTTCATTTTGTAGGAAAGGAGGGATGGGTGATGGGTGGGGTATAGCTTAGTGGTAGTATGCTCACCTAATATGAACAAGCCTTGGGGTTTGATCCCCAGAACCTCAAAATTAAAAAGGGAAAGAAAGAGAAAGGAGGGTGATGTAGTTCTGTGAAGCACTCCAGTGAGAACCACACATGGTTGCATTAGTTAAGTGGCCCTGGGTGTTGGGGTATCCACTAACTGTATGGTGAGAAGTGCGTCCACATTTCCCTGGAATCTCCTCCTGGGTTGAAAGCTCTCTTACTCCAGAATGAGTTTTCTTTCCCATAGTTTTTTTTTTTTTTTTTCCCATAGGTGGTGTCACTGTGACATGGGGACAGTCCTGCCATGCACTGGTATCTGTGCTCCTTTGTGTGGCTCCCTCACCTGTTTCTCTTCCCTTGGCGTTCCGGGTACACCAGCCTAATCTGGAAGGCACATCACATCTCATGGAAGCATCTAGGATCCATGATATCGCTTTTAGTGTTTCTTTTAATAAAAAAAACATTTTATAAAAAAGCAAACTTTCCTTCCGAATAATAGATCTGTGCTGTCCATCGGATGCCTAAATCAGTTCAGATGGCGACACTGAACACCATCAACTGAGGCTATTTAACGTCCCACAGTTCTGGAGAGGGGCAAGTCCAAGAAGAGGGAGATGGGAGACGTGGTGTGCAGAGGGCCTGCTTTCTGGTTCACAGGTGGCCACCCTCCTGATGGGTCCTCACAGAGCCGAAAGAGGGCTAGAGAAGTTTCTGGGTCCTTTTATGAGGGATCCCAATCCCATTCTTGAGGTTCCATCCTTATGACTTAATTATCCTCCCAAAGTTAAGATATTACCATATGGATTTAGGGAGGATATAAATATCTGGCCCTTTGCACCAATTGCACTATGGCTACATTTAGTATACTTGTGTCCTATTTATTCATTTTTATTTATTATTTCTGATGTTCAAAAAGTTCTTTACAATATATTTTATTCTTCCTATTACTCCCTTCATATTAAAAAATATCTATTTATCCATTTATAAACTGAGCTGTAAAAATGATTAAATAATATGAGTTGAAGTATATGTATCATAAGATTTTAAGTAAGCCAATGACTTTGGTCAATATGATTTATTTGATTTTTTAATATTTATTTTTTTAGTTGTAGTTGGACACAATACCTTTATTTTATTTATTTATTTTTATGTGGTGCTGAAGATAGAAACCAGGGCCTTGCACATGCTAGCTGAGCACTCTACCACTGAGCCATACCCCAGCCTGATTTATTTGATTTTTAAAAGCTGTTATAAGTCTAAAATCATCTGTTGTAGAGAATTTGCTTATGACATTTGCTGTCTGAAAAAATTCCACTTGTTTCCAGTTTAATGTGTGTAGCTAGCATATATTTTCTTTTAACATTATGTGAAATTATGAGGTCATTGAAACAGTAAGTAAAATTACTGGAAGGATTGATTTTTGTATCAGTAAGATTAAAAAATTAAACTTTTTAGATATCTTATAGAAGGAGAGAGATCATTTCTTAATATGAACTGATTTAAATTGACAAGAGACCCTGGATGCAGGCAGGGCAGTAAAGATAATGATGGTTCCACTGTCCCCTGTAGTTGACCTGCCTTCACTTACCTCCAAAATAATAGGTGTTGCTGGAACCCGTCAGCCCCGTCACCAGCGGTTGGAGAGCCATGTCACTGTCCACCACCACACTCAGGTGGTTCCATTTGGCAGAAAGGGACACAGAGTGCCATTGCCCGTCATTGAGCCCAGCACCTGGAGGGAAGGTCGGTGAAAGGCAACGATGAATTATAAACTTTGTAAACACTTGAAAACAATTTTTCAGACCACTGAATCAGTCCAGCGAGAGCAGTATTTACATGTTGATATATCACGGGCAAAAGGAAAAATTAGCCACCTTTCTTTAATGAAAGGATTTCATTTATTTTAACCAAAGCACACAGGTGAAAAATATTACTCCTTCTAAGGAGTCACTTAATAAATTCTGATAATGTGCTTAAAGTAGCACCTTGAATTTAATGATCAGACATACATGCCCAAAGTCTTTACCCATGGGATTCAAAATGCAGTTAATAAGGTTCAGTCTTCAAAGGGAATATTTACTTGCTTCACTAAATCTAATAAAAATAAATATTCTCAAAGAATCAGGAGATAGTTGTTGAAATTAAGTCAATAATAATTGTAGCCAGGTGTGGTGGCACATGCCTACAATCCCAGTGACTCAGGAGGCTGAGGCAGGAGAATCACAAGTTCAAGACCAGTTTTAGCAACCTAGCAAGGCCGTAAGCAACTTAGTGAGAACCTGTCTCAAAATTAAAAAAAAAAAATAATAAAAATAAATGGATTGGGGATGTGGCTCAGTGGTGGTTTGATGGCCCTAAATTTAATCGCTGGTACAAAAAAAAAAGAAAGAAAGAAAGAAAGAAAGAAAGAAAGAAAGAAAGAAAGAAAGAAAGAAAGAAAGAAAGAAAGAAAGAAAGAAAGAAAGAAAGAAAAGTAAAGAAAAACTGTAAAAGTCTTGAATGGGAAAAAAGTCATTAAGCACCCACTAGTGCATCCATCAAGGTCAACCTGCTTTCACTGTTTAAGGGATTTCAGAATAGTTGAGCAAAACTGGTGGCAATGCAAAATGATTTTTGTCCACAGAAATGCAAAATATTGTGCCTGTGAGATACAATAATTAGTTATTGATGAAGTTGTATCTGTTTGTAAACTCATTTTGTCATTCCTTGTCAACCAGTATGCATGGAACTTGAAACTCTCCTTTGAACTGATTGGTTCATCTTACTGGTTTCCTTGTAACTAATGAGATAAATAAAATCTTTTTTAAATTTATTTTTATTTTTAGTCGTCAATGGACCTTTTATTTTACTTATTTATATGTAATGCTGTGAATCGAACCCAGTTCCTCACACAAGCTAGGGAAGCACTCAACTACTGAGCCACAACCCCAGCTAAAATCTTTCACATATGTCCCTGTGTTCTCTGAATGAGAGCATTACAATTGCAGACATCATTGTACCTTCTTTTATTTAATATTTGATTTAAAATGCTTAGGAAGTCACTAGAGATATACCTTACATGTAAGTACACTATTTTTATATATTTACATTTATATCCATATTATTATATCATATTATTTTGAAATAATATGATAGCATGATAAATTATTTGATGACAACTTTAAGCACTAAGTATTTATAATCACTAGAGGTAGTCTATTATTTTCTTTCATTAAGTAATATGTCAAAGATATGTGGCAATAAATGGATTAAAAGTGAAATTAGACTATTATGTGAATACTTCATTGGTGTTTCAAAATTAGGCAAAAATCTTAAGGAGTCAAATCTATTAACCTCTAGGTTATTAGGAATTTTTGTAATACATTTAACATTTTAGATGATGATCTTAGGAAGCCTACTAATTATTAAAATGGTTCTTGCTCATTTTATTTCCTTGCCACAAATACTTTTTTTAAAAAAAAGTTAATATATTATTAGCATTTCAAATGTAGTGTGGTTCTTATATTTTAAAGATTAACGTTAATATTCCAGTTTTCCCTTTTAACGTTCAGTGATATGTGAAGCAGAAACAGAAATACTAAGAGTAATAAGGAAAAACTGTACTTTGAAACGCACCAGATGACTAATGTCCTCAATGTAAACACAGGCCCTGTCTAAACACAATCTCTGGGTTCCTTTGATACTGTGCATCTCTGTGCCTTTTACCTTCTTTGAGTTCCTTTGCTACTGTTAAAACCGTAGAAAAGTCAAATTAAGTGAAAGATGGTTGTCCCCAGACATGCAAATGAATTTGGTGGAAACCCAACTGACCTCCTTCCTCCTCCCCCCTAGTCCCACCCCAGGAAACAGACTAGTTTTATATTATAAGTAAATTCATTGTCATTTTCTGCTTACATTATCTGTCATCCTCTGAATTATCCTTTGAATTTGTTGTAACATCTGGTTCCCTCACTAACTAATGAGTTAAATAAAATCCTTGACATGTTCTTTTTATAACTATGTAAAATCCTGATAGTGCCCTCTCTAAAAATATCTTTTGAAAAATGAAAGTAAATTTGGTGTAATTTTTTTTAAGTTTTTCATTTATGCTGCAAATAATTTCTTTTTTACTGTTAGGTTATAATTGGTCTTTGACCATAATTTATATCTAAGGAAATCATACACAGAATTTATGAACATTTTAATGAGAAATCTTAAATTAATGAAGTAAACAACAGAGATGCTTTTTTAAATATGTTTGCATGTGAAGATGATCTCTTGTCAACAACTAAATTGGAAGCACAATGTCACTCTCCCAAATCCATCAGCTAAAGTGGTGGGTGTGTGGGTGTGATGTAAGGACTTTGATTGTATTTAATTCTTGTTAGAGTGCAAACCAGAACTGGAGAAAACGCTTGCTCAGCACTTTGCCACATTTAGGAAACATGCAACATGTTAGCAATAATGTCTAACTACTAAAGGAAAAAATCTGAACAGACTTTGAAATGCACCAAAGAGGTGGCTGGGAATCCTTTCAATAAAAGAATTAAGCTGATTTTATAACTCTCTATTTTTGACTAGGTATTTTACAACCGTGTTGGGACAGAAACTGACTTGTGGAGAACAGAGAGCAATGCATGTGAGATCTATTCAGAGACACATACGCAGTTCAAGGAAGGAACACAGGGCTTTGCTGTCCTTTGGACACTGACCAGTTTTGCTAGATTTGCACTTACGTGCAATTTCATTTCAGGATTCCTTTTTCTGACTATACATGTGAAACATTTGGAGTTCTTTTTTGAACTGGCTTTCCTGGTGTAAAACATAAATCACTGGCCACAGTGGCGCATGCCTGTAATCCCGATGGCTGGGGAGGCTGAGGCAGGAGAATCGCAAGTTCAAAGCCAGCCTCAGCAACACACAAACAAAAACTTCCTTAATGCCAAAGACTTTCACTTGCGCTCCCTTTTCTTAGAACATTTCCTTTAGAAAACGTGTAAATTCTTCCTCTGCCTCTTTGATGTGTATGTAGATTTAGAAAAAAAAATACTTAGTTTTAAAATAACTTTAGGAATCTCATAAAAAAAAACTTATAAAAATTCGATTTAGATTTTTTGTAATTTGACAACCTAAGGACATTTTTTTTCTTGGGGTCCTGGAGACATTTATTTGACATGTAGATTTGTAGATGTCTGTGTGGGGGTTTAACCAGGGTGCTGGCCCCACCTTGTGACTTACCTGCTTGTCAAAGAGGGAAGGGCTGTAGTTTTCTTCTGGATAAAACAAAGATTCGTTACAGAGGTCTCCCCATCTACCAGAGGAATTTAGTATGGGCTATTGTAGCAAAAGGCCCTGTTGGGTCCTCTTACTTGAATAGGAGTTATCTTTTCTTGGTAGGAAATTCTTTATTAGAGCATATTAATTATACTGAGTAGTGGGCATCACATTCTCCCATGAAGGTGACATGTTTTGGACATTCCCACACACCATCACCTCTCCTCCCACATCCTGTTCCTCTTCATTGATGGTTCCCTTCTACTTTTACATGGTCTTGTTTCTTGGATTTTTCTTTCTTTCTTTTCTTTTTTTTTTTCTTCCTGCATTGGGTATTGAACCCAGAGGAGCTTAACCACTGAGCCACATCCCAAGCCCTTTTTATTTTTTTATTTTGGGACAGGGTTTCCCTAGGTTGCTGAGACTAGCCTCAAATTTGTGATCTTTCTGCCTCAGCCTCCAGAGCAGCTGAGATGATAGGCATGTGCCACTGAGCCTGGCTTATTTATTAGATTTTTTTTTTAACCTTGAGGACTTATGTGTAATGGGTGACATCTGGTTGGCTACAGAGATGGATGAGATTTCTTTCTCTTTTTTTATCGTCTTGATAGCAATCATTGAGATGGGCATCGAAATCTGATTTAATACTTATTCAATAATAAGACCATTTCACTATTTTCTCTCTTTGTGAAGAAGATTCACTAAACTGGCAGGTGATCCCATTTTTATTTCCTCAGAATGGGTTCTGTTACTAGTGAATGAGTTGATCTTTGACATATGTTTGTGTATTGTGGGGAATGCTCTTTGTGAGGAAACAGAAAATAGCTTTGCATTTTCAAAAGATGAAGAATACATATCCAATCTGAATACCTCTGTTTTATCTTCAGTCATTTTTCTGGGATCAGAGGGAGGGTAGATACAGATTCTAACATCTGTGCTTGCTGGATTATTCCAGAAGTATTGAAATAAGGCCCTACCTTCTAAATTCCTTCTTCATAGGTCTCAAAATCCGACTTTCATAAGCAATATTCAGCAGCAGTCAAGTGTGTCTCAGGCCGAAAGAAATCTGTTTGGGGCCTGATAATCACCTGGCCTTATGGAAAATGACCTTTTGCCCCTTCTTCTTGTTTAAACTCCCTTCCTGTTTTAAGAAAAGCCCTGAGGCCGATTTAGGCATGACACGGATTCAGGACTCAGATCTTGTCCTAAATTTGCAAATCCAATCAGGAAAATTTAATAATCCCTGTAGTTACCAAACTTGCCCACACCACACAGCAGATCAGTGTCAAATCTACTGCTAGGTTTGTCTCCTGAGGATCTGAGCCCCTAACCCAGCAGGGAAAGCATCTGCCCAACAAAAACAGGTCCTGGGACAGAGATGGGAAAAAGGGGGCCCGATGGGGG
Source organism: Urocitellus parryii (assembly GCF_045843805.1). Taxonomy (NCBI): domain Eukaryota; kingdom Metazoa; phylum Chordata; class Mammalia; order Rodentia; family Sciuridae; genus Urocitellus; species Urocitellus parryii. Next base: position 421,895 of record NW_027551840.1, read on the forward strand.
GGATAACCATTGTGCTAATAAAACCATATTTCCTTCCTATTGTTGTCCCTTCTTTGAAGACTAAGGTTTCTACTTCACAAGGGGAAAATAGTGGAGGCTTAGGGACTTCTGTGATTTTTGAATTGCTGGGATTCTTCCCTGAACACAGGGTGTCTTGAAAATGGGTCAGCCTTCAGCAAAAGGGTAAGGACTCCTGGTATTTGCTGGCATCTTTCAGGACAAGGCAACAGTTATCAATTTGTCTGGTAGGCAAGTCGGCCATGAGCAGGTGGGTAGGGGAAGAACAACAGAAGGCAGTAAGAAACAGGGAAGACCTCAGACACATCACTAAGAAAACTCCGTGAGTCCCCAAACTGAGGCCACAGGGAGCCTGACTGGGCAGGCAGCCTTCTGCAAAATGGCAGGGCTGGGGGACAAACTGTCCAGCCTTCGCCAACCCATACATAATTATAATCCCTTCAGGGAAGTCTAGCTTGAAGTCAGGGGGAACTTTCATCAAAGCAGATAAGCTCCAGAGAGATGGGCCTGGTGTTCCAGAACCTTCTCCAACCACGGTTAATTATAATCCCTTAATGGAACTCCCAGTTCCAGACCATGCCACCACCATCTCTTGTAACCAGGTGGCCAGGATCCTCCCTTGTCACCAAAACCATGTTATGACTCCTTGTGACCCTGACATCAAGTGCCCTTCTACTTAATTCATATAATTAACCACTGAACCTCACATAATTAACCACTTAAGGGGGTTCAAGAGAATAGAACAAAGACAAAAAAACTCAAACCCCTTAGAAATTCTCAGTTCTGTAAGGCCACTCCCTTCTCTTCAGAGACAGTTTGAGCCATTCAGCATCTGCACTGTACACTTCTCTCTTATTCTAACTTTCCCAAATGGACTCCTGCATGTGACTCATCTGAGATCCTTCCTGAGATTGCAAGAACCCAGGGCTCAGAATCCCCATGGCTGCTTCGGTGGATCTCCTCCTCTGCTTCAAGTTACCTACTGTGTAGAGAATACCTCTCCCCATAGCAGAACAGGAGAGCAGGCAGAGGGAGGAGGAGAGATGGAGCAGGGAGGGAAGTAACGGAAAAGTGAACATTTCTGTGTGGTGTCTGCTTCACTAGGTGCCCTCAGCATTTCTACTGGATGGAGGCTGGGCACCTGTTTATCAGGAAATGGAGCTTAAGTATAGGACATATTTTTCTGATATATCAGGAGTAGATCTGCAGAAAAATGCACTTCTTCTTCCTTCCTTCCTTCCTTTTTTTTCTTTTTTTTTTTTTTTGGTACTGGGGATTGAACCAGGGGATCTTAACCACTGAGCCACATCCCCAGCCCTTTTTATATTTTATTTAGAGACAGGGCCTCACTAAGTTGCTGAGGCTGGCTTTGAACTTGCAATCCTCCTGCCTCAGCCTCCAGAGCTGCTGGGTTCTCATTTCTTGTATATAATCATTTGGGGTTCAAGAATCACTACAGTAATGGCTACATGTCCCTCATATAAACAGTCTGGAAGATCTTCAAGGAAAATGGCCATCCTGTTCCTCCAAATAAGAGCATTAGGTGTCTCGTGACCTCAGGTATTGACTTAGTACACAATGATTCCCCCTTTGGTTGGTTGTAAGGTTTATGTGAACATGCATTACCTGCTGTGACATTCCTCAATGACTGTCCTGGCTGGAAGAGGCTCAGTTTGAGTTTTCCATCCTTAAGAAAGAGGAGAAAACTTCCCGCACCATGCCACAGTTCACCAAACAGCAAACGTCCTTCTTTGTTCCATGTTCCAAACTGGAAAACTGGAATGTGACAGACATTTTGTCCTCTCCAGAGTTGCCTGGCAGAGCCAGATAACTCCTAGAGCTCAGAAAAGTGACGGGGATGGCCTGTGGTTATGGACATGAGAAGGACACATTTCCCTATAAATAAAACAAAAGGTCATGTTTAGAGCTTCACAGAGCTTCTGTTTAATGAAAGATAGACTTTTCACAGATTTATAAGGGCTTTTTTTTTCAATCCAGAATGTTATCAACTAATCTACTTGATAAAGCTTGAATCTATGTTATTTGTCTGATTTTCCAATGTAAGTATTATCATAATTGGGAAAACCTATCCTGATGACTTTGTGTGAGAGTGTGTGTGTGTGTGTGTGTGTGTGTGTGTGTGTGAAAATCTCCTCTTTTCTATTTCTCAGCATTATCAAAGGTATCATCTAATTCGATAGGAGTTATTCTATGTCCGCCATTTTCCAGTCCTCTGATGGATGACAATGAGCAGGACATTTCCATACTCTGACTGTCCTCCTGAACAACATTTGATCTTTCCTAAATAACATTCCTCAAAATATACTTTGTACCAACTTCATTATTTTACTGATTTTCTCATTAATTAATGAGTCAAGTACATTTTTGACATAAGGTTTTTCAACAATTACTTGCTTCATATTTGTTTAGCTTTTGGAAAATTATACTTTGACAGTATTCCAAATGTTTTTTTTTTTTTCCAGCTCAGGCAGTTACATAAAAAGTTTGCTTATAGTGTATTTAGCATGAAGATATTAATTTTTATACTCAATCATGTCTCTGTTTTCTTGGGTAGCTTTTGAGTTTCTAGTTTGTTGGGAAAGTTTCATGCCCCCCACCAAGTTCTATGCATAATCACGCAGACTTTCTTCCAAGAATTGCTATCATTGTTGTTAGTTTCTCATCTTCCTGAAATTTACATATTTTGGTATATTCAAAATAGTAATCCAGGTTTACTTTCTGCCTTCTGGACACTGGTCTTTTCCAGAAGAATTTATGAGATAGTTCCTCCATTTTTCCACTGAGCTGAACCCTACAACTTGTTACTAACTTACAAGTAGACTGGGATCTTTCTGATGTCTTTGCTTTGTTCTACCAACTGGCCTAACCCCACCCAACACCATATTGATTCTTATGGGCTTTGGGCATGTTTTAATATCTGGCAAGTAAGGCGCCATCTTTATGTTGTTCTTTATGTTTGTTTTTGTTTTTTATTTCAGATGGTGGAAGGAAGGAACAGTGGGTAGATATTTACATGTATGAATTTCAGTAACAGAGAAAAAGCAATTTTTATTCTATTTGGAATTTTCTTTGAATAACTTTTATTAATATACTGTATATGATTTCAGGGCGGGGGGAAGCATTACTAAAGTAACATAGACAATCTAGTTTAGTGGTTCTCAAGCCTTGTTGAACCCGATGGCTGTAAAAATCCACAACTGGACCAATTAAATCCCAGTCTCCTGGAGTGGATTGAGGTGAGAGTATCTTTTAAATCTCCTCTGTTGCCTCCAAGCTAAAGCCAAGTTTTAGAATTACTGATCCAAGGATTAAAGTCACTTTTAAGACTGAATCATATTTTTAAAAATTCTGTCTTAATGTACTTCAGAAACTAAAATTTTAAAATAATCTTCAATGTACATTAAAACTATATATATATATATATATATATATATATATATATATATATATATATATCAGAACATCCATTCTTGGCTTTTTAAAAAAATTCTACTGAATGCGATAAATTTTATTGTAAAAAATTGCTATGTCAGACTATTATTAATTTTTAAATTTTTTTCATCAGCTGCAAATGGTGGGGATCCAGTCTGACCTGACCACAGCCATCTTGAGTCATAACAATCATGGTCCCAGAGGAAGCTGGCCAGTTTTGTTCTGCATAGTTTTACAGCAAACTACAAATAGATAAGACCATTAGAGTGGTAGGTGGAGCTTCAGAACCTGACCCTGGTGCAGGAATGAGCCCAGTTCTTTGGTATTAGCTTAAGAGAAGCCAGGAACATTCTGGTTTGCATGAAGTAATTTTTGTCCTAATCCATACATATGCCCCTCCTTCTGACCCAAATTGTGGAGATGCATTGGTTTTGCTGCCACCCAGGATGGAGCTTCTGTCCATAAGACCCCCAATAAACAGCACTCTGTGCAGTTCTGACTGTCTGCCTCTCCCTCTTCAGCCTACCGGGGCTGGGTTGTTCCAAACACTTGTCCTCATTGTTTAGGTGGTAGTTGTTTGCACCCACACAGAAGTGAAGCTTCCTGCCACAGATAAGTGATGATTAGGTGAATGAGTCAATTATGACAATTGAATTTACCAAATTATATATATATATGTTATATATATATATATTATATTATATATTTTTCCCTTTTAAATGTTGAAGCAACAGATTTTCTATTTTTATAAAGAACATCTGACATTGAAATAACTCTCAAAATGTAATTCTTATATCTACCGTTTTTTTATTCCCATGCATAATTTGGAAGGAATCTTCTTTTTGCTTGTTTCCATGTCAAACTGATACATTTCACCATCTTCAACCAATGCAATTAATTGGTTAATAGTTTTCTTTAGAAGGATATTTAGGACTCCATAAGTGTCAGGGTTATTGTGGTTCTCCTGATTGGTTATAATCAGATGATAATTATGCCAAGAAATCCATCAGTGATCCAGTGTAATATGAAATTTGCATGGAAAACAATGTCTGAGTCCCTCCAATAGTTGTGGCTCCTTGTGACTCATTCTTAACTCATTCCCATTCACCTCAATGATAGTACGTAGGGCAACAGCGCCAAAGATGTCAGGGCGGGAATGAAGGACTCTTCTTTACACCAGGGATTGGCAAATACATGATGGGTTGAAGTTCCGGAGCTGTTAGCTTGGCCTCTTGGTGTGGAGGCCCATTGTCCAGACACATCTTTGCATTAGGTTGGTTTCTGAGAATGCACCTCTGGCAAAGCTGGTGTCAGTAACCGAGAGTCTCCCTTCTCCTTCCTGTCCCAGAAATATTTAGTGTCTCAGTTTCTCCAAGGATGGGGACTTCAGGTAAAAGACTGTTCTTTCTTTATCTTTCACCTTGTCAAAGGTACTTGGAGCCTTCTTATCAGTGTTCCCTTCGTGTTCCGCTTTTCGAGCACCTTAATGTTTTCTTAGCCACCATTTAAGTTTCCTTGGCATGGTTCACAGTAGGCTTCTAACTCTTCCTCCTCCTCTTCCTCCTTCTTCTCTTTTTTCCCCTTAAGGTCCTTGGAAGATTCATAGGTCTCATGGCTATATTTTTCCCCCTTTCTACCTGCAAACCCAAGTGAATTTTCATTTTGTGACCTATTGAACCAGAACCAAAGGTATTGTCAGATTTTGGTTCTAAAACCCATAAGCCAACTCCTTGCAGCCCATAAGAGGAAAGAAAACACTTTTTAAAACAATATCAGTAAGTAGTCCCATGATGGTCTTCTAAGACTTGTCAAACTGAACATGAACTTGCCCTGTAACCCAAAACTTATGTATTTTTAATTTTAAACATGGAAAGAAGTTTACTGATTTGGAAATATTTTCAGTTATTTAGGGATAGCTCATTGGAGATATTCATTGCAAAATAATTAGTCCCCTGAGAATAATAATACCCAAAATATTTGAGACATACAAAGTCTGATCTCCATGCAAAAATAAGAAGTTACTTTACTTCATATTAACATGAAATAAGCATGTCCTGCAAGGCACATTTACATTTTAGCTTTTTAATACATAATAAAAAACTTCTATCACATGGCCACTGCTTAAATAATAAGAGTTGAATATTTTAAGGGCAAAAGAAATATTTTAAGGGCACAAAACACTAAGAATTCATTTTCCTTCCCTTTCCTTTTAAGCTTCTTACCATAACAAGGACCTGTGGTTTGTGTTTCTTGGCTAATTCAACAATATCCACTCCATTATAATAAAGATTTTCTACACATCCATGAAAGTTTGTATGTGAGATTGCCAGGGACCCTGCAGATGTCGGGATTCCTCCAAAGCTGATCTTAGAAAGAAAAATGACATAAATAACATTGTTTAGTGATGTTTTGATTATCTGTTTAAAACAGTTACGGTTAACAGGTGCAAGCAATGGTGGTCACAAATCCATCTGTGTCTGATTATATTTCCACATTTGTTCATTTCAAATGAGGCCCCCCTATTCTAGGTGTCACTTTTTGATGGTGTTATTTCTAGCACCAGACTTTGTGCATTAACTTAAAGAAAAAAGGTGGACAAATTTCCTCTGTGAAAGGCCATGTTGTGAATATTGTTTGTTCTGTGGGTCACTTGGTACCTTCTGCACCACTCCATAGTGTAGTTTTAGCACCGAAGCAGCCACAGACAACATATTTTGGAAAAGGACACGTGTTCCAATGGGACTTTTTAAAACGACAAAATGGCTCTTTTAAAATAAGACCAGATTCTGGCCCATAAAGTGCCAACCTCTACACTGGGTCCTATATTTTGTTATTACACAGTTAAGGTAATAAAATCATGGATGATCTGGTATAGACCAGGGTCTCTGTAGATATTATGTGCCAAAACCATGGGTATCAGACACTCATCACAGCTTTCCTGGTTTGCTCTGATTCTTCATGTGCTCAAAAGTAGCTCAAAACTGTCCTTGAAGAACAGGCAGAATAGATGTTATTGAAAAGTTAGCTACATACTGGCGATGTATTGCAAAAGATGTTATGTCCTCAAAGAAGTTAAGAAACTGTTTATAGGGCTGGGGTTGTGGCTCCGTGGTTGAGCGCATGCCTCACGTATGGGTTTGATCCTCAGCACCACATAAAAATAAACAAATAGAATAAAGGCATTCTATCCATCTACAACTACATTTTTTTAAATTATGCAATTTATGATAACCTCAAATTTAAGATCCAGGTAACTAGATTCTCCCCTTGCATGGAAATGACGAGTGTGTTTGTCCAACGTGAAGTTGACATGAGTGCTGAGGACCTCGATGAGGACTGAGTGCCAGTGCTGGTCATCCAGCAGGCTGCCCAGGGTGAGGTTCACGTGGGCACCAGCAGGCTGCAGGTTGGCATTGCCTGAAAGGAGAAAGCACAGAAGGCTGGGGTGGTTCTGTTAAAAACCATGGATTCCCTTTGCTGCATCAGCACTACAACTTATGTCCACCCTTCCATCCCACGTAGCTATCATCCATCTTTCTCTTCATCTGAACACAATGATATCTTGATATCTTTTGTGATTTCTTTTGTATTCATTTTTATACTTTGTTGAAATTGCCTTTTTTTAGTGATTTGTTTTTTATGACTTTTCATGACATCCTCATTTACCTTGCAAGTATTTTCTTTGCTAGAACATTACTATCGGCACCAGCTCATAATTTCACAACAGCCTATTCTTATCTGTATGATTATGTATAATGACAATATGTGATATATTATATGTATAATGCATTTATAATGGCCTTCTTACACAGTTGTCAAAATAAGTGCTGTTTGCGTAAATCATACTGGAGATGTGTACAGGCTAGATGCATTTGCTAGCAATGTCCCTCAGTTCTCATTCGCACTTTCCCATGACAATTCCACTTTGCACTCATTATCCCAGGGTAACTATCAGTAATGTGTCCCTGAACTCTCAAAGGTGTTTGGTTTCACTGATAAATCATATGGCCTCTTTCCCTAACTGTGAAAATTAAGTATCAATGGATGTATTTCCAACTAGCCCGATTTTTATTTTAATCACGGGCATGAAAGAACAAATGCCTTTTACCTGAATTAAGAGAAAATACAAGTTTTCCCTTAATTAATTGCAGAGATATGCGATTTCCATGTTGTCCTTCTCTGTGGAGTAGAATCCCATTGTTCTGCATGGTTTTAAATTTCAAAGAAATAACATCTCTTATAGGTCTTATGGGCTTTTTATCCAATCTGTATAGCAGGGCTCCTAGTCCATCAAAATAAACCACTTGAGATCCTGGGAAAGAGGATACGACAAAGTAATTCTAACTGTAATACATTGTACATTGCACCTGAAAATGGATAGGCCAATACACCTCAATATACGCAAACACACAGGTTACATTTCTAGTTGCTCATTGAGGAAAACACTGATAACAATGTATTCTTGATTGGTGTCACAAGTTGATATACCTAATACTCACTGGTAGGCTTTTTCATTTTCCAAATTGATCATTGAAAAACACATTTATTAATATATTCTCATTGACTTCTGTCTTTATACTGGTTTATTTCTTCTCATTCTATTTGATTTTTAAAAAATCGGGAAATGTTATATTTCTACCAAATGAGTTGTCTGTTTTATGATCGTTCTTTTGTTAAGAATCAGTGTCACTCAATTTAAATGATTTATTCATTCCCAGTAACTTTGACTTCTCTTGATTCTTATACATGTACACACATTAGTGAAGATTTTGTTTGTTTGTAAAAGACACACACACACACACACACACACACACAGCTGGTTCTGTTTCTCTGGAGGACTTTAACTAATAAAGGCATATATTTTTTATTTTGATGCTTTGTTGAGAGAGCATGACTTCAATAACACTATTTTGGGCCTTCCGGAGAAGCCTGCCAGAACTACAATTCTACCATTTCTTCTCAGCTTTCTAACGGGGCCTTACAATTTCAACTATAAAGGTCATGATCATTCAGTTCATCAAAAAACAAGTGTGTCTTATCTATAATACAAAAGAACATCTGTCAAAATCAACGGAAGATGGAACAACAGACATACAAAAAATTTTAACATTATCCAGAAAAATCTCTTGTGTTTTTTCAAAGTAGAAGGAAGAAAAAGAAAGCAGTTATCTTCAGAAAAATATATGTTTCTAATAAACAGAGGTGCACAAAACATGTGAAGCCATCAGAAGCCAACCAGCCCAATCATTCAAGCTGAGATAGATTGTTTATCGTATTTAATTTCACAAAAAATATTTCTGCAAGTCTTTTGTGTGGTTATCCCTTTTCTTTAGGTTATGCAAAAATATATAAAAAATTGTGCCTCAAAAAATCATCCATTTTGTGCAGCTTAATATTTGAAAGTTTTCAAGTCTGATTTTCTCACATGGGGTTAATGTATGCAGGAGAAATTATTGTATTAAGTGCTACTTTACACACACACACACACACACACATTCTGTGCAAAATATATGTAGACCAATTATTCCTTGTTATAGGACTAATTTTATGTGCACAATTAAAAGCAAAACTGTCAAATCCAAATAAAGCCACATACAGTTAGGGGATGGCAATTAATTAAGGAAAGCTTTCCAAAGACAGCAAAGACTTCACATTTTGCTGTTCCCATCACCTCTGTGTCTTTATGTATTGCTCAAAGATAACGCTAATATTTGGGCTTTTATATTTTGTAGTTGTTTAACACAGTGTTCTGCTCCTGAAGAGGTCTTGCCTGGGTGATTTCGATCTGTTTTTGAGTTTTGCTTTTCCTTATTCCCCATGTGACTACTCTAGACCACAGCAGGATTGATTTTCTAAGAAATACGAAGGAGATTTCCTGAAACGTTTTTCTCAGGCAAATGGAAAAGCATAAGTGTTAGAAGACTTGTTTCAAGACCAGTTTCAAGGTGATAGAAACTCTAGTCCATTAGGTAATGCCTTGACTTCCTGTCAAATGTGACTACGCTGCTTCAATCTAGAAATTTAACCACATGCTTTTACCTCAGTATGGGGACTTTTGAATGAAATAAGTTAATATAATAAAAAAATCCAAGTTAAAAAAATAGTCAACTCTGACTTGTGAAGTCAATACATGAAAAAAAATGAATCTAAATAAAAGCACATGTTTTCAATAAAGAACATTTAGCTCAAAAATTAAGCAGCAATTTTAATTTTTGAAAATTGGGTGCTGGTGAGGGAGATCTCCACAAGGTCTCTCTCAGGAGTGATCTGCCCATCGGGGAAGCAAGCCTTTCAGGACTTGGTGCTTGCAGGTAGTCTAAAAGTCAACCTTTTCCCCATCTGCCACATTTTTAGCAATTTAAGAGCAAATAAATATTGTATAGCCCTAATCAATACAAGTGAACCTCTATAATATATATGTGAATAAAAACAAAAAATAATAAAAATTCAGTATCACATTTATTATAAACTTTCATAATAACCTTTAAGAGAAAAAAATATTGGTACAAAATTCAATTATATGAATAGGAAATGCAGAGGGACACTGGAAAATTAGAAAACCAAACTTCTTCAAGTTTTTCTGCCATCCAAAATGACTGGAGACAACTTAGTTCTTGGCTTAAAAGAGGAAGTGCTTGTCTAATTTGGTATGAACTTGGTTTATAATTGTTCAACTTACCAATTGAGATTATAGTTTTGATTACTGTATTTCTATGGTTATTAACAACACACATACACCACCATTAGATAGAGCTATATTTTCCAGTATGGAGGTTAATTTGTCTTATATATTAAGACTCTGTTCTAGTCCCTTTACCAGCTCTTTTCTTTCCCTTTTAGGGGCATTTCATAATATAGAGTACTAGTTCAGAGGAAGGACAAAGGAGTTAAAGCATGAATCTTAGTTCCATCCTACACAGGTTACACACCTTCTCTGAGCACAGTTTCCTCATCTGTGACGTGAGACTGAAAACAGGACTTCCCTCACAAGACTGTTGTGAGAATCCAACTCGTTAACATCCGTGGAGTTTCACAACAGTGCTTAGCACACAGAATGCCCACAGTGGATAAGTGCTTATGATTTCTAGAGCTCTGGGCAGAGAGAAAAAAAAAGGTGGAAATCAGTTTTCAACAGCACACAAGAGGACTTACAGGAAAGCCAGCAGCTTAAAATGATAACGAAGTTCATTTCTGAAGGATGCAAGAAATCTTCAACTTTCAAGTCTCATGGTTGGATCCCACCCTGCAAGGAGAGAGATATTTACAACCATCCCACACCCAAGCTGCCTCCTTCTCTGCCAGCCAGCCTCTTTCTGAGCCTGACTCATTTCAATCGATGGTGACCTAAATCTTACTTGGAAGTATGTCTATCTATTCATTTTAGAGGCAAGAGAGAGTGTAGAAGTGACACTTGAAGATGATTGGTACCATTACATCATTATGGCGCTTCCCAGAAAGGAATATTGGAAAAGAGCCAAAGACAGATGCATTCAGAGGCTCTCAAAGATTAATTCCTGAAAGACTAAGAACTTATTGTCACAGACAGTATTCACCTGTCTGGGAGGAATTTGGTAAAATCTATGTCCCCATTCAGATACCTCAACATGTGGTATCTGAATGGGGACATAGCACATGTGGGTGGCTGGGTCTAATCCCTAGAATCTGGAAAAGTGGCAGAGATAGAGAAACTGCACATGCTAATCAGAATCCATGAAAATTTATAGTGATAGTGAGCATTTTGCTATAAATAGAGTGTAACTGGGAAAAGACACTGCCTTAAAGCAATGTCATATCCCATAATAAAGTTCTTGAATCAAAACAGGGCAGTGGACATACACATGAAAATACCAAAACGTACCACCCTTATTAACATAAAGTGTCAACAGCGTACACAAAATCAATACTCTGAAAAATAATTCCTCGAAGACAAAAAGGACATTGTAGAGATTCACCTTCTGGAGGACATATTTTGAATTACTCAGTAGTGGTGAGATCTTATCCATCTGCATCTTGTTTCCTCAGTGACTCTTACCCAACAGCTCAAGTCTACAGAAGTTAACGGTGCTGATAGATTCCACAAGATCTGCATGGCGCACTGTGCTTCTTGGGACTGGTCACGGAGCTTTGATCTTTCCAATATTACTCTGAGGAGCTCGAGTAGCATCTCCTCATGAAGGAACATCAAGTTAATGGCAAATCCCCATCAAAGAGCATGTTCTGCTTTGAAGTCAGTAAACCTGAAGTTGTTTCAGGGTGATGGGAGGACAAACTAATTTCAGAGCATCAAAGAGAAATTCCAAGTATCAGACACTGTAGCCATTGCAACAGTGAACTCAGCTGGGTTCAAGGGAATGCAGTGATGAAAGAAAATTACCAATGGGAGGGGAAGAAAAGAAAGTTGGATGGCAAAACAACACCATTATACTTAATGTCCCATAGAAATGTAAACATTAGATTACAGAGTTAGGAAATTAATTGGCTTACACAGGGGTTGAGTCACAGAATGTGAATAATAGCATTTCATGACTTTAAATGCTTCATGGGTGGTAGATGAATATTATGTTTTAGAAAATTAACATTCTGCAAGGTCAAAGCCGGGATTAGCAAAGAATGGAGGTGGGTGTTTGTGTGCAAATGGTATCACACGGGGTTCCAACCTGACCAAACCTGAGATGCCAAAGATATTTCCATCCAGTCTATTCTTTGCATGTTCTCCAGGTCTAGACAGGAAATATTTTTTATTATTGTCCCATTCTGACAATAATCTATGATGATATAAAGAAATAGAACAAGTATATCCTGGATTATCCAATAACAGCTAGATGATAAACTCTTGCCACACAATTTCATGGTCTGCTTTTCACGTCTGTGTTATATACTCACATTAGTTCCATTCTTTTTACTTTGGTCTCCCACAGGCTAGACAAGTGCTCTGCCCTTAAACTGCATTCCCAACCCTTTTAATTTTCTATTTTGAGACAGGCTGACCTTGAACCTGTGACCTTCCTGCATCAGCTCCCAAGGAGCTAGAATTACAAGCCAGTCTTTTGACTTTGATTATAGTTAATAGATGAGAAAAAGAGGCTGACATAATGACATAATAGATGAGAAAAAGAGGCTGACATAATGCATATACATGTATCCCTACCAAGGAAGAAAAAGTGAAGCCTCAGTGCGCTGTACAGAGATTTCCCAGGGACGTCAACAGAGAGAGGCAGAGTCAGAACTGAGACACCACTGAGCAGGCACTGTGCCTAAGAAACCGGAGCCCCCCATCCCCCCTGCATTCCTATACTGAGTGTCTGCATCAGAAGAACAGCTTCATCTGCCCCTGGTTTAGACTTTATTGACTTTATTCAATGGCTATTACATTGTAAGTACTCTGTTAAACTCTGGAAATCTAAATATTAATACATCTTGATTAAGGTCCACCTCTAAATTCAACTATAAAAAGTAAAAACTAAAGTCCACTCTGTCATGGGAAGATAAACACAAGATTTAAAAAAAAATCAGTTTGGCTTCACAGTTATTTAAAAATCAGAAGTCAAGTTCAGTTGGCAGTTTGGCTTTTGTGGCATCTCATGCAGATGTGGATTTCTTCCAGCAACCAAGGCTACTTACTGTATGCACACCCATACACCTGGACCCGCATCCCAATCCTGCTAAAGGCAGTAAGCGCAGGAACCTGGCTTCGAAGCGGGGCTGGAGACAGTAGTGCACCATGCTGTCCGCGTTTGTGTTTCCTGAAAATCCCTGCGAAAACTCAGAGAAAGATCCAGGTCAGGGCAGAGAACCACATTCCCTTGGCCTCCGCTCCATGGATGGCAGAGCACATGCACTCTGTTGCTCTGGAAAAGCCCTCTTTCAAGAATGTCTGCTAATGTTTAGCCCAGATATGACGCCCTCTCCTGGGTCTCTCCATCAGTCACCATTGTCAAAGTTTTCTGTATTTATGGGACAGTGGAAATTTCATCAGCACCTTTAACATGTCCATAAACACAGTAGCTTCCATCAAATTTGCTTTTCTGAATTTTTTATCTCCTCTTCTAATCTCCAGGAAATAAAGATGCTCCCATCAACCACATCACCCAGGGTGGTAAAACACCTGGGTGATGAACTTCCAATGCTACAGAAGAATGGACATGAATGGGACATGAGGGTGGGGAAGGGACCTAGCATGGATCTGGCCCCACCCTCTTAGGTTCCAGACAGGAGATGCCTCGAGGTCAGTGGCTACCACCTTGGGTGGGAGGGCTCTCATCCTAGGGGTTTTACTTCAGGTGCAGAGTTCATCCCATGTCACCTGGCTGTCTCCACATCAGTGCAGGTCTTCTTTCCTACTCTACTTCAAAACTCAGATTTCCTGTGGCCAGAGTTCTGGGGGTCTCCAGTGAACCCGCCCCAACCTTATTTGCCTAGGGCAAAGGACAGTGCTTCTGCCTAGTGTCACCACCTGATCATCATCATGAAAGACCAGAGAGAGAGCAAAGAAGATTATGTAAAATACTTTTTGTCTCATTTCCAGCTGTGTATGGGGGAGAGCAGGTGAAGGAGGTTGGATCACTACCATGTACAATTAAGACACGTTAATCAAAAATCAAAACTAATAAAAATGTGCGGGAACAAGGGGAAGACTGATGTTCCCGCACATACACATTTATTTGAGATCACTTACCAATGACCAGTTCAATCAATAAGGTAAAAACAGTGCTGATAACCACTCACATGGAAGTATAAACTTAGAAAAATTAATATTTTCACTTCTTATACAATTTTCTGCTGTGTATAACTCCCTTTACCAGGGTGTTCAAACATAGCATTTGGGTTTTATATGAAAAAGTGCAGGGGTGGGTGGAGATGAGGGATTCATGAAGAACCTGCTTCCTAATGAATAAAGGTTTAAATCAGAACTTTTCAACTTTTTAGCTGCAGCCAAAGCTGTATTAGAGAGAAATTCAAAGACAGAGAGACTCTTTCACTTAATAATCATGAAATTAGGGAGTAAAATGTCTGCTTGCCGAGACTCTAACAGTAGAATGGCTTTTTCCTGACATGCCTGGGGCATGCAGTTACTCTCAATGTTTGGAGCTGGCCCATTACTTCAACCAACTGTCAGGGAAGTTATCTGGGCTGGGGCTGGGGCTCAGTGGTAGAGCACTTGCCTAGCACATGTGAGGTGCTTGGTTTGATCCTCAGCACTACATAAAAATAAATAAATAAAGGTATTATGTCCATTTAAACCTAAAACAATTGTTTTAAAAGGATGTTATGTGCCCAATTATTTTGCTTTGTTAAAGAATTTGCCAGCTTAACAATACAAATGGAATTAGAATCAATCTGCAAAGTCCCAGACCCCCTGAGGGCTTCCCTTGGTATAAATAAATAGAAATTGAACCACAGAACAGCCTTAGTGAGGGTGGTCAATTTCAATGCTAGTGTAAAGTCATATTATTCATATTTTTTTAGAATTGTAACCAGTTTCTTAAGATACCCACCAAATAAAGTCGTTCTTTAAAGATGCAGAAATTAAAAAGAGAGGGATGATCTACACGAGTATTTCACTCCTGTAACATTTAGGGCTCATTCTCGAAATCACCTTCTATTTTACAATAAAATACTGTGTCTTTAAAAATGTAAGGTAGTCTTTTATTCATTAAATTCCAAATTTGCCTTGAGAGTTTCCATAAGAGACGTGAATTTATAGGCAAGCAAAAACAGAAGCACGTTAGTCATAAGGAATAAAGAGCTCTTCCTGCCTGGTTTTGTTTCATAGAAAACAAAGGTTCTAGAAGCAGAGAGCCAGGCATTCTCTGTGGAAATATACAGCCCTCAGCAACTCTCCGGAGCCTTAAATCTTCATTTAGAGACAAATAAGAGACACAGCACTACTGAGAGGGGACAGTTAGCAAACGACTTTTAGAATCCACAGTCCTTCATATTCTCTTCTGTCCTTGCTCAGGCACCTGACCTTGATGGAAGGCACCATAATTTCTTTTGAAAGTGAAAAAATAATGTCTACCTGAAAATAGTGGACATGATTAAACCCATTAACGTATGTAAAGGATTTGTCAGATTATAGACTATTCTCTCCACAGAATTCCCCACCATTCGTATGTATGTGTTACAGCTTTGGGGGGACTTCTGAGAAACTGAGACAGTGCAAAGACCCACTTCAAACCCTGATTCTTGCAATCAAGTCAGAAGGATTTCAGACACGTCACTCAGAGATACAGGAATGAGTGTATTGAAGGGACAGGAAAGGGGAAGGGGACACTCTGAAGGGAGAGAATATGTCCTCTAGGAGTGGACAGGGATAGTGTCTTTTCTGTACTCTGGTTTTATGGGAGATCCCAGAGAAGTTTCCAGAAAGTCCCACCCAGACCCACCTCTTGAAGTTTGACTGACAGCAAAATGACTTCAAATATGAAACTACCAACAGCCATGACAAATCTAGGTCACCTTGGCCTATGCTGACCAGTTCTAATTGTATTCTTAACCACATGTTCTTACAGATTCTATGGTTAGGAGGAACTATCCTTATCTTCCAGTTTCAGGTTATGGCCACAGAATTCTTCCCTTCAGGGTAACTTGGATTCCTCTATCAACATCAATTTAGGCCTGCTTTTCTCCTGCAGATAACAGGGAGTTTGCTGAGGAATTGACATATCCTGTCCGCATAGGCCAGGCAGGCTGCAGGTAAATTGCTTCTTGGAAAAGAAAGCACGTGAGGGTCAGCATGGTGGGCCCACTTATAGAATTATCCCCTTGACCTCCTGTTCCCACCATCCTCCTCTATCTGGCCACTAACACTTTGGTTTGCTCTTCACATTCACATTGGCCAGATTTAACAATCTGGCTGGAGGGGCTACAATGCTCATGGGACCACCTGGCCTCCTACCTAATGTGGTTTCATGGATGACACTCTTTTTTATTTATTTATTTATTTTTTAGTTCTCGGGGGACACAACATCTTTGTTGGTATGTGGTGCTGAGGATCGAACCCAGGCTGCAGGCATGCCAGGCGAGCGTGCTACCGCTTGAGCCACATCCCCAGCCCATCATGGATGACACTCTTGATGAGGGGTCACTATCACACGCCCAGCCTTCAGTAGACAAATGGGCGGCCAGTCTAAGATTCATCATCAACAGTAATTTTTAAGAATTCTGAAACAGTTCTGTCTTTAATACATTTTTATTAAATCCTTATTTTAAATGATGAGTTTCAGAAGTGAACCTCAGAGACATTTGAGAGCAGGATTGAGTCTCCAGGAGGTACCACCAGTGCACCAAGCAATCCCACTGTTTCTTCAGTCAGAACTCACAAAGCAACATGTATGAAAGATACCAGTTTTTTGTTTTCCCAACACTTGAAAGTACTAAATAAGGAGCTCAGTGCCTAGCATGTGTGATGTTAGACTCTGTAAACAAGTCAGGATGGCACCTCGTATTTTGCCAGAGGAATGTTAGAGTTCATAAACAAGTCTGGATGGTGCCTTGCAAAATGCCAGAGGGAGTGGTTTGAGAAGTAACAAAAGCTAGCCATTAAGTGTGGAGATTCCTTATTGGTTGACTGATGTATCTAGCAATTATTTCCTGCCTGATACCTTGGGAGACAAAGCTCCTGGAAGAGGAAATAAAGCTTGGGGTCAGGTTACATTTTATGCATTTTTCCTTCATCTCTTCCAGCATTCTTTTCTCCAATATTATGTTTTCTTACAACAGTGAATTTACACCAGAATATTCTCTCTTATCTGCTTTTGGGGCCCACTGAAGTGTGTCTCTTCTGGAAATGATCCTAACTGGACAGCTAGCACTGCAATCTCAAGTTTTGTTTTCCTGTTTTTGTCTTTCCCTCATAACAGGATTGCTGTTATCAAGACACTGTCTGCCCTGGCCAGCCAAAAAAAAAATACATACACACACACACACACACACACACACACACACACACATATATATATATATATATGTATGTGTGTGTGTGTGTGTGTATTTTTTTTAACCTGAATATTCCCAGCATGAAAATTTTTGCCCCTACCCTCTGCCAAAAAAGTAAGAAACTTTTTTTAAAAAAGGACTGCTACAAAGAGTAGAGGACCAATGCCATATTCTGATCTTCCCTTTGGTTGATCCCCATCAATTTAGAAATGCTTCAGTGAATTGCCAAGGAAATCCCACCTTGCCCTTGAGTGCATTATGGTGGCATTGCCACAGGCAAAGTGAATTCAAGGACTTCATCAGTGAGCCCTGTGTTGGGTTCCCATGGTACAACTTGGATCTTGGGAGAGGAGGGTGGCTGGCTTCCCGAGGCCATGCACTCCCTGATTGGGGTGGGTGGGGTCATCATCTGGGCCCAGTCATGTTGATCTGTGAGTTGAGTGAATCCACCAGAGCTGCAATTCACAGCAGCCAGTGTAGATCCCACACATACGGCTGTTTACTGAAACACTGCTGCAGAGAATCTCTGTAAATTTTTCTGAATCTTCCAAGAGCAACAGAAAAAGAACTCTTAAGGTGGGTAATATCCATAGGGGGCAAGACCATATGGACTTGACATTTGAGTTAATGGAGTTCCAAGGGGTAGGGCTGGTTTTCTCTATGCTGAGAGGAAAAATAGTTATTGGTTGCTTGGCTCTATTGTTTCAGCTCCTGTTTTGCCACAGTAGTTTTGAGGTCAGATAGAAGAATAAAAAGAAAATAGGCAGAAAGGAGACAGAAAGGAAGGAATAGGAAATATAATTTTAAAGTTCCATATACTTTTCTCAGTTGGTCACTCTTCAAGCTCATCTCTCTCTCAGGGGCTTGGCACTCCCAAATTTCTGTGAAATCTATGAATCAACCTTGTGTATTGTCAATTAACCCACCACACAATACACTTCACTATGTAAAGAGAGAGGATATTTTAAGAAACCTATAGTTTAGGGGACTGTTCAGCATTACCTATTGATCAGATCATGGAAACCACATCAGATGAAGAATTCTGAGAATGTCCAAACCATCAAACACCCTATAACCAGACTGATGGCATTCTTACACACCTTCCCATACCCAGACCTCACCAAATTTTCTTTAAAAGAAGAGCCAGGAGTCCCCAAAACATGTCTCCCACTTGCGGGCTGACCCACATTCTCCCTTGAATGTGTATTCCTTGCTGTCCTTAAAAAAAAAAAAAAATCTCTGCCTCTATTGCACATGCTGAAATTCTCCTCCATCAGGTATGTCAAGGGTCCCCTTGGTCCTGAGTCAAGCTCTCCTTTCCTTGAAAACTCCTAAGGACTCTTTTCCAGAAATAGCTCTTCTCCTATGACAGCTTCACTTTCTTTTTATCTCCTTTCTTCCAGGTTTCTAACCAAAGGTGCCTTCTTCCTTTTTTTTTAAGACATAATCTCTTACCCATCTTCCCAATGACTACTGATTTCCTTTTAATCTTTTCTGGATTCTTAACTATGGCTTTCCTACTTAAGTTAGAGGAAATCACAGAGGAGAGTCAGGACAGCCAACATCAGGATATTCTAGTAAGGCTGATGTTTTGTGCTTTCCAAAGAGAGGTCATTCATGTGAAAGAGGTCTGCTGCAGTGTTCTGGACTTCCTGTGTGCTCGACAAGTGGGACCTCAGAACTCATATCACACATATTTTGCTCAATAGTAAGTCAAAGTTTGTGGTGAAGGCTTGGGATTTTCCTGGGGAATCTGACACGACTAAGCCAAAGGAGATGAAGGAAATCTTTTATGCAATTAGTCAGGGTCTCTTATCTGATCGTAGGTGGTCATATTTTTACATTAATAATAATTTAACAATAAAAAGTACTAAAAAAATGGCCATGAATTCTGTGACAGACTGACCCAGTAGAAGGACTCACTCAAGAATCCCCATCCTCATCACCAAATTGTTGGTGGAAAAAAGAAATCAAGACCCAAAGGATCATGCCAATTCATAAATATAGAATTGATTTTTTATTATTGTTGAGGAAAACCAGTCCCTGAAAGCATGCAGGTAGCCAGCAAGTGGGTTCAGAGCTGTGGTGGGTATTCAGCTCCAATTGTATGGGATTAAAGTTGTAGTTGTTATGCATCATCCTACTTTGAGAAAACAGCAGAACTGGATTGACACCATAGTTTTACAGAACGAACTACGAAGTCTTGTTTTACATACTGCTCTTTGAGGCTGGCTCTGAGGTCAAGGTCTTCAGAATTCAGAATCTGTGCTCACTCTGAGACAGTGTATTAGTCCCGTGATTGGTCACGTCTTTCAGTATTCCTCACTGAGAATGGATTAGGTTATTTCCCAGCTGGGTGTGTTTTTCACAGGCTTACCTGCCTCTCCGTGCTGATTATGCAACAGCTGAGCTTCTGAACATCTTCCCTCTGGAAGTGGCGTGCTTATTTAAAGTGAAACAACTGGTAGTTCAAATCATACTCCTATGAAGCTTTTATTTGCTGAACATTTGAATTTTAGAGTTTCCTGATTTAGGACTTTAAATCTCTTACCCATTTTTGAATGTGATCATTTGCTTAATTTTATATTTCTTAGAATCTCCTTAATCAAGTCGTATTGTGTGTTTGAATAGGTATTCACTTATTCAGACTTAAAAAGGGCTGCACTTTGAAAGACCTAGAAGTATGCTAATGACATTTTAGGGGAAATCAAATAGACCATGAAATTGAAGTTGAAGCTCCAAGACTGTAAATATTGATGACAGAAAGAAAGATGAGTAATCACAGGAAGGGAAGTAAAATGCTTTGGACTAAAAAACAGAAATACCAGAGGCAAATAGTCAACTTGCCAGACTTAACGGGGACAAGGGCCTACACAGGGTCTGCAGAATGTATCTGAGATTTACCTTTTGGTTCTTATACTCACCCAACCCGCCTAGCACAGGCACACCTGTTATACTAAGAGAGACAGCTTCTTGCACACGTACACACCCAAGTGACAGCCAACATGTCTCCAGAGACAGACTTTAAGAACATATGTCACTCTTGCATGAGGTCGGCCAATGGTTTCATGACGCCTCTTTGAAATTGAGATCATTTGTTTTGCCCGTGATATGTGCTTAGAATATGCGAATAGGGAAATGTATCAATATCTTCATTAACCATTAAGTTCTGGTTGAATCACGTATGCTGCGTCTGGAATCACTAATTAAAAATAAGTTCATAATCACAAGAGAAAAAGAAAAACTGGCTAAAAGAACATGAGTCACCTTGAACAGATACTCCATTTTGCAGGAATAAATTCAGATATGACCTGATCTTTGTTAAATCACACTGAATTGGCTCAAATGGCATTTGCTAGAAAAAATCAATAGCTTCCCAATCAGGATGTATTTATCAACTCAATTCTAAATCAATAATACTTCTCTCCAAAGTTAGTTTTGATCATTTTTTGTTGGATTTTTCTTTTTAAGAGGATAACTGTCCATTTTGATAGCAAGAAACAATACAACAAGAACAACAAACAAAAAAAAACCTTACCTCATTCACAATTTTCTTCTCAAGTTAGAATTGTTAGATATGTCTTGCTACAGTTTGGATATACCTTAAGTTGTTCTTCCAAATGTCCACGTGTTGGACTTGGTCCATAGCACGGTGTGGAACTTTTTAAGAAGGGAGCCCAAGGGGCACCTGTAGGTTACTGAGACCACCTCAGTCTCTCTGGATTCCTGTCTTGAGATGTGATCTCTCCCTCCTGTACACAAGGTCATCACTGCTATCCACCATGATGTGATGCAGCCATGCAGGCCCTCACCAAAGCTAAGCCAGTGCCATGCCCTTGAACTTCCAACACTATGAACTAAATAAACCTCTTTTCTTAGTGAAGTTAGTCTACCTCAGGTATTTCATTATAATAAAGTTAAATGGACTAATAGAGTTTTATAATATATTTATAAGATAAATAGGTTTATTATTACAGGGAAAGTTATTTTTACAAAAAAAAGCACCCATCATTTATCAAAAATATCAATTTTGGGGAGGGGGATAGGAAAAGGAAAGGCAGTGGAATGAATCTGACCTAACTTTCCTATGTACATGTATGAAAATACCCCAATGAATCCCACCATCATGTTCATCTACAAGAAGAGGGTCCTAATTAGAATAAGACACAGTCCATGCTTATATAATTATATCAAAATGGATTCTATTGTCATGTTCTACTAAAAAAAAGAACCAATTTTTTTTAAAGATATAAATTTTGCATTTAAAGGAAACATTAATTTAAACAAAATCTAGCCAGATATATTTGAAATCTGTTAAAATAAATGGTTAACCCCCATCAAATTATGTTTCAAAGCTGTTTTAGATGTTTTGGTAAAAAGATAAAAGTGATTTCCTTAGCATTTACAAAAGTCCATAATATCGCTAAGCCAAAATGATAATAGGCATTTGACAATAAATTTGAGATGCATGCTGCTACACATGAAAATTTAAATATTGAATTGGAGAGAAAAGGAAAGTAGATATGTTTCTGAAAAGCAAATTGAAATGAGTGTGAGACATTCTGTTTCTGCCCCTGTCCCTTGTCATGTGTAACTGCACCTCAGCTGGAGGCCAGAGACCTGATTCAAGGTGACTGACAATGACCCCCAGGAATTTAGTCCCCAAGAAGGTCTCTTGACTCCCTTGGGAGTAGGCATTAAATGTGCCTATTTTAAGTATTAAATATAAAGTCTCCATTGCTAATATGTTAGCCTGGTATTTTATTATATGGAGATAAATGTCTTACTTTTCATCTGTCTCCATCCGTGAGAGGTAAGTGAGCCTTGGAAAGACTCATTCTGCTTATCTCCTTCTATTGTCTGATTTTGATCAGAGATAACAAAGAAAAAAATATGATCTATTGAGTTGGTGAAAAATTAAAATAAAATGATAGATGTTTAAGGAGATGGACATGCTAATGACCCCGAGTCAATCATTAGGCGTCTTATACACGTATCACATCATCACACCAGACCCCATAAATATATATGTTATATGATGGTTTGTGTCAAAAAATAAAAAAGAAAGAAAATTAAAATACAGAAAAACTAATATAAAAGTGGAAGTCATGCTTTCTTTCAATCTTGAAAAATAACTGCTCAAGGGTTTGTCCTGCCACCCCTTCTTCTGCTGCACGTTCATCTTTAGTCAGGGTGTGTTCCATTCTGACTCCTTGCCACCCCACAGGGTGTCTGTGGTGACTGCACAGCTCCTCCCCTGGCACTTAGGGGCTCAGCTCCCACAGGGGCAGCTTCACACAGACCTCCCCGCTTTGCTTTGGGGCTATGATGTGCCCTGGGCAGACTGTGTTCTGAAGGTGGGGGCACTGGTTCTCTGCACCCTATGGGGAGCTGTACTAGTTGACCTGTGTCAGGTTCCTATCTGCTTTTATCTCATCCTGTGTTGGGTGCCTCAGGCTGCAGAGAGCCTCAGCCCCCCACCCTACTGCCTCAGAGATAGCCTGCCTGGGTCCCTTCCCTCACCTCTAGCTGTTTCTCCTACCCAGGAGAGGGGGGTGAGGAAGAGGGAGAGATTCAGAGCTGCATAAATGGTTTGGCTTCTGCTTTAGGACTGACAAGAGGACCTCACAGGGTTGGTTACCAGCTCTTTCAAACCTCTTGGGTCCCCTGAGAAGATACTCCCCATGTTTTTAATTTTTATTATTTTAATTATACATATCAATGGGATATAGGGAGATGATTCAACACATGTATAGTTGTAATCATCAAATCAGGGTAGATATTTCCATCCCATTAAACATTTAAAAGACTTTTTTTTATCAACACAGAATAAGTTCTAACATTCTGCAGCACAGTGGGGTGACTGCGCTCTACAATAACCTTTTGTATGTTTTATGAACAACTAGAATAGAGGAGCTCCAGGCTCCAAACACAAAGTCATGCCCAGGAGAGGGAGACATTAATTGCTCTAGTTCTATCAGTTCATATTGTACCTGTGTATATCCATTCACCTTATCTTTTAACTTTTGTTTGGATAAATTACTTCATTTTGCTACAAATGTCTAGCAAAAAGAAGTAACTATGTTTAGGTTTGAATCTCTAGAATAATAACCTTGATTATCTGATTTTTCTCCACCGGCTCCCCTCAGTTTAGATTTACAAAATATATCCTCTCGATGACAATGTTCACAAGTTTCTAGGATCAGTTCGGGATGTGTTTCCACTTTATGGAAACTTTCCAATCACTCCTAAAAGCTGCCTTTGCCTTCTTTTCTTTCTTCTTTGCATACTGGGAGGTTTTGTTTTGGATCATCCCTCTGCCCTAGAGCTTGTGTTCCATTCTTCACTAGACTTTTGGTGGAGGCAGGATAAGGAGCAGAACTAATTGAAATCATTTGGTCTTGACTATGCTCCAGGTCACATGACTTCTGGATCTGCCACTGATGTTAATGTTTCATACAGAGATGCTAAAATAAGTTTTGGCTCAGAACTGAGTCCAAACTTGCCATCTTAAATTTGAGAAGGAGGGTTTCACAATGAGATGAAAATCATGCCAAATCTGTTCAAATTGTGATTCTTCCACACCCTATGGAATGGGTGGCTGTTCTATGTTTGGGATAAAACATATAAGTAACTGCCTGAGAAACTCTCAAGAGAAATTAATTCTGTCTTCATTCAACCTAAGTTAGTACTAGTTGACTTGAGTGAAGTTTCTTCACCTAGCTGATTCTCTGTCTGACCATATGTCTTCATGAAAATTAAATGCGAGAAATGTCAACCATTTCAGACTGCACTTGACTTTTAAGTTATGTTCGGTTGGCCCTCTGTGACCACAGTTCTACATCCATGGATTCCACCAGTCGTGAGTCAAAAATATTCCACCCAAATTGGGTCTGTGCTGAACATGCACAGATGTGTTTCTCGTCTTTGTTCCTTAAACAATGCAGACAAGAAGTACTTAAATTGTATTAAGCATTATTTAGAAATGACTTAAGCCATTCAGGAGGACATGCATAGGTTATGTGGAAACATTACACCATTTTACATTAGGGATTTGAGCATCTATGGATTTTGGTATACTGGCAGGCTCCTGGATCCAATCCCTGATGGATACCAAAGAGTGACTCTATTCAATAAATTTTCTCCCTTTTATTTTTCCGTTTCCTTGTGTAATCATCTCCCACTCTAAATCTGGCTTAATGAAGTCTACTTTCAGAAAATAGGACTTAGAGCTATTTCGGTATACCCAAATATGTTTCAGAGAAAACTTTTATTTAATATTTTGGGCAAAGCAGTAGAATCTATCACATGGTAAAGCTCCAAGTAGATCTGAAATTGGTCCAAGAGCAGACTGGGATCAGCTGAGTTGAATGAATGGTCAGTTTGAACTAATGCAATCTGTCCAAATGTCCATTATTGATATCCGTCAGGAGCCTCTGCCTGCAGGACTTATTTTGTGTGGCTACAGATCTTTCAGTCAGTAGATGCACTGTCCCTTATACATTTTTCCAAAGGGTTTCATAGCCTTCATAGTTTCCCTTCTACCACTTAGCACTATAGCTTTTAATAATCAAGTATTTTACATTGTTTGCCAGAATATATGTCACTATTTCAATATCTTGAGCTGTGAGCTCATGGGTTTGAGGCTGAGACCTAGTGACTACTTTGGCTCCTTCTATAAGCTAACAGTTGTATTCTGCATTATCTTTGCTTAAAATTCACAAAAAGAGTAGCTGGGCATGGTGGTGCACACCTATAATCTTAGCTACTTAGGAGGGTGACTAAGTAGGAGGATCACTTGAGCCCACGAGTTCAAGGCCAGCCTGGGAAACAAAGTGAGACTTGATCTCTTTAAAAAAAATCCACAGCTCCCTGTTATAGTGGCTGAAGTCCATGAAATATAATCACTTAGAAATAATGCCTTCACACTGGGGCTAACCGGAGACAATGACAAGCACTAGCAAGCACTTTAGATAGACAAACCAGCAAATGTTCCCTCAAGAATAACTTCCTGGCATAGAGGTGGATTAATGTTTGAAGGAATCAATTTTCTGCAAATATTTATTTTGGAGTTATGTGTTGACTCTTAGGAATTGTTAATGCAGTTCCAAAGAGCTTTAAAACATTGGAAATGTCCAGATGTCTTACCAGTCTGTCTTGGTCTGCTCAGGCTGTCATGGTAAACTATCAGAGACTGGGGCCTTCAACACTAGGCTTTCATTCCTCACAGTCCTTAGAGTGAGAAGTCTAAGCTAAGGTTGTCTTCATGGCTGGCTCCTGACAAGGGCTTTCTTTTGGATTTGCAGATAGCCACTTTCTCTCTGTGTCCTCACATGGAGGAGAGAGAAATCTCCCTTCCTCTTCCTAAAAGGCCACAGTCCTATTGGATTGAGTTGGATTGATCCCCATGATTTCATTTAACCTTGATTACCTGTTCAGTGGGCCACATTCAAACACAGCCACATTGTAGGTTAAGACTTCAACATGGGAATGTGGGTGGGGGGTGGGGATAGTTCCATTCAAAAAATACTCCATTTGGATGATTTTTCTAAGGAAAAAAAAATCTGAGAAAAAAGAAAACCTAAAAATATTTGGCTGTTAAAATCTGTCTTTCAGTACAAACTTTTTAAAATTAAACCCTTAGGAAAAAAAAAACCAATTTTCCCATTAATAATGGTCATAGATGTTGGCTAATAGTCTTTAAAATGTATCTTCTCCAATTAGGTTTAGCAAAGGCAATTTTAAGATTAAAAAAATCCACCCATCTTTAAATAATAAACAAGAAGTAAATAAATATTATGGAAATACTAATTGTTCTGGTTTGGATATGTGGGGGTCATGTGTCAGGCAATGCAGGGATGTTCAGAGGTGAAACCATTAGATGAGAGATGTAACCTCATTGGTTGGTTAATGCATCTGATGGATTAATAATGTGAATGGACTACAGACAGGTGGGGGTCCTTGGAGGAAGTAGGTCACAGGGGTGGGAGTGCCCTTGGGGATTAGATCTTGTCCTAGCTCCCTCTCTTTTCCAGCTCCCCCTCCCTCCCTCTCTGCCTTTAGGTTGCCATGAACTGAGCAGCTTTCATCCAGAATATTCTTCTGCCATGATTTCTGCTTCACCTCTGGCCCTGAGCCACAGGCTGCCAACAATGGATCAACTCTCTGAAGCTGTGAGCCAAAATACACTTTGCCTCCTCTAAGTTGTTGTCAGGTATTTTGATTACAGTCGGGAAAAGCTAACACGCCAATTTAGCTTCTATACATTGAAGGACACTCTTTCTTGCTGACTGAACTGGTTTATGGATTTTTCTGGTATACAGTTACCAGAAAAACTTATCTGTGGATAAACCATTACTGAATTACCACGGAGAGCATGATTCACAGAGACTAATGGTGTTTTAAATAGACACTGTAAACTATGATAAAATTCTTATCAAAATCAGTGGAAAATATCTAATGGAGACAGATAAGAGAGGAGGATAAAAATATATACCAGTTGTCTACTTATGATTGCATTTATATAAGCAGTAATATCACTAGAAATAATCATCCTACACCAAGCATTCCAATTTGTTCTGGAAATTTTTACCTTTTACTTTTTCATTTGTTATTTATTTGCTGGTGCTAGGGATCCAACTCCAGGCCTCATACATTCTAGGCAAGCACTCTTATCACTGAGCTACTTCCCCAGCCCTTTTAACTGACATTATTTCCAAATGTCAGAATCTTCACCAGTCATCACAATGATCCTCATAATTTATGGGTATTTTGTCTGAACTCCCACAAAAGGATCAAAGCACTCATGTTTGGGCAGCTCTGCAGATACACACAGGGTGCTGAGGTCCAATTCAGGGACACAGTGTGGCTAACATCCCCTGTTCTCATTCCCTAGAAGCATGCTGAGCAAGGAGTCTTCTCATTGTACCTCTGAATAATGCTCATTCTAATTTTACATAGCTTTTAAAATAACATAGAAAAACGGGAAGACAATAATATACAATGACACATGGTGGAAATAATATTTTTAATAAAATATCTAAAAGCTAGCTATAGCATGTCTCTATTATGTGATACTACATACTGATTTTCTTTTCTTTTTTTTTTCTTTTGCTTTTCTTACTCATATTTTATTTAAAGAATTGATTACATGTACATACTGATTTTCTGCCATGTTAGAAAATATTACAGGTTGGTTATTTCTAGTGATTTTACTACTTGTCAGAAATGCAATAAATATATAGCTGGTACATGTATTTTACCCTTCTCTCTTATCTATCACTTATTGATCTATCTCCGTTATCTAATCTACCTAGCCATCTACTTTTTATCGATATCTATCTCTATTTTCTATCATCTATCGTCTAGCCAAAATAACCAGAACAAACCTGCCTACTTTCCATCTTACAATGAACCACACAAAACTTCAAAGATGTCTTTTTCCTGCTCTTGGATGCCTTCTCCTATAGTCTGGATCTTAAATTTATCCCAAAGGCCAGTGTGTTGATGGTTTGTTTCCCAAACTGTAGAGCTCTGGGACTTGGTGGAACCTTTAGCAGATGAGGACACGTGGGAGGGAGTTAGGTCACTGAACACATGTCCTTGAAGGGGTTATTGGGACCCCAGGTCTTTCTCTCTCTTTGCTTTTCAGTGACCACAAAGTCAGCTCAGCTCCATCATCACATCTGCCGGGATGTGCAACCTCACTACAGGCCCCAAAGTGACAGCCTGCCGCAGCCTGGCTGCAGCAAAATAGCCGGGGGGTGACGAATAACTTGTATACGTTGATACAGCAGGAATGGGAGCCATTTATTGTAGGACAACAGAGCTATTTATACATTTTGCACAGCTTATCTTTATTAGCATAAACTAGATACATCAGTCAACCAATAAGGAATCTGCACACTTAATGGCCCACTTTTGTTACTTCTCAAACCACTCCCTCTGGCATTTTGCCAGGCACCACCCAAGCTTGTTTATGAACTCTAACATTTCCCTGGCAAAATACCAGGTGTTATTTTGACTTGTTTACAGACCTTAACAACAGCCTGCCAATCGTGGACTGAAACCTCCCTAATGTGAGCCTCAATGAACCTGTCGCGTTCTAGGATGCCTATCTCAAGTGTTATGATAGAGTAAAAGAAGCTGACTGACACACCTTGACAACCTCGCTCCAGGAAAGAGATAAACATAATATAAATATATGTTCATAAACATTTTGTATTTATGCAAAATATTTTTATATTTCAATATATAAGTGTAATGTATAATTATATTTATATTATATGTGATATAATTAATAAATACATAATATAATTAATATACATGATATACATAAATATAAATATAAAATTTAAGGCTGCTCCTTCTGCTTTGTCTGCACACACTAACTTTAGACCTTCTCCAATCCCCATTCTCATATGTCTCCTGGTGCTCAGTGACCACCAGGATCCATCATTGTCACACACTGACCCTGGGATTCAGTTCTCAGCCTTGGTTACCCTGGTGTGTAAGAGCACTGCTGTGGCACGCCCTCCCTAGTTCTCTCTCCCACTTGTTTCCTGGTCTCCTGTCGTGATTTTTTTTACCCTATAAAACTCCCACGTATTCCTTAGACTTTTTTCTAACTCTGCCCTCATCTCCGAATGTGCCTCCTGCCACCGTCTTCTCTGGCTGTCCCCTTTCTCCGTTCTGTTTTCAGATCAAGTGTCACCTCTTCAGCGTGGCCCCTCTCATCCCCGTCCCTCCTGCTGTGTGTCATGACTCCTGTTCTAGCTGCTGCTGTTGACAGCACTACTTGGCTGGATGGTGGTGGCGTGCTCACGCTAGGGCCACCCTCTCCATGCCTTCTCTCAGGTTTTGCTCTGAGTTCCTAATTCCTAGCACTGTGCCCACCCCCTTATAGAGTTCAAAGACATAACTGAGGCTGACAGAAATTTAACCACTGTCGTCCACCGTGGTCTCCCAGATGGACCCACATATTAGACCACGGGAAATGCTGTGGGGTCCCAGCTGCTGCGGTGGAGGAGCTTTTCCTCAGCATCAGGCTCCAGGAGAGAGAGGGGGCCCTTGTCACCCCCCAAGCTCCCTACTCTCGCCAAACAAGAGGGATGTGAGGGAATCTTTTCCAAATCACCTCCTGGATTGTGTCTTAGCAGTGGATCTTCAGATTCTCTGGTGGGAATTCCCACAGCACAGCGCAGAGCAAACTGGGAAGGATGTGGCTTAGAGGACAGTCAACCCCTCTACTGGCCGGGGGGGGGGGGGGTGACCTCCATCACTCACGAGGTTCTAGAGAAACTAGAGGCTAGAAGGTCATGAGAAAAGTGTGAAACAATGCTCCTTCACTCCTACTCCCAACCAGAAAGCCTGGGGTCTGGCCGTGCCTTTGTGCCTCACAGGAAGTCTTTCCAGAACCTTCTCTCCTCCCAGCCAGAACAGGCCTCCTTTAGCTGTGCTTCCAACAATCTTTCACAGAACTCAAGAGTATTTAGCTGCATCTCTCTTTGATCAGTGAACCTAGGTGTATCTTGCTCACCCACACAAAGGCAGCACTAACGACCATCACTTTTGTGGCCTACTGCTATTCATACTTGACATATGGCAAAATAGGAAACATGCAGCTTATGAATTGTCTATTAGATTGGTTCACTTTAAGTTCCACTACACTAACTTCTGTTTACATCGCTTCCATCCTCAGAACTTGTTTCTAAAATACAGTTTCCACCTATAAAAAATGTGAAGCTCTGGGGATGTAGCTCAGTGGTAGAGCGCTTGGCCTGCATACCTGAGGCCCTGGGTTCCATCCCCAATACTGCAAATCATAATAATGATCATAATAATAATAATAATAAAAGAAACAGAATTGATTTCTAAATTTCTTTCCTATACTCCAGAATTCTTAGATGCTCTTATTTATAACTACAGAGTACATTTTTGAGATCTTAAAATAGACATGTAAAATTCAGATTTTGGGGATTTTAGATCCCAGATTAGGAGAGTTTATGAACTCTTCCCCAAGCCTGCTAACTCCTCCCATCACAGTAACCCATGAGGCACAGACTGGCAAACAAGTGCAGAAAGATCCCTCTTGGCTGTGTCCTATGGTTCAATTTTCAGGTCAATTGTCACCCTTCGATACCACCTGCTCAGAGGACAGCAGAGGGTCCTTGACAGCACTGGATTTCCAGATCTGCCTAATCTCCAAGAGCATGTTCCCAACTCCCTCCAGATAAAAATCGCTCTACATTTTAGAAACATCCTCAGGAACTGCCTTCATTTTAAGGTCTTCATTTTCTTGATAAGTTTTTATTCCTTCTCTGTGGGATAAACTTTATGCATATATGATTTGTGTAGTGTCACAGGTCCCCAGGCTTCAAAGGGCTCCCTCAGTCTTTGGTCTTATTCTCTGCTTGTGTCATCATTAAGAATTATTAAATTCCTAATGATTTTTGAGTAAGAAGCCCCATATTTTCATTTTGTACTGGGGCCAGTTTCTATGATTTGAGGAGAGTTAATTTGAGGAGAGTTAATAATAAAGACTCTGGAGCCACTTACTAAATTCAGGACTTTGGATAAAATGCTAGGATACCCTATGCAAGAAGTATTTATTATCATCATTATTCCAGCTTGGATTCCCTATCCGAAATGTTGAAATGTTTCAGTTTTTTTTTTTTTAATATTTACGTTTTAGAATATTCGCATATGCCTCATGAGTTATCTTAGAAATCAGACCCAAGTCTAAGCACACAATTATGTTTCATGTATGCCTCATATACTTAGGCCAAAAGTAATTTTATACCACATTTTTAGTGTGCCTGTGACTGGATGTCCATTCCTCCCATGAGGTCAGGTGTGGATTTTTCTCCTTGTGGATCAGTGCATAGAGTTTCAGATTTTGGAATATTTCAGATTTTAGATTATTGGATGAGGGATATTCAACCTATATTATTATTATTATCATTATTATTTATGTTTGTAGATATGAATGTGTTCTTGTAAAGCTTCAAAGAATACAGGAGGCTGAGGCATGAGAATGGAGAGTTCAAAGCCAGCCTCAGCAACTTAACAAGGCCCTAAGCAACTTACTGAGACCCTTTCTCTAAATAAAATATAAACAAGGACTGGGGAGGTGACTCAATGGTAAAACGTCCCAGGTTCAATCCCTGATGCCCTGATGTGCGCTCACACACACACACACACACACACACACACACACACACAAATGAAAAATTATAAAAATCAAAGAATACCTAAATATATGGAGCAAAATGAGTTAGTCATCTTTTGCCAGTCTGTCCCCTCTCCCTCTCCCTCCCTCCCTCTCTCTCTCTTCTTCTCATTCTCTCTCTTCCCTAGGAATAACCAAAACAGGAAGTACTCTTCAAGTTCTTAACACTGTGGTCACATATATTTTATATACTTTATGCTGTTGTCTGGGTGTGGTGAACATCCTGTGCAGACAGGGTGGAGATGCCCTTATTTATTTCTGTTCCGAGGGTTTCCTAGGGATAGTGTTCCTAACCCACAGGATTGTTCATTGCTGAATCACTCTTTTTCACCATCACATGGAGGTGTATTTTAAGCATTCAGTCAAGTCGGTGACTGCAGGAACTGCACAGCGTATTTTTCTTCTTGGCCACAGAAGATTGTCAGGTTGGTATAATGAAGGCATAAATAGAATGACTTGCTAAAATTTAATGATTTTTCCCCTTTAACTGAATTTTGGCTAGCTTTCAAACAAGCCAAAGGAGAGGGGATTATATTCCCTGATGTAAACCAGTGTCCTGGGCGTCAGCATGATCAGGGTCGTGTGCTGGGCACCTCCCAGGAACTTCATCAGACCCTTGCTCAGATATAGTTCCTGACCAGTTGTCATGATAACTAGGATCACCCTCACCTAATTCTGGTCGAAATGCAACACTGATTCCGGATCTTACATAGAAATATTGATTTTCACTACTTTTCTTCTAGATTATTTTACAGATTTTAGATTTCCAGTTTTAGAAGAAAATTCCTTGTTCCTTATTTTAGAAATTCCTTGTTCCTTGTTTTCCTGCATTTTAGAAATACAATTTTTAGAGTGCAAATGTATTTTATTGTAAGACTAAAGTAAGAATTTAACTGAACTCACCAAAAGTGGTTGTTTCAGCCTAACATATTTTACAACTGGTACCCCAGGTCTGGAAAAATAAACAAAGTAAAAGTATTATGTCCATCTACAACTAAAAAAAAAATTGTTGTTGTTTGTTTTTTAAAAAGAAAACTACTAGAAAGAGTCACTTCTCTCAAAATGTCACCTCCAGATCTTGTATCTGAGATGCCGCGATCTAAGTAGGCATCCTTTGTCTGCAAGCCTTTTAGTGCTCATGGATTCCCTTATTAGAGTTTAAATTCCCTTCCCTGGTGATTCTTAGGAGTTAGTTTCCTGTTCATTAATTTATTCAAAATATTTATGAAAGCAGAAGACTCTTGGGCACTGGAAAAATGCAGTGAATAGGTCACCCTTTATAAAAGACTAAATTTGGTCTCTTCATTCTTTTGCCTTGGGCTGGTTCTGCGAGGGAAATAAAGTATAGACTGTGTTAGAGGAAGTGGATCATGAACTGAGGGAGGTCTAAGGTGGAGCTGTGGCTTTACAATGGAGAGCTCTTTCCTCCGAGCACATTTCAGAGAAAAATCTCAAGCAATGAAAAAAACTTGAGCAAGTTAAAGCAATAAGAATGTACCACAGTGTGATAAAAAAGACACTTAACCAATTTATAATTACACTCCTAACATATAAACTGCTTCCTTATTTACAAGTTGAGACTATCAGGAGTCAGATTTCTGGGTATAAGTAATCATTCTTCTCTATACTTTTGCATAAACTTCTCTTTCTTAAAAATTTTATGGCTGTTTCTGTAGCAACTCCAAATGAAAACAGTGAAAAAAATTGCCTATTTTTTTAACTCTAAATATTCAATTCAAATCTAGATGAAGTAGTAAAGAATATTACCAGCCTTTTGGTTCCTTGCTACTAAGAAGCATTTTCTTGGTAGATTTTGAGATTATAGTCATTGAAGAAGTTGTAGGCATGTTTTCAGGTAGAAGTTTTGTGTTATGGCTAGAACACCTGAGATCTACCCTCTTAAACAATGTGCACAACACAGTATTGTTGAACTATAGGCACAATGTTGTACAGAGGATCTCTAGAACTTATTCATCTTATGTAATTGAAAGTTTATGCATGAAAAGATAACAGGTGTTGATGAGGCTGTGGAGGACAAGAAATTCTTGTGCACCATGGGTGGGAATATAAAAATGGTGCAGCAGCTATGGAAACCATGATGGTGGTTCCTCAAAAGATAAAAAATAGAGCTACCATGGCATCCAAGAATACCAGTTCCGGGTATTTTCCCAAGAGAACTGAAGTCAGGATCTGAAAGAGCAATTTGTCCTCCCACATCCATTGCAACATTACTAAGAGCAGCCAAGATGAGGAACAACACAAATGCTCATCAATGGATGAATGAATAAAGAACATATGGTAGAAATTCTAAATCACCAGCTGAAGTGGTCCAAAACAATTCTTAGTATTCACATGACATTTGTCATCTTGACACTCATATCTTGAAGATGCAATTCTATACAGGATAGTAACCAATGATTTGAATATTATCTCTGTAGGGTTTAGATTTTTCCTGTCACTGAAACGTCTTCAGTGATGCAGCCAACTCAAACATCCCCTGGGAATTGGGTCTCTGTGATTCCTGGCTGGACCCATTAGGAGAACTCCCTACAAAATTTTGCAGCTTCAGGATGGGCCTGGATAGACTGAGGGTGGTGAGATCCCTCCAGCTCTTTCACCCTCTCCAGAGCCATGGCCCAAGGCTGCTTCCCACAGGTCATGTTATAGGCTCACTTTGCAAAATCCCCACGAGCCAGCCTGTGAGAAACCTTCAGCAGGAGATGAGGTGACCCTGAGAAAGTGTAAGTACCTAGCATCTTTCTGCCCACGTGCAACCTACTTAGAAGCTGAGTGAAGTTCCACTAGATTTCATGGAAGGGAGGATTCTTCTTTTACACTGGAAGATCTAAATCCGAGTTCAAGAACTATCATGATTTCAACTATGATATGAGTCACCTGTCATCCTGGAATGTCCATGTCTTCATTTGCAAAATGGAGATAACAGTTACCCCACAAGGACCTTACCTGAGAAAAGATGTGCACATGTCTGCAAACATAGCACATTAGAATATTCAAACAATTTCTACTTCAAATCCACTTTGGAATGAAGCAAGGTAGAAAGAAGATAGTAAAAGAATAAAAAAGAAGAACAAAGATTTTTCTGTGTTAATCAGCTTTTTGTTGCTGTGAACAAAATACCTGACAAAAGCAACTTGGAGGAGAAAGGATTTATTTTAGTTCATGGTTTTAGAGAATCCAATCCTCTGAATCCAAGGCTGGCTCAGAGGCAGAGCATCATGCAGAGATGCAATGCAGTGGAAATCTGGTAGGCTCATGGCAGCCAGAGAGTAGAGAGAGGAGAATGGGTCAGGGAGAGGACAGACCCTTCCAGTGACCTCTTCCTCCAACTTGGTCCCACCTCCCAGAACTCCATTCAGCCATCAAGGCTTGATCTGCTGCTGCGGTCAGAGCCCTTCTGATCCAATCCCACCCCAAAGCTCCCCCTCGGAACTCTGCTGCCTTGGGCATCAGACTTTCAACACGGGGCCTGTGGGCAGGCATTCAGGGCAGGACCATAACATTTTTATTTACTGGTATTTGCTCTCATCAATTCTCAGAGGCATCTGAAAGGGGCCAGAGGAACCACAGCAAAATAACAAATGCTAAGACAGGATTTACTCCTTTCTTCTTACTCTATTTCAAAATTTTACTAAACTCTCCAAGTTAAATGTTTTCTCGTTGGGGTAAAGGAGAATTAGGTTGAAAAGTAGGATCTAGAAAGGAGTTATACTGGAAGAAACAGTATTGTGTTTCAGGCTTTGCATACGTGCAATTTGCAAAAGCAAGGTGTTTTCTCAGGCTGCTTTTCTGAAAGAGCTGTGCAAGTCCTCTTCAAGTCTGCAGGGTCTGCTTCCTGTTTGCTCACAGAGAGCACATTCTCAGACCTCATGGCTAATCGGCTAATCGTTTTCTTCACTTTTACCTCAAAGTAGTGTTTGCTTCTCACATTGTTCATTATCATAAGTCACCCTTTAGTCCTCCTATCACTATTATCATTTCATGAGTCCTTGGATGGGAGATTTAAGCCAGAAGTAATTTAGAACAATAAAAGCACGTGCTTCTGCAGTATTCTTCTTAAATACTGTATCGCATTTAAAAATATAAGTTATGGGGCATGGACCATCCTCATTAACACACATGTGAAAGTACAACTATAATGCATGTACGCACGGTGCCCAGGGACAGCAGTTCTCACACATGGTCCCCAGGGACAGCAGTCCTCGGTATTTACTGAGCAGATGATTTCCTTCAAGGTGAACATGATTTAATTTACAGATGTTGCCATTTTTGTAAAGGGCAGTTAGACTTCCCTGTATGAGTTTGCATCACTAGGAGTGAGTAGAAAATCAGCCTTTGGCTTTCGAGGTAAAATGGCAGTAACGGGAGGAAAGTGGTCACTGGAAAAGAGGTAGCACATGGAATTAATAAAGCTACAATCAAGACGAGAAAAGCAGAAAGCCAAACCGAAGCAAATGCAACCCCAAAACAAGTCAAAAATGGAAAATAAAAACAATGCAGCAAACTCTGCAGAGAAGGCCCAGAACCTGGTGGGGCCTAAATCCCCACGTAGGAATGGTCAGCCCTGCTCTTTGATTTATTCTGCAGGTGAGGACTCTCCACACTCTGCCCCTTGCCTCTCTCCCCTGCATCTTCTTTTCGTTCTTTCTCCCTTTCCTCTGTGGTTCTCAGACTGGGATAGTGATTTAGAACCAGTCACCTGGGTACAGACTTGTTCAGAGAACACGTCGCAGGCGACAGGAAGAGCCTCTTAGGACTGCAACTTGAAGACCCAAACTGTCTTTCCCTCCATCTGATATTGTTGTAGGGGACATATGAGGCAGGGCACCAAAGATAGAAGAAAGAAACAGTTTTATTTGGCTGCAGCCAGGTTCAGAGGGCACAGCTTTTGCTGTCATCAATCAATCCCCTGAACCCCAAGTTCAGGTAGTTTCAGAATTTTATACCCAGCATGTAAGGGGAGGGGCTCACAAGTTCACAGTCTGCAGAAGTCCACATAAAGAAGATTTTTATTTTGATGTTCTGGGCAAGTTAACCCTTCAAGGACAACACCTGAGAAGGGGAGAGCTTCTCCTCCCGCTTTCTTCCCTCCCCTGCCAGCTGTTACCATGGAGCCCAGTTGGTAACTTCTCTCATCTTAGAAATGTAGACATCTCAGTGAAGCCCAGCTCAAGGCCAGAGGCCTTGTTAAAGGATTTGTCTTTTTATTATCACACTTTGCATTTACAAACACACTTCTACTCTACTGGATAAATGTTTGTGAAATACTAGTAAAGGGGTGTCCAGCACCTGGAGTGCTGATTTCTTCCAGGCCAGTGGCCAAGTAAAATAGAGCAACAGGAAAACAGGAAGTTTACCCACATTGAACTCTTTTGTAGACTCTTTTGCTGATAGTCCTAAAATCAACTATGGTGAAGATTTCTGGAGAATCTTAGTGAAGATTTTCTGTGGAGGAGGGGGTGCCACTACAATATGTCTCTGTATGCAGATATCCTGGGGTTTTTTGATGGGTCTCCTCGTGAAGCAGGGCATGCACTTTACCTAATGCTAAACTCTTCCTCCCTGATGAATTCCAAACCTGATTAGAACAGCCATGCCTGGTCTATACCAGGTCTGACTTTCTAGGCAGACAGAATCCAGAGGCACCAAACGACTTGTTGCTAAGTAGAACGCTGAACACGGTCTGAGCCAGGACAGCAGCAAACCACATCCCTCCAGGATGCTGCTCAGAACCCAAGGCCAGCAGTTTCCCCAGGCTTCTCATTCCTATCTCCCTGGACACGGAGCCTCAGATCAACCTGCCGGTTTATCTGCTCTCAGGATCCCTGTCTCCCTAATGTACCTTCCTACTTCTCTCCTCCTTTCTTGAAGTTCTTTCTTCTATATCCCTCATTTATAAGGAAGGAAGAAAGGAAGGAAGGGAGGGAGAGGATGGGAATAAGAAGGAAAGAAAAGAAAAAAAAAGACTTGCTTAATGTTAGAATGTTCTACTGTAGAAAGAAAAAATCAAGACCTCTCTATTAGGGCAGCTCAGGTTTCTAATCGATCCCCCCACTGACCCATTATGCAACATGAACAGGTTGCTTAACCTCTCTGAATTGCATTTCTTCATCCCAATTTCATTGTGAAATAGTAAACGATATCATACACCTAAAATTCCTATAATGGGTCTGGGGGTGTGGCTCAGTGGCAGAGCCTGGCATGTGTGAGGCACAGGGTTCGATTCTCAGCATCATATAAAAATAAATAAAGGTCCATCAACAACTAAAAAAAATACTTTAAAAAAATTCCTATAATGGCACCCGATTCACAATAAACATTCAGCAGTATTAGGTGCCAGTGTATGATGATCATGTTGATTGAAATCCAAACCTGTCTTTTGGACATCACTGTCCTAAAACCCTTAGGAACACACCTTCTTCATGTTTCCTCATCCTCCTTTTGGTGAGATCTGAAAGCATTGTTATCAATCTCCCATCAACTGCAGAACAATAATTTCCTCCCTCACAAAAATAACCAAACACAGTGACAAAATCTCTTCTCCTAAATATCACCTGAGTGTTGCCCCCTCTGCATTGCATGGCCACTGTCATGGACTAAACTCCAAGGCATTCCCTCACATCTACCTCCATCTCCTCCATCCCAACTTCAGAACTCGCACAGCTTTGAGGCAGACCCATAAGACACCTGGACTGACCATGCTTGAGTTTCGTGAGCTCCAACTGCCCCACTCCAGCGCTCTCTCCCACGGCCACCTTGACCATCTGTTGGGATGGTGGTGCCATCTTTCAACTCTTAGATCCTTAAATTCTACAGATTGGTGTACATTTCCAAATACTGTCAGAATTCTCACCTTCATATAGATCTGCTTTGGACATGTTGACTTTCTGACTTTATCAGCCTCTCAATGTCTAATTATCCTCCTTATGCTGCCACAATAGTATATTTATTGTTCACTCACTCTTTTGTCAATTTGTTGGCATGCTAGTGTCAAAGTCATCCATGACAACATCCCTACGGAGGCTAACCTGGGGCCGATCCAAGGAGCTGCCTCCTCAAGTCCTTCACATATTTGAATGTTAATGAGAAACCCCAGCCCTGCAGAAGGGGGCCTTATACATGACCTCCAGCCTGTGGTCTTTAAGCCACCAGGAAAGTGTTCCCAGCCTTGACCTCACACTGAAATCACCAGGTGGATCACTGAACTCATGCTCAGGTCCCCCACGCCCGAGATTCAGACTTCAGTGACCTGGGCAATGACCCACGTAGGATTCTCAGTGTAAAAAGATGTTGTCACTAAAGGTCCCTTTGGTTCCTTCCATGTCCAATTCTTTCTTCCATTCCACATGGTGGCTGTACACACAGCCAGACTCCCTGCTCCAATTCCACTTTCCCTCATGGCTCTTACCACAAAACTTGAATCTATGAACAACAAAGAGATAACAGGCAGAAAGTCCCTTTCAGAAATTTGACATAAAACATAATCACCTCTTCCTCCTGTTTCAGAAAAAGTACTGTCTCTTTCCAATGTCTTCTATATCCTGGGTCCTTCTTCCTACCACCCCCTCAGGTACCTGTTCTCTGAGTCTCTCTTATATCCACTCTCTCAGGTTTCCACCATGATCCCCAGCGCTGTCACCTGCCTCTGGTTTATTCCTGCCGCAACATGGGGAAATTGGACCTGCACCGTGGTGGTGCTAGGAGGTGAGGCCTTAAAGAGGTGGTCAGCTCCTTAAGAGGACTGATGTCACTCTTGCAGCCTGGGTCCCTTATCTCCAGAATGGCTTACTATATAGCAAGACTACCCCTTGTGTTTTGTGGCTTCCACACACACTTGCCTGCCCTGCTGCTATGAGGTGAACCATGTGGGGCCCTCACCAGAAGCCAAGCAGTTGCAGCCCTATACTCTGGGCCTTGCCAGCCCCCAGAGCCACAGGCCAAACTCGACCTTTGTTCCTTATAACCCACCCAGTTTCAGGTATTCTTGAAAGTAGTAGACCGAGTCCCCCAGGCTGTAATCACACACAAGTGTCTCTAGGTTCCCCTTCATCCTCTCTTCTGCTCACACACGTCCATCTCCTTCCCCAAGCATCACACTCCTACCAAGCCTTACTTGCTTCCTCCGTTTCATCATCTCATGTTCCTCCTAAAGCCCTTGCCAACAGGCATCCCCTGTCCTCGGGCAGGTAAAGTTATGGATCATTTTATCTCTCTCATTCATTGATACAGATATTTTTGTTTCACTCTCACAATAATCCCAACAGGTACATAGTAGAGCAATACCTACCCGTGTTGATGAAGACGAAAGGTGTTAAAAGATTAAGCTACTGGTCCGCACAGCTAGTAGGTGGTGGACCCCATATGTGAACCCAGCAGACGGACTCCCGCCTCTGCCTTCTTTACCTACCTTCCTACTCTTTCCTCCCACTCACCTGATGGCAGCTCTGTCCTACCTGATTTGCCATTCCGAGTGTTTGAGTCCATCTTGAGCTAGATAACAGAGGTAGGACCATAATTTCCACAAATGCACCCTTAGGATGCACACATGTGCCAGAAGGGAGATCGGGTGCTGAAGATTCCTACTAATGTTTTCCCTTCGGCACCTTAGCTAGCCAATCAGGTCCAGCCATGCTGATTGTGCCACAATCTGAGGAGCCTGGAAGGTGAGGATCAACAGAGAGAAAGAGGTAGGAAAAGAGAGGGAAGATGAGAAGACGGGAAGAGACAGACAAGGGTGACTAAAGCACCACCGAATGTTCTGGAGCCCTGGAGCAAGCAGCAGTTTGCCCTAAGATGTGACTCAATGGACTCCTGGTAACCAGAAGTTGCAAGCAATACCCAAGCAGGAAACCCATGAAAGATGGGGGGACTGGGTTGTGAGAAGATATGTATATATTCCTGAGCCCAAACTCAGGTGAACCCAGAGCCTGCTCAGTCTGATCAGAGTCACAAATGTAGTTTTCATTCAGAACTAATTTTTTAAAAAATATTTCATCTCATAGCAAAAAGATTTTGGCTCAGATGGGGAAAAAAATCTCTCAACATTAAGATTCCAAACAGAATAAGAAATCGATGGTATGCCTTGTGAGAATTCAACAAATGTATTCAAATATGTGTCTGTAGCAAATTAATGAGATGTGATAAGGACAATGCCTTCTCAGTACAGGGGTGTTTTAATTGTGACCTGGCATCTCTGACGTGGAAGCTCTTGAAGAGAAACTAATTTTCATTTGAGTTTGCTTAATTAACTAATTAAGGAAGCAATTCTGATCCGAGGGTGGAAAAAAATCATTGTTAATGTAAATTTATTGACCATTTTACATTTTATTATTTTGGAAAAGCAAGGGTGGAGAGGATACTGCCAGAATAATTTTGCATTAAGTTTTTGGGTGTCTTTTATAGTCATTTTTGCAAACTTCTTTACAATAAATACAAGCCTTTTTCGAATCTGAATTTCTTTCCTTTCAGTCAGAAGTTTTGCTAATGAAGCTTTTGCTGGAGTGGAGCACAATAGCTCCCCAGGGACCTCTTTCCACCATTGAGGTACTTTTTCTCTTTCTCTCTCTTAAAAAGAATAATATTGTGTCTTTAGAATGTTCCAGGTGCCCAAAGAAAGACAAGCCATTTGATTTGAATGATTTGAATGATTAATAAGGACATTGACGAATAGAAAATAAGAGATAAGAGTTCAAATTCAAAACGAACATCGATCTTTAAAATGGAGAACAAAACCAACTTCTGCATCATTTCTGTCTGATACGCTCGATGCTGAGCCTAAGTGGTTGATGTTTCTAAGGCCCATCTTTTCTCTTGCAGCTACTTCAGAAGTGATGTGCTGGCCCTTGAATCTTTTACAAAGGACAACTTTCCACAGCACCCAAATTTGACTGCACAGGAACATTTGTGAAAGGAGAAATGTGATTTTATTGCTGTAAAAGGCTTTTACAGGAGCATCTTTCGAAGGGGACAAAAAGAGGAATTGGAAATATGGACAGAAGTCTCTTGAGAGCCAAGGGCATCATAGCTCAGTGGTAGGAGATGTCTAGGGCTGGGGTTGTGGCTCAGTGGTAGAATAAAATTGTCTAGCATGTGTGAGGCCGAGAGAGAGAGAGAGAGAGAGAGAGAGAGAGAGAGAGAGAGACAGAGTCACCTGGTTCAGGTCTTACTCCTCAATTATGAGGAAGAGCATTTCTTGTAAGTATTTGTACACTGTCAGAACTATGCAAAGTGTCTTGTTATAAATAAACAGAAACATCTATAATTCAATCCATGACATGACTAGATAACACATTCCATTTTATCCAAAAAAGGTGGTTATTTAGAATATGATACTGTTAATATTTATTCTTATCCATGTATTAAAAAGGACACATTAGGCAAAAATCCATTGTAGAGATGATTTAAGATTCTATCCATATGAAGGAGATATGACAAAGTCCCCATCTCTTAGAATTCTCAGTATGAAATGAACAATGCTGTCTCTAATAATGAAATGGACTAAGTGATACACATTTTAGCCAGTAGTCCATAGATATTAATGTACACAGGCATTCATGTGTGTCAAAGGTATAGCTGGGCGAGAACAGAGTGAAAGTCATTGCGAAACAGAACAGAAAATAACTGAATTTCAACTGTTGTCAGGGAGAGATCAGGCAAACCAGTGCAACTCCTGGTAATTCATAAAACCTCTGGAAATGGAACTGTCTCAGAAGCCATTTCTGTGATAGAGAAGGAATAATTTGGTGAATATTTTCAAGGTGGAGGGAAATATTTTGAAGATGGCAGGCACATGGCTTTACTGTTGGTCGAAGGGCCCCAGGCAGAGGTGATGAGATGCAAAGCTTTGGGCAGGGATGCCCCAAACCAAGGACAAACAAGGAGTGCTCATGAGCTGGATATGGTGGTGCACACCTATAATCCTAGTGCTTAGGAAGGAGGCTGAGGCAGGAGGATCACAAGTTCAAGCCAGTCTGGGCAATTTAGCAAGAACTTGTTTCAAAAAACAAACAATAACAACAACAACAAAAAAAGAATTGGGGATAGAGCTTAGTGGGTAATGTGTCCTTGAGTTAAATTCCCAGTACCCGGGGAAACAAGTGATCATGAGGGTCAAGAGTTGTAACCCTAGTGATCAATCTAGCTACAAAAATTTGGAAACTGAGTCAATGGCTGAAATGCAAAAGGAGGTCATCCTGGAAGAAAGCCAGAGTTAAAGTGGTGGACAGCGCCCACGGCTCCCACAGCAAAGCAACCCATTTTTATGAAATGTATTTTGAAACAAAGGTGATGTGTCACCTCTGTTCACAAGGTTCCCCATCGAACCCACCCAAATCCTGACAGATTTGTACTCATACGTTTTCCTCATTTCAAATGAATCCTCTGTGTTAACTCTGATACCCTATCTATCAACAGAAAGGAAGCAGAGGACACAGCAAAGCAAATTCTTCTTTGAACTTCAATAATACTTTAGAGCACAATAATATAATGAATAATACTCGTTAAGCTTTACATCATTGTTGTTATTTATTGTAGATTATTTATTAAGGAGGCCCAAGTTCATCATTCAGTCTTCCTTAGGCTTCTTTTTTTCCAGCTTATTGCAGCATATGTGTGTGTATGTGTGTGTGTGCGCGTGCAAATACATGTGTGTTTATACACCGAGGAAACACTAACACGAGAAATAAGTTCACCCTGTGAATGGAAAAGGGCACAGATCAGAACTTAGAATGAGCTGCAGCTGCCTCTGTGGCAAACGCATGCTGAACCACTCAATTTTAAGCCTAGAAAGAGAATCAATGTGTGTCTATTAGTCTGTCACCTGACATTGCTGTTTGTACAGGTCAAATTCCTTAGATGCTGGCAATTCCACATGGTTCAGCCTGTAGCACAAGACTGGATCCTGCCTCCACCTTTCACATCGTAATAAAAAGCAGAGAAGCTCAGGGCTGGGGATGTGGCTCAAGCGGTAGTGTGCTCCTGTGGCATGCGTGCGGCCCGGGTTCGATCCTCAGCACCACATACAAACAAAGATGTTGTGTCTGCCGAGAACTAAAAAATAAATATTAAAAAAAAGAAGAAGAAGAGAAGCTCACAGGTGCTGAGCCCCTGGTGCTTGGTCAAGGGTTTTACCAGAGGCCACGTTAGG
The DNA here is from genome assembly GCF_045843805.1 of Urocitellus parryii. Taxonomy (NCBI): domain Eukaryota; kingdom Metazoa; phylum Chordata; class Mammalia; order Rodentia; family Sciuridae; genus Urocitellus; species Urocitellus parryii. Next base: position 465,697 of record NW_027551840.1, read on the forward strand.
AACAGGGCTCAGTTTTACCCTTCATTAGATGGTATCCCCACCATAGCCCATGATCATCTAAGGCTGGAGAGCTCAGGGCACGGATAAATATCATTCATTAAACATCAAACAAATATGTCATCGAAATACCACTAAAATAAATATCAAAACTAGAATCTGATGCCTCCAATCTAATTCCATGGGGCTTATAACCAAAATAACAAAGTGAGAATGGCATTTACCCTGAGTGAGATACATATTAGATATTAAAAAGAAAAGAAAGAAAGAAAAAAATATATATGTATACCCAATAAGTCTCTTTCACAATATTCCATGTGGCCTCCCTCTGTGAGTCTCTTTCTGACATGAGGCTGCTCTTCCTCATTTGAAAGCCCATGAAAGTCCCCTTCCTTCCAACACAGTGATCTCCACATGGGCCACTCCACCCCAATCCCTCTCTTTTCTTCACCCCCTATAATCCCCTCCCTCTCAGGGAAAGACAGGACTGCACGCTCACTCTAAGGCTTTATAGCAGAGCTTTGCCAGTTGGTTTTCATCCTGGAGAGACTTCAGTGGGTAACAGAATTACATAATTTAGCCAGGCACCGTGGCGCACGCCTGTGATCCCAGAGGCTTGGGAGGATTTCGAGTTCAAAGCCAGCCTCAGCAACGTAGCAAGGCCCTAAGCAACTCAGCAAGACCCTGTCTCTAAAATTAAAAAAAATTAAAAATGTCTGGGATGTGGTTCAGTGATTAAGCACCTCTGTGTTCAATCTCTGGTACAAGATAAATAAGTAAATAAATAAAAGAATTACATTATTTATTACTTTAAATGAATTTTAATTGCTTTGAATTTAATTGAAAAGACTATATGACACATGTAGTTTAAGCCATACATGGATCCATTTTAAATATATATATATATATATATATATATATATATATATATATATATTACCCCTATTCTTTTCCAGAGGGGAAAATTGCTACAATTATTTTTCTAGTGGACCCTTCCAGAAATGTCCTGTATTTTACATGTACACATTATACCTATAGATGTAGATATTCATTTTGGAAATTTCAAATGGGAGAATATTTTATTCTCTTCCTTGCCTTAAAAAAAAAATTATTGAAGTTCACTATCAGTCACTATGTTTACCTCATTCTCTATTAAGGGTGGGTGTTTTTGCAGAGTATAAATGTTTGAATTTATTTATCAGTCACCTAGCAATTAGAGAACTGTATCAACATATCATTTTATTATTATAAAATGGTATAATCTATGTGTGTTCCTACATGCATATATGTGCATATATTAATGCCGTAAGGGTGAGATTCATTCCTGCAAGTAGAACTACTTCATGTAGCTTGTACATTGAGAGATGAAAACATTGCTCTTTTTGCATTACCTTCATCCAGAACACTGCAAGGAGATCAATTTTGAAATATAGATATTGTCAAATGGCTGACTGTCTAGGAGTAGTATCAATATATATTCCCACCAGCATCTGAAGTGGTGCTGATTCTGAATCCTCCAAATTCCACTCTCAACTCAGGAGCAGGCACATAACAGGCCTAGCTCTGGGGTAGGGCAGGGAGTTCAGATTCTGCAGCCAGACTTCTTGGGTTCAAATCCTTGAGCCATTACCCATTCAATCTACAGTTGGGTTAAATAGACAAAACCTGTAAATTTTTTTTTCTTTCCTTGATATTATCTGGGAAGACCATTAGTATCTACCTCATAGAGTCTTGTTAAGGATTTAAACATATACAAAGCACAAAAGAATCTTGCTGGGTACACACGGAAGCACTCAGGTTGTTAGGTCTTCAAACTAAAACTTCTTCATTTTCATTGAAATTTTTTTTAACATGAGTCTTAGGCTAAGAAGTACTATCCATGATCTCGCAGGGTTGGTGTACCGTTTACATTTGATTTTAAGAGACGTTACACTTAGTGTGTAACTGTAAAAGTTGGAGAAAATAAAATGTTTTAATCCATCCTGCTGAGCTGAGGAGAGTCTCAGTGCTGCGGCTTTATTTTCGTTTCTTCAATGTGTAAGCAAGGCGAACATCATTTCATACATTTAGAAATAATTTCTTTGTCTGGGCTGCTCATTAACATTTCTCATTTTTACATTGCCTTTCAGTCCTTATCCATCAATGTGTAAAGGTACTTTTATAGATAAGGAAATTAACAGTGTTGTGTCCATTAAAATCTAATTTCCCAATCCTGGATTGATATCTATGGTGGCATTTTTTCATGTAGTATTTTTCTAGAAAGATAATTTATTTGTCTATTCAGTGTGATCTGGGTTTGCGTTTTTCTTAAAAATATGTGCTCACTCCAATACTGTAAAGGCAAACTTTCTCCCAGAATCCTCTGAGACTGTCTCTATGGATGCCTTACTTTATATCTTTAAATATATGCAATCTATTTTTACATAAAGAGTGAGGTCAGGGGCTGGGGTTGTGGCTCAGTGGTAGAGCGCTCACCTTGCACATGCAAGGCCCTGGGTTCAATCCTCAGCACCACATAAAAATAAATAAATAAAATAAGATCTTGTGTTCAACTACAATTAAAAAATAAATGTAAAAAAAGAGAAGTGAGCATTATTTTGTTTTCTTTTTGCAGATAACTACTTAATTGTCTTCATATAATGTATGAAGTAACTATTTTCCTTATTCATTTAAAATATCATATATTTGACATGTCAGCATACATGTTGTAATTGATTAACGGATACCATATTTTTCTCCATTGTTCTTCATACTAATATTTAGCATCCAAAAATCCAGAATTCAGCTTTATTATATATTTCTCCTGTTTGTAGGACTAATTTCCCTTATTATAATTCTTTATACTAATTGCTTGGCTTATTCTTTTTTAAAATTAATTTTTTAGCTGGGCATGGTGGCACACACCTGTGATCCCAGAGGCATAGGAGACTGAGGCAGGGAGATCCCAAGTTCTAAGCTAGTCTCAGCAACCTGGTGATGCCCCTAAGCAACTTAACCAGAACACCATAACTATAGTGGCCGTGTTGTATAGCAGATCTCTTGAATTTATTCCTCTAATGTAATTGCAATTTTGCATCCTTTTGACCAACATCTCCCCAAACAGCCTCCTCCCTGCCAGCCAGCCCCTGGTAGACACCACCGGCTTCTCTGCCTCTGAGTTCAACATTTTTTAGATCCTACGTCTAAGTGGGACTGTGCAATATTTGTCTCTCTGTGCCTGGCTTATTATACTTAAGATAATGTCCTTTCTCCATGCTGTCATAAAGGATGGACTTCCTTTTGAAAGGCTCAGAGTATTCTGCCATGTATTTATACCACATTTCCTTTCTCCATTCATCCACCGATGACCACTTAGAGGGGCTCTGTTGGCTTCTATGAATAGTGCTGCTACAGACCTGGACTGCAAGTGTCTCTTAGACTTGCTGCCTCATTTCCTTTGAATGTTTGCCTAGTAGTTGGGTTGCTGGATCATTTGCAAGTTCTATTTTAATTTTTTGAGGAATCTCCATACTGTTTTCTATAATAGGTGCACTAATAGAGATTCCTACCAAGAGTTTCCTTTTCTCCACACCCTCACCACTTGGTATCTTTCTTTTTCTTATTACCGGGAATTGAACTCAGGAGCACTCAACCACTGAGCCACATCCCCAGCTCTATTTATTTGGAGACAGGGTCTCACTAAGTTGCTTAGTGCCTCACTGTTGCTGAGGCTGGTTTTGAACTTTCCATTCTCCTGCTGCAGCCTCCCTAGCTGCTGGGATTATAGGTGTGTACCACCATGCCTGGCTTTTTTTTTTTATAAGAACCACTCTAAAAGATGCAAGATGATATCTCACGTAATTTTAATTTGCATTTCCCTGACGTTTATTATTAATTAGAACTTTCACTAACTATATAGAGGGCTATTCTCCCTAAGATAAATTTTATCATGGTAGCCAAAGTTTCTGTGCAGGAAAAAGCCCTACTTGTCAATATCTTGGATAGAAGCAGAGTATATACTCTACTTATCTTGAAAGAAAACCGCTTAGGTAAGCAAATAGCTCTGATTTGTCAATGTTGCTGAATGAAAAACGAAGGCTGTGACCTCTCAGGAAGTCTGTAGTTGTAGGGTAGTTGTTTTCAGAAAGTTAAATGACTCACAATCGGGAACCTAGAGGGAAATAAAAGGATTCTGCTGGTAAACCAGGCTTCCATTGAGAGAGTCTCCTTCAGGGCCGTGGTGAAGCTTTTCTTAAAGAACCCACAAGGGAGCATATTAGTTAGGTTTTCACTGCTGGGATGAAAACACCAGACAAGAACAACTTAGAGCAAAAAAAGCTTATCTGGGCTTATGGTTACAGAGGTTTAGGCCATGGTCAGCCAACTGCTTCCACTGCTCTGAGCCCGAGGTGAGCAGAACATCATGGCAAGATGTTCACCCTTCCCACAGTTACCCTCCAGTCCTTTCAATTTATTAATCCATCAAGTGGACTCATCCACTGATTAGGTCACAGCTTTCACGATCTGATCATCTCACCTCTGAATATTCCTGCTTCAACCCAGGGGATGTGAGTGACCACCTTGTATCCAAGCCACAACGGGGGAGATTTTCACTATTACCAAGACAAAATGGGACTGAGCTGTTATATGGATTCTAAATGTGACCAAAGAACAGAATCCCTGACAAAACAGAATCTCTCACTGTGAAATTAACCAGTGAGATTCTGGAGTAGCCCTGTCATTCTTAATATCATCCTAAGTGCTTTCAAAAGTTTAGGGCATGGAATAAGGAAGGAGCTGCAAGAGCTTGTCCTTCAAGGGGTTGGGGCTCAATGATGGCATTCCACCGCCATCTTTGATTATCTCATGACACTCATCCACAGTTGCCATTTTGATTTTCCACAAAATTCCTGGGCAATTTATTCATTCAAGAGAACACAAGTGTAAGTTCAAGTTGCTTCTGCTGTGTCTCAAGGTCACATACCCGTGGAGCTTATGTGGCCCTGACCCACATCCTTCCCTACAGGGACTACCTCTGTGCTCCTGGTGCTATAGGGATGCAGAGGGCTCCCCCTCACACTAACTGAACTCAGATGAATAATATTAAATGAAAAATATTAACCCAAGGAGCTTTTTAAAGGTTTTAGCTTGAAAACAGAAAAAAAAAAATGAGTAGTGCTGTGTAGATCATACATTATTAATAGAGCCCACTGACTACTGAAGTAACTTGTTGCATACTTTCTAAAAAATGCTTTCATTGTGGTAATATAGATGTCACGCGGAGCTTAACATTTCAATCGTTTTCAAGCCTACAGTTCAGTGGCATCAAGTACATTCAGATTATGCATCCATCACCACCAGCCATCCTCGGAACTCTTTAAATCCTGCAACTGAAACTCAGAGCATGCCTTTTAACAACTCATGAAGTGGGCGACACCCTGTGACACCCTTCAGTTTCCAGAGCGTTGGAAAGGTCACATTGTAGGGGTGTCACTTGATGTGGCACTACTGGCTTGCACAGACCCACCTCAAAGGAATTTTTAAAGCTTGGGCTGCTTGACCTTAAATTCAGCTTAATAAACACTTCCTATTCAATGGTCACCACTCACAGGAAAGATTCTGTCATTACTGACGTTCTTTCTCTTTGAGTTTTGCTCTGAGGTAGATCACATATGTTCAGAACTAAAATTTTTGCAGAATGCTTCATCAAGAAAAATGCAAAAAAGACTGTTTCTTCACCTTCTTGGAAATCAGGACTTTGGATGCAATGGTGCAAAGATCAGGCATGGAGGTACTGGCAAGCCCAGAGGCCATATAGCTTGATGCCCAGAGTGTTCTTCATAAATAGCAGATGGCATTAGTTTCAATCATGGACAAAATATTTGTTTTTCCCTCTTGCTTCCTATTTAGGAAAAACCCTTTCCTTCAAGGGAAAAAAATATTGCCTAATCTTGAGTATTCTTTGTATGTGCACAATATACATGGATCTGTTGATAATTCGGTCAGCTTTATACAGACAATATGCCCAACTTGGCATTAGATGAAGGGAAGGTGATGCGAAGATGTGGAGATATAGAAGGAACAAGCTTCAGTTACTACAGCCAGAAGCAGAATAAACATCAATGAAGACAGGAGATCAAATGATCACCCCTGAGCCTGGAGGAAACAGAGCTCAGGCACTGCACCTATATAACAAGACAGGGGCTGGCTCTGACTGCAGACCTGCTCTCCCTCTGACTCACTGTGTCCATGCCTGTCAGGGGCGCAGGGCTTGCTGGCTACCCAGCCACCCCACCAGCTCCTCTTCTCCCAGGGTCACCTAGCTATTGCCTGGCTCAGAAGATGCACTCATTTGCATTATTGTAGAAGGACAAAGAAGCCACTAAGAGCTTTTCTGTCTGCCTGGTGCTTAGTGCAGCCTCTTCCATGGGGTCCCTGCTCACTCCAACATGATCAGCTCTTCTCTGATCCCCATCTTCATGCTCTTGGAATAGATGCCCTCACCTGTGCTCCAATCAGGCCAGACCATCAAGGAGAAAATTCAGACAACTTATGCTTCCAGGGAGGTCCACCAGTGCACTTCAGGAACACACGCGTGAGCAGGTATATTTAGATTTTCCAGTTTGGATGGACATACATTTTGAATCCTGGAATGGTTTGGATAAGAGGTATCCCCTCAAAGCTCCTGTGTTGACATAGTAATGTGCAGAGGTAAAATGACTAGATTGTGAAAGCTGTCACATAATCAGTCCAACTTATTGTGAATGGACTAACTAGGTGGTAACTATAGACAGGTGGGACATGGCTGGAGAAAGTGGGTCAATGGGGGACGTGCCCAGGAAGAGTGCAGCTTCCCTGTGGCCCCTTCTCCCTCCCCCCCTCCTTTCTGGCCACCATGAGTATAACACTGGCCCTCTGCCATGATGTTCTGCTCCACCGTGGGCCAGAGCAATGGAGTTGGCCAACCATGGACTGAATCTCTGAAGGCATGAGCCCAACTTTTCTCCTCTAAGTTGATCTTGTTGGTTATTTGGGTCACAGCATCAAAAAACTAACACAGATACAAAATTCTTTGAAAAGAGAGATATTTACTAAAGAGGATATTATGTGGAATACAAATGAGGGGGGAAAACACTTCTTTTACTAAAACTACTTTTAAAAAATCCTAACATGACTAACATAACTTAACAGTCATGTCTTACACCTAGACACCCTGTCTCCAGTTGCTAACAAAGGGCACCTTCTGAAAAAATGTGATATTAAGTGACTCTGTCATATAGTGATTGTTAGAGTGTACTTAACACAAACTAAGATGGCTGCGTTGTCCCTAAGTCATACAGTCCAATGGTTCCACAATCACATACGGCTGTTTTTGTCTAAAATTTCATTATGAGGCAAATGACTGTATTTTCACATAATATTAATTATTATTACTGAAGGACTTAATATCTGTGGATATTACTTGTATTCCAAAGTAAAATGGTGATAAGATGACCAGTACTGAGAAATAATTCGGCTGGATTTCAATACAGATGAAAGGTAATTCTTTGAAACAAAACTTGGGAGAAGATAAAGATAAAACTTAGGAGAAGATAAAGATAACCGATGATATAAGTAAAGCAAAACTCATCCTCTTTACCAGAAAGTTAAAAAGTTACAAAACAAACTCACACAATATTATTCAGGGGAAACTTTTTTCTTGGCATAAAACATTTTGATGGAGATCCAGAACACAAACAAAACTCCATATACAGTACCAAGAAATAATGAGTCCCACAAGGAAACACACAGCAAAGGAAGAGACGGGGATGAAGGATGGATGAGGTGGAAGGGTTGTGTGTATGTGTGTTCGGGCCTTGAATAAAAGAATTTTATGCAGAAGAGAATATTTATCTGAGAAATGAATCGAGGAAGTTATATATGCTAAGTTACCTAGGGAAAGATTTCAAAGGGACTGAACAGATACTACAAAAGACGGACCTCACTTGACACCTTTAAAGAGCATCCAGAAGCACAGTGTAGCACAAAATGTTATGAAGCCAGAGAGAAGCAGTGAATACAGTCAATTTTGCTTCCTTTAATCTACAAAAGTTCTTTCTTGAAAACAACTACAATTGTACGGTACACAAAATCCATGGTCATTTGCAGCAAGAATTGAAGAAAATAAAATTCCAAGAATTTTGTAATTGGAAGCCATATGCAATAGTCCAGGGGAGGACTGGGAGGCAAGCCGTAGTGGTAATGGTGGGAGTGATGGAAGCTGACAGACCCCACATATTCTCAAAGGATTTGGGGTTGACAGGATACACTAATGGAGCCAATGTGGGGTGTGCAGACATAGAGTTCACTGGTGACTCCAAGGATCTTGGCTCAAGCAACTGGTAAATATGGCAATATTTACTGATAGGTGGACGCCCAGGGGAGATAGGTTTGGTGGTGGGGAGAGTGTGGAAGGCAATAATTTGTGTTTAAGCATGCTCATTTTCTATTTTTTTTTTGACACCCAAACAGAAAAGGAGTTTGATGCTTACAGGGAAAGCTTGAAGCCAAGTGGAAGGATTGGATAAGGATCTGACCATAGCCAATCCCCAGCCTGTAGAAAATTTCATAAGGAATTAAAGACTGATCTATTTCTTTACAGGTTTGGTTCTTAAGTCTCACAGAAAAAAGTGGAAAATTGACACTAGGGATGATGGCTTGTGGCTGCAACAAAATACCTGAGAAAAGATAACTTAAGGAAAGAAAGATTTATTTTAGCTCATAGCTTCTGAGGTTTCAGTCCATGATCACTTGGGTCCACTGATTCTGGGCCTCTGATGAGCAGAAAGAGATGGAGGAAGGGGCTGCAGATGCATGTAATCCCCAAGAGCACATCCTCAAGGACTCACTCCCTCCATCCAGATCCCACCTCCTACAATATTCACCACCTTCAATAGTTAATTCAGCTATGAACCCAACAATGGATTAATCCATTCATGGGGCCAGAATCCTCCTGATCCAATCACTTTCCAAGAGCCAAAGCCTTTGGGGGACATTCCAGATCCAATGCATGACACCTTGACACCTGATTTGTTTCAGATTCAGACTGTTCTTCTTTCAGATTTTAGGAAGGTCCTATACTGTATACACCAAGCATCAGTGACTAGGCGGAAATATTACACATGGCTATCTCTGCAATAAAACACATGGATATTCCCATTAAGCAGGATAAATAAAGAACATAAACAGCCCCCAAAGTTGGAACATTCAGATTTTGTGGCTATATGAGTTTGGGTTTTATCATTTTAATCGCTCTGCTTCTAAAATTAGGCACTGCAGAAAAGCAAGTGTGGATCTTTAATAATAGAAAACATTAGCGTAGCTAATGAATAGACCCAGACCCCAAAAATTAAAAAGCCATTAAAAAACAGGATAAGGAGAGCATCCGAGAAATATATGAGGTTGGAGAATAAATTTTAATGTGTCCTTAACATAAAAATAAAAGAAATAGGCTTTTTAGAAGAGATCTGGAGACACATTCTGTTTTCTTGCGAGAGGAAGGTTAATGCAATAAATCTAAGGCAAGCACTGCACCCAGTCTGAATCTGTGCTGGAAAAAAATGATAGTAGGTTTACAAAAGCATGCAGTTTTCTTTAATCCACAGTGTAAATAATTTTATACATAAAAACCAAATCTCTTTAAGCTAACTTATTTTAACTCCATTCATGAAATCTAGAATTATTGCCTGGATAAAGGGTGAAAGCTCATATAAGATATGCAATTTATTATTACAGCAGCAATGACAAGACTATATAACAGCCAATATCAACTCATCCTTTTAAGAAAATGATAAACCTAAGACAATCAGTGAATTTTACTTCTGAAAAAGTAACCGAACAGAACACACCAGAGAGGCCACACTCATCAAGAATATAATCGTGATTCAGCTTATATTTTCCTAGAAGATATTATTAAAGTCTACCAATCTCTTATTTACTAAAAGCAAGAATGGATGACTGAACAAAGAAAAGGTCCCTTGGATGCTGAGGTAGGTGGAGAAACTCAGCTATCTGCAGAGGTATTTCATAATTCAAACGTGAGACCCTCGCTCTTGGCTATTTTACAACTTTCATGAAACTCCTCAGTCTCTCCATCTCTGTATGGCCAGTCCTCTTGCATCTCAGAGCTCATGTTATTCTGCTTTCTAGGACACCTACCTTCATCACTCTGCAGCACTCCAAACACTCTCTTCAAGGCCTGTCTAAGCTCCATTCTGCAGTCCCTGGGGTCTGTGTCTCGTAGGTAAACACCCAATAATTATCTCTAGGCTGGTCTGTGGGTTCCATCTCTTTAGCATTAACTTTGGTTCACCCTACAATTCTGTGCAATCAGAGTAGGCACTGAATTTATTAAATGGTGACAATTTGCAGGTCAGAGGGATGGAGGAGGAAGGGCGAGCCATGACAAAGCCCTGCCCTAAAACACTTCTTGGATCAAAATGGCAGGAGGAACCAGATCCTCACAGTACCACGGGTCCAAGTTTTAGTGCAACCATGTCCTAGACAAGAGCAGGGCTGGGAGAGACTACTGTCAGTGTGGTTGCTCAAGAAAGGCATCCTGGGAGAGGATGAATCCCACTCATTAATTCAGAAAACACCTGCTGATGTTCTGGTCTCTACATGGAAGAGTTAAACTCCATAGAATGCACTTATTTCCTAGAGCCATTAGAACAAAGTACCTCACACAAAGTAACTAAGCTCCTAGAGGCCAAAAGACGGAGCTGACCACAGGGCAACTACCTCTACAAGCACTTGGGAAAGACTTGTTCCATGCCTGCCCACCTCCTAGCTTCTGGAGACCTCAGTGTTCCTGGGCTTGTAGACATCTTACTTCCTCTTCATGGAGGGTTCTCTCCCTCCATGAGTGTCCATCTTTGTGTTCAAATGTCTTCATTTAGGAGGAGTCATTGGATTAAGACCAACCCTACTGACCTCATTTTAATGTGGTTGTAAATAACCAATTTCCAAATAAAGTCACCTTTCAACACACTGTAGGTTAGGATTCCAGCATGTGTTTTGGAGAAGCACAAGTCAACCCAAACCAGAGATGCAGAAAGACACTGTGAGTTCAGAGGACGCTCACGCTGTGATGTGCCTTCAGGAAAGGAAACCAGTCACTCCAGTGAAGCTCAGCTCCGCCCACAGGGGATGGGATGGTGGGGACTGGCATTTGGTGCTACTTACACTATTTTGGATTAATACGGACCTTATTCTTCACATTATTTCTCCCTAAGCATATAACCTTTTAGAGTAAGAAAAAAAAAAAAAAACAAGAAACAGGGAAAGAAGGGAGGGGAGACAGAAGGTGTTGGTTTTAGAATCTCTCTTTTGTAGGGAAATCGTGCCCAACCTTTTAAATAGCCTTCATCAATGCAGAGCAAGATTTCAAACACATCTGAGTTACTTCCAAACCTTAGGTACCAAATTATTTTTGCAATATATTTCAATTAGTTAAATACACAATAAGTTAAATATTCACAAAATTAAAACAAAAATTATTCCTCCAAAAAAGGCTTTGAGACATAATCACCAATAGAAATGCCACCACCATGAGGAAATTCAAAGTCTTCTGGTGGATCTCACTGAGATCTACAGCCTGGAATTTCTCAACGTATCTACATAATAAAGAAAACACGATTTTTCAAGTTCAAAGCCTGTGTTCTTGAACTTGTCCTACATAGAGAAACTGCTCATTTATTAAATTTTAAAACTTCAGTATCTTTCAGAAGCATGAGATTAAATCAGAGAAAATGAAAGAATAAATTCAATATACTAATGTGAAATCATGCAGAGGCAATGCTAAAATATATCATTCAACATAATGAGGAAAATTACATAGGATTTGTATTATTCTTAATCTTCCACACTACTTAAGGTATAGTAACAAGAGGCTCTTTCAATATTTTCTTTGAAATGGGCAACCTGCTTTCACATAATTTTTTTTCAAAGTAATCCTTAAAATCCTTTTTCTCAATAGAAATATCTTTTGCAAATATCTTTCCCCATTCTCTAGGTTATCTCTTCATCGTTCACTGCTTCCTGTGTTGTATGGAAGCTTCTTAGTCATAATCTGATTTTTCTACTTGTAGTTTTGTTGGTTGTGATTTTGAAGTTTTCTCCAAAATATCCTTGCCCAAACTAATACCCTGATTTAGTTACTATTCAGTGCATAGATGTATCTAACAGACTGTACTTCCTAAATATGTGTAATTGTTATGTGTCAATTGAAAACAAAATATAAATTGTACATGAAAACTGTTTCTCTTTATGAGTTTGCAGCAACGAGTAGTGATTCTTATTATTGGAAAACATACCCAGATGCTCTCTTCTCGTCGATATTGCTTCCAGTTCCTCCCACTGTCACTGAACATCAGGAGGTAGCTGGTCACCCAGTCGGAGCTCCTGTATCCGCCCTGGGTGGCCACAGCCGTGACCTCCATTCTCTCTCCAAGGTCAATCTGCAGCCATTGGTATTTATTTGACACAAGTGGGGTCCATCCACCTTTTTTGAGGCAGAAAAGAAGAAGGAGAATGGTAAGGAGGAGGAGGAAATAACTTAGCAAACCTGTTCCTGGAGTAGCAAACAGTCAGCTTAGAAGTCTACATAAACTTGAGAAAATCATAGATTCGTGTTAGAAAAAAGAAACTGAATGCGGATGAACCCTACATTGTCTTCACATTTAGCTAGATGACTCCTGCCATTCAGGGGGTCCCAGTGAGTGGAGGAAGTATCTGATGTCATGTGGGCAGCCAGTTCATCATTCCCATCATGCCTGGGGGACCAGTTCTGTCCTCTGTCAAACACAAGAGACTAAATTCCTACAGTAAGGCACAGTATTGGGCATTAAGTAAATGAAAATAGTCAAAACACAGTCCTTGCGCTCAGACTGTCTACAGTCGAAGCAGACACCAGTTCAAGGGGCTGGTGGCTGGTGGCTGGGCTCTGGGATAAAGCACCTGTTTTGCATTCAAGAGGCCCCATGTTAGATCTTGAGTGTCACAAAAAATAAAAGGGATTTCAAACTACAGAGTACTTGTGAACAGATCTCATCTATACATGGAATTTAAAGAAGTGGATCTCAGAGGTAGAGAATAGAACAGGGTCACCAGGGACTGAGGGTATGTGGTGGAGGGACGATGGTAAAACCTGAAAATTAAAAATGAATGAACAGGTCCAGAGCAGGGAGTGGAGGAGGGAGTCCCTGGCAGGGCTGTGGGCTCTCTGGCTGTAGCACAGGGAGATGGGTAGAGCCCCACAGAGTGCCTGTGTCTTACACAATGAGAAGTCTGCCAAGTATCATGAGGTGAGGAGCACAGAGTCTGCCGGGCACAGAGTCAAGATTCTGATCTTTTTGTTTTGACAAAGGTCACACTTTTGGAACCAAGAATAGCAATGGCTGGTGAGGTCTTACTGATGTTTGTCATTTTTCTGGTCAAATAAATAAAATGGGAGATATTTTGGAACTACTATTTCTTTAATAATCAGCATTCTGGACACTGCTATTTTCTAACTCGGGGAATGTGTCTTTTTATTAGAGATTATTTTTATAATTATACCCTAATTTGTAAAGTATTCAGTACCATGTCCAGCATAATGTGAAGGTTCAAAAAAGCTTGTTATTGTTGTAACATAAATGGGAAAAGAAATGAATGAGGGGATGATATTACACCATTATATGATGGGATGTAGGAGTGCAGAGAAATGTATTTATAGGCACCTCTCTGGATTGATAAGGACAACTTAAATACTATGTGCTTAAGAGCTCAAATTTTACAGATTCTTTAGAATTCAGATTCTAAGATTTCTTTTCTATTTTTTTTTTGGTAGTCAATCTTTGTTCAAAATATTTTCCCCTTGAATGTACCATAAGCACAAACCTTTTTGATCCAGACTCTGAAGATATATATGTGTATATATGTATATATATATATATATATATATATATATATACACCCACATGTATTTATGCATATGCTTACAGATACTGATAGATAGATGGTAGATGGATGGATGGATAGATAGATAGATATGAGGGGGCGTTGCTTTGCTTTTTATTGCTATGTAATTTAACTTGAAGATCCTGGGAGGTAGCCAGGCATGGTGGCACACACCTGTAATCCCAGCAGCTCTGGAGGCTGAGGCAGGAGAATCAAAGCAAGCCTCAGCAAAAGTGAGGCCTTAAACAACTCAGTGAGAACCTTTTCTAAATAAAATCCAGGTAAGCTGCTTATCTCCTAAGGCTACCTTTGGAATTAAATGACAAAATTCCTGTAAAGTGAACTCTGTGCCTGACCCAAAGCTCTCAATGGTTCACTAAATAAGAGATGTTGTGCAAGAATGGAAACGGGTAGGTAGTGCTCTCTGACCGCCTGAAAAGTGAAGTATGCTGGGAGGATCAGGAGTGGGGAAGAAACCATGGGAGCAGTTTCCACTGAGGTGCACATAAGGTGTCCCCCAAACCCTTGCACTGTCTATGGCAGGGACAAATGCAAATTGTGCTGCAGATCATCCAAGATTCAATCTTCCCTCATGTAAAAGAGCATGCTGTGTGAATGGAGGATGATCCCCATGTGGAGAAGGACACCTACTGTGCCCACCTCCTACCTGTGTCAGAAAAGTAGGGGAGACTTCAGTGGCTCAATGTGCAGAGTTGGCCGCCAGTAAGTCACTGTCTTGTAGACAACATCCCAGACTCTTTTATTGGGGGAGATTGGAGATGGGTACCAGGGATGGAACTCAGGAGCACTCAACCAGTACCCTTTTTTATTTTGAGACAAGGCCTCCCTAAGTTACTGAGTCTCCCTAAGTTGAACTTGTGATCCTCCTGCCTCGGCCTCCTGAGCTGCTGGGATAACAAACTCTTAATAGCATATTATTTTGAAGGTGCTGATGGGACATGGAGGTCCTATATGGATGCATAAAGTATGTAATGTAGGTTTGGAGTGGAGTTGGGTACTCCGGAAGTGAGGGCAGTGTGACACTCCATCCTCCTGGTCAGACAAGGCCCAGGATCCTACAGTGGATGCATGGTAAGAGTGAGGGTTTATCTGCTGGCACTTTCCTGTTGAGATCTACCAGATCTCTGAGGTTGGGGTTTGGATGTGGAACAACACCAGAAAGCTCCTGTATTGAAACATCGTCCCGATGATGGATTAGATAGGAGGTGTCCCTCCAAAGCTCAGGTGTGAGACAATGCCATAACTTTCAGAGGTGAAACGATTGGAAGGAGAGCCTTAACCTAATCAGTGCATTGATCCTCTGATGTGGATTAGCTGTGTGGTAACTGTAGGCAGTTAGAGAGTGGCTGGAGGAGGTAGGCAGTCAACCCAATGGATTAATGGTCATCCAATGAATTCATTGTTAGGTATTTTGTTCACTATGATGTGAAGCTAATGTACCACTCTCTCCCAAGTCCACGTAAAGTTTAATAACTGTGAAATCCTTCCACAGTTCACCTAACTAGCAACAAAGTGTCTCAAAGGTACAAACTTACTGAAGCTCCATTTCTTTTCCTGTTTTTTTTTTTTAACAATTGTTTCAAAGAATAGTTGGAAAAAGGCAAAAGAGATGCTATTAACCAATCCCTCTCCCCAATATTATTGTACATTGGGAATTTTATACATTTCACTTGAGACCTCAGAGGAACTATTAAGTATTTTGGATTTTTTTCCCCTTGTCATTAGCTAGCATTGATGATATAGTCCATGTTCTTTAATTGTATATCTTTGTTAAAAAAAAAAAATCTGTATTTTCATTCCCTCTCACCCCAGGTCCAAAAAAATAATCAACACAGAAACACATGTGGAGAAGGAGAAAGGGAAAATGAATCAGCCTGTTGCTGGTGTGCTGCCCTCGGATCATGAGTTATCATTAGAAGAAAGAGAAACCCTGGTCATCCATGTCCTCTGTCACTCACAGTTTGCTAGATTGTTTTAATAAGGGCACTCCTGCTTACAGACAGCAATACATTCCAGTTACTCCATTGTACCTGTGCCAAGAGGCAGTATTCATATGCAAATCAGCCATCCTGTTCAGCCACTAAGGATAAAGTAATGAACCCTGGAATTAGAAGAATTGCACCAGGTGTGGCAGCCTCAGGAAACCTGCAATCCCAGCTGGGCTTCAAGGATGTGTTGCTTTGCAGGTGACTTAATTACACACTGAATAGTCCTGGTGGGAAATAGAAAATCACTGTCCCACCGCGCTGGTCTAGTTGCTTTCATTAAAGGCAGCTTTGGTGGTTGGTGATGAAGGCCACACTGGAGTCATGGGAAAAAAATAGTTGGCTGACTCTACCAACGGGTGTGTGGCAATTGCCCCGTCATCTGTCTCTGGAACAAAGTTGTCCTTTGTTGTTTAGTTAATTAGTTGTCCTTTGTTGTTTTATCAATTATTTTTTTGGCATTGTAGTTGTTTTTGTTTAAAACTGTAGAGCCTGGAGTGCGGCTCTGTGGTAGAGAACTGGCCTGGCATGCACATTCTTCCCCCTCACCACACACACAAATAATAAAACATTAAAAGGACAACACAAACCACTCTCATAGAATTGCAAGGAGAACCACGGGGTCATTGATGCTAAAGCACTTTGGAACTGAAAATTTTTATACAAATGTGATGTCATATTCAATTTTTCTTTTCTTTAAATTAAAACTAATGAAAGTGTTTGTGCGAATGGTAGAGTCAAGATTACACACCAAACAATTCCACTTAACCTGGGAGCATCTTTGCATAGTCTATTTGATGGTCACTAAAGCTAAAGACACCTAGAAGGCACTGGGCATGTGCCCCCAGCTCACCCCCTAAGCTCATCACTGGCTCCACTCCTCCTCTTCACCCTCCTCCCTCCCCTGCATTCTGGCAGGACAATGCATCTGAGCTAATTGAGGTGTCACAAACACTCAATGGAACTATAGACAGACAGCTCAGCCTGTACTCAGTCCTTAGAACCTGTGATGATCAGAACGTCACCCCACCCATTCATTAGGTATGTTCTGACAGGTGCATTTCACTACCTAAATGAGATTAAGCAAAGTCCAGGAACTAAAGATTTCCCTCCTGATTGCTATCATGTGATGAACAGCAGAGGCTGCTTTTAAGGGCAGTTATTTTGTGAAGACTGACTTGGGGACCACATCAGGAATGCTGAGATACACTACCATTTTGTTTCTAAATGAGCACATAACTTGGCACTTGTTTCATCCAAGATTTTCTCCATTGTTGCACCTCAGAGCTCTGAGGAAATGATTGAAGTTTTGCCACTTATTTTGCAATGGAAATGGAAAGAAGAGAAATGAAAAACAGTGAGGCATGCATTGTGTGCTGAGAATGCTACCAGGTATTTCCATCCACATTATGATTTTTTATTTCTAAAAGCATCCAGTGATTCAGCTTTATTGCATCCATTTTACTAATGAGAAAATAATAAAACAATTTACATACATGTAAATAGATTATTTTAAAAATCAGCTCCTCTTTCATTTTTTTTAATCTCATCCAGGAACATATTCACATGACTTATCAATCACTTAGTGCTTTTTGTTTATAAATAACCTGGATGAATTTGATCGCTATTTTGTAAGTTTTCTGTCTGGATAGACAATCACATTTTACTACCTGAAAGTGTGAATGAACAAGTTGAGTAGAAATCCCTCAGCAGAAACCATAATTGCTTCTAGTTAAAATAAAATAAAATAAAAATCCCCATGCCTACAGTACATATAAGAGGTGGCACTGTAAGAACGTAGTGACTTTATTAATAAGGGAAGTTATGCAGAAGTACCTCATCATCACCATCATCATCTCCATCACCACCATCATTACCAGCACCATCACCATCATCATCACCACCACCATCACTGTCAACACCATCATCATCATCATCCTATGCATTCCTCAACCTGTTATGAGTACGAGGACTAAAAGCTACCCAGGAACACAAACTATAAATAAACAAAGTAAACATACAAAGCTAACTACCAGTAGGGGATTCTAGCAATCCATCAAATAAATAATTAAATTGATCTTATCACAAAGAGATAATTTCTTATAAGAGAATTAATTGTTTCAAATGAGATTTTATCCAAATATGTTTGCTTTTTTCCTCATGTAATTGACTCTTAATACATTGCAGAATCATTACAGATTTCAGGTGTTGCTTGTGGGTAAACAGGAAACAGAAGATGAGAGATGAGAGTGGGTCCATCACCACTCCTACATTCCAGTGTGATTTTTAAGTATTTCTAGGGAAGGAGTGGGGTGGATTTTAAGTGAACTTCCTTATCCAACTTCTGAGATTTATGGGCTTTGAACTCCAAAGTTTTTTGTCAGTAAGTCTGCCTTTTTGTTGAGGTAATTTAAACATTTCCTTGAGGCCTGATTTCATTATATTTTTTTAAATGAAGCTCTAACCAGGCATGTGCAGAATTTCAAGAATTACAGTCTTTTTAACCAAGTAAAATATACACTTATCCTGCCAGAGAATCTATCTTTTCACTCTGGTCTTCTTTTAGCTACTTTTTCTTCAACCTTGGAAGACTGATGTAAGAAGAACATTCAACCTCCCAAAAATATGTTCATTAGGAAGAATTACACTTACCTATGGCTCAGATCTCAGGGTGTATGGAACAACTTGCAGAATTTATTATCTTACAAAATGCATTTATACCCTCTGATAGCCTGAAAATTAACAAACAATAGATGAAGCAAATAAAAATCGAAGAGAAGATGATAAACTTAAAAATTAACCATACAATCATATTAAATATAAATGGTATAAACACTGTTAATTAAATGTCAATGGTGTCAGATTAGATCCAACTATGTGCTGCCTACAAGAACTATACTTTAAAAATAAAAACTCAAATAGGTGAAATGTATACAAATGGAAAAAAGATATCATCATGCTAACACTAATCAAAAAATATACATATATGGATTGATGTATTAGACAAAGTAGATTCCAGAGAAAAGTTATTGCAAAGGATAAAGAAGAACATTTCATAATAAAAAGATGCTCATTTGTCAAAAGTTCTAATAATCCTATACAAGTAACAACAGAGCTTCAAAATACATGCAGCAAACCTGATGAAACTGAAAGAAACAGACAAATCCACAATTATAGTAAGAGACTGTAGTATCCTTCTCTCAATGATTGGCAGAACAGGAAGGCAGAAAAGAGCATAGAGACATCACTATCAACCAGTATGATTCTTTGATATTTATGAAATATTCCATCCAACAATAAAATAAATAGTATTTTCAAATTCACTTGGAAGTTTCAACGAACTAGACCATATTCTGAATCATAAATATGCTCAATAAATTTAAAATGATTTAGTTAATGCAAAGGATATTGTCTGTGATATGCAACATATTTAAATTAGAAATCAATAAAGATCTTTGGAAATTTGAGAAACATTAAGAAACTTAACTACCAGACTAAATGATCCATGAATCAAAGAAAAAACTAAAAGAGAAACCAGAAAATATTCTAAATGGAATGAAAGTAAAAATACAACATATCAAAATCTAGGAAATGCAACTTCTAAGCATCTGTCCAAAGAAATAAAGAGCTACAAGGAGTCTCAGTCCCACCTGTTATAGTCAGGTTTGTAAATTGCTGACACCTTCCCAGAGCAGGCTGGTGGGATAGGGAGAAATCCTCAGGCACCTCAGAGGCTAGGGGTGTGCACCCTGTTGCAGGTATTTCCTCCACTGGGCATTGACGTCAACTCACAGGTCCTCCATGGAGAGCCCCACTGGGCACTCAGAAAATACCAGAAAGAGCCCCTGAGGGTTAAACCACTCAGCCTTCATCCTTCCCCATCTCTGCTGCATCTTGGTTTTGAGGTAGGCGTGGTTCCATTCATCTCCGTAACTGTGTGTAATTCAATAAAACAGCCATTGTGCCTTTTTCATACACTCACTATGTATAGGATAAGATATGGAATCTCAAAATGTCACTTGAGCAGGCAAGGAAGGCACCTTTCTTTCCTATTTAATGCCATCTGGTATCATGCAAAGAAACTCAAGGGCAAAATGCTCAAAAAATAACAATTTCAGTGAAGAATAAATCTGTCTGTATGTGATTCATTGTTCAGTCAACTATAAGTCTCAGTCCATTCTCTTCCAAATATTTACATTTCCCTAAGTATTAGGCTGTGGAAGTAATTATAGTTTGTAAAGTCACAGGAACACTTTGTATGAGATGATACATGCACTTATTAATTATTGCATGGAATGTGGTGACATCTCAGGATGTGCTCTAAATATCATCATAATGTAAGCGCTGTTGACAAATAATTCAACAGGTAATGCACACTAGGGAAAAAGCAATTCCACCAAGGTTGTCCTATTGCACTCTTTGTGGGAAATAATGACCACCTCAAAAGAATCCAACTGCCAAGCACAATCGTGAAGGAAAATGGGCCAATCTCCATCACATGCTGCAGAAATTCAAGAGTGCCTCATATAATGCTGACGTAGTGACTAAGGTAGCTGGTTACAGAACCCACTATGGTGTTTTACCAACTCCTGTTATTGGCCATGGTTCTTTTAGGTCAGCTCTGTGGCACAAATTAAATTCCCATTCAGCAAGTAGGTGTTATTTTAAAATCACTGGCTTTACAGGAAACAGTAAAGAAAGTACAGAGACGTAACATGTACTCATCTTCTACTTTCCCCCAACAGTTACAACTTATATAATTATATGAGAATATAAAAACCAGGAAAATAATGTGTCTGTGGAGTTCTGTGACACTTCCTGACATGTCGAGAGTCCTGTCACCACCAGCACAATTAAGAAAGAGACCCATCTGCTTGCCACCATGCCCCTCCTCGTTGTTACTCTTTATAGTTAAGCAGCAGCTACTCATTTTGACCCATCTGTGCAGATCCTTCCTCTATGCCCAAGATTATCTCTTTTTTCCCCCATTCCTCAGATCCTCAGTTTCCTAACTGGTCCTCCTTCTCTTCTCCATTTTTTTTTCATTCTTATGTTTGTTTGCTATATATCATACTGTTTTAGAAACATATGTAGCTGGAGCAGTAGGGCAAGGATATGTACTATCTTTCCAGAAGCAGAAAGGGCAATACCATTAGTAATCCAGTCACCTGTGGTAAAGAGGAAGCTTCCTGTTTGAGCTCACATCTGTGCTAAGTATTGCACAACAGCTGAGTTATCATGTATATCACTGGATTTTTTTCAAATAAGGAAAAGTAAAGGGAGAAAATTTCATAAGAAAGAATGCATGGTGTGGAGGCCTAGAAAGGAGTGTGATGACGTTCCTCTGTGGGAATAGCTTTCAAAGCTAAGGAAACATAGTTCCTTTCATATTATTGCTAAATATAATATAATATTGCTGTGGTCATTTAAGTCTTAGAGTGGACATGCAACCCAGAAATTCCACTCCATGGAAATATGCATCCACTCTAAAATTTGAATGTTCATAGCAACATTACTCATACCAGAAAAAAAGTAGAAGCGACTCATATGTACATCACGAGTGAATAGATAAACACAATGTGGCATAACTGTAAGTTAATTACTATTTAACAAAGAGATGCCTCACAAAACCATGGAGTCTTACACTCAGTTCTGTCTTGAAATATTGCATTGTGCAGAGCAATGGAAACTTCTCATAGGCGGAGGCCACATGCTATAAGAAACCAGGTCAGGGTCATTTCCTACAATGTAAAGATTTTTCTTTTGTTTAGTAACTTGATTTTTAGGCACAGTGCTAAGTTTTCAGTAGGAGTTATCACTTCTAAAGTAAGAAATACATATCTCAACATTGAATGACGCCCACAAATATCCTGAACCATTCTGTGGAGAGTGGTTTATTTGAATCATGGCCTCTGACTCCCTCAGGGATAGATTTGGGCTGACAAAGCTGCCTGTTTGAAGTTGCAGGTCAAGATGCCCCAGTTGCTATGGTGATGTGGGGTCCCAGTGGGGTGCTACACGTGAAGCTGTGGGGCTGTATCTATTTTGGCCTTGAGTTCAGTACCTTCTCCCAGGGATAGTGAATTCTGAGCAAAGCAAGATGACCCTAATGTCTTGCTAGCCCTGTGCCCTTCAGATTGTCTGCTTTGCTGAAACTTCCCCACAATTAACCTTTCAATGTTACCAACTTGCCGAGCTAGCTCTGAGTCAGCCAGGCCTCACCAGGGCTTGTCTACCCACCTGGCCCCAGCCTTTTGTCCATGTCTGTTTGTCTTTTCTTTATGCCCCATTGCTCCTACACAGCCAGGCATGAAGCCTCAGCACCATTCACTTCCCTCTTTAATTGGAAGCTTTAGGCAAATATTTTCTCTGCTTCTTCATCACCTAGAACCCAGGCAGTGTTTTAAGGAAGCATGATTGTGGGCAGACATCTACATGGTGATGGATAAGAACGGAGGAGGAAAAT
The DNA here is from genome assembly GCF_045843805.1 of Urocitellus parryii. Lineage (NCBI taxonomy): Eukaryota > Metazoa > Chordata > Mammalia > Rodentia > Sciuridae > Urocitellus > Urocitellus parryii. Next base: position 488,122 of record NW_027551840.1, read on the forward strand.
ACCTGATGTGTCTCCATTTGCTTTGTGTTTGCAGGAAATCACTCAGGCTTCTGGATTTTCCCTTTTGATGAAACTGATTCCTATGCAATTCTAATTTCCAACCTGACCTACGGGCTTGCCCTTCTCTGGCTGGACTTTTCACATCAGAGCTCGTGGTTTTCAGTATGAAAGCGCTCCCTGAGTCCCTGATAAAGGATTGCCTCTGGCTGTGAAGGAGAGTTAAGGCAGCTCTTATTGGTGGGGAGAAAAAGGACAAAGCACACACATGCTTTTGCCTATGCAGTTTCAAGTTGTTTCTGGCAAGACCATTCATTTCATCTCGGCTCCTGCCCCACCTTGTCACACTGACAGGAGGGTGTGCAGTCACAGAAATGGAAAGCAGGCTCCAGGAAAATGCTACTGAGAAAAATCCAATAAATGCTCACAATTAAAGGTATAATGATCATAAAAATGATAATTTTGATAAGCAAATAGGATAACTGAATACCAGCATATATTAATGTTTTATTTTTGAAGCTTTTAAAGATCTACATAACCTGAAATTGCATAGTTTGCTTAAGGATATTGTTAAAAAGAATGAAAAAGAGAGCTCAACTTTTTCTTTTCTTTTTCTCTTTTTTTCCTTTTCTTGTTTGTAATGTACCATCATATTTTAGGAGTTTTGGTTTTGTAAAAAAAAAAAAATTAGCAATTTCCCATTCTAACAACTACCAATATAAATTCAATGACACCAAAGTCAGGTTTTATGGTTAATCTCAAATTTTTAAGAACTTGAGATGGAGCTGGGAGATCACACACACATACGTACACACACCCAGACACACACATACACACACCCAGACACACACATACACACACCCAGACACCACACACACCCAGACACACATGCAATTATTTGTGTACATTTATTTAACACCTATCAATTTTGCAAAATTAAGTAGGCAAAATTAATCATACAATTGGGATTAGCTTTTCATCCCTTTGTGTTTCTTTGCATAAAGAGGTAAGGGCTGTGCAGATTCTAGATTAGAATGAAATACATACATTCCCAGACTTCAAGTCAGGAATTTCAAAAAGAAATGTGAACCAATTTCAACTGTGACTAGTATAAATTAGGAGTATGAAAATCATATTTATGGCTGTTAATGCTTTCAAGAACCACCAATCTTTACATTTGTTGGGTTATAATTACTATCTCTTTGACAGTATTCATTGATGAGGAATCTGATAGGAAGATGAGCAGACTGTGGGTGAGTCAGTCACACCAGGACCCTGTGGCTTGGGTACATCCTCTTTGGCCCAGGTGGCACTATTCTCCCAATCTTCCCATTCCTAAGTCATCCTTTTTACAAAGCCTCAAAGACTTCTGTCTTCTTGTGGCAACTCTTTTCTAAAATGCATTTTACATTCATTTATCCAATGTTTTGAGTGCCTGAGTCATCATGTAAATTCAGTTTCATATCTATTGATACCTTAAACCATAAAAGTCCCTTATTATGGCTTAACAGAAATCACAGATCAGTTAACTATTTTTGCACTCATTAGAGGTCTCTTCCTACAGCTTTTCCCTAATAGGAAAGAAGGAGTGATGAGATGGTACACATGAACTTCTTCATGGAAGAAAGGTAAAAAGAACCATGTTCTTTAAGACTCCATAATGAACTTTCTAAATCAATCATAGTTTAATTACTTTTTTAACTTTAGTTCCATGATCTTCAAGACCTGACCTAAGCAGCTCCTACCCTAAAGGCCAATCAACAATTTTAAAAGCAATATAAAATTGCTTTTATATTATCCAAGGAATCACCAGCATAATCATCATCATCATCATGTCCATTTTGTCCTCCTGAACCAGAGGGAGATTGCTACATCCACTGACATTCACAAAGATCAATGGGACCCTGGGAAGGGTCCTGAGTTAGCTAGTCCTACACAGAAATTATTCATATACATTCCACTGGTGGGAATAATCCAAAATGGTGATGATCTATAAAACATGAGGCATAAATTTAGAATTCAGTATTCAGTAAGTATTAAATAAAATAGTGAAGAGCTCTTCAGGTTGGTAAATACAGTGACAACTTTAAAACTCTTTATCTGATTGGCACTCCTGATACAATTAATTAAAAGGCACAAAAGTGAATTTTATTTCTGACTCAGAAGTTAAAACTGTCACAGCTACTTCATAATTAAACTGCTTGCAATATTTTTCTGTTTTTTTTTCATTTTAATTTTATTTATTTATTTATTTAGTTAGTTAGTTAGTTAGTTAGTTATTTTGGTTGTTATTGCTGCTTTCAACATAGAAATCCATTAATCTTATTCTTAGGGCTTTTTCTGATAGATTTGTTTTAAGTTGCCAATGTCACATCACCAGCAGTGTAGTGACCAATTTAAATGAAACCATAAGGAAACTTGGTCACTGCAAACTAGTTGTACATCATAAGAGGCCCATGGGCTGCCATAACCTAATGGAAAAAGCTTTTTCAGGGTTTTGACATTTCTTTGATTACAACTGACATTATTTGGCATTAATTTGTGTTTTATTCTGAAGCTTTCTACCACATCAGTATATATTATTTCATATTTGCTTTTTGCAAGGCTCTGGGCTAGAAGTTGTGACAGCCATAAAAGGCTTAATGGCTTTTATTCCTACTATCATTACTAACAATTATTTTTTTCTTCAGAAGCACTTAATAAATACTAGGCTGTGATGGATCCGATTTCATATGCTAATTTTATATTGTGGTAAAATATACCTAACATAAAATTTGCCATATGACCTATTTTTAAGTTCATGGATCTAAGAGATCTGATAGTCTGAAGTACCTTCTTGTTCTGCCACCATCAACACTATCCATTTCCAGAACTCTTTCATCTTCCCAAACTAAGACTCTGTACCTGTTGAAGAGTAAGCCAATTCCTAGCTCTTGGAAACCACCACTCCACTTCCTGTCCTGATGAATTTCACTACTCTCCATACCTCATGTAAATGGAGTCATACAGTATTTATCCTTGGGGACTGGCTTATTTCACTTAGCACAATGCCTTCAAGGTTCATCCATGTTGTAAGACTGTATCAGAATTTCCCTCTTTTTTGTAGCAGAATGGCATACCATTGCATGTATATTGTTTCTTGTTTCCTCTGTTCATCCATCAAATGGATGATTGGGTTGGTTTGACCTCTTGGCTGCTCTGAATAAATCTGCTAGGAACACTTCTGTACCACATCCAAACTGCTTTAGGTGTGTTCATTTGTTTAATCCTCACTCAGTTTAACTATCTCATAAAAGGTGCTCTTACTAATTCCATTTTATATTTGAGGAGACAAAAATGCAATGAAATAAATCCATTGATCCTAAATCACACAGATTGTAAGTGGTAGCATCGGGGTTAAAATAAAAGCAAACAAAAAACCAGAACCATTTGACTCCAAGCTTATTCCTAATCACTTAGGATAAGATGGCACTCTTCCCTGAGCAGATCTAGAAGAAGAGCAAGAAAAACCATGTAAACACCCAGTCTGCATGCTAGCTTGTGATAAATGGTATGAGAGTTTTTCTGAGGAAAAGTGCTGGACATATTTAATTTGCAGGGGTCAATAAATATGGCTGGCAGCCCAAGCCTACATGATGACCTGATTCCATGACCAGAGAACTAAGAATGGTTTTAAATTTTAAAGTGGTGCATGTGGGGTGGGCAGAGACTAAGAAGGAGGGGGAAGAAAGGAGAAATAAAGCAGCGATCCTAAAAGCCAAAAGCACTTTCTCACTCTTTAGGGAAAAAAATAAAGCTAGCTGACTCCTGTTTTAAAAGGATGGTGAGATTCTTTTTGGCGGGGTGATTAGGAAATAGAAGGCACTTCACCCAGGTCCTAAAGTAGAATTTTAAAAAGTTGAAATGAGAGTTGGTCCTGCTGGGGGATTCTGGTAGACGCTGGGGCCCCAATGACAGAAGGATGCAATTCAGGCTGCTGTGAACTGAGAAGGTGAGAAGGGAGCAGAGGTCCCTCAGAAGGAAGGGTGGGCAGAGCCAGTGTGGGGGGTCCCTCCCACAAAGGTAAGGGAATGAATGCTCCACCTCTTAACCTTAGGAGTGTGTGCCATACAGAGGGGTCCATAAATTCAGAAATTTGTAAAGAATACTCACCACAATTTTAATCTTAGAAAATTAACCAAGGTTTCATAAAAATTGTGAGTGATGTCAAGGATTAACTCATGGTGGTGAGAAAGAAATCAATATTTTCAAATCCTAACCAAATTACCTACATGGAGGTCAAGGATGGATGGAAATGAATTCACTGCATTACCCTTTGTATCTCTTATGCAGAAAAATCTAATTTAAAGCTACAGGTCCCTGGGGATGGCCTGGTGGTTTTCTCAGATGATTCTGGATAAATACAGATATCAGAGCTGTCCACATTCAGCAGACAAATTTTCAATTGACTCGAGTGGCACATATCAAATCTCAAGTCTGGCTGCTTTCTCTCAAGATAAAGCATACTTTGTTTTGTGCATACTTTGTATCTGTGGCTCTGGTGAGTACAAGTGAGAAGCTCTATTGTTGCAAACACTTTGCATCACCTTTAAGTGTTTTTAAGAAAACGTCAAGTCATCTTCCAGGACATGGCATTTTGGCCTAGAAGTGGAAGGTTCAAGCTGTTGAGATATTGAATATAGGCCTATTATGCCCCTGGGACAAATCAGAATCAACACACAGGTGTCAAGTTTTTAGTCACAGACTCAGGAGGCAAAGTGTGACTTCATTTTTTTTCCATAACCCCAGGAACTTCTCAAAATTGGAGCTCCAATTTGGGCCAAGACCAAAACTATTCACGACAAGGTCTGGGCCCAGTTCAGGAAACTGGGACCATCTTCACTTGCTACTTGGAGCTGAAGCAGTCCAAACCTGTCACTGTCTTAATGTGCCCACATGAGGATACTGGGCAGATTGCTTTTGGGGACAAGCTGCCTCCTCTCCAATAGACACTCGGGAGAACATACAAGAACCTCAATGGAGATCCCCATGAGGATGCTCCCTTCAGAAGCCAGCATCAGGGCAGAGCTTCAGGGGAGAGCCCACCATCTCCCACCCATGCTAAAGTCCAATCCTATTGAAATTTCCTAGGCTGCAGTGATCCCCTCTCTCTGCACAAGACGACCAGCAACAACCTGAGTTAGGAGCAGAGACCTAGGTCCAAGGATAGCAGTGAAAAAAATCCAGTGAGTTTGGAATCCAGAGTCATTTACATTGATCGTGCACTGGCCGTTGCACATGTAAAGAAGATCTTTGTGGGAATCAGCAGTGTCTTGAAGAAAGTTTTTATGTTAATTTTAAGTCTCATATCCCTCCACCCCTCAACTCCCAGTGCATTATGATAACGATCAGAACAGATTTTACTTGGTAATTTTTTGCATGACATCATATGTATGTCTGTAAATACATATGTAAATAAAAATAAAATATAGGTAAATGAATCAATATAAATCTATGACATATAAATATGTATAAATTAATATATGTGAAAATAAGTACATATGTAAATAAAAATTATATATATATATATATATATATATATATATATATATATATATATATATGAACCATGGATTTCCGGGCGCTGTCTGATCCATGTGTCAGCCCTCTTGTTTGCATAGCTCACCTGGCAGCTGCTTTCCTGTCCTGTTTCTAGCTGAGTTGCACAATCACTCACAAAAGGGTGAATGATTAAATAGAAAGGCATTGCCACCAGCATCAGTAGTTTTCAGGGATGATCAGATCAAAAAAAAAAGTTAAAGAAATGTGCCAATAGTTCATCCTACTTATTATCTCTTCAAACAAAATATTAACTTTGTGATGGACTTCAGGAGTTTGTAGGCCACAAAAAGGGTTATACAGACATTTTGGGTGTTAGGTATGCCACTCTGAACAATGGTTGGGTAGTGCAAACACACTTTGTGGAGGTGGCAGGGGGTGCTGGGGATGGAACCCAGGGCCTCACACTGGCTAGGCACGTGCTCTCCCTATCCTTCAAATTTTAGGAACCAAAATTCCTAAAATTTTCCCAGTTCATACTGGAAAAACATCATCCCATAGTTATTCTTGAACATTTTTTACGACCCAAGTTTTGTTTGAAAATTAGTCGAAAACATGGACACGGTGTGCAAGCACACAGACACAGGAGGAGCCAGGGATGAGCACATCCCTGTTAAGAAAGTCCAGATTCCAAACATTCATCCCACAATTCCCTGGTTGGTTGCCTGGGCAAAACTATCACATGCAGAATCAAATTTGTCTCAGGTTAACACATATTTTTTTAATCTATTTGAGTAGTGGTTACTAAAAGTGTTTTCTAAGCTCAATTCTGAAACGTACTTGTCTCAGATCATCTTTGTTTCCATGCCTCCAGGAACCATGTAGAGTCACTAATTCATATCCCTGAAACAGAAACATGGTACAATTTAGTCATAGCTACCAAATCTAAAAAAAAAAAAAAAAAAAAAACATTAGCAATACTCTAAAACACAAAGAAGTATTCACAGAAACATCCTATATTCTCTTAATTACGTTAGCCAAATGGTAATTAACCTCACTTTGTCATTTGGTGAAACATATATATTTTTTTCCTATTAAAGTGTCTCAACCACCTGCCTAATTTCGGGGAAGCTTAGAGAGCCCATAGACAGCAGTCTGAGTATTGCTTCGTGAAGGGGCTAGTTCCTGAGATCCACAGAGTGAGTGCGTGGGCAGAATTGAACAGCGCTTCAAAGCAGGTCAGCTGAGGACTTTGCTAGGGATTTATTTAATTAGGGAAAGCTTCAAAGGTAGAAGATCAGTCATGGGGCTATTAAGGCCACATAAGTGAGACATTAAGGGACAGATTTGGGAAAAATCCATGGAAATGAAGAAGAAAGACTTTTAAGTGTGAAATATTTCAAAGAGAATACTCATAATTCAGCAACTGGCTAGGAAGGAACAATAGAGCAGAGAAGGACGATTCTGAGATTTTTTTTTCCCCCTACAAATTGTCCAACTTTAATGGCCACTATTTTGAATTAGTAATAGAGCAGTCTTCATATGGAGTACGAGTGCTACTGTAATAAATTGATCCTTGGATTTGTATAATAAAAGCAACTTTTGACCATTACTTCTCTGTGTGTGTCACACATATCTTCAGAGAATCAGAGTCTATTTTTCTTACTGACATTGGAATCTATCCTATGTAGGTTGATTACATGCAAAAGATACCATTTGCCCACAAATATTTATACTCTGCTTGGAAAATGAAGCATCCCTTTAAATGTTTTCTATACTTACTGACAAATCACCAACTGTGTTGATAATTTACTGGATACAGGTAAATTTCTGCATTTTTTAGCACAATTGGGCAAAGATTTCTTTTTATTTATTTTTTCTGTTGAGTCAGTTATTTGTGCAAAGAGAGAAAGTGCTCAGCCATTCCTAGAAGATTCAGGCTGTGTTGCAAGAGAAACCAGCCTCTCTGCTTCTCCTGTCTCCACTGCAGAGCTGCAGAGACATCTGATACCTGGGTAATACATCCACCGCTGCAATCAGGCTGCTAATTCACTCTTGGTTTTGTGTGCCGAGGAAGGACACACAAACAAGATATCCTGTTTCAGAGTAAAAGTCCCCTGAAAAGCTCCATGAACCCTCCTCAGTTCTAGTTGCACGGTTAGATCTTCAAGATCATTACTGCTATTTGGTCATTTGGCCTTTGCTGATTTTCCCCTTCTTAAATATCAGCAATTACATTTTGTAGATGATTTAAGAATCTCTGAGCTCTGTAATTGTCAAAAAGCTGATTTTTATTCTCTATTCTTGTGACAATTTTCTGAGAAAGTATGGCTCTCACCTCTTCTTTTTTTCTGAGCAGCTAGCCCCAAATGACATCTGCTAACTATGAAAGAAGGTTGTATTTCTTCCTTAGGTTGACTTTTGTATACCAGAAGTATTTTCCTCATGAAACAGATATCAAGAACGAGGCTGGTCAAGTCACAATAGCTAAGCTATGGAACCAGCCTAGGTGCCCTTCAACAGATGAATGGATAAATAACAATGGAATATTATTCAGTCATAAGGAAGAATGAAATTATGGCATTTGCTATTAAATGGATGGAGAACTGGAGACTATCATGCTAAGTGAAATAAGCCAATCCCCAAAAAACAAAGCCAAGAGTTCTTTCTGATATGTGGATGCTAACACATAATAAGGGGCGCTGGTTAGGGAAGAAGAGAAGTACTTTTGATTAGACAAAGGGGAATGAAGGGAAGGGAGGGGGGATGGGAATAGGAAAGACAGTATAATGAATGGTACATCTCTTTCCTATGTTCATATATGAATACACGACCAGTGTAACTCCACGTCATGTACAACCACAAAAATGGGAAGTTATACCCCATGTCTGTATGATATGTCAAAATACATTCTACTGTCATGTATACCTGAAAAGAACTAGGCTGGGCACAGTGGCCCACACCTGTGATCCCAGCACCTCAGGAGACTGAGACAGGAGAATCGTAAGTTCAAAGCCAGCCTCAGCAACTTAGTGAGGCCCTGTCTCAAAAGAAAAAGTAAAAATTGGGCTGGGGATGTGGCTCACTAGTTAAGCATCCCTGGATTCAATCCTTGGTACCAAAAGGAAAAATAAAAAGAACTAGGGATGGGGGTTTAACCTAGGGCTCATGCTTACCATATGCAAGGCCCTGGGTTTGATCCCCAGCACCCCCCCAAAAAAATTAAAGAACTAAATTGTGGTAGCAAGTATTTTCAAAGTGTGCTGAACCAAACTGGTACTGTCTGACTATGGGCTGGGACCATCCCCGTAAGATATGTGCCCATGGGGCAGATGGGAGCAAAGGTTGGGACTGTACTTGAGCTCAGCCAGGTCACAGCCTCCTTCCCGCCTGCACTGGGGCTCTCCTAGTGTCAGGAGCTCTGTACAGTTAGAATCATGGGTGCCTGGGGTCATGGGGGAACAAGGACCAGAATTAAAAAAAAAAAAAAAAAAAAAGAACCAGGCTTGGAAATGGAGAGGAATCTAAGACACACAGCAGCACAGCTGACCAGTCTATCCAGGTGCAAAATGTCAGTGCTGGAAGTGGAAATCAGGAGGACCGTGGACCAAGCTTCAGAAAATAAGACCTGATTAAGTTCAGCTTTGACAGGAATAGACAGCAACTCCCCCCGTGGTTGTCATGGGGTAGACTGAGCAGAGACCATTTCTGGTGGACTGTTTGTATTTTATAAGTCTTATTCCAAATTTTATAGGATGGTTTTAGCAATCCTATAAATTTTAAAATTGATAAATTTAGGAATTTAGCAATTCCGTAATGCTTATTAGAAATGGGTCTTTCTCCCTGATCCCATAAACAAGAAGCTTCATGCCAAATTTGCCCCTGATGTTCTTATATTTCTGCTTCTTTTGTTGTATGTTCACTTTGTGATTTTTAGAAGGGGCTGCTGTAAAAGTCTCAAACCAAGAATAATAATATTGTCCATCTTCCTTAGACCATGAGAATCTATGGTTATCTTTAGGGAAAAGTATATATTTAATTTGTTGCTGCGGAATTATACCCATGATAAGAGAAGCCAAAGTCTCTCTGATGTTTTTCCCACATTGCCACAGCTTACGATGTTTTCTGTTCTCTTTACATTGTACTGTCTTAGGGATGCAGCCTCCCGGTGGCTCTCAAGTCTGGTGAAGCATGTGACCAGGGATGTAGTGAGACATGAATGACCTAGGGGTCACAGGGCTCATGCAGCCTTCCTCCCCTTGACCTTGGGCATGGTGCTAGAGAATGTGACAGATGTGGGTGAGGCCTCATGACGACATCATAACATGCTGTTAATTCTTCCCTGACTCTGACAGGTCATCTCCACACCTCCTAGGCTTTGCATTTTCCAATTCTTCACCATCACCTCCAAATTCTGCTGAATACGGAGCATTCCTTTAGCCTTAGAAGGGAAACTCATAAAGGGGAGTATCTTAAAAGTAACCAAGTGACACCATGTATTAAAGCATCCAGCTTGGAGCAGTAGTGAGGGTAACAGCGGCTGAGTCTTGTGCTTCTTCTCTTTAGAGCAAAAATTATTTGCTATCCTTTGTATAAGATTCCCAATGGCCTGTGTTAAAAAGGCTTGGTCCCTTGCTATTGGAAGGTGGTATGAACTTTAAAAGGTGTGACCTGGTAGGATGTCCTCATGTCATGGGAGATATGCTCTCCAGGGGACTGTGAGACCCTGGCCCCCTTCCTCTTTCTCGATTTGCTCCCTGGTGAGGGATTTTCTGCTGCCACCACATGTTCCCATCATCATGAGCTGCATCATGACAGGTCCAAAGCAAATAGGGCCAATTGGATCATGAACTGGAACCTCCAAACTTGTAAGTCAAAATAAACCTTTTCTCTTTATAAACTGATGATCTCAGGTATTTTGTTATAGTAACAAAAAACTGACTAACATAGTATTTATGTTACTCTCATCATGACAGTGATGAGAGTAGCCAAGATTCCATTCAAAGAGCAACCACCAAATGCTCACTTACGTCAGAATCCTCACATTACAGGAATATAAACAGGAGGTTTATTATAGTTCTATTTGGAAATTTCAGGAACCTTTTTTCCCCTAACTTTAAAACTTTAACAAGCAGGAGATACTGTCCATATGATTGCATCTTTAAAATTAAATGAAATTTAATTGGAGAGAACCAGTGCTGAAGAATATGAGCAAAGTTAAAGAGGAAGACTACAGCAACAGCTGTTGGTGAGATGTCTTCTTTGGTCTTGGAAAATTTTGAGGCAATTTGAAGTTTCCAAATAAGAATAAACAATCACAATAAATGAGAAGGGATAAAGTGTACATTTTTCCCTCATGAAGAAATTGCAATTAGTTTATGCTAGTCCATTGTTTTGCATAAAAATAACTCTAGATAGGATAAAAAGAATATGCCAAAGAGACTGTTATGTCCTAATCTTAGAAAGGCATATCATTATCATTATGAAAACGAGCATAAGAAGCAGGGAATTTGAAGTATGGAAAAATAACTTTGATTTAGTCTGCTAATAAAATATATGCAGAAGAGTCAGAGAGCACCAGATGCACAAATAAATGTGTGTTTTCAGCCAACAAACAAAATGATATGCAGAAAAGCTTTTTTTAATCTTAAAGTGAAAATAATAATAACTGCACTATGTTCATTAATGATTAAAATTGCCTAAAGTAAGATATTAGATTTTCATAAAACCATTTGACCAAACACATGAGAAGACAGACTGACACAAAAAGCAAAACTCATTCACCTGTGAGTATGTTTGCTAACTAAACAGAACATTGATCAATTTATTATAAAGTGTATTAAAGCCAATTATAATGACTATATAATTAACTTGTTTCTCAAAGTCAATTACTGATCATGGAGAAGACCAAGTCCTACAATTTCACACACTTATAAAGATTTCCTAATATAGATCATACACTCATTCACTCAAAAATAGCAAGAATTTACTATGTGCTAAGATATTATTTGAATTCTCTTATGTTAGACACTTTAGACCATATGTTAGTTTTAAGAAGTTTTAATTTAGTGTCCCCAAAATAGTCATAGCAAAAAAGAATAATAACCATATTATCTTAAGATAATTAAATATTTGATTCTAATGATTTCTCTGAATTTCCCTGACACCATTATCAAAATCTGTTCTCCAATTTTTGCTCAAAATCCCTTTTTTATTTAGAAATAAAATTCTGCCCATCTTATTTCCTTTCCTAAGGTTTTGTCAGTTTATTTTAGTTTTACTTTTATGTGAAATATGCCACACAATTCTTAGTGGTGAGTTGTTCAATCTAAAAGGTGAAGAGATGCAAATTGATCCTTGGCATCATAAAATTTACAGCAGATCAATTTTCTCTTCTGATGAGCCAGTCTCATGTTAGAAGTTCAGCCCTGTCAAATGTCCACATGAAATACTCCTGAAAACGTGGTTCAGACATTACCCTTACTAGTTTTGGATTCTGTCACAATATTGCTTGCAATTTATGTCTTATGTTTAATGCAATGTGTAACGTTTCACAGAACTATAGATATTTTATTTTTTCTGATATTAGACCATTTCCACCCCAAGTTTTCCTCATTTGATTGCCTCTATAATATTTCAACTGAAAAAAAGATTTTATTTGAGGTCTGGAAATTAATCCATTAGGACTTTTCACTGTGACAGAGTTTTTGGAGGAATAAGTGCCATAAATTTTTTAAAGTTTCTGAAGTCTGACTACTTGCCCCAAACTGTCAATCAAACAGTTCTGGAACCTTAGTTCATCTTAGGAGTTTAAACCCTGTTGACAAGCTGCATTTGGGTCTCTCAGGGAACTGGCTCCTGCCACTCTTACATGTTCAAAGATTTGAACATTTGGCTTATAGTACAAGGGGACTCAAAGAAACTTACAGCATCTCTCAAGCTCATACCTGAAACTGCCTACTATAAGCAATTTTCTGTTTGGAAGTTGACATTTGGGGAGATGAGGTTTTTATTTCATGAGCTGAATTTGTTTAGCATGCCATTTGGGACCCACTCAAATCCTACAATCACTTTCCCAGGCACTGCTGACACATTTGTTATTCAAATCTGTGCGAGCAGGTTCCAAAATAAGTGCAAAACGCCACCTTGATCCCAATGTGTTGTTGTCTTGTGCATCACGCTTTTGACCATTGTGCTAACATGTTCCAACTAACTCAATGTTATCACCTATGAAGAGGGCAAGTTAGATTTGCATGTTCAGTGGGTGTCTGAGACACCTGTCCTGTGCAGATGAGCATGTGGGTGGGTGGTTTGTGATACCCAAACCACACCATCAATTGTCCCACCAAATCTAGGTCACTTACAAATCTGGTGTCTTAAAAATTAATACTTAAGTCAAGTGAGCCTGTCTTCCTGAACTCTCACATCTCTTGTTCTTACCATCTAGCACTAAGCCAGAGAGAAGGGAACCTTGAACCCTCTCCCAGGCCATTCATTCTAATTTGTCTAGTCATGACATTATATGACATTATTTAATGGCAGTGCCCTTGACCTATAGATGAATTTTCTGAGCCTGGATAATGACACAGGATGATTGATCTGGTCATGATTTTTATCACCCCCATTTTATCCTCCTTCTCCATACTTGGCACAAATTTAATTTCTCACGCAGTCTTTGACTTTCAGGAGAGGAAAACCAGATATGCATTGCTTGGTCTCTATACCTGCTGATGGGTAAAGTGCCAACAGGCAGGCTAAGTAATTCCTTGTTATCTACTTATGTGGCCCCTGGAGCTCCCCAGGACCTGCCACCATGTGTGACAGGACCCTAGCACAGGACCCTTCCCTACTCATCTTCAGAGAAGGTCCTAATGAGAAGTGGTACTAACTCTAATTTTGAAAGTGAGGTGGGTATCCCTGAAGGCCCACATATGTGGACCTTGGAAACCCAGGAGTCCATGAAGATTGGAAAGGATTAGGAGGATGCCATGAGGGAGCTGGGCCCTACACCCAGGTGTGCTGCTCTTCCTTCCATCCAGTACAGAGACAGGAGTCAATGGGACCTTGTGCAGGGACTGGCTATGCACTGGACATCCATGTGACACTGGCCAGAGAGTTCTCAGGAGCTCATTGTGGTTGGGCATGAGGGTGGTAGAGCCAGAGAACATTTGCAGACATGGGTCACCTTATGCTATGAATGTATTGGGGATTCAAGCTGCAGAAGAGCTCTGTTGACCTTTATAGCAAGAGCTTCCTGGTTCAGAGCTGAGGCCGAGCTGCAGGCACCCGTATAGGCCTTGAGTTAAGTCCCTGTCCTCCTTGCCACTTCATCTGTGGCATATAAGGTCGCCCTAGACCTGCTTGAGCTTCCTGACTTGTCCCCCCTTAGGACGGACCCCTCCTCAGCCCCCAGTGACCCACAGCACATGCTCACAGCACATGGGGCTTCTTGTGGGGACAGGTAACTAGGACCCCCCCCATCACCTCTCTCCCCGGCTCACTCCAACAAAAGTCTAGCACCAAACTTTGAAATCTCCCCTGAAGCACAAGGAATCAGCTCTTATTACTTTTTTTTGGCAATTAATTGATGTCAACTTTGATATAATTATCACAATTCTGTATATTTTTCCTAATTATTTAAAAGCACTCTCCAGTAATGGGAAACTACCAGGTAGCTAAATATATAAGGACTGATTTTTTGAATATTTTACAACATAGATTAAGCTGAAGAAAATATTTATCAAGAAAAGTCCATTAGTCCTCTACTTCTTAGGACCTAACCCAAAGACACCATGCAATCATCAGAAGCATGTGAGAAGTGACCATTACACACTAAGGTCACAGAACTGTGGGTTAGGTGGGCACGCTGTAATCCCAGCAGTTCGGGAGGCTGAGACAGGAGGATGGCTAGTTCAAAGACAGCCTCAGCAATGGTGAGGCACTAAGCAGCTCAGTGAGACCCTTTCTCTAAATAAAATACAAATTGGGGCTGAGGATGTGGCTCAGTGTTTGAGTACCCTGAGTTCAATCCCTGGTACACACCCCGCCTCCAAGAGTGGGTTATTTTAGGACACTAAAACACTTCCCAAAAAAATACTCACTAAATTTTAAAATTAGCCCTTTTCATGGTATATTCAAGAATCAGAATCATTTTATTTCTTTTTTTTTTCTTTTTTGGGGACTGAACCCAAGGCTGTGAGCATGCTAGGGACATGCCCTAACCCTGAGCCCTGAAGTCCTCTTCATTAATAATAGATCTTAGCTAACTTTCTACTTGTCATTTGTAGCAGAGTTTCATCTTAACATTAAAAGGGATTCCAGGCCATGCAAAGATTCAGTAGTAAAAAATAAAAACAAGCGGCATCAGCAAGAAGTCACAATATTGCCTCTTTTAGCAATAGATGGAAACTTTGGAGCAGATGGAAGAGGTTTAAAAAAGAGCATTTGTCGCTTCTGGGAGCAATGATGTGCTGTTATTGTACTCCAAACTCTAATTCTTTCTACTTATTCAAATTATCCTTGTTTCAAATGCATAATTATAGGTTACAAAAATGCATTTTCAGATTCCCCTAGTGCAGGGAGAAATATTTCATTAAGGCACCTTGTGCTGTCACTTCGAGAGTCTGTCAGTCCCAGGCACATGTGATCATTAGCTCCTTCTCTGAGACCCCTTGTCAACCTGTAAGTGCTACCACCGTGCCTGCTGCAATAATAGCACAGATTTGGGTTTTTAAAATGTGCATCTTCAGTAGTTGGTCTGTAGTTTAGAACAATTTATTATGTGATTTACAAAGAATTAAAAGGGAGGAGTTTGACGAGTCCAGCTCCAAGAAATGATATATGTTTAAGGAGATGGAAATATTAATTATCCTGATTTAACCATTAAAAATTGTTTATATGTATTGGATTATCACATTGTACCACAGAAATCTGTAAAGTCATTACATGTCAGTTTAAAAAACTGTGTTCATTCCTGCTTCAGAACACATGTATTCCTCCATGATTCTTGACAGTTATTTTCATGAGATTTCTTTCCAAACACATTATTTTCGATTTCCATAATCACTTTTGAAGCAAAACTCACACAACCCTAATATTACGATTAGATGTATAACTTATTGGAATGAATGATTGTGTATCAATATTAGATTTCCTATATATTTTCAGATATCAATTCAATCCATTATTTAAATTGAAACCAGTTATATTATTTATTCACAGTATGGTCTATTTATGCATTATCTCTATATTCATAGACACAGGGTACACCTATTTGTGCCCCCAAATACTAATTAAAACGTCTTCAAGATATTGCTCCCAGAAATGGTGGAAGAAATACTCATGTCACCTGATCTACATATACATTTTATCACAATGATATTCTGGACACAAAATGCAAAGTTCACACTTATGATTGTACCAAAGGCTAAATCGAAAGTGAGCATGGATTACTAAAAACATCCTTTTCCAGCTTGCTGAATGCTCTCAAATGTCAACCCTATTGGTGACTACACAGTTGCTTCTTCCTAAGATTATATATTCAACCTCAACCCTGTTGAAAATATCTAATCCTATCACTCACTTTCTTTGCCTAATTTCCTAATGTCTCTATTGATACCTGTTTTCCTACATAATTTCCCCAGTTCATCATTGTGACTGACTCCTCACATGTGCTGACATTTACATTCACTCTCTGACAACCTACTGCTAAAGAACTTTCGGTCCAAATTTTATACTTACCCTTCTTCCTAAACCTACTGACTATCTTCCTAATCCTACCTACTATCCCTTTTTGACTGGATGTTCTCTTCGACATTCAATCATCCAAGGTACAAGGTCCTATGTCATTGTATATCAATTTATCTGAGATATCTGTGCAGAATGTAATTCAAAGCTAAGTGTCCCAATCAAGGGCCCCATTGCTTTCTGGGCTTCAAATCTTATTTAGATTTATCTTTTCATACATATATTTCACCTATATATTATTATAAATATCGCAGGTTCCCAATACCATTCTTCATTAGGCAGAATGATTCCTAACCCAAATTGAACATGTTCTTACCCCTAACCATACACTGTTCCCTCAATCCAACTTTCCAGAAGAGCAGGGACAGAGTTGGTCTTACAATAAAGGAATGAAGGGGATCTGCCACCTGCTGAGAAGCTCAATGTCCATGCAGATATGATCCCTCGAGAAGATGTAGGCAGCTATGAAGGACCTGAGGGAGCAAAAGTCATCTTCCATGGCAAACAACCTGGTCAGGATGAAGGGATGTGTCTAAATGAGGCTCTCTCTCCTTAATTTAGACAAGATGGAAAAAACAGGCCTGTGTGGAGAGCTGTTCCTGGGTGCCTATGGTGGATATACCATTCTAACTTGTGAAAGTGTCACAGGAAGCAGGGGCAGCCTCCATCTCATGGGACCCTTGGAAGCAACTGTTAGGACAAAGTGGTTGCCAAGCCAGTGACCTCATTCAGTTCCTGAAGGAAGTGACCTCACCTCACTTCCTTGGTGATGGAACTCTCTGAACTTGGGATCCAGGACCCCAGGCCCCCAGAGCCAGTCCCAGTCTCAGACCCAGTGGGCTCACTTGTTTGGATTTACCAAGGACAGAGTCAGTCTTTCTTGGTATCTACTGATGTGAGGATGGCCAAAATGCCAGGAAAGCTCTGAAGAGGGGACTTTCCTGAGAAAGCAGGTAGTGAGTGACTCACCGCTGGCTCCTGACAACTTCACAGAGTTGGCCAAGGAGGCCGGATCTGAGAAAGGACAGGCCATTTTGGGGGAACATAGTATGGCCCAGCAGTCAGACGACACTCCGGGTAGTCACAGACCTACTTGGGGAAAGGAGGTGCCTTTGTGTGTGTGGGTGCGAGTTTGTGGTTTTGTCTCATGTTCTGAGAATAGGTAGGAAAGGCGGTTTGTTTGGTTTGGAGTGGACTGTTTCTAGTAAGTCCTTTGACAAGGCGAGTGTTCCTATGTCTGTGTATCCCACTGTGTCCCTGGTTGTAGACATTAGAAAAGACAATTCATCAATGGATGTGTCCTGTCTAGTAGAAAACTTTCCAGCATTCATACTGCCCAATTTATGAATGGACTGCTGCTTGCCTTATCGATGGCAACACCTACTATCTTCCTAAGTTCCTGTTTTCTTCCTGCATTCTGGCCACTCTCCACAATAGGCTCATGGTTTTGTGTCCACGATATGTACCACCTCCAAGCTCTGTGACATGGCCATGTACTGGATAACTGAAGAGAATGGAGAGCATCTCAGAAAACTCAGATATCAGTGTGACCAGTAAGTGACAGTGGAGAAACCCTGTTTTGGGCCTTTTGCTTACCTATTGTTCTGTTGCCCTGAATGTCAGGAAGGTCTTTGCCTCAGGCCAGCCCTTTGTGAAGCCTGAAGAAAAGAGTTTTCAAATGGAAATGAATGGGCATCACCTGTGACATTTTGCTTCATTGCTTTGCAAAGGGATGTGTCTGAATCAGCCTCTTGGCCCTGTGTGAGGCTGTGGCTTAGATTGTCAGCACCTGATGGATTAAAGAAAGATCCCATGTGTGCATCCAAAGCCAAAATGGCAAAAAGAGCAGTCATTGTGGATGAAGTCTCTTGCCTTCCTCTGTAAGGTTCCTGACCTCCATCAAGAGAGCATAGGGATCCTTTGGGTCATATGAGTTCTTCAAAGCCCTGCAGAGGCTAGCCCATAGGTGCTTGGTTTTTCTCATGACTCCAATTCACACAAAGAATCTATACCCCGCAGTCAGTAGGGCTCAAATTGGAGAAGTGAAGCAGTATTAATGGCAGGCCTATTTGATCACTCCTGGTTCACAGGAAGGGTGTCCAGACCACCCTGACATTAGGCAAATGAGGGGCAAGGGAGCTTATTTTGGACACTGTCCTGGGCTGCGCACCTCATGGAAACCTCCAGCCAGAGGTTATGATGAGTGTGTATATGGAAGAAGATGAGGGCCATGTGGCAGTGTTTTGGTTTGAATTGTGGTCATTTGTGTGGCGGTTGGAAGGGATGACTGGGTCCACCTGGGCTTGAACTCTGGCATGATTCCCCTTAGAGAATGAGTTCTGGAACTGACCTCAGAGAAGTATTGCCATGAATTGTGTTGAGATTTTAGGAGGCCACGCATGAGAGTCACCCTTGGAAACTGAGATCTAGGCCCAGGGTGGCTTTCCACAGAGCACTGGGAATCTCAGCCAGGATATCACATGATTTTATTCTTACAGACCTGGCAGCCATAGTTGAGAGTCAAAACACACATGGACCTCACATTGTAGACCTCAATGGGCCTGGCTTGATGTGACCTTTTGGCCACTCTTGGGAAGCCTTGCCTCTGAGTGTTTCTCCAGAGCTTTCATTGAAATGAGCTTCCTCACCATTTCCGGGTTCCTGAATGAATAGAAACCCACAGTGCCTCCAACTTCATCCTTGAAAACTGGCTTGATAAATACCATGAAACTTTTGAAATTCCCATTACCAGGTGGCACTGGAGAACCTTTTGATGTCCTGTTGCTGATCAGGAGTGTACCAGACAGTGCCTAGATTGACTGGGTTTCATGAAAATGGTGTAGAACAGAGATGCCAGTAAGTTGGAGCCTGCTGATTAGTGGGCCTAGAGCATTGGTGTGCAGGTGTGTGATAAAACATCTGTGGTGGGGCCACGTGGATATGCCATTGGCTTCCAAATGGCTTGTGACTGACATGGTGCAGCCAGCAGACACTTATATGTAAAGGCATCTTGTTATATGGAGAGGTTTCTGGGCAATGTTCAGAATCAGGTTGCTAGGGTCAAGGGGGCAAGCTCTGTGGGATAGAAGCCTGGTTGGTGCATTCTCCTAGGACCCTGAGTCAGCACACTTGAGAGAACTCCCTCCAGCACTGTGTCCCAGTTGAACTCCTTGTATTTCATGAAACAAATAGGAAACTCCCAGAGAAGCAGCAAGAAACACCACAAAAACTGGAGGATGACCAAATGGCCTCACAGTCCACTCAGGGAGACACTTAGCCCCCAGTGGCCGCAGTTTACCTACAAAGAGAGAATTCAGCACTTCTGCCTCATGTTCATTGGAAAATCAGAAACCATGTCCTCCAGATCACATAGATGCAGACCCTGCTTTGATGGTCTCACTACAAACGAAGCTAAAGCTCCTGACAACAACATAGATTTCAAGTGCCCAACCTCAGAGGCAGTTTCCCAAGAAGTCTTTAGGCCAGCAGAGCTCCATGTTTGTGGAGTGTTTACCCTGTCCCTTACTTATGGAAACTCCTCTACCACCTCCAAGGTTGTGAACTCCTGAGCATTTTCCATTCCAGATATGTATTCAAAGCTCATATTCTGTCTCTCTTCCTTTGTTACATATGTTCTTATGGGTGTATATCTTTCTTCAAGGACTTCATAAATGGAATCTCACAAATGTTGGCATTTATTCATTTTGCCTGCCCCTACACAAACAAAGTTCTATGCTTTTTGCTGGGGGTGGCCTAGTGCACATCATTCCCTGACCTCATGGTGCTCACACTCACATGAGGAAAGACAGAAAAACATGCAGACATATGTTAAGTCAGGGTAGTGTCTGATTTATTCAGGTTCATGTGGTTTTTTTAATATTTATTTTTTAGTTGTAGTTGGACACAATACCTTTATTTTATTTATTTATTTTTATGTGGTGCTGAGGATCGAACCCAGGACCTCATGCTAGATGAGCTCTCTACTGCTGAGCCACAAACCTAGCCCCTAGAGGTACATTTTTAAAGTTGTAAACATATGGTGAATTTTCATGTGACTACCAATTTGGGAACAGTCTTGGTCCATTTTGTGTAGCTATAACAGAATACCTGAAACCAGAAAAGTTAAAGAACTGACATTTATTTCTCACAGTTCTGGAAGTCAGGAAGTCCAAGGTCAAGATACCTGCAAGTCTGATGTCTAGTGAGGTCCTGGTTTCCACTTCCAAGAGGGCACCTTGAACACTGAAGGCAAAAGTCACCTTTTCATGACAGCATTCATGCATTCTGAAGGGTCCACTCTCTTGGCTTAATTACCTCTCAAATCCCTGCCTCTCAGTGCTCATCACATTCTAGAGTGAGGTTTGACCCTGGGAATGGGGGTTGCTTTTTTGTTTCCTATGTGGTTTTAGAATATTTTCTAAATGTTACTGATACTTGCTTTATCACCAATCTATGGTCCATTTTTGTTCATATTCCATATGAGTCAGAAGACAATACAGTCTCTAAATCTTGGGCACAGTGTTGCTAACATTTTTGTCACATTCTATTTCTTTCTACTTCTCCTCTAACATATAGGAAATCAATCTGTGTCCTGATCCTGTGGGATGCTTTTCAAGGCTTTACTGCTTCACTGCCTTCCCAAGACAGAATAGATGGCTTAGGGAACCAAACCAGGGAAGCAAAGACTGGGTCCACGTGGCACCATGCCTATGCTGGTGTCTGGCAGACATTACTAATCAATCACAGAGCTTAGCCCAGTAGGCCTGGCAAGGGTTAACCCATCCAAGCCAGCATGTGAATAAAAGCATCCAGTGGAAAGAACTGCTTTGGGGAAGCATCCTTGATATTGTGCCTTGGGAATTTAGACCTTTTCTTGAAACTTCTTTGCAAATGTATCTGATAGATGTATCAGAAATTCGAACTGTTGATTGTCTCACGCCAGGGTTAGCATTTGCAGAAGGGAATGGACGCTGGAGCATATCTCTGTATCAAGCCAGCGGCAGACATTTCTGACCCTTCCCACTGTGTTTTTTCTTCTGGTCTGAACTCAGCCAGGGCACGCGAGACCACGCTACCACTTGATTTGATTTGACAAGTACGGGGAAGCCTTTGATCATCCCTGCTTTCCTGGGCTTTGATTTGAATAATATGTGCCCCCTTCATGTACACAACTTTCATCCTTAGAAATCAATGGCGGCCCATCTCCTCTGAAGTCAAAATAGGGATGCATTCCTACAGGTATTTGAAGCATTTACTCTTTTTCTCCTTAAGTCGTATTCCAGAAAGGACATTCATTTATGGACTTGAAAAGGAAATCTTACTCCTATTCTGGACATCACCAAAGACAGCAGAGTCTAGTTTCTAAGGATGGAGTTCAAAATAAACAGACAGTGATTCAGCAGAGAAAGAAATGCATGCTGTCCCTCGTGGGTGGGGAGGGTGGTGATCTGAAACAGATATTACAGGGCAGACATCTGGAGACCAGAACTTCCAAGACAGAGGGAAGGGCAGGCCAGCTTGCAGGGGACCAGCACAGCTCCTTTTCAGAGGGAGACACAGAGCATGGAGGGGGCATGACACGTGGGAATGGGACTTCCTTGGACAGCCCGGCCGAGCGCTCACTGTGGAGTTACACTGTTCATGTAGATACTGTTCATATCAGCACACCCTGGATCAGCTTCTAGAACTTCACCAGGTAATAAGAGGACAGGAGGAGGGGGAAGAAACAAAGGACTCTTTGCAAGCAGGAAATAAATGTCTGCAGCCGCAGTTATCTCCTGACCAAGGACAGAAAGAGCAGACCACAGACAGGGTGGGGTTGTGAGGATCAGAGACCACTGCGATGGACATTGAGCAAGAGGAGGTACTGCTGAGAATAGGGGAGGGAGATTAAAATCCACACCCCTGCCCACCTGAGCTGCAAACACAACCCCTTTCCTTGGCACCTTCATCATGCACCCTGGACAGAAAACATTCAACAGTCAGCTGCAGAAGTAGACTGATGTATGGGCCCCCTGCTTCTGTTTCTAGTTCCTCCATATTTTATAATTTATTTGGGGGCAAAAATGCTTTTAATGATGCCAGTGTGCCTCGTTTCTGCACCTTAAGGAAAAGAGAATGGTTGGCCACGGCTGTCTCCAGGATGGGGATTATTTTGTTGCTGTGCAATTTGGCTCCTGTTCTAAAGTGAAGCTCGTATTCTCCCTCCTGTGTATTTTGAGTTGGAGACTTTAAGTAAATGGGAAGTGGCTGATTTTACTTCTGAATGCAGCCAGCCTTTGCTGGCACAAGCATGGATGTGGCCCAATCAATTTTGCATTCATGCTGAGAAGCTATTTGCTCAAGTTCGAGGAACGTCTGGGTGCATTTATCTGGACTGTGTGCACACACCAGAGCCAGGCCTTTGACAGTGTCCTGTCCCTCCAGGGCTGGCTGCAAGAGTCCCGGATGAGGACCTTTGCAGCCCGGCTAGATCCTTCCATCCCTAAGTTACAGCAGTGGGTCTTTAACACTCCGTCGTCTTTGTAATTTATAGGTTTGTTTTTAGAAGTCTAGCTCTGGTAAATTTGAGAGTTTATTAAGTAAATCTTCATTAGCTGGTTAAATGGCCTCCAAAAAGTTACCCAACCGAGTGTACAAGCATCAGGATCTGAACCCATCTATTAACCCACGTTTGCACAGTGGCCCCCGTCTCGGTCTTTCACCTCCTGAGTATTTCCCTTCTCTTCTCTGTCATAAATTCTGTGTGTCAGTAGCTCTATGGCTCAAAGAGGGTGGTAAACATCTTCTTGTTCAATTACCTCAGGCGTTTTTCCCCTTTTATGTCAGCAATTAAATTTATGAGGAAAAAAAAGTTCACTCTCTAAAGCTAAAGAGACACAGTCAAGCTCGAAGTAAATAAAAAAGGAACGCAACCAACTTGTTAAGTATCAGGGAGGCTGTGGGCCTCAGAATCGGAAGACATGGCTGGAGGCCCAATGCCAACGAGCGACTGGCTGGTGACCTGGAGGAGGGTCACCCTCACTCCCTGAGCTAGAGTGTCCCGGGAGCCAGGCTTTGCCATTTCACTGTGGAAGGATGAGATGAGAT
The DNA here is from genome assembly GCF_045843805.1 of Urocitellus parryii. Classification (NCBI taxonomy): domain Eukaryota; kingdom Metazoa; phylum Chordata; class Mammalia; order Rodentia; family Sciuridae; genus Urocitellus; species Urocitellus parryii. Next base: position 511,492 of record NW_027551840.1, read on the forward strand.
GGAGTTTGTGAAGCAGACCCCCGTGGCCAGCCCCTTCCCTCTCCCCCGCCACTTGCCCAGGGAAGCAAATGATTGAGTAAGCTGCCTGTGTCCTGTGGGTCTTTGTTTTCCCAGAGTCTAGACCATGGAAGATGCTAGAATAGATCAAAAGGAAGGAAGAGTGAATAGGCGATCAGTGAGAGTTACTGGGTTTTGATCTCACTCTTGGGTTGGGTAGCTTAGGTCACGGGAAAAGAGCAATCTCAGTGGATGGAGACCATCCTGCTGCAGAGCTAGTCCGTGGGACAGCAGATTGGACATCACCATGGAGAGATTGTAGGAAGTGCAGGCTCTTGGGCCCCTCCCTGGTTCTATGGAGTTGGGCTCTGCCTTGTTAACAAGACCCCAGGGAGCCAAGCAGGTGGTGCTCCCTGTAATCCCAGTGGCTCAGGAGGCTGAGGCAGGAGGATCATTAGTTCAAGGCCAACCTTAGCAACTCAACAAGCCCCTAAGCAACTTAGCAAGACCTTGTCTCAAAATTTAAAAAAAGGACTAGGGAACTGGGCACGGTGATGCACACCTGTCATCCCAGCAACTCTGGAGGCTGAGGCAGAGGATGGCAAGCTCAAAGCCAGCTTCCAAAACTTAGTGAGGCCTAAGCAACTCAAGGAGACCCACCTTGTCTCTAATAAAATGCCCAAAAGGGCTGGGAATGTGGCTTGGTGGTTAAGCGCCCCTGGGTTCAACCCCTGATACCAAAAGAAGAAAAGTCCCAGGGAACCGTATGTGCATTAAAGTTTGAGGATACAGCCCCTGATGGTGAGCCCAAGAGTAGGAGCTTGACCTGCTGTGCTGACCCAGGCCACCTTCACCTGGCTTTGGTCTCAGGGGAAGCCCAGCATGAGAGCAAGAACAGAGCAGGGCAAGCAGGTCTTTGCTGCTCTGGGGTGGGGAACAGCCCGTTCATGACAGGTCAGTGGGGACACATTTCCCCTTCTGTTGACACACAGCAATGTCCTGTTAGTGGCACTCCTCCCTCCAAATCCACTGAAGACTGTGCCGTGCAGGGTGCAGAGCTCAGCAGGGTGCAGAGTGGGGCCCATGGCCACACAGGCCTTGCAACAGCCCGGTCAGCAGCTGAGGTCCTGGGCCGTGTCCTTAGTTGCTCTGGGCACACAGGTAGGCATGGAGAGCTGGGGTTCAAGTTCCGCACTCTGGATTCTGCAGGGCTGCGTCTCAACAGCTGCTCTCCCCTCCCTTCCAGCTGCACTCCACCTCGGCTGCCGGGTCCCTCCTGCAGACCTTGCCACGAGAATCAAGAAGAGGGCACCTCCTCCCCTCTGACCACTAGGAGATCCCCAACCGCAGTGGTGTGCCAGCCAGAATGCAGGGGCCCCCTGTGTCACCCCAGCGCCCCCCCCCAGCTGGCCAGAGTGAACATTCTCTGAAGGGTCTTTTTCTCAGGGCGCAGAGCCCTGCTGACTCCAGGTAGGAGTGAACTCTTCTTCCTTGGGTCTCTGCATCTATTCCAGAGAAACAGATTTTACTCTGGGCGGAAAAAAAAAGAGAATAATTTATTTCCAGGTCCTTTTCCTCTCAGGCCTTTGTGCTTGAGAGCGGGGACCCTGTGAGAGGCCGAGGGGGTAAAGCACTCTGGGCTCGGGAGAGGCTGAGGCTCTAGTCTCCAGGGCTGTTTGCCCTGGGGTGAGATGATGAACCTCTCTGTGCCTCGGTTTCTCCTAATGCACAGCAGAGATGATGAGAGCATCCACTTCTTCTGGGTTTTGTGAGCATTAAGTGAGTTTATATTTGTAAACTGCTGAGAACATGCCGGCCACACCAGGTCTTATTACGTCTTTGTTAAATAATATCCTTCTCTTGTCTTCACATCTCGGTCACCAACACGTAAGCGTCCAGTAAGTGACTTTCAATTGAAGGAGGGAGGGAGGGAGGGAGCCGAGTCTCAGGGGATGTCTTCTTTGGCTCTTTCTCTGTGGCCAGGGGACTGGCACTAAAACTTCAAGGATGGCAAAGCGTTTGCCCGATGACCCTGCAGCCCCTGGGTATTTCCCATCTCGTTCCTGGGCTCTTCTGGCTGTTGGGTGACAACAGGATGGGTCATTCCCTACCCTGACCCTGCGGTCCCCCAGGCTGGGCACAAACATGCCACCCAAGGAGCTCCTCCTCCTTCAGGCCAATGTCAGCGGGGCTGTCCCCTGCAGAGCCTGTGGGGGGTGCACCTGGGGCCCCCGAAATAACAGGCCCCTGCGCCCATGTGTAGGTCCTCGCTGGGCCAAGCAGCTGGCTTTCTGTCTGTCTGCGGCCCCTTTTCATCTTGAAGGAGAGACAGCCTGTCAAAGAGGCCCCGGGGATGGCTGCCTGCCAGGCTTCCAAACGGCAGAGATTTTATTTTTCTTTGCTCCTTGTGGTTTCCTGAAGAGACACTGCACCCTGTGAGCGTTGGGAGGAGGAGCGGCGGAGGGTGCGCACGGCACCCCTGCTGGAAACCAGGTCCCTGCCCAGGAGCTGCTCAGCGCATGGCAGGGTGGTGCCAGCACCTCCTAAGCCCATGGGCCGGGCTGCCTCCTTATCAAGTGCTTCTGATAAGGGAGAGTTTGCAGAGTGTTCAGAATCTCCTAGATGGTTCATTCAAAGTCATCATGTCTTACCCACAGTGGGAACTCAATCTATTATATGCATACACACATGCACACACACAATAAATAAATGAATAAATGTTAAATACCAATCCTTTTAATCAATTCTCTTTCATTTAAATCCTTTTTGTAGGGCCATGGGGTACTCAGTGGTAAAGCTCTTGTCTTTCATGTACAAGGCCCTTGGTTCAATCCCTAGCACTAGAAAGAAAGAAAAGGAAGAAGGAAAGAAAGCCCCTTTGTGTACATGAATATATATATCAGTCAGGTTGAGATGAGTTATGCTGCAGTAATAAACAACCCCATATCTCTTTGGCTTGAAAAATGATCCTCAGGGTCAGCAGGGGGAAGGAGGGTGCTCTCTCCAGGACCCAGGCATCTGGAGAATCCAGTCAGAATGTCGCCAGCATCATGGCAGAAAAGAAGAAATGCATGGAAAGAATCTTGAGCATTAAATAAGCTAATACATTTGAGTTAATATATGAGTTAATATACGTAGAATATGTGTTAATAAATGTAATATATGTTACTTCTCTAACTCTTAAAGTTCCATTCCTGCCTCCATTTTATTGGATAAAACCAGTCACATGCCTTAGTGCCCTTGTGAAGAATTGGTCACATTCAATGGATGGTGACATCTGATGGGCCCATTTGTTACACTGTTGTACCCATGATTCCTCACACCTATTCTTCTGTAGGTTTGATGATATGTTATAGATAACTATTTTTTTGTATTTGTTTTTGAAGCCCCATGTGATTTTTAAGAATCATTATTGGAAAGGGAGCAATAAAGCCCTAATGCCCATCAATTGCTCTAGGATTTCTCGGAATGGAGGCATCGATAACACTATGATAGTAATACAGAAAATACCCCGCCTCTGTTTCCCTGTACAGCGAGGAGCTGTTTATAGAGCTGATTTCAAAGAAGAACATTTAGCTCCTCTACCCAAGCACAGTCACCAGCCCTGAGTCCCACAGAAGAGTGTTCATTCTGCAGGAAGGATTCTAAAGCTGAGGGGGACATGGGAGCAGCCACAGAGCACTGGAGTGGGAGGAGGGGAGGTGGGGGGGGCAGAGGGGGAATGCACACGACCTTCACGTGCAGCAGGACCAACCGGAAGGAAGCAGCATGTGTCCCCTCATGAGCTTGTTCAGAAGGAAAGCTTGGGATCTCAGAAGCAAGATGCGGTCACACCGATTAGATTGACACAGCACAGGGCCCCTGACTCACGTAATCCAGACCAGGACGACTCCCTTAGCCGGTGCCTTGAGCAATCCGTGCCGCGTTCTCAGTGAAGAACTGGAGACCGAGACGTTTTGGGGAGTCTGCGTAATCCATATCTCCTCTGGAAGTGCCCAACCATCAAGCTTCTTTTGGACCCTAGGATCCTTCCTCGTGGTCACCACTGATGGTGCGGGGGAGTCACTGGATCTGAGATGAACTAGTCCGCAGTCCAGGCTGGTCCAGTTGGGTCTGTTTCTTAAGAGTTTAAAGTAAAAGCCACAGAGCAAACATGTAAGTTGCTTCATCTGACGAAGAGCTGGTCCCTCATTCGTTCATTCACTCAACTGATTTATATTGAGTGTCCAGCGGGGGAGACGGGACCCACAGTTCCTACTTCACAGTCTCCATTCCCATGTGGCCCAGGTCCTTCATCTTACATCCTGGTGGTTCAGGAGAGCAGCAGGAATGATTTGAGGCTCCTTATTCTGAAGCTCAGACCCTATTAATTGTTTTGCCATCTTAATAAATTTCTTAAAAATTTAAATGGCACCATTTCCCCAAGTGCCATTCTATAAAGACATCTGGCTTGAAAACCTCTTCTGATTATTTCAATGAAGAGCAAAGAGAAGGGGGGAAAGTGGGGCATTCCACTCCTCCCCCACCTCCTGACAGCTAATTTTGACCTGCAAGTTCTGTGTTTCACATAAGGAAAGAGTTCCCGGGTTTACATCCTGTTAAGGTCTGTAAATAAGTCAAAAATAACACCTGGTATTTTGCCAGAGAAATGTTAGAGTTCGTAAACAAGTCTGGATGGTGCCTGGCAAAATGCCAGAGGGAGTGGTTTGAAAAGTAACAAAAGTGAGCCATTAAGTGTGGAGATTCCTTATTGGTTGACTGATGTATCTAGTTTATGCTAATTAAGATAAGCTGTGCAAAATGTATAGATAGCTCTGTTGCCCTACAATAAATGGCTCCTATTCCTGCTGTATCAACGTACACAAGTTATTCGTCACCCCCCGGTTATTCTGCTGCAGCTGGACTGCGGCAGATGGTGGCCCGTTACGGGGAGCCCCGGGACACTCGGGCGTAAGTGACTAAAAAAAGCTGCCGGTCCATAGATAGGATGGGAGCAATCTGCTCGTCCCTAGACAGATAGGGCGAGAGGAAAAATGGCCATTTCGAGAAAATGGAAAAGATTGATACAGTATGTTTGTGTCTTGTTTTGTCTCAGTGTATTGTATTGTCTTTGCGATGAGAATATGGAAGGGGTGAAAAGTAAATTAATAAGGGAAAGAGACACCCCAATGAAACCAAGAATAGTTAGGGCATGTGTTGATAAAAGCCCAGGAACTCTAGTCAGAAAGAAAAAGAAAAAGAAAGTTCAGAAGAAAAAGAATTATCAGGAAAAATGTTGCAGCAAAAGGCTATTACTAAATACTTTTCGTTACGGGAGGGTGCGTGAATCGGAATCTGTGCAGAGGCTGCCACGTGCGGGAGCGGGTCATGGTGCAGCAAATACTTTGCAAGCGGCAGCAGCAGCCGGCTCTTCCACTGCCAGGAGCCCAATTCTAGACCTGACCTGGAGGCATAGTCTCTCAGGCTCTTGCTCCCTGTGCTCAGAAGCAGTTTGAGTCCGGAACACTCCCCAGGGCCATCTGGGGCTGCCCAGGATGCTACAGCTGGCAGAAGACGCTACCATCGTCCCTGATGTTTGGTCATTTCCAATGCCAATAACTAAGCTACAATGGTTCTCCCACAACTGGAAGCTAATGAGTAATGAGCACTATTAAGGCTTATTTCAAATGTAAAAAACCTTGAGATAATGTACTAAATTGTTCAAAAAGTTGTTTTCTTAGTGGAATGCTACAGGATTTTCTTTAGCCAGCGTTGCAGAGTTCCTGCCTTTGTCCCAGTGCCAGTGAAAACGAACTGGAAGAATTTCCAGCGTTGCTGAAAACCGGAGGAGATTTCGGATCAAGCTAGCTGCCTGCAGAACTTACCTGGACTGTGATTTAAGCTAGCTGCCTGCAGAACTTACCTGGACTGTGATTTACCGGGACTGTGAGTTAATTTATTGAAACACTGCTTTACTTGGACTGAGAAAAACTGTAATCTACAACAAATTGTAACTTGGTATCTTTGCAAACAGTGTTATTGCTGGTATAATTTTTCCAAGGGCTTCTTGCATGGAGCCATAAGTTGGCTTGGTATTGTTACATTTTGTATCCTCACTTTCTGTTTGTAGCAGGTTATTTATGGTGTTTCTGTAAAAACCACTATGGTCTTTATTTAAATTAAACAAAAGGGGGAATTGTTAAGGTCTGTAAATAAGTCAAAAATAACACCTGGTATTTTGCCAGAGAAATGTTAGAGTTTGTAAACAAGTCTGGATGGTGCCTGGCAAAATGCCAGAGGGAGTGGTTTGAAAAGTAACAAAAGTGAGCCATTAAGTGTGGAGATTCCTTATTGGTTGACTGATGTATCTAGTTTATACTAATTAAGATAAGCTGTGCAAAATGTATAAATAACTCTGTTGCCCTACAATAAATGGCTCCTATTCCTGCTGTATCAACGTACACAAGTTATTCGTCACCCCCCGGCTATTTTGCTGCAGCCGGACTGCGGCAACATCCGCCGTCCCAGTCTATCACAAAGCACGGAGCACACACAAACACACAAGCCTTGGCAGACACTTTGGGTGTGTGAGAAACGCAGAGACAGACACTAAATGTCACTCCTGCACAGTGCCCTGGGGTGGGCCCCCATCTCGATTGTCACAGTTTCCAACCCAGGTTTTCTGGGGGAGTTCCAACTTAAAATAGCCCCTTTTGCTGTCCCCAGAGGCACGGATCTTTTGCAGATTGCACGCCCAATTTCTGGTTTAGGAAACGCTATCACTTTACCAACACGTACCCTTGGATGTGCTCTGGGGGTGCCCCTGAGCCAGCTGGCCACTTCTGCAGCGAGAGGCCTTCTTGTCTGAAATTGTATGAGGATAAGTTAAATAACTGAAGGGAGGAGAGATGGGCTAAGGGAAGAAGAGAAAGGTTAGGCGAGGGCACCCCACCTCATTTTAATGATCTCTGAATTCCTAGGAATAGTCACTCCGAGGTGACTGCCCCATATAATGGTTCCCTAAAGACTCTGAAATTGCCACCTGATTAATGCCTCATATTTCCAGCCAGAGACATTGCTGAAAAGACATTCAGTTAATGGTGTTCACGGTGGCTGGAATCATTAGGTAGTGCAGCATAATGTGTCCTCAGAGCTTCTCGGGGCTTGGCACATAATAGATCCTAATTTAAGGGATGGAAAGTATAGAATCCGATCTTTGAGTTGATAAGGCCAATCCCAAGGATGAGCACATTCTTCTCTTACCTTTCTCTGCTCAAGTGTGGTCAGCCTTGGTTTGGCTGCTGCTTATCTAGGGTGCTTGGCCAACTCTGCAGCAGGAGGGCTGTCGTGAATCTTCCTATCACAATGATTTCTGTGAGACCAGGCCATGTGCCTCCGCCCAGCGGCCCTGGGCAGAATCCAGTCGAGCGTCTTTGGAAATCCATCCAGGTTCACGGTCACTGGCAAGCAGAGCCCACGCTAAACCTGTCACAGGGAGCAACCAGAGACCCACTCAGAGGTTTCATCCTAAGGAAACGCTGTTCATTTCTCTTTGCTCCCTCCAGGGCTCTGAGCTTCCTTCCCAGTTGCTAAAGGTCAGGACAAGTCTTGTCTTTTGTTCAGTAACTGGGAAGTTCTGTATGGGATCTAGCCTCCCTTGGTTGTGCTGTATATTGTATTTTTGTGTCTCCTTTTTGACTCTTTGTTTTTTTTTAAAGAATAAGATGACGGCTTTAGACCTTCTTTTTAGAGTAACTAACATCTTGAATTGCTTGGGCTTTCCCAGTTTTACCACTGAAAGTGACACACAGTGGACCCCTGGGAAACCAGGTGCTGGGCCTCCCCTTCCTCCTTCCCCCCTGCCTCCTTCCTCCTCTCAATTTTAATCCTTTCTACCTGCTCTGTCCCTCACGCCCCACCCCAACATGGCTGAGGCCCCTCCCCAGGAGTGGGTGCTTCCTTGCTCGAGGCAGGCAGGGGCTGGACCCGTCCCTGGCCTCTCTCAGCCCTCTTAGGTCTCCGGGGGCTACTGGCCATGGCTCTTTGGGGGTCCTGAGTTTAATAAAAAGAAGTTCAAGGTGATTGTGGCTGAAGCTGCGTTTCGGGGACAGAGACCCGCTAGTCAGACCTGTGTGGCCTCTGGTGCTGTGTGAGAGACAGGTCCTGCCAAGACACACATGGTGACTTCTCCAGGGCATTCTTCCCTGGAGTCCCCCCTCCACCCACTGCCATCACTGAAAAGCAGGCGGGAGCACTGAACCCCTGTCCCTGTGTCCACCACCTCTCCTGTGCTAGGTTGGCTCACCAGCCCAAGGGCACACGCGTCCCAGGAGCATCACATTATCTCAGCTTTAAGATAAGATCATTCCCAACAAGGGGCTCAGGCGGTCTCCCCAGGCGACCTCAGCACAGTGTCACCCAAACCTCCACCATACCCACACATGCCACCATCAGTCACCCGTGACATTTCTGCAATCCGTAGCTATTAGGATTAAACAAATTGACTTTTTGATTTTTTAAAAAAAATACATTTGTTTTCAAAGAAAGCTTTGTGCAAAGTCTGTGCTTCATTTTGATAAAAATGTTGTTATTTTTTTCAAGAAAGAGAACTTCTTTTCAAGACTCCAAATGTCACATCTGTGTCACCTGCCATTAATACGAGAGTGGAAATAAACATCATGCTGTTTTCCACTTGTACACATTCTAACTGAATGGAATCAATCTTTAGAAGAAGCGTTTTCTCTCCCTGTCTTTGGATGCCCAGGGGTTCTTCTCCATTCCAAGCCCAGATACATACATGTGAAATATAAATACAAACAACACATCTCCATAGCTCTTGCCATGTGTCCTGTGTCACTTGAATGGTTTTAAAAATACGATATAGTTGATTCTTTTTATCAATCTTTCAGGGTGAAGTGGGTTGTTGTTCTCCCCATTCTACAGAGGAGAACACTGAGACCCAGCACAGGCAGTGACTGCCCAGACCTCACAGCTCACAGGTGGCAGAGCTAGAATTTAGTCCTGTGCCTCTGGGGAGCAAAATATAGGCTTATCCCAACTGGAGCCCAGATTGTGGCTTAGGAGAACCACTCACCACCCAAAGGAACCATGTTTCTTGGAGAAATGGTCAATTCCAGGTCTGGGACAGGAAGTGCAAGGTGACCTTGGGCCTCTAGCAGCTCCATAAAGCCAGGAAAAGAGTCCTGAATCCAGCCTCATGGGGCTCGTAGTAGATAAATCTAGGAAGATTTTAGCATGAGAAAATGACAATTTGATTGCAATACTTTGACTAAAATTCCATGAACCCATAGGGACGCTGGAGGCAGAGAAGGGGAAGAAAGGGAGAGAGAGAGAGAGAGAGAGAGAGAGAGAGAGAGAGAGAGAGAACAAAGAAAAAACTTATTTAAGAAGAAGAATCATATCAAATAACATAGAAGGTGTTGGGAAGGAGAGTTAGACAAAGTATTGTTTAAACTTTCGATTGAGCGCTCCTGTGGGGCCTGAGTTAGTGAGTGAGTGGTGGACGCTGTAACTGTTTGGAGAAACCGTCTGGAGCTGGCACGTCGCTGTGGACACCTTCCTAAAGCATAGGGGGTAGAATGTGTCTTTACCAGGGGGATCTGGTGTCACCCCCTTGACCGAATGACAGGTTCTCTCTGTTGACATGAGTGGTGGTGCGGTATGAGGCACAGAGCGCCATCTGTCAGGAATCCTTACTAAGCTGCAAATCACGAACCTGTTAGAGTTAACTAAACCGAATCTCACGTATGCCCACGTCTACTTTATCGAAAATACGGGGGACAGAGGAAAACGTCAAATGACGACATGGAAAGGCTATCAGACAAATGGCAGACGTGGGACATTCTCTAGGACAACCAGACCCTTCAAAAGCCAATGTTGCAAAGACATTTGTGTGTGGTGTTTTGGGCTAACAGCTGCGTCGGTGACATAAAGAATGTCCTGTGGTGCCTGGGTTTTGATTGGATGGTGGTTTAAAAAACTTTGAAATGCATTCTTGGAACACATGAGGAAATTTGAACTTGGAGGTTAGATATCGTGGGGCCTTTGCTCACCATCTTCCGTGTAACAATGATGCTGTGGTTGTGTAAGAAATTTCTTAGGAGACTGAAGTAGTTAGGTGTAGAGTCATGATGTCTCCGACTTTAAATAGTTTAGAAAATAAACACAGAGAGCTGCATGAGAGCTGGCTTCCTGGGTAGATAGGAAACACGCGGGGACAGCGCAGGTGCTGGCCCAGCGGAGTGACCGCAGTGTTGAATTGAGGTAGGATTGGTGCTCTACTTTTGTGCCTTTTCTGAATATTTGAGCATTTTCATAACATCAACTTGGGGCCACTAAAACAGAATTTGCACTTTTGCCAACCCTGCCATGTGGCCCAGTTAGAGGACAGCTGGAGTCCCCTGTGAATCTGACCTCTAAATTCACCTGGTTGGGCAGCAGGACAGGAAGGTGAGGCACTCGGTCATCTCACAGGCCAGGGATCACGATGGCGCTGTGGGGCTGTGCTGTGACCCTGTCCACTGGAGCAGGGGGCTTTCCAGGGCGGAAACACTGAGTCTTGCTGCCTGGCCTTCCCTGGCCTGCAGGGCTCTGTCCTCTGTACCCAGTGCTGCAGGGTTTCCTGGCCCTCACCCACCCTCTGCTTCCAGTCCGTCTACACCACAGGTTGGAGGCTCTGAGTCACCTGGGTCCTGCAGCCACCAGCCAGGAGCCACCGTCCTCTCCACTCTGAAACTCAAAGCTCTGTCGCGACACGCATTCATTGATACGTCCATAAATCTGCCTGACCAGGGAGACCACGGGCAATCCCGCCTGGCAGGTGAGGCAGTGGTGGGACTCCTGGAATTGGAAGTTAAGGGCTGGTGTCTGCAGCCAGGAAGGCTGTCGTGGATCTTCCTATCACTATGATTTCTCTGAGACCAGGCCATGTGCCACCAAGCATATGCCTCCACCCAGCAGCCCTGTTCCTCATGGCTAGGTTAGGTAGCTAGTAGGGCTGGCTGGGAAATGAGCCCATATTTGGAGAGTAGCGTGAGGGCAGGATCATCAGGGGAAACGCCTCCCAGGAGGCATCACCTGGTTTGAGACTGGAAAGATCCCATCTGCTCACTGGAGTCACCTCAGTCGGGTCTGCCAACTGCAAGGGCTGGCCCCACCCACATCATCCAAATCCCCACCTCCTGGGGACCCCCGGCCTCCACATTTTAAAACATCCCAGGAGAGTCACAAGTGCAGCCAAGGCTGAGAAGGGCTGATCTAGAGGTTGGCACTGCATGGACCAGGGGTCCCCACGTGTTCCTGGAGCAAGAGTCCCCTGACCCACCGCCACGGCTCCTGCTCCTGCCCAGATGAGACCAGGGGAGGGGAGCTCAGGAGAGCTGTGCTCAGGGGGAGGGTGAAGGGCAGCCTTGGACTCCGGGTTCCAGGGACGCCAGGAGGGGGCTGAGCAATGCTGCCTGTCATCCCCCGGTGACAAATGACATTCCTACCAGGATCTCCTTAGATACTTCTAAGCTGACCCCTGCAGATAGCTATCAAAAGACCAACCTGTCCTCCAAGATTAAGGACTCTGGAGAGAGGAAGAAGCCCAAGCCCGGGCTGGGAGCAGCTCTGGAGCCCTCCTGCCCAGCCTGCCCTCTGGGGGACGTGAGGGGCCCAGGGAGCTGCCCTCTCCCCATGCCCTGCACAGGGTGCCTGGGTGGCTCCTGGCAAGGTGGCCTTCCCTGCGCCCACCCACTGTCCCCAGCTCCCTCCCTTCCCAGCTGATCAGCTTCTTTTTCCATGGCTCTTGCTGAGCTGGGGCCTCCATGGGCATCCTCCTGCTCTTTCCTCCTGCTGTCCCCTTCCTCCTCTGTCTCTCCCGGGTCTCTCTGCCTGGCTTTCTGCTGTGCACCTGGGACTGCTGCTCCTGTCTGCCTGGCTCGCCTCTGGGACTCCTCTGTCTCCATCTGTCTCTACCATGTACCTGTCTCAAGTCTCTGCCCTACCTCTGTCTCTACCTGGTCTCTGCATCTCTGTTTCTCCCTCTGAGTCTCCACCACCTCTGTCTCTGTGTCTCTCTGTCTCTGTGGCCTGACTTCCTGTGTCTCTCTATCCTCTGCCCTCTCTGGCACTGTCTGGAAACCTCAGTGGGGGCTTCTGGGAGGGTAAGACAGCATGTTCAATACTTCTAGCATTTCTTCACCCTCACGTAGTACTGAGAATTGACAACTCAGGAGGCCGAGACAGGAGGATTGCAAGTTCAAAGCCAAACTCAGCAACTTACCGAGTCCCTGTTTCAAAACAAAAATATGTCTCTCTGCTTTTCACACCCCTGCTTTGATGTACACCTCCCTCCTGTATCCCACCCCATGTTCCAGTATGTGCTCTCACCTCCCATCACCTCCAGCTCACTGCCCCCCTCCTTTCCTTCCTGTCTCCCCCCTCCTCCTCCTCCTCCTCCTCCTCCTCCTCCTCCTCCTCTCCCTTGTCTCTGCAGTGCTGCTGGAGGGAGGAGCTCCCTGACTCTTGCAGCTGGGCAGGTCCCCAATGTGACCCTGGCCTGCTTCTGCCTGGCCCCTTGCCACCTCCCATCACTTCCTGCTCTTTGCTTTGAACAAAACAAAAACAAAAGAGAAGAAAAGGAAGGGAGAGGAGAGGAGAGACGTGCTTCACCCTCAACCCACCTTGCTAGTCAGTGCCCACAAGTGCCCATGCCCACAGTGGAGGGAAGCTCACAGGGAAACTCAGGCCAGTCACGAAGCTGCTGGGCGTGTTTGCGGCCTGTCAGCCACAGCTGAGATTTAATAACTACACGTGGCCTGCTGTGTGGTCTGTATTTATAACTGGTTTCCACAAAATTCCTACAGCGTAGGTATCATTGTCCCCCTTATTCAGGCAGGTTTCAGAGACAGGTGTCAGAGATGTTAAGACACCTGCCCAGGGCCACACAGCTACCCAATGGGACAGGTGGAGTTCAAGTCCATTCTAGGTGGCCTGGAGATCCTGCCCTTTCCACTGAATCCTTCAGAGCCATGCTGCCCAGCAAGGTCACCAGCTCTTTAATGAATGTAAATGAAGTGAAATTTAGAATTGAGTTTCACTGGTGCCACCAGTCCCAGTAACCACATGTGATAGCGACCGTCATGGTGGACAGGACAGACAGAGGACATTTCTATCAACGTGGTGAGCTCTATTGTATATAAACACAGGGGAGATTTGCATGGTCTCTGTGAGAATAGAAAAGAACACAGAAGGATATTGAAATGGCCTTGGGTCACCCTTAGTCCCAGTCTTGGCTGGGTTCGGGGTTGCGGGGAAGACCCCACAGCGGAGCAGCCAGCCTGGTTTTCTACCTGCCCTCAGGCTCATGGTACCGCGCACCCTGTCTTCACCACCGTGTGTGTCTGCATTTCCAAGGAGCACGGGGCTGATGTGGGGGGCGGAGTATCCATCCCTCTGCAAGGCAGGAAGAACAATCTTATGCCAGAAATTGAATGTCCTTATTTCAGCTGGCATGCAGGACTTTGAACCCTTGTGCAACACGAGCAGCTTATCTTGTTCCACTCAATCAAAAACATTTCATAATGCCATTGCCTTCCGCAAGGTCACCTTGAAATCTCTCCCTTGCTCGAAGCATCCTGAATCTTCCTTAGCCTAATAGAAACATTCTGGAAATCTGAGTGGACTGGCCTTGCTCAGCCTTGTTCCCTCTCTAAGAAAATTGCATCTCGCCTCTCTGTAGCAAGACTCCGTGTAAAAGGAGTGATTCCCCTTTCTTGCTCGCTCACCATCTGGGCAGTGGTCACACCCCAGCAACCCCTGGCCTCACTGGCTCACCCCGGAAATCCTGGCTCCTGCAGATGTCTCTGCAGGGAGATGGATTCTCAGTGGTAGTTGAGGATTGCCTAAGGGGTTTTGCCATAGCTTTTCAGTGCCCTGGCTGTTCTGCTGGGCACTGATCACCCCTGCATTCAGCTCTTCTCAGCTGGTGGCTCTGTGGCCCCCTGGGCTCAGAGGCTCCCTACTTTGGTGGCTGCCATCGTAAGTCTTCCAATGCTCCAGGTAACTTAAGGTCCAGGGCAGCATGGAGACCTGCCCTCTCCCCTCTCTTAGCTTGATGCCCTGCTGGAAATGACCCAGGGCAATGCTGTGTGGGGTCCCAGTGTGGGGCAGCTGTCCTGAAGCTGCTGTGCCGGGTGTGATCTTCGTCTCGCACAGAGCACTGTGTAATGGTCGGCCGTGTTAAAGAAACTGGTGACACTTGGTCTGGGGACTTTGCAGTAAGAGAGCAAGCTCAACTTCAAGTTCAATAAGGAGAAGTGGGAATTTAGAACTGAGGGCCAGAGAGAGGCAGAGATGGGCTAAGAGGTCAAGAGATTCTTTGATCAACTGACCTAACAAGAGTTTTTCTGAAGTTGGACCAGGTGAGCAGATCCTGAGCTCAGGATCTTCCCTAAATGGACTTAGTAGGATTCTTGTGGAAACTGGAATAGAGGGGCCTGGAGGGAGGACAGAGACCAAGGTCAAGGTCTAGTCAGAGGACTCTGAGGAGCCAGAGAGGAGTCAGGTCAAGGAGGGTGTCTGTCCATAGCACGTGACCTGGTGACTCTGGTTTGAACCCTCGCTGTGCTGACTGCGTGACCTGAGGGAGGTCACTTAGCCCTCTGTGTTCTCCTCTGTCCAGTGGGGAGCAGCACTGACCTCCCAAGTGCGAAGGCTGAATTGGTTGTCCCCTCTGCTCTGGACATGCTCTTTGGCTTAGACACGGCTCCTGGGGTCGGCCAGGACTGTCACAGGCTCATCTTCTCCCCCGCCACAGAGGGCTTTGTCACTGGTCCTCTGCTTTACGACAACATCCCTGCCCCCAGGTCACCTCCCATCCAGCCCTCCCCCAGGTCTGCAGCAGAGCTCAGGTGCATCTGTGGTCACCAGGGGCTGGAGAAGGTTCTGCTCAGGGGTAGAGAACTTCTCTTCTCAGCCCCATGTCACCTCCACGTTTTGGAGAGGAGCGGGAAGAGGCTCAGAGTGTGAAGCCACTTGCTCAAGCAGACACAGGACTTGGACCAGAGGACACAGTCCAAGCCCAGGTCTGTTCGGGGCTCCTGTGTCCTCTCTTCACCAGCCCATGGGGCATCCCAACATGGCAGCTTGACACACGTGAGTCTTGGGTGGACGTGTAGACACGGCGCTGCTGTATCAGTAGACTGTCCTTCTGTGGTGTCAGTCCTCTTGGCCAGATCCTCCCAATCCCAGCCCTCTCCGTGTACGCTGTTCACGCCCCCTGTGTGAAGTGGTGCTGTGTTTGCATTCACAGATCCTCACCTGCAATCCCTGCCTGCCTCCCCTTCCTCCCAGGGTCTCCAGCCCACCCCCCCAGACCCTTTACTCTGAGGACCTGGAGCTCATCTCACACCCTCCACCACCTCCCGTTGGACTGTCCGTAGCACAGAGACAGCTTGTCCCTGTCGTCCCTCCTCAGCAACTTGCTTTGGACACAGGATTGGAATTCCACACCACCAATACTTCTGCTCAGAAAGGGGCTCCTGCTCCCAGCCTGGCCCTGACAGCTCCCATGGGTGGTGAGGACGACATGCGCTGACCCAGCATCCCCGACTCCCGAGTCAGCTCTGGTCATACCAGGAGCTTTCAACTTCAAGGTTGCTTTTTTTATTTTTTTAAACAGTAACCTCTAAATCCCTTTGCAGGCTGCAGGGACTCATGAGTTTTTATTTAGGATGTGTTCGCACTGGCTTTCGGTTCATTGCCTGCAGACTTATTATCTCAAATTTGTCTGCATTACACTGCCTCTGACTGGCTGAGTCACCTGCAGTAACCCAGGCCACTTTCTCCCGATCCATCTCTGGTCAGGGCCACGGTGCCTCTCTGTTCCCATCAGAGCAGTTCCTGGGGCAGAGCAGGTGAGGGAGATTGCCTTCGCCCAGGACAGGCTGTGGGGACTGAGACGGGGGTTCTTCAGGGCCTCTCTTTCTGCTTGTTTGCTGGTATATGAAATGGAAATGCCAGTTAACTGGTGGAGTGATTGTAGGAACCAAATAAGTAGAGTTGTCTCTTAGCATCTATTTATGGGAGGATTGGTTGCAGGTCCCCCCTGCATACCAAAATCTGTGGATGCTCAAGTCCCCTGCATAAAAGTGGTGCCATGTTTGCACTCACAGATCCTGGTTTTGTACTTTAAATCATCTCTAGGTTACTTGCAATACTGAACACAATGCAAATGCTCAGAAATAGTTTTTATTCTGTTTCCTTTAGGGACTAATGACAAAAAAAAATCTTATACATGTTCACTACAGATGGACTATTTCTGGATATTTTCAACCTGCAGCTGGTTGAATCCACACACTCTTCAGCACATAATAAATGTTACTTAAGTACTTGCTAGCTCTCTTTCTTGCTATAACAACTGGCCAAGAAGGTATAGCCAAGAAAAAATCCAAGAGTCACAGAAATATAAAATAATGGTCACCATTACCACACAACCACCGAGTCCTAAGTACTGTGTGCTAAGTATCTCATTTTCCAACAGGAAAAGCTTCTATTTTCCCCTCACTGACTTTTTTAATTTTTTAAAAATGATGCATACCAATTGCCAGTGAAAAGACCCAGAACAAAATACTGTATACAACAGGAAGCTAAGAGTGTCTAGAGGGTGTCTCTAATATAGGATAAAAAGTTAATAAATCTATCCAACAGTGGCACAGCTGAGTGAAGGATCAAATCATGTCTGTATCCCACCCAGAAAACCACCCTTCAAATCTCAATGTGTGTCTCTCCAGACATTATTTCTGTGCATGTGATTATAGTCCTTCTCATTCTTGTTCAGAAGTACAATCACATTGTACGTGATGACTTGTGAATCACTCTTTATTCCCCTTACCACTTATCATTGTCCTATTTCCATGTTTGTGACTAAGGTAGGAAAAGTATATAGTGGGAAGACTAGACCAGAAGGAGAGGAATTTTTTAAAGTTAGAGTTATTAACTGTCTAGTTAAAATGGCAATATAGAATTTCAGTTTTAAAAACAGAGGCATATGCTATACCAGAGATCACTGTGCTATTTGAATAAGTTCCTGCTCGATCTCGCTCTCTCTCTCTCTTCCCCCCCCTCACTCACACACACACACACACACACACACACACACACACACACATACACACACACACACACACTGGGTGTTAATACCTTTGATCCCCTGCAGGCTATTCCATTAAATGGATGAACTACGTTGTTTTCAATTCCCTTTTGATCAATATTTAGGCTACTGCAAAATTTTGGCCCATTCAATTGACAAGCCTCAAGTTCCTGACTTTCCCAACAACTGCTCCTAACCCTGCCCTGAGAGTCCCCTCTGCCCTTCCCCCGTGGGCTTCCCCAGGAGATCTGTAACCCTGATCAGACAGACACACTGGGCAATTGCAAGTCCCCTCTTGGTTCTCGTGCCTCCGTCTTGGTCACTTAGAAACTCCCAGCTCATGTACTCCTGAGGATGCTCCCCACGTCTGCCATTCTCCTGGGGAAGCTGAAACTTGAGCGAGAAGGTGGTCCTTGCCTCCTCTCTGCCCTGGTCATTCTGCATGGCCAGAGCATCCGTCTAGCTCAGTAGCTCCGGGGCTGGCCAGCAAGCGGGCAGGAAGGCTGGTCCCCCTGTCTACGGGGTGCTTCCTTTGTCTCCCTCACGGCCACAGGGAGTAGAGTCTCTGGGGAGGTGAAAGGAGAGAGGGGGCGTCTTTCTTCACCAACCTGTGTTGGGTCTGCTCAGTGTCCTTCTAACTCATGGTCTGATTCACTCATGAGAGCCAACTCTTGGCATCTCTTGCAAACTCCATATTCAGTGGCTGAACACTGGAAGTTCAAAATCAGCCCCAGTGGGAATATTTACACAATGGAAATTGGCATTGTCTGACAAATCGCCTCCATTACCCCCACCCAAGAGCTGATCACTGAGCATTCAGCCATGCACCACTGCCTCTAAACTTTACAAGATGAAGCTGGCCCCAAATCAGTGGCCACGGTATTTAAAGTGTGGGATGCTTGCTAACTTTTGTTCTCAGTCTTTAGAGACCAATTATAGAAAAGAAACCAGACCATCATAACAAGCATCTCATTTTATAAACAGTGCTTCGATGAGCACTTTTTATATTTAACTTCCCATCTGAGTGATTATTTTCTTTGGCTAAATTCCTAGAAGTAGAAATGCTGAATCCAAAGGTGTATCTAGTGGAAGGTTCCAGAGACACGTGGTTCAAATACCCTTCAAAAAATATGCACCGATTTAAACTCCCATCAGCAATGTGCCTGGGCTACTGGATCTTTGTCACAACTAAATCTTGTGATTTAAACATGTATTTTTTAGTCTCTTGGGCAAAACATGTATTTTACTTTCAGCTCTATTTTTGACTCCCAATGTTTGGATAATTTTCTAGAGTAGTCATTTATTAATAGCATTTCCTAAATTAACTCTTCTGTCATGAATTTTCAAGAAGGCAGGTCAGTAAGACAGCAACTTGGGGATGGGGCGGGGGGCTTCTCTGCTCATCAAGCTGCCCCCAGTTTATCCACCCCCTGTGCTCTGTGGGGACAGAGCATCGAGATCTGCAAGGCTTGGAGATGCCTTCTTAGAGGCTACACTTTAATTAAAACCTTTCTGAGATGATACATTATCTATAAAAGCAAATGGGTTAGAATATCGATTTTCCTGTGTGGTTCCAGAAATCCCAAAGGAAGTCTCATTCCACCACCTGCGGCTTTCCTGTCAGGGTACAGGCGCCTGCAAGTGGCTTGCGGACTCGCCCGCCCATGCTCCTGCTGTGTCCCCAGAGCCCGGGGAGCATGCAACCCAGGGCAGGTGTGCACAGACCTTTACTCAGTGAACGAGTAAGCTGAGGACGTGGGTGAGCAGGGACTCCTCACTGATCATCATCAGCAGCAGAACAGGAGTCCCCAGGTGCCACGCCAGGGTCAGCATTCTTTGTCTTCTCCCGCACCTACACTTGGTTTTTCCATTTGTTCTTTTGTCTGTCTATAAATAGTCCCATGCACCGTCAGCCACCAGGAGGAACTTGTGTAACCTCCTATTTGGGGATTTCTTCATCCACCCGTCTCTGCAGCCATCTCCCCCAGACCCCTGGCTCCCTGATGGGAGGGACTGCCGCTTGTTTACTGTGGCAGTGGCCACCACACGTAGCCCAGTGCCAGCACACACAGCGCTGGTGCTGCTGGGATTGCAGAGGTGGATAAAAGCAGCCCTTGATCCTCGGTGTCCTGCTGTCTAGTTGGGGAAGCTATCAAATAAATCTTTGCCCTTAGGGATCCGCAGACAGTGGAGTCCTCTCCTGACCCTTCTTCATGCAGATGTGCAGACCAGACAGAGATCCACATGTGCCATGGAAACTCAGCAAACCCACAGGTAGCCCTCCAGCTGCCCCGGGCACGCACACCTGCACGGCTGGCCCCCGTCTGAGCCAGAAATAAACAGGTGGCAGCATTTGCAGCTCAGCCTGGGTGGTGTCCTCTGAGTTCAAAGGAGTTTATTAATTTCAGCCTCTTCATGTGGAACTCACGCAGCCTCCTGGAGGAAATATCCATAGCAACTGCAGTAACTGGAAGAAAGAAGATGTTAACCTTTCAGAGTCTGCTGCCCACTTCTGTGTGACCCTCCGCCTGTTTACAGCGGTTCTCAGAATCTGGGAAACAGTGGAAAACAGCTGCACTGGGGGCGGTAAAGGCTGGGATGGGGGTGTCCTTGCCCAGGAGCTGGGCCCTTCATGGGTACTCAGCGACTGGGGTGTGTGGTACCAGCTGGGGAGTGGCTGGAGGTGGCAGGAGGTGCTGGCTGATGGGGGAACTGGGCTCAGCTTTGCCCCCCAGCTGCAGGCTGAACTTTTCCAAATTACCAAAAGGTCTCACTGCGGGTCCTGCTGCCTCCAATCTGACCTTTATAGTAAGAGTGAAAAATGTTCACTGCTATCTCTTTGGGTCCAGAATGGATTGTTCCTTCCAGCAGGTCAGCAGTTTCCACTCACAGCCTGACCTGGGGCAAGCCCCATCCATTTCCTGATCTGATTCGGGAACGCCCTTCTTTGCAGCCAGAGGGTGGGAAGCCTCCTGGGTGCAGCCCAGGAAGAGAGAAGAAGCTGGATGCTCTGCTCTCAAGAGATGGACAGGAGAGGTCAGGGGCCATCAGACCCAGGGTCAGACCTTGAGTCCGTTCACACACTTACTCGTATCTTTATTCAACTTTTCTCTCTCTAAGCGTCTGTCATTGTCTGGCAAAGGGACACGATGGCACAGACTTTATGACCATTGGGCAGAAGAAGGAAACCGTGCCTGCAGGCAGGTTAGAATTAGTGCTTGTAGATAGTAGGTGCTCAGTAAGTAGGAGTTACTTCATTTATACCTACTTTGCTCAGTCTACTCCCCTCCACTCTCTGCCCATTGCAGACCCTGAGGGGCTCCCTGGGTGGGTGGCAGATCACATGAGCACACACACAGTTCTGTGGCCACTAGGAGAGGGGCAAATTCTGCAGAAGGGAGGCAGGCACTCTTCCTGGGTAAGGTGATGTTACTCCAGGTTGTGGTGACCACACAAGGAAGGAACCCATTTCCTTCAGATCAGTTTGTTCTCCAGGGGACATTTGGAAGTATCCCCAGTTGTCACAAGCCCAGGGATGGGGCTGCTGTCCTTCAATGCAGAGGGAAGCCTCTCCCTAACCAAGAATAATCCAGACCAAAATGTCAATGGCACCAAGGCCAAGAAGCCCTGCTGTGTCCTTCACCATAATTATTCCCATCACCTACTACTGTGTGTTAAGCACTGCATTAGGGCCTTCTGTATGCATTATCCCATTTAATAATTGGAACCAGCCTATGGGATAATTCTCAGTGACTTCATTTCAAAGCTAAGGAAGCCGAGGCTTAAGACCTTCAGGAATCAAAAGTCAAGTTTGGAATTTGGATTCCCCAGACTCCAAGTCCCAGTTTTATTTTTGACCCCACTATACTGTCTCAAATCCTTTACTGGGAAAAGACCCAGGGTTGCCCAGACGTCTGTCATGCAGAGAGGTGTAGGGATTTGGCTCCACATGACTACAGCCATCTTGGTCTTGTCCACCTCATTCCCTGCCAGGTGATCCTGGCCTGTATCCAAAGCCCTACAGGACAAGTGAAGTCACTGAGACTGTCACTGAGTGTGCTATACTACCTGCACGTGCCCAGTCTGTTTTTTAACTGACGCATGCTCATGGCTTTCAAGAATGGCCAGGTATCCTCTGGTTGGCCCCAGCCCATCTCTGCTCCTTTTGCATATAAAGCCCTTCATCCTTCCTTGATATGCAGGAATACACCTGTCTTACTGCCTCCCAAGGCACATTCCTGCCAAGTCCCCAGAAATCACACCTTGTGCACGCCTGGGGCTGTCTATCTCTTTCTCTGGTCTCACTGTGGAATTCTTTGGGGTCCAGTTTCCACACGTGGGGGCCATGCTTTTCCAAAACAGGTGGTCAGACTAGCTTAAAAATTCAGAAGGGCTGAAGAAGGGCTACCGCTGTGTTGATGGTGCTCCTGGGCTGTCCCCAGGCAAGAAGGACACATTGGGTCCAGCTTCTACTGTGGACGGGTGAGTGGGGGAGAGAGAAGGGGAAGCCATCAGCCCTTCCTCCCTCCTCCCTCAGGTCCTGATGCAGGTTCTGCTCCTGCTGCTGCTGCTGATGCCACCTACTGCCACACAAACTGCCACCCAACTAACAACTCTGAGCACTCACGCACACCCTCATGTACCCAACAGTATCTAAGTCTTCTGCAACACACTGAAATAGGTATGATTGTTTCTTTTTTTTGGGGGGGGGGTACTGGGATTTAACTCAGGGGCACTTGGCCACTGAGCCACATCCCCAGCCCTATTTTGTATTTTATTTAGAGACAGGGTCTCACTGAGTTGCTTAGTGCCTTGCCATTGCTGAGGTTGGCTTTGAACTCGAGATCCTCCTGCCTCAGCCTCCCAAGCTGCTGAGATTTCAGGCCTGCACTACTGCGCCCGGGAGGCATGATTGTTTCTATGTCATGACATTAAGGCTAGAGAGGGTCAAACATGAGAGACTGACAGGGATGGTAACTGGACCCATGTTATTCTCAGTGATTCTCAACTCTCGAAGTTCCCCTGTCCCCACCCTGGGTGATTGTTTTGTTACATCTGGGTGAAGTACGTGTGCTACTGATATCTCTGAGGGACAGGTCAGGGATGCTGCTCAACATCTCAGGAGGCACAGGATGGATCCATCTCTCTGGAATATTTTGGCCCACTGCCAGTTGTGGTAAAGTGCAGAACCCTGACCTCGACTTCAGAAGCCCCCACTGCTGACATTCTGCTCTGGGCCCTTTACCTCCTCAGCATTGCAGGTTTCTGGGTGGTGTTGAGTAAATGTTTATTTAAAGTTTCCTAAGAACAGAGAATGCCTTGCCTCATGCCTGGAAGAACAGGAGAACAGCTTGAAAGTTAAAAATTCATTTTTGATTCACTTTTGACAATGAGATGACTTTTGTGACAAGACTCTGGGAAAAGCCAAGATCATGAACATTTCAAATCCACCTGTTTATTCTGTTCAAGGGTGCTTTTTTTTTTTTTAAAGATGGAAATTGGGAAGGCTAGCGGTGAGGCCTAGTGAAATATTCATGACCCTCATCTAATTTCTAATTCAATTAAAAGGTGCTAATGTAGTTAACTGTGACAACAATTATTTTTTTTAATGAATACATTTAAATGCTTATCAGCAGAGGTGATAAGGAGTGCCCAGAAGACCCAGCCACAAACTTGAATTTCAAATTGGCTTCAGAAGTTTAAAGTTTGTTTTCACAAAGCTTGTAAACCAAATTCCGAATTT
This sequence comes from Urocitellus parryii, assembly GCF_045843805.1. Lineage (NCBI taxonomy): Eukaryota > Metazoa > Chordata > Mammalia > Rodentia > Sciuridae > Urocitellus > Urocitellus parryii. Next base: position 534,366 of record NW_027551840.1, read on the forward strand.
GCAAAATGGATATTTTCAGGATTAGCTATTCAGTTTCAACAGGAGTCTCCCATTTTCTGGAAGATTCAAGATGGGATTCTTTTAAAGTGCAAGTTCTTCAATTGCATTTGAAATAGGATTTGATTTATAAAAATTCAAATTATACTGACTTTGCAAGATTCCAAGGACAAGAAACTTGGCAAGTACCAGCACTGGTTGCTGAGCAGACGAAAGACTTTGTCTGAGATGTCACAAGACTGTTGCAGGAACGAGAGGTTATGTTCTGGAAGCCCTTTTAAAGAGGAATTTTATGGCATCTTAGTCCTTACATGGCATTTAAACCATGTACCTGATATTGTCTCATTTTAAGCAGAGCCATAAAAATGTGAAATTGCCTATTTTGAATTTTACAGTGTTTGTATGACTTTTAAAAGATGGATTTCTGGCTTCTGGATGAAAAAATGTCTTTTTCTTGAAGTTCTTGGGTCTGGCTTTCTCTGTTTTGTTAGCAGTTAATAGCCACAGTGTTGGGGACACCTTCTTTGTAGCCAGCAAACCTAATTTTAACACAAATCCTGCCACTCACCAGCTGTGAGGTTTGGGGGGAGTCATTTAACCAGTTGGAACCATTTTTTTCATCTATGAAGAGACAGCTATAATATCTTGCAACCTTGTCAGGGTATTGGGACAGGTCAGAGTGATAATAGATTATAAGAGTTAGGAGCATCTTGACATATACTTGCTCAACACACATCACTGGTGGGAGTGGGAGTGGGAGTCATTGCTGTTGTGGTTGAGTCCCAACATACTTTCATTTCAACACCCCCCCCCCAGTAGGTGAGAGTGGTGATGTCATTCCTATTTTACTGATAAGGACACTGAGATTCAAAGAAGCTTGGCTACTTGCCCAGAGTCATGAGATTGGTAAGGGGTGGCACTATTATCACTCTTGCTTCCTACAAGACTCACTCATTCCTATCTTTACCCAATGGCTGAGTCTCTTAAGGTATTGCAGAAAACAGGACGAGAAGGTGGCAGAGACACATCTACCAGAACTGCCTTTGAAGATGTTTAGAGAAAGATTGGAAGTACTAGTTTCCATATGTGTAGACCCCACTCAAAACATAAAGACCTTTTAGATTTTAAGGTAACTGTTCCTAAATCCAACCCTTCCAAGGCTTGTTAAGAACTGAAAGTGCTAAGTTCCAGTTAGCAATGGAGAGATAAGAGATGGGGCAAAGTCTTGAGTATTTGGTAACACTGATTCTGTAAGATAAATGAGCAGAGGGCTTCTGGTTTATACCCTGAGAATACCAGGAGTACCAGAACTTCTCCTAGGGATCCCAGGGAAGGGAAAGCTACATGATGTTTGTGTTGATCAGCTTTTTGTTGCTGAGACCAAAGTATCTGACACAAACAACTTAGAAGGAGGAAAATCGTATTTTGGCTCCACTTGCTCCACTGCCTTGGGCCTGAGTGAGGCAGAACATCATGGCAGAAGGGTGTAGTGAAGACAAGCTTTCAGCTCTGGTTGCCAGGAAATGGGGGAGGGAGGGTCAGAGAGAGGGAGGGAGAAAAGGAAAGAAGGGACCACGGACAGGAGACAGTCCCCAAGGGGCAAACTCCAGTGACCTGCTTCCTCCTGTCATGCCCACCTGCCTATCATTTCTACACCTCCCAGTGTGCATTAAGCCATCGGCAGGTTAGGTGATGGTGAAGTCGGCACTTCCATGCTCCAGTCCATTCCTAAAACCCCACCTCTGGGGTGTCCAACAGTGTCTGGCTAGATCTCCAGACAGGAATGCTGGTGGGTGTCCGGGACATGGCCAAAGAGACCCTCAAGAGACACGAGGTGAAGAATTCTGTCAAAGCAATCCATGGAGGAAAGAGATTTAAAAGCCATTCAAATCTCAACCACCCACTAACCTGGAAAAGAGTAGCTGGATGAAAGAAGCCAGTCACCAAAGATCTCATTCCATGGTGGAATTCATATGAAAAGTCCAGAGCAGGGAGATGTGTACAGTCAGGAAGAGACGAGTGGTGGTTTAAGGATGGGGAGAGGAGGGTGGCAGCTACAGGTTGCAAGACAGGGTGATGAAAATGTTCTAAAATGAACTGCAGTGATGGTTGCACGGGTCTGCAGATGAACTAAAAACCCTTAAGATTTGCAAATTATGTGGCAGGTGAATTATATCTCAATAGAACTGCTTTTTTAAAAAACAAAACTCACCAGCCCGCCTGCGCAAGCCATTACCTAGGCCAAGGGTTTGTTCTCAAAGTCCTTCTCAAAGTCTTCTGTGGTCTTGTTTCTCATCCCACCCAATCCTAGACAAGTTGGTGTTATCCATGTGGTCCCCAAGTACATCATGATAAATATCTTGGAAGCTGAAGAGTGTTTTTTTTTTCTTTTATGGAGCATGCTGATTTTCTAATCACCCTGATTTGCTTTTGTGTATTCCAGTTATACATTTGAAGGAAATTTATAAACCAGCAACCATCTGCTCTCATTCTTTGAGCCCACTCTGGGGCTCTCGGGAAGGGAGGAGGAAATCAGGTCAGTGTTCTGTTGAACTCCCCACTGGGCGTCCTTATGGTCCCCAGAAGCTCATTCCCTAGCAAAATCCAGGTGTGACCCCCCAGTTTAGCTAGCCCCTCTGAGCCTGTTCTTACATCCACAGAGAGGAGGAACTTATGATACTTGTTGGGTCGTTGTGTAAATGAAATAAGAGGATGTCTATAAATCACTTATCCCAACATGTGGCAGGCACTCTGACATCAAAGCCATTTATCACCATTGCTATGATCGCATTACAGTAGATCCCTGTGAGTGTGCCTTGGAAGGTCAAACTTTTCCATCTTCTTAGGAACCCTACCCTGGAAATCACCCTAGATATACCCATCTTCCTGTGGATTCCTCTTACCTTGAAGAGATTACCATTCTAGCTTGGCCCAGTATTGGGGTCATAGGAATTTATATGTGACCAAGACCCCTCTGGTGCTGGAATGGTCACTGGAGAGATGCATCTATTTAGAGTTTGCAGACCCATGGACCACTGGGTAGCCAAAGGTGGTTCTTTCTATAATTTCTTCATCTTTGCATTTAGATGGTGATTTTAGAGAGAACAAAGTGAGATCTCAAACTGGGGACCCACCACTGTGTCTGTGTCTGTGTGTGAGCGTGTTGTCTACATCTGGACAAGTCGGATTTCACTTCTTGTCTGGATCTGGGAAGCCTCTGGAGAGATGGAGCACGTGGTTCTGCATGGCAACTACCAGCTAGAACTGAGAAGCAGCTGCCCGCCTCTAAAGGGGCTGCCCCTGCATCAGTGCCCACTGCTGCCCTTCTGCATGACTTATTTATGCTGCCTGTCTGGTGTCTGGATGCATTTAGGTCAATGATCCCCAGACTAAGCCTTTGTGAGCCTAAGGAATGAATTGCTCATACCATACTAGAAGAGAGATCAACAGGCCTTATTGGTATCCCTAGAAAACTCACAGTCTGTAAGGCCCAGTAAAGGGATAAAGAAAGGCACTTCATCCAGAAAGTCTTAGGAAAAAGAGTCCAGCTAGGATTGCACACTGGCTCCAGCCCCATTCCAGGGTGCATGGGGGGTAACTCCCCAGGGGGAACCTGGCTGCAGCTCTCAGGCCCTCCTCCCATCCTGCCCAGAAACACACCAGCTCATATTCTAGAATCTCTGACAGAAGCACAAATGAGGTTTATGAACCATTAACCTTAGGTCAGTTTTCCAAAGTCTCCAAAAGCATTTTAAAACAATTAATTTCTTTGCTTTACTGGAAACAGATTGTACATCAGCGCAATTAGGCAGATGCTCGAGGTGAGACATTTCACCAAGATGGATTATGGGCGCCCACCCCAGATTCTTTCTGGGGAAGGAGGAAGTGCATTTCTCACATCCACCCGACCCTACAGTGTCATGGTCATTTCTAAGCAAGGAATCTTTGCATTTTCCAAGCTCCTTAATTTTGACTGTTATGAGGTATGACTCCTGATTTTTTTCTGTGCTTGTAGGGAGGACAGCTCAGAGGAAATGTATTCACAGGTTAGGAGAAAGATTCCCTTAATTCCCTTTGGTTCTCTTGAAAGTTTCTTTTAGGAATTTGAGTTCTCTGTGGCTTTGTATCAGCAGATTAGAAAAGAGTTGCTGCTGTGATTTGCAGGTGGTTTGAGGGTGTCCTCCACGCCCTGGGGTCCATGGGTCAGAAGCTAGGTACTCAGCATGGTGATGTGGGGAGGTGGTGGAGCCTTTAAGGGGAGGAGCCCAGTGGGAGGTGCCTGAGTTAGGGAGGGTGCTGCCCTCATAAAGAGGTCATGTGGTTCTCAGGGAACCCTGGTTGGTTCTAGTGAGAAGGTTGTTTATAAGAGAGTAAGAATGCCCTTCCCCACTCTCTGGCTTCCTGTCTCACCATGCACTCTCTCTCTCTCTCTCTCTTGTATGCCCTACCATCATGATGTCATCACTGAGATGTGATGCAGCCAGAGGGGACCCTCACTAGAGCCAGAGCCATGCTTTAGATTTTCTGCTTCCAAAACTGTGAGCTCAATAAACCCTTTTCATCATAAATCACCCAGCCTCTACTGTTTTATTGTAGCAATGGAAAATGGATAATAGGGCTACTGTGCTGGGCATGTGACATGTGTGTGTTGAGAAATGATCCACTTCTTAATTCTAAGGGTTCTCAGAGTAGGAGACAATGGTCAGAGGCCAGTGTGGAAGGAAACGTCCCTCTTGTCCCAGCTTTGCTATTACCATGCTGTGAGGCTGGGCTTCAGATTTCCTTTCCAACCCTGACATCCTATGATTTCTTATAAAACTAACTCTGTAGACACAAAACTCTTAAGGAATCAGTTTACAACTTTCCTTTCAAGATGGCTGACTGAGCATATCTTGACAGAAGAAATAAAAGAGCAGAAATAAATCAACAGCAACCCCAGGAAGGGGGGACGTTGCCACCAGCAAGCCAGAAATCTTGAGAAATGTGCAGAATGGATAAAATATAGGACCTCAGAGGAACAGTGATTCCTTAGCCACCTCCAGGGAACCGTAACCCCAAGAAGCTGGAAAGGGAGACACTTGGAGACTGAGCTCTTGGAACAGAACCCTGGAGAAGAAGCCAGGTGGAGGCCCGCAGGCTGGGAGAAGCCAGGGCCCAGGGAGAGTCGGAGGGAGTGAGAGAGAGAACAGGGAGGCGGAGTCCCCCTTCAGGAGAGAGGCCATCTGTGGCTCTCACTGCTGGGTTCTCTATGTAAAGTTGGGGCTCGAGTTAGGGCGCGAAGAGAATGGCAGGAACCCTAGCAGAACCCCACTGAGACAGAATAAAGACCTGGCCAGGCTTTATCACACCTCTTCTCCACTCAGAGCAGCCACGTCCTCTGTCCACTGTCTGGATGACAGTGACCATCACGTAGTTGGAGAAAAGCATTTCGGCTGCCAACGAATCCGTCTACACCAGCACTTCACAGCAGAGCAGACTGGTGACAGAAATGTTCCGTTCCTCTGCACTGCCCAGGGCTGTGTCCTCTGGCCACCGTGGCCCCTGAGCACTAGAAATGTGGCCAGTGCAATGGGGGGACTGGATTTTAACTTCATTCATTTAACTTTAACAAGTTTGTATGGAAATGGAGGTAGCCAGATGTAGCTAGCAGTTAGTTAAACAGTTACCATATTGGACAGCATAGGCCCGTCCTCTCCTTTATAATAAAAGCCACCCCACCCAAAACAGTTGAGGAAAACTGAATAACATGAAAGAGGGACAGGAAGCCAAATGCACTGCGATCCGAAGCCTTGACGAGACCTAATGCGGGAAACAGAAGATGACTTCAAAGAATGTTAATTAGTACCGTCAGATCTAAGAGGATGCATCGTTGGCATGCAATCCTACAGGAATTAATAAGAACACTTTAATAATATAAGAAACCTTGGAAATTAAAATATGATTGACAACATTAAAAATAAATAGAATGGCTGAATGACAGAATTAAAAATTAAGTAAAAGAATTGACTTCACGATCTGGAATAGCTGGCCAAAAATATTCTCCCAATCCACGGAGCAATAACACAAAAATTAGAACAGAGAAGCTGACACACGAAGGTCAGGTGCAAGAAACCCAAACTCATCAAGGAGGGATTCTAGAAAGAACTGAACTGAGGAGAAGCCAAAGAAATAATAAGGGGAAATGCAAATAACTGTGCATGAGGTAAACTTCCAATGATGTTATTAAATTAAGGGTTAATAAAGTCAGAAAAGCATGGCATAGAATTAAATCCATGCATAAACCAGGCACGATGGCACACGCCTGTAATTCCAGTGGTATTGGAGGCTGAGGCAGGAGGACCTTGAGTTCAAAGACAGCCCCCATATCTTAGCAAGGCCCTAAGCAATGTAGTAAGACCTTGTCTCAAAATTTTCAAAAGGGTTGGGGATATGGCTGGGTGGTTAAGTGTCCCTGGGTTCAATCCCAGATATTCCCAAAAAAAGAAGACGATGACAGACTACCTGATCAATGAACTAAACTGTAAAATGGGGAACACTTAAGAAAATAGGGAACATTCATTAAGATGATAGAAATAACACTAACCTACAAAGATTATAGTCAACCACTCCTCCTGATAAAACACAAACACTATTAGGATCTTTAAAAGGGGAATGTACCTATTCTGCTTAGCAGACAGGTCAGAAACAAAGGTTGTGAAAAAGCTATAAATGTTGAATTAGGTTGGCAGTTATCTTTCCTAAGGAAAGATTTTCTTTTCTTAAAGATTATATGTCCCAGTATATTTTATTCTTGCTCTATTAAAACACTCTTGTTTTATTAAATGTTAACCTTAGGTCAGTTGCTAAATTATTTTGAAAATTTTACTCTTGTTGAAAAAAAAATTTGAAGTCTAGCCTCAGGGACATTTGAGTTAGAATGATAAGCTATCAAGCTCATGTCAGGAATTTTTAAAATAATGAAACTACTTGTTTTAGATTATGTTTGAGGGCCATAATCACTTTATCCCAATTTTTCATATTGCTGTATCTATGTTTGGAGTATTATGAAAGTCAAACTTAGTAGCTGGAAGGAATTCAAATGAGAAAAAGTTTTTATAAAACATACACACAGCCAATCAGCTCTTGAGATTCTGAAATGGTCCTGAGCATGAGCTCTTCTTACTGAACACTTGGGACACCCATTTCTCTCTCTAGAAAGACTTCTTGAAACATCCGCTGTATCCATCTACTTTTCCTGAAGGTCTGATATTACGCCAATGTCTTCCTACAAACATCCATGTTTAAAATAACAATTCTGTAGAATACTCTAGAATTCCAAAACTAAATTTCACACTTCATCTAATGACACCCTCTGAGATGAGGAAATCTAGATTGGGAGAGAGCAAGAGGCCTGCTCCAGGTCACACCATGAGTTTGTGGCAAATTCAAGATTAAAACCTCAGTGTAGAAAATGTTTGTTTGTTTGTTTGTTTGTTTGTTTGTTTTGTTTTGTTTTGTTTCAGGTAATAGAAAAACATTACCCAACCAGCTGAACCTCTCCTCATCAAATTATCTTTACGTCTCATTGGCTCAGCTGGAATCATGAGACCATCCCTGAGCCAATCACGGTGACCATGGCAATGCATCCTCTGATGAGTCCTGTCTGACCCACAGGACCATCTGTAAGACAGCAAGTGGATTCAACTCCACCCAAAGTCTATGAATTAAGAGTTGGGGAGGAAAGTTTGACCATGAAACTGTGGGTCCCCTAAATAGGAAAAGGGTCTATGCTTGCTGAGTGGCCAGGTGGAGTCTCCTCTCCTGGTCTGGTAATTTCTGGATGCCTCACCACAAAATGTGTTCATTTCTCCTTCACCCTGGTGCTCCCTGTTCCTAGCCCTCGTCTTCCTGTGTCGGGGCAGAAGCAACCAGGTGGGAGAAGCTGGAGGTGGGGGGGCATTCTTGCTTTGCTTTTGTTTTCAGTGCTTCCTGAAGGGCAGCAGTGAAGGATCACAGGTAACCAGCTATTGTTCGCTGTTCTGTCGTCATCTATTGAAATTCCAAATCAGCAAAAGCAGCTGCCGTCTGGAGTGACAATCCTTGGATAAATTAAAGCCTTCCTCCTTTCTGAGCACTGACCCCGTTCCCATCATTGATTGTGAAAAATCAATGGAGAATATGGAAATGTCGATCATATTATCAACTCTGTCAAAATTGGCCAGCGTATTCCATTCAGGCTGCTGTTAATGTAGCTGCTGGTGCTTATGGGATAGTCTTTAGGAGCATCAGAGTCAGATCAGAAGGGAAGGGGAGGGAGCCCCATCTTTCTTGACCTTTGGAATGTAGGGGAGAATATGGCACCTGGGGTGATAATCTCAGCCCTACCTACTTTCGACATTGGCTGGCTATGGTGACAAATTCAGACAGTGGCCTGTCCTACAGATATTGCTCACGACACAAGCTAGTCTTGGAGCACACTTTAGGAAGCCACATACAAAGGTGGCAACAGGTATCCTGGCCTCTCTTGGCTTTGGGGTGGTAGCAGGAGACCTCTGTGTTTGTGATTGTTCAACACCCAGGACCTCCTCCTGGAAAAAGACACCCTCCCTCGTCACATTCCTAAAGGATTTATGTTTTCCTGGCTATAGCCAGGTATTGTTTTGTTTCGTATTTTGCTTCTTTTAAAAAAATTTGGTTTTCAATGGCAAAATAATAATTATATCTATTTATAGAGTACAATGTGATGTTTCAATACATGCATTTATTGTGGAATGATCAAAAACAGGCAACCATGTGTTTTGGATGAACTTGAAATCATAGTATTTTGCCTATAGAACATATGACCCAGAACTAGATAAGCACAAATATCTATTCTTTCTTGTTGTGATGACTGGACTCAAGCTGGACCAATAAAACTCATTCTAGGATTTTTATAGAGACAACCACTAGGAAAATTTATCTTTTTTCTTTAAGTTTGAGGTTGTAAATTTCTGACTCCACAGATATTTATTTGTTGGTGATTATGGAGGTGGAGGGGACACAAGAATAAGAACATGAGAGAAAGAAAAAGTGGCCCAGTACCAAGCACAGAGTTGGTACTCAGCTTAATTTGCGAATGGATATTTAGTAAATGTAAAACGTGCTCATTAAAAGAAATAATTTGGAAATGACAGGAAGAAAAAAATGTCACCCAGAGTCCTATACATGCTCATTAAAGGAAATAATTTGGAAATGACAGGAAGAAAAAAATGTCACCCAAAGGTGGCCACCATGACAGTTTGTAAAATCTGCTTCCATGATAAATTGGATTTCAGGCAATAAATCCTGAGCAAGATAAGGGAGGAGTGTGAAGGCCAAATTCCTGTACCTCAACAACAGCTCTTCAGATAAATGAAGGAAAGAAGTCATAAGGAAGTAAATTGCTGAAAATTGCCTGAGTGGCATTTTATTTATTTTTTATTAGTGCATTACAGTTATATTCATCTTGACATAATCATACATGCATGGAATAGAATTTGTGCCATTTCAGTCCAACTACTTCTTCTTTCCCTACCTCTCTCCTTCCTCCATCCTTCTTCTTCTCCTCTACTGGTCTTCCTTCTATTTATTTATTTATTTATTTATTTATTTATTTATTTAAATCGGTGCTTTATAGGTATTTAGTGGTATTTTAAAGCATCCCCTTTTCTTCCTAAATGTGTTTCCCATCCTTAATGAAAGAGTCAGTGTTACTCAGGTTTGGTTTGCTGAAGTAACAACCATCCCCATGCCACCTGTTCAAAATCTGAGTATTCTAATCTTTAATGGTCTTGCTTTGGAGTAACTTAGGCCCTTTGGCTCTGTGAATTCAGGAATTTAGTCAAGTAAGGCAAGTTGCCCTCAGCTATGTCTTGGATTATTGCTTCTGTTCATTTCAAGTATTTTTCTCAGAAATAATTTAATTTTTTAGGCTTTCCATTCACTTCCTACTCTCATTCTGTCATTGGTTTTGTCTTTTGCCAGCCTGGTACACCTCCATTTCTAATTCCATGGTTCCCACTCTGTCCGTCCTGGTCTTTAAATGTGGGTTTCATTTTGCGATGGTACATTCTAATTTCCCGGCCACTCCCTCTAACCCCAGGTAATGCAACTTTTATCATATTGTCTTTTGGCTTGACCTGCTATCGCTCAGTAGTGCTTTGGTTCCTGTTTTATAATGATTTTGTCTGTTCAGTTGTTGTATATATTTCAGTTTTTCTCTCCATGTCCTCCTCCACACCCTTCGGCCATGGTGTCTGCCTCACCTGGTGCCCAGAACAACAGACACCATCTATGGACTGACCCTTGGAAACCAGGAGCACCAAATAAACCTTACCTCCTCTAAAACTGTGCTTGTCAGGTCTTTTGATCATGGTGGTAGCATTTTCTCCTCTGGTTTCTACAACTCTCTGCAGGATATTTTACGGATCTAATGTTTTTCTTTTCTCAAACTTCAACCAGGTGAGAACCATCCACACTTAATGTATACAAACAGAAAAAAATGCATGGATTTTATATAGATCCTTTCTCTCTATCTGGGTGCTGTTAAGTCAGTTTTCCAGAAAAAAAATACACACACACACACACACACACACACACACACACACAATTTTTTCATTCCTTATCTAGCACTGCTACACTGAAAGAAGTGTCTTCTCTTTCACCACCTCTTACACAGGAGGTGAAACATCTGGCAGCTTTTTACAGCACAGATTGCTGGGCCCCATCCAAGACTTTCAGGTGCTCCAGGTCTGGGGTGAGGCCCTAGAATGTGCACTTCTAACAAGGGACTAGGGGACACTGATGGTGCTGTTGCAGGGACCACACTTTGAGAACCACCCTTCTGGGTGCCTTGCTGGCTCTCTGCAGGTTGAAACAACAGGCATATGAAGAAGACACAATCCCTGGCCTGCCTTGATGGAACAGGGGCTCCACAATGTGTCTAGCGGGATGCTTGGGCACACATTTTCAGTTTTGTAAGCCCTGGTAGTGGGAGCATCTCTCTGATTCTGACAACAAGTCCAGCCCTTGTGGAGTAGAATAGCCAAACCAGATTTTTTCCTTCTTTAGCTAAAGGAAACACCAGCTGCTCCCTATTCTGGTGCAGACAGAAGGTCAATTTGGAGCAGATGTTAGTGTGCTCTCTTTAATATGCAGATAGATGCTGAGCAGACCGGGATTGGAGGGCTATTTTGAGGAGACCTTGGGTTTGAATAGAAAAGCTACCTACACACTCTGCTCGGCTTGTAAAGAGGAGAAGGCCAATTTGCACATGGAGGCCAGGGTGTTTGTAGGAAGAAGATGGCCTTAACCTTCCCAGAGAACCTGCGAGTGCTACCTAGGAAGCTCTCCCAGAGAGCATGGGTGTGGACCTGGCCAAGGCTCTGTCAAACAGCACCGTAATGGAGCCCTTAAAGAGAGTGATCATAAGCATAAAGTGAGACTAGACCAGTCTTTTTTGTCAATGATTTGAAAAGAGTAGCAAATGGCAGTTCTGGGGGTCTGAGTGTTAGCTGGCTGGAAAGGTCCAAAATGTTAAATATATGAATAGACCATAGACCGTCATTCTTCACTAGTGAGACTGCTAGCAGGCAGCTGTCCTCCTGAACTCAGCCATTACTGGGTGCCCAGTGATCTTCTCTACACTGCTGAGTTGTGGTGCTAGTAATGCAAGGGGTGACCCAGGTGGAATGAACCCAAGGAAGTGTATGTCTGCATGGGGTGGGGACCATGACGATTTTCCCTGTTATGGCTTGGATCCAGAATGTCCTCAAAGGCTCAAGGGTCAAAGACCTGGTCCTCAGTGCAGCAGTGTTCAGAGGTGGGACTTCTGAGAGGGGATTGCAGTTTGAGGGTTCTGACCTCATCAGTGGATTAATCCATTGAGGGATTCATAATTTGAATGGACTATTGGGAGGTGGTGGAAACCAGGAAAGGGGACTTAGTTGAAGGGAATGGGGCCTTGGGGGCATGACTGTGGGGACTTCTCCCTCATCCCCCTCTCCCTCCCTCTTTTTTCCTCCTGACTCTCTGGCTGTCTTGAGCTGAGGCTTTCTTCTGCCACACCCTCCCACCACTTCTCTGCCTCACTTCAGGGCCAAAGCAATAGAGCCAGCCGACCAGAGATCCAAGTCTCTGAAATTGTGAGTCACAATAAATGTTTCCTCCCTTAAGTTGTTTTTCTTGGGTATTTTGTCACAGGAACAAATAGCTGACGAATACAATCACTCTTCTCTTTTCCACTCCCTTGGATAACAGGTAAAGGAAGTTGTATTTGTATATGTTCCTGTTTCCTGATTGCAGAACTGGTTAACTGTTCAAGTTGCATTCTGTTACTAAAAGAGCTGTGTTTGGTAAACTTTTGTAATCTCTAGAACAGGGGTTATTGCCTTTCTATTGGAAGGTGCACATTGTCCATGAACATGTGAACAAAATTGCCAGTGGAATCGTCAGGTAGCCAGTCAGCTGTGAATGAGTGGACAGAAAAGGACGATGAAGGGCAATTGTGAGTCCCAGGGAGCCTTATCTGAAAGATGGGGCCTTGGTGTGTCACAACCTCCCCCAGTCATAATCGCATCCCTTTAAGAAAAACCATATTTTCAAGATCAGAACACACCCTGCCAGTGTCCTGGACCCTCTGTTATCACGGAAACTGTCACACCCACAATCACCCTGCCAACCCACATATCAAGACCCTCACAGAGAAAGCTTGCTGGGGGCCACTCCAAGAGAAATAAACCAGTTAAGTGGGCAGGAAGTTGAGGCAAAATAGGGTGAGCATTTCCTTGACTCTGTGAATGTCAGGCTGTCCTCTGTGGATGGTCCATGCAGCCCCCGTGTTGTCAGTCAAAAGTCAACAAGCGGACTTGGGCGCGACCTTCTGGAAACTTCCCTGGGACCCCCAATAAGACTGGAGGGCAGGAAGGGTGTGCCACCCTTCTCCTCTCTGAGAGGACCCACTTTCTCCATCGAGTGTCCCCTCTTGCCTTTCTCTGTCCCTTCAATAAACTCATGCCTCGTACCTGACGGATATGTCTGAAATCACAAGACCCAGTGAAGCCGGGGCCTCCGCAGCTGCCCCAGCTCTGTGGCCAGCTTCCGCCCTGGAACAGAATGTCCTTTGTACCTTTGGTTAGACTGTGGAGGGTGGCCTGTCCGAATGGGCCAGGACGTCAAGACTTTCACCTGGACACCTGTTGTTTAGATTAGGTCTCCTGCTTGGTCCATTGTCAAAGAATTTGTTTTTGAAGGGAAGTTGTTTGCCCAGGGCCTGCGGCCACGTGGGAGCAGTAGCTTCTCCCAGTGACTGTACCTGATCTGAGAGGTCCACTCCCACCAGCACCAGCCACCCTCTGCTATGGTCAGTTCTGAGTCGAGCTGGACTCCTTCCTTCCATGAAGCTGGGAATCACAGGTTAGAAGCATGGAGACAGAGTTGGTGCACACAAGTTGCTCTTGTTCTGGGCGAGGTCCTCTTCCTCCCTCCCTCCTTCTCTGCCTAGTGGCCGACCTACTCAGCGGCTCTCTCCCTCTTCCTTCTCTCTGTTCTCCTTCTTTTCCAACTAAAAGAAGTTTTGATAGGATTGCAGTAAAGAGCTGAAGAAATCAAGTTTAAGTCTGAAGTCTTCTCCCCTTCACAGCTCCCCCATCCTCTTCACATTTCAGGGGCTAATCCGCCTGGGGGCTCTGTGTTGAAGCCCACTTAGCTCTGCCTGTAAATCCCTGGGAGGGAGTGTTTTATTTTCCAACCTCCTTGAAGACGTGTCTAGATGAGGGTTTTGTTGCTTGTTTATTTTGGCTTTTATCCGAGTGGGCATTTATTGGACTTCTTGAATCGGTGTTTTCCCTCTTTTATAGTTTTGAAAAAATTCTCATTATGTCCTTATTTTTTTAGTTCTTCTCCTTTCTTTCTGTTCCCCCTCCTTGACTCCCGATTTGGTCATATCTTCTCTGTCTATTCATTCATTTCTTACCTGCCCCTTGTAATTCCTTTGGACCTGTCCCAGGCCCCCAATTCTTCTTCGTTTATGTCTCATCTACAGTTAAACTGTCCAATGAGCTTTTAAACCAATTATATTTTTATGATAGACTTTTTGATTGCTCTTGATCAATTGAAGTAGCTTCCTGTTTCATGAGGACTGTTGTGAGATCATTTCAACCAACATAATAATCATAGTCTTAAAACAAAACACAGATACAGAACACCCCAGAAACCAACCGTATGGCACCCTGGATTTTTTTTTATAAGGTGAGCACCACTCCCACCAAGAAGAAAAGCCTTGCCACCCACCCCACCAACCCCTCCATGTTCCCATACCCCATACCCCCTCACCGCTCCTCAAATACCATCATATCCTTCAGTCATTGTGTCCTTGAGTTATTTTTCATAGTTTATCACCAAATACAGATTTCTAGACACTAGAGATTGTTTTGCCCAAATGTAAAAGTCTGATACATTTTTGAAGTCTTTCTCCCTCTGCAGTCTCCTCCTCCACCCTTCATTTCCTTATAGTTTATTTGAGGCAGAGCCCAAGCTCTCTGGCCTGAGCAGTCTCCCCCAGTCCAGATGGTAGGACTGCTGACTTTTGGTGCCGTTCACATTTGGCTGTCTTCTGTTTTTCCTATAAACTGGCAGCTCCTCCCAAGCCCTGGATGGATCCCATTCAAGGGCTGGTGGGGGGATGCCGTGTGGGTGGGGTCTGCCAAGCTGTGGAGGGCACAGGGCATGTGGCTCGCTCCCTTTCTGTCACTTCAGCAGCGGTTGATGCTCAAGGGATGTTTCTATTTATTGGTTCCTGCAAGATGTTGATCATATTCTTTCCCAGTGGCCACTGATAACAAATTGCTGCAAACCTAGTAGTTTAAGACCACGTAAATTCACTATCATGGAGCTCTGTAGACGCCAAGAGCTTCTGCAGCACATCCCTGCTCTCCTGGGAAGAGTCGTTATTCTGCCTTTGGTAGTGGCTGGAGCTGGTCCATGGCTCAGCCCTTCTTCCAAGGCAGCAGCTCAGCATCTTCAAACTGCCTCCATTATGAGTCCATCTTCTGTCTTGTGACTCCCTGCCTCCTTGCTAAAAAGGCCCTGAATTTATAAATTATACCCAACCCACCCAGACTCACCAGATTAACTCCTCATCTGGAAATTCTTTCCTCTTCTTATTCTTCCTCCCCTTCCTCCTCCTTCTCCTCCTCTTCCTCCTCCTTCTCCTCCTCTTACTCCTCCCCCTCCCCCTCCGTCTCCTCTTCCTCCCCCTCCTCCTCCCCCTCCTCCCTCTCCTTCTCTTCCTCCTTTTTTTTTCCTGCAGTGCTGGGGATTTAAGCCCAGGCTTTGTGCAGGTTCAGCATCCCCAGATCTGCGGCTGAGACGTGGGAGACCTAGTGGGCTGCTCTTCAGCCTCACAATGGTGCTGCCCTGCTGTTTATTTGTTCTTCATTGATTGGTCAGAATGCTTTGATAAAGGCGATGTTCTTTTATCTCTTATGTGCATTATTAATTCTGAAATTCTAAATTTAGATGAGAAAATTCTAAAATCTTCTTTAGAAAGTAAAAAAATAAATGGTAGCTTCGTTCCTTTTACCAGTTTTCAATATAACAGGAAATAAACTAATAAGGCAATATAATAAAATATTTCACGGATTCATATTAATAGTTATTCTTTTGTTTATTTCATTTTGTTTTGATTTCTGGTACCAGGGATTGATCCCAGGTGCACTTAACACTGAACCATATTCCTAGGCTTTTTTTTATTAGAGACAGGGACTCTCTAAGTTGCTGAGGCTGGCCTTGAAATGCTGATCCTCCTGTCTCAGCCTCCTGAGATGCTGGGATTATAGGTATACACCACTGCACCTGGCTCCTATTGATATTTCTAATCCTAAGTCAAGACTTATGAATTTTCACTTAAGCTTGTCTCTCTTGTGTCAATATGTCTCCTCTTCCATTCCAAGAAACCTGGTTTTCAAGGCCTTCGGGGATGGTATAATTAGACCATACCCTAATTTCTCACTCATTGTAGCCGATTTTGAACACACAGTAGTCTCTGAATTATAAAAACATCGCCTCCATTATTATTAATGAAAACATCTAAGAAGTTTTGGTGTATGCTGTTCCCATTCTTCTTCTTTGTTTCAAGTTAAGATAAATTGACATACAGCAAAAGTCACCCATTTGAGGCATACACATCTGTGAAATCATACAGATTTTCAAAGACCCTGATTGTCAATATTTGTGCCATCCGTGCATTGCCAGAGCACACAGCCCTTGCCTAACATTGTGTCCCCCTGCCTGTCCCTATTTTGTCTTGATTCTTAGTAGCTATTTATTTAATGCTCATTCGTAGTCATGTGTCATTGACACGTTAGCTTTTTCAGTGGTCCGAACCTCATTCCACCCCAGAAGGCTCTGGAAGGTGATGGGGGACATATTTCTTGAGTTCTTGTGCTTCAATTAATCTGTCTGTGCCCTTTGGACTCAAAAATCAATTTTTTGCTGGGTATAAAATCTGGGTATCACCCCTCTCTCCTTGAGTTCCTTAAATATATGACTCCTCCAATTCTGGCATGAAGCACGGCTTTCACTGCCAGCTAATAGTCTAGTTTTCCTTCTCTCCACGCACATGCTCTTTTTTGCTTGTTGCTGGGATTGTTCAAGTCCCCTGTTACCCCCAAACCTGCCTTGATGCTGCTCACCTCCTACAGACCCTGCACCCTTTCACCATGAGCTTTCAAATGGTCTTTTAATTTCAGAAATGTTTTAGGGTATCTTCTTTGCTTTATTCCTATTGTATGTATTAAATTTATTTTTAATGGATACGTGAGTACATTAGTGTTATGGTCTAGACATGAGGTGTCCCCCAAAAGCTCATGTGTGAGACAAGGCAAGGAGGTTTAGAGGTGAAATAATTGGGTAATGGGAGCCTCAACCCAATCAGTGCCTGAGTGCTCTGAGAGCTTAACTGGGTGGTAACTGTGGGCAGGGGGTGTGGCAGGAGGAGGGTCATGGGGTGCAACCTTGGGTATATATATTTTGTCCTGGTGAGTGGAGTTGTATGTGTCTGTCTGTCTGTCTCTCTCTCTCCCTGTCTCCCCTGTCCCCTTCCTAATGGTCACACCCTCAGGCACTTTCTTCCTCCAAGCCCCTCTGCCATTAAGTTTCACCTCACCTCAAGCCCAGCGCGATGGAGTGGGCCATCTATGGACTGAGATCTCCGAGCCCTTGAGCCCCAGATAAACTTTTCCTCCTCTAAAATCGAGCTTCTCGGGCCCTTTGTCACAGCAACACAAGAGCTGACCCCAACAATCAGCTTTTTTTTCCTGTTCCCTGCTTTGATCTTCATCTTCAGAAATTCCTTCTGCCAGTGCATTCAGTATTCTGGGCCCGATTTCACTCTCTCAATCTTCTTTCTGCATTTCTTTTTTCAAAGTTTATTTTTTTCAAAATTGTGCTGAACCGTACGAAACATAAATGACCATTTGACTGTCTTAAAGTGCAGAGTTTCATGGCATCAAGTACTTCCAGACTATTGTTCAGCCACCACCATCATCCATCACCAGAACGTCTGTCACCTTGCAAAACGGAGACTCTGCGCATATAACAGCAAGTCCTCAGTCCCTGCTCCCCCAGCCCCACACCTCTGTGCTGCTTTCCCTCCCTACGAATTGGTACCTTATCATATGGGTGGAATGATACGACCTCCTCCCTCAGTGGCCAGCGGATTTCATTGAGCAGAATGCCCTCACATTCCATCCAGGTTGTTGTGTGTCTCAGAATTTCTTTGCTTTTAAGGCTGAGTAAAATTCCACTGTGGGCACACACTCATTCTGTGTATCTGCTCACGTCTGAGTGGTCACTGGGGTCGCTTCCTTGTTGTGAACAGAGTGCTGCAAACACGGGTGCACAATTATCTGTGTTCTTTGTTTCTTTTTGGCTTTTTAACTTTTGCGATTTTTTTGCCTTTCATTTCCTTAGCCCTGTTCCTTTGTCCTTTCTAGCTGGCTCTCTTGGGTTCTCTTTTTCTGAAGTCCATCAGACTCTGTCCCCACCATTTCCTCTTCTCCTTCCCCCAGCTCATCAGATACAACATGGATCTCTCATCTGTTGGTGATTTGGCCCACCCTATTATATTTTGGGGCTTGGGAAGTATTTTTAGTTTTGGGTTTTTTTTTTAAATTTTATTTTAATGTTATCCACGTTTTTATTTTCCTATCTAGTTCTGCCTTGGTCCAGGAATGTAGCTTCCCCGGCTTCCACCTTCAAGAGCCTCTCAGGATTGTTAGTCTGCTTCTCTTATGTTTTGCCCACGGACTTCTTTCCTTGTGTGTCTAGACATTTACACATGTGTGCTGCTCATTTTCCTCCAAAGTGGATTCGCTCTAGTCCCTGAGGCTGGGGGAAGGCACCTTCTTCCTGGGAGCATTTCACTGGCTTCCTCTGGACTAATTCATGATGTGGACTCCAGACTCTGTTGTGGGTCAGTTTGGGATGTAACTCCTTTGAAATCACAGGGGGGTCAGTTTGGGATGTAACTCCTTTGAAATCACAGGGGTTTTCAGAGGAGACATTTTTCTTCCCATTTTGCTCAGTGCTGAAGACTTCTTGCAGACTCTGGGAACGGGAGCCTATATTGTTGCTATATTGTTTTACCTCTGGCTCATCTTCACACCGACATTTTAACTCTAGCTGCTTGAAACTTCACACACTAAAAATGTTCTCCATGAGCATTGTCTGCTTTGTGTCTTGTAGAAGAAGCCCAAAGTGGAAGCAAACAAAACCAAGTTTATACAAGAGCCCTCTATAAGAAAACAGGGAAATACACAGTTGCTGAAATACCTCCCCCAATTCTTTGTTTAGACTTATTTAATAATGCACAGGAATTCATCTGTTTGCTAGCCCAATAGGCTCTCCATGTTTGAGACTACAAGGATCAATGGTTCTCTAATCAGGTTTTTGTAAATGTCAGGGTTTCTGTTATTTTTAGGGGTAGGCTGAGAGCTTGAATTATGGTTGGAGTTAGTTTTTGTGCAGTTTCTTTGATACTGGGCAGTACTTAACTTTTACCTAGCCTAACTCTGCTCACCAACATCGGGCCTTCTAGGTGCAAGTGTTCGCTGTCAGGAAAAGTTTGTACTTTCAGATTTCACTGCACCTGAAACTTCTCACACTAAATGAGTCTCAGTATGTATTGTCTTGTTTATTTCTTAACGAGGTAGCTCTAAGCTGAAGCATGCAAAATTAACTTAATCCAAGAGCACTCTTTGAGAAAAAACAGGAAAATGAACATTTACTTAAATAACTAATCAAATTATTTAGTTAGATGTCTTGGATACTGTACAATATTCATCTGTTTGCTAGCCCCACTATGCTCCACACTTTTGGGACTCCTAGTATCAACAGTTCTCTTAACAGTTTAGGATAGGTTTAGGGTTATGGTTAGGGTTAGGACTAGGGTTAGATCTAGTACTAAGGTTAGAGTTCATTTGGGGATAATTTCTTTGATACTGGGCAGGATTCATCTTTTACCTTTCCTAACTATGCTTGCCAAGTTTGGGACTTTTAGGTTCAAGTGTTCAATGTTAGGAAAAGTTTGTACTTTTAGGGTTCACTGTATTTTGACCTATATGAGTGAATGGAAATCAAGCTGCAAATCCAAGAGGGTTTGTGCTTGCTGCTTGAAACTTCACACATTCAATCAGGTCTCATATGCATTGCCTTATTTCTTTCTTGTTGAAGTAGCCCTATGGTGAAACATGCAAAATAAACAATCTGAGAGCACTCTATGAAAACACAAAAAATACCCATTTACTGAAATACCTATCAGAATTATTTAGTCAGATTTCTTATATTCTGCACAGGATTCATCTGTTTGCTGGACCCACTATGTTCCACAATTTTGGGCGTCCTAGGATCAATGGTACTCTAAAAGTTTAAGGATAGTGTTAGGGTTAGGGTTAGGGTTTGGGCTAGGTTTCGAGCTAGTGTTAGGGTTATACTTAGTTTTGGGATAATTTCTTTGATACTGGGCAGGATTCTTGTTTTACCTAGCCTAACTATGCTCGCCAAGTTCAGGTCTACCTAATGCAATTGTTTGCTATCAAGAACAGATTGTAGTTTCAGCTATCACTGCATTTTGACCTTTATGAGTGAATAGAAATCCAACTGGATATCAAACAGGGTTTGTGCTGGCTTTTTGAAACTTCAGACACTAAAATATTTCTCCATGAGCATTGTCTGTGTTGTTTCTCATAGAAAAACCCAAAGTGGAAGCAAACAAAACCAAGTTTATTCAAGAGCCCTCTATAAGAAAACAGGGAAATACACAGTTGCTGAAATACCTCCCTCAATTCTTTGGTCAGATTTCTTTAATAATGCGTAGGAATTGATCTGTTTGCTAGACACTAGGCTCCCCAAGTTTGGGTCTCCAAGGATCAATGGTTCTGTTACCAGATTTGTGTTAATGTCAGGGTTCTTGTTATTTTTAGGGTTAGGGTGAGAGCTTCAGTATGGTTAGAGTTAGTTTTTGTGTAGTTTCTTTGATACTGGGCATTATTCATCTTATACCTAGCCTAACAATGCTGGCTAAGTTTGGGTCTTCTAGGTGCAAGTGTTCACTGTCAGGAAAAGTTTGTACTTTCAGATTTCACTGCAACTGAAACTTCTCACACTTAATGAGGTCTCAATATGTATTGTCTTGTATCTTTCTTGATAAAGTATCCCTAAGCTGAAGCATGAAAAAATCAACTTAATCCAAGAGCACTCTATGAAAAAACAGGAAAATACACATTTACTGAAATAACTAAACAAATTATTTAGTCAGATGTCTTTGATACTGCACACCATTCATTTGTTTGATAGCACCACTGTACTCCGCACTTTTTGGACTCCTAGTATCAATGGTTCTCTTAACAGTTTAGGATAGGTTTAGGATTATGGTTAGGGTTAGGGCTAGGGTTAGATCTGGTATTATGGTTAGAGTTCGTTTTGGGATAATTTCTTTGATACTGGACAGGATTCATTTATTACCTTGCCTAACTATGCTTTCCAAGTTTGGGGCTTCTAGGTTCAAGTGTTCAATGCAGGAAAAGTTTGAACTTTCAAATTTCACTGCATTTTGACCTATATGGGTGCATGGAAAGTGAGTTGGAAATTCAAGAGTGTTTGTGCTTGCACTCGAAACTTCACACACCAAACACGTCTCATATGCATTGTCTTTTTTCTTTCTTGTTGAAGTTGCCCTAAGGTGAAGCATGCAAAATCAACAATCCGACAGCACTCTGTGAGAAAATAGAAAAATAAACATTTACTGAAATACCTATCAGAATTATGTAGTCATAGTCAGATGCCTTATATACTGCACAGGATTCGTATGTTTCCTGGACTCACTATTTTCCACACTTTTGGGAGTCCTAGGATCAATGGTACTCTAAAATGTAGGGATAGTGTTAGGGTTAGGGTTAGGGTTAGGGCTAGGGCTAGGTTTAGAGCTAGTGTTAGAGTTGCAGTTAGTTTAGGGATAATTTCTTTGATACTGGGCAGTGTTCATGTTTTACCTAGCCTAACTATGATCATCAAGTTTGGGCCTACATAATGCAATTGTTTGCTATCAGGAACAGATTATAATTTTAGGTATCACTGCATTTTGACCTTTGTGGGTGTATGGAAATCCAGCTGGATATCAAATAGGGTTTGTGCTAACTTCTTGAAACTTCACACACTAAAACAGTTCTTATGAACTTTGTCTGTTTGTTTCTTGTAGAAGAAGCCCAAAGCGGAAGCAAACAAATCCAAGTTTATAAAAGAGCCCTCTATAAAAAAATAGGGAAATACACAGTTAGTGAAATACCTCCCCCAATTCTTAGGTCAGATTTCTTTTATAATGTGCAGGAATTCATCTGTTTGCTAGACCACTAGGCTCCCCAAGTTTGGGGCTCAAAGGATCAATGGTTCTGTTATCAGGTTTGTGTTAATGTCAGGGTTTCTGCTATTTTTAGGGCTAGGCAGAAATCTTGAGTTATGGTTAGAGTTACTTTTTGTGTAGTTTCTTTGATACCGTGCAATATTCATCTTTTACCGTGCCGAACTATGCTCACCTAGTTTGGGCCTTCTAGGTGCAAGTGTTCACTGTAAGGAAAAGTTTTTAGTCTCAGATTTCACACTCATTGAAGTCTCAGTATGCATTGTCTTGTTTCTTTCTTAATGAGGTATCCCTAAACTGAAGCATGCAAAATCAACTTAATCCAAGAGCACTTTATAAAAAATCAGGAAAATATCCATTTACTGAAATCACTAACCAATTTTTTTAGTCCGATATCTTTGGTACTGCACAATATTCATCAGTTTGATAGCTCCACTATGCTCCCCACTTTTGGGATTCCTAGTATCAATGGTTCTCTTAACAGTTTACGATAGGTTTAGGGTTAGGGTTAGGGTTAAGGCTAGGGTTACATCTAGCTTTAGGGTGAGAGTTTTGGGGGGACTAATTTCTTTGATACTGGGCAGGATTCATCTTTTGCCTTGCCTAACTATGCTCACCCAGTTTGGGGCTTCTAGGTTTAAGTGTTCAATGTGAGAAAAAGTCTGTACTTTCAGGGGTCACTGCAGTTTGACCTATATGGGTCAATGGAAATTGAGCAGGAAATCCTAAAGACTTTGTGCTTGCTGCTTGAAGCTTCACACACTCAATTAGGTGTCAGTATTAATTTTCTTGTTTCTTTCTTATTGAAGTATCCCTAAGGTTAAGCATACAAAATCAACAATCTGAGAGCACTCTATGAAAAAAACAAGAAAATACTCATTTACCAAAATACCTATCAGAATTATTTATTCAGATGTCTTATATACTGCACAGTATTCATCTGTTTGCTGGACCCACTATATTCCACACTTTGGGGAGTCCTAGGATCAATGTTACTCTAAAAGTTTTGAGATAGTGTTAAGATTAGAGTTAGGGTTAGGTCTCAGTTTCGAGCTACCTTGCCAAGTTCAGGTCTACATAATGCAATTGTTCACTATCAGGAACAGATTGTAGTTTTAGGTTAACTACAATTTGACCTTTATGGGTGAATGGAAATCCAGCTGGATATCAAACATGTTTGTGCTAGCTGCTTGAAACTTCACACATTCAATCAGTTCTCCATGAGCATTGTCTACTTATTTCTCTTACAAGAAGCCCAAAGCTGAAGCACAGAATAACAGGTTTATCTAGGAACACTAAAAGAAAACATAAAAATTCCCAGTTATTGAAACATTTACCCCATTTCTTTGGTCATATTTCTTTAATAATTTGCAGGAATTAACTTCTTTGCTAGCCTTCTAGGCACCCGAAGTTTGGGAATCCAAGGATCAATGGTTCTATAAAAAGGATAGGGTTAGTGTCAGGGTTTGTGTTAATTTTAGTGCTAGAGTGACAGCTTCTATTATGGTTAGAGTTAGTTATTGTCTAGTTTCTTTGATACTGGGCAGTTTTCATCTTTTACTTAGCCTAACTATGCTCGCCAAGTTTGGGCCTTCTAGGTGCAAGTGTTTGCTGTCAGAAACAGTTGTACTTTCAGGTTTCACTGCATTTTGACCTATGGGTGAATGGAAATCAACCTGGAAATCCAAGAATGTTTGTGCTTCCTGCTTGAAACTTACACATTCAATCAGGTCTCAGTATGCTTTGTCTTGTTTCTTTCTTACTGGAGTAGTCCTAAGCTGAAGCATGCAAAATCAACTTAATCCAAGAGCACTCTGTGAAAACACAGGAAAATAAACATTTACAGAAATACCTAACAAAATTATTCAGTCAGATGTCTTTTAGCTGCACAGGATTCATCTGTTTGCTGGCTCCACTATGCTCCACAACTTTTGGCATCCTACAATACACAGTTCTCTAAATAGTTTATGGATACAGTTAGGTTTAGGGTTAGGGTTTGGAATAGGGTTAGAGCTAGTGTTAAGGTTAGAGTTTTGGACCCTCAGGCGGGCGGGTCAGGCCCAGCAACCAGCCAAGTGAAAGAGCAGCTACACGCGCCTGCGGGGAACGCGGACCGGACCCACTAGAACAGGTCCGGCGGCTGGCTGAGGGCCAGGCCCATCCCCACCCCCAGTGTCTGCAAGGTAGGCGGGACTGTGAACACCAGCAGAGCGGGCCCAAAGCCTGCTGAGGGGCGGAACCGGCCCCTCCCCCAGTGCCTGCAAGCTAGGCGAACCTGCAACCCATCGGGAGGTTAGGCCCAGCAACCTACGGAGTGACACAGGTGCCCCTGGCGCCTGCTGGGTAGGCGGACCTTTGACCGACCAGCAGAGCAGACCTAGGGCCTGCCAGCATGGTAGACGGATCACACTAATTGGAGGAGGATCACAGCCACTACCTGCCCTGCAAGGGTGATTTTTCAACTATACAAAAGCAATATAAATAAATAGAGGGAAAATATCAAAGACACAACAATTTCACCAAGCAGAAAGAAACGCCAGCAGTATGAAACGACAAGGAAAGAAAGGACCACAGGCAATGCAGGTCAACTCAACTTTAGAAGAGGTAATAGCTGCAACAGATGGAATGTCAGATAGAGAGCTCAGGACATACATGCTTCAGATGATCTGGAGTCTCAAGGAAGACATGAGACAGCAAAATCAGACAATGAAAGATCACATTGACAAACAAATCCAGGAAGTAAAAGATCAATTTCACAGGGAGATAGAGGTAATAAAAAACAAACAAATAGAAATCCTAGAAATGCAGGAAACAATAAACCAACTTAAAAACTCAATTGAGAATACTACCAGCAGAGTGGATCACCTAGAAGATAGAACATCAGACAATGAAGACAGAGTATTTCAACTTGAAAAGAACATAGATAGCTCAGCAAGTCTACTAAGAAACCATGAGCAGAACACTCAAGAACTATGGGATAATATCAAAAGACCAAACTTAAGAGTCATTGGGATACAGGAAGGCACAGAGCTCCAAACCAAAGGATTAAGCAATCTATTCAGTGAAATAATACAAGAAAACTTCCCAGACTTGAAGAATGAGACAGAATCCCAAATCCTAGAAGCCTACAGGACGCCGAATGTGCAAAATCATAAGAGATCCACACCTAGACACATTATAATGAAGATGTCCAACATACAGAATAAGGAGAGAATTTTAAAAGCTACAAGGGAAAGGAAGCAGATTACATTTAGGGGTAAACCAATCAGGATAACAGCTGATCTCTCAACACAGACTCTAAAAGATAGAAGATCCTGGAATAACATATTTCAAACGCTAAAAGAAAATGGGTTCCAACCAAGAATCGTGTATCCCGCGAAATTAAGCTTCAGGATGGAAGATGAAATTAAAACATTCCACGACAAACAAAAGTTAAAAGAATTTGCAGCTAGAAAACAATCTCTTCAAAAAATCCTTGGCAAAACACTACAGAAAGAGGAAATGGAAAACAACAATGAAAACCAACAGTGGGAGGTAGGACAGTAAAGGGGGGAAAATAATCAAAGAGGAAAACAAATCAGGTTTAATAGCATTAATAAACAAACTATGGCTGGAAGAACAAACCATATCTCAATAATAACCCTAAATGTTAATGGCTTAAACTCACCAATTAAGAGACACAGGGTAGTTGAATGGATCACAAAACAAGACCCAACAATATGCTGCGTTCAGGAGACGCATTTGATAGGAAAAGATATACATAGACTGAAGGTGAAAGGTTGGGAAAAATCATATCATTCATATGGACTGTGGAAACAAGCAGGAGTGTCCATACTCATATCAAATAAAATAGATTTCAAGCCAAAGTTAATCAAAAGGGATAAAGAGGGACACTACATACTGCTCAAGGGAACCATACACCAACAAGACATAACAATCATAAATATATATGCCCCAAACAACGGGGCTGCTATGTTCATCAAGCAAACTCTTCTCAAGTTCAAGAATCTAATAGACCACCATACAATAATCATGGGAGACTTTAACACACCTCTCTCACCACTGGACAGATCTTCCAAACAAAAGCTGAATAAGGAAACTATAGAACTCAATAATACAATTAACAACCTAGACTTAATTGACACATATAGAATATACCACCCAACATCAAGCAGCTACACTTTTTTCTCAGCAGCACATGGATCCTTCTCAAAAATAGATCATATATTATGTCACAGGGAAACTCTTAGTCAATATAAAGGAGTAGAGATAATACCATGCATCTTATCTGATCACAATGGAATGAAACTGAAAATCAATGATAAAAGAAGGAAGGAAAAATCATGCATCACTTGGAGAATGAACAATAGGTTACTGAATGATCAATGGGTTTTAGAAGACATCAAGGAGGAAATTAAAAAATTCTTAGAGTTAAATGAAAACACAGACACAACATATCGAAATCTATGGGACACATTGAAAGCAGTTCTAAGAGGAAAATTCATTGCTTGGATTGCATTCCTTAAAAAAAGAAAAAAACAACAAATAAATGATCTCATACTTCATCTCAAAATCCTAGAAAAAGAAGAGCAAAACAACAGCAAAAGAAGTAGAAGGCAAGAAATAATTAAAATTAGAGCTGAAATTAATGAAATCGAAACAAAAGAAACAATTGAAAAAATTGACAAAACTAAAAGTTGGTTCTTTGAAAAAATAAATAAAATTGACAGACCCTTAGCCATGCTAACGAAGAGAAGAAGAGAGAACTCAAATTACCAGCATACGGGATGAAAGAGGCAATATCACAACAGACACTTCAGAAATACAGAAGATAATCAGAAATTATTTTGAATCCTTATACTCCAATAAAATAGTAGATAGTGAAGGCATCGATAAATTTCTTAAGTCATATAATCTGCCCAGATTGAGTCAGGAGGATATAGACAACCTAAACAGACCAATATCAATTGAGGAAATAGAAGAAACCATCAAAAGATTACCATCTAAGAAAAGCCCAGGACCGGACGGGTATACAGCAGAGTTTTACAAAACCTTTAAAGAGGAACTAATACCAATACTTTTCAAGCTATTTCAGGAAATAGAAAAAGAGGGAGAACTACCAAATTCATTCTATGAGGCTAACATCACCCTGATTCCGAAACCAGACAAAGACACTTCAAAGAAAGAAAACTACAGACCAATATCTCTAATGAACCTAGATGCAAAAATCCTCAATAAAATTCTGGCGAATCGGATACAAAAACATATCAAAAAAATTGTGCACCATGATCAAGTAGGATTCATCCCTGGTATGCAAGGTTGGTTCAATATACGGAAATCAATAAATGTTATTCACCACATCAATAGACGTAAAAATAAGAACCATATGATCATCTCGATAGATGCAGAAAAAGCATTTGACAAAATACAGCATCCCTTTATGTTCAAAACTCTTGAAAAACTAGGGATAACAGGAACATACCTCAACATTGTAAAAGCAATTTATGCTAAGCCTCAGGCTAGCATCATTCTGAATGGAGAAAAATTGAAGGCATTCCCTCTAAGATCTGGAACAAGACAGGGATGCCCTCTTTCAGCACTTCTGTTCAACATAGTTCTCGAAACACTGGCCAGAGCAATTAGACAGATGAAAGAAATTAAAGGCATAAAAATAGGAAAAGAAGAACTTAAATTATCACTATTTGCAGATGACATGATTCTATACCTAGCAGACCCAAAAGGGTCTACAAAGAAACTATTAGAGATAATAAATGAATTCAGCAAAGTGGCAGGTTATAAAATCAACACCCATAAATCAAAGGCATTCGTGTATATCAGTGACAAATCCTCTGAAATGGAAACGAGGACAACCACGCCGTTCACAATATCCTCAAAAAGAATAAAATACTTGGGAATCAACCTAACAAAAGAGGTGAAAGACTTATACAATGAAAACTACAGAACCCTAAAAAGAGAAATTGAAGAAGACCTTAGAAGATGGAAAAACATACCCTGTTCATGGATACGCAGAACTAACATCATCAAAATGGCGATATTACCAAAAGTTCTCTATAGGTTTAATGCAATGCCAATCAAAATCCCAACGGCATTTCTTGTAGAAATGGAGAAAGCAATCATGAAATTCATATGGAAGAATAAAAGACCCAGAATAGCAAAAACAATACTAAGCAGCAAGTGTGAATCAGGTGGTATAGCGATTCCAGATCTCAAACTATACTACAGAGCAATAGTAACAAAAACAGCATGGTACTGGTACCAAAACAGGCGGGTGGACCAATGGTACAGAATAGAGGACACAGAAACCAACCCACAAAACTACAACTTTCTTATATTTGATAAAGGGGCTAAAAGCATGCAATGGAGGAAGGATAGCATCTTCAACAAAATGGGAAAACTGGAAATCCATATGCAACAAAATGAATCTGAATCCCTTTCTCTCACCAAGCACAAAAGTTAATTCAAAATGGATCAAGGAGCTTGATATCAAATCAGAGACACGGCATCTGATAGAAGAAAAAGTTGGCTACGACCTACATGCTGTGGGGTCGGGCTCCAAATTCCTCAATAGGACACCCATAGCACAAGAGTTAACATCTAGAATCAACAAATGGGACTTACTTAAACTAAAAAGTTTTTTCTCAGCAAAGAAACAATAAGAGAGGTAAATAGGGAGCCTACATCATGGGAACAAATCTTTACTCCTCACACTTCAGATAGAGCCCTAATATCCAGAATATATAAAGAACTCAGAAAATTAGACAATAAGATAAGAAATAACCCTATCAACAAATGGGCCAAGGACTTGAATAGACACTTCTCAGAGGAGGACATACAATCAATCAATAAGTACATGAAAAAATGCTCACCATCTCTAGCAGTCAGAGAAATGCAAATCAAAACCACCCTAAGATACCATCTCACTCCAGTAAGATTGGCAGCCATTATGAAGTCGAACAACAATAAGTGCTGGCAAGGTTGTGGGGAAAAGGGTACACTTGTACATTGTTGGTGGGACTGCAAATTGGTGCAGCCAATTTGGAAAGCGGTATGTAGATTTCTTGGAAAGCTGGGAATGGAACCACCATTTGACCCAGCCATTCCCCTTCTCGGTCTATTCCCTAAAGACCTAAAAAGAGCATGCTACAGGGACACTGCTACATCGATGTTCATAGCAGCACAATTCACAATAGCAAGACTGTGGAATCAACCTAGATACCCTTCAATAGACGAATGGATAAAAAAAAAATGTGGCATTTATACACAATGGAGTATTACTCTGCAGTAAAAAATGACAAAATCATAGAATTTGGTGGGAAATGGATGGCATTAGAGCAGATTATGCTAAGTGAAACTAGCCAAGCCCTAAAAAACAAATGCCAAATGTCCCCTTTGATATAAGGAGAATAACTAAGAACAGACTAGGGAAGAAGAGCACGAGAAGAAGACCAACATTAAACAAGGATGAGAGGTGGGAGGGAAAGGGAGAGAGAAGGGAAATTGCATGGAAATGGAAGGAGACCCTCAGGGTTATACAAAATTACATACAAGAGGAAGTGAGGGGAAAGGGAAAAACAGTACAAGGGGGAGGAATGAATTACAGTAGTGGGGGTAGAGAGAGAAGAGGGGAGGGGAGGGGAGGGAAGGGGGGATAGTAGAGGATAGGAAAGGCAGCAGAATACAACAGACATGAGTTTATCAATATGTAAAGCAATGAAGTGTAACTGATGTGATTCTGCAAGCTGTATACGGGGTAAAATGGGAGTTCATAACCCGCTTGAATCAAAATGTGAAATATGATATATCAAGAACTATGTAATGTTTTGAACAACCAACATTAAAAAAATAAATTAAAAAAAAAAAGTTTAAAACGTTTGCTCAAAAAAAAAAAAAAAGGTTAGAGTTTGGGGCTAAGTTCTTTGATACTGGGCGGAATTCATTTTTTACCTTCCCTAACTATGTTCACCAAGTTGGAGGTTCTAGGTTCAAGTGTTCAATGTCAGGAAAAGTTTGTACTTGCTGGTTCACTGCATTTTGACCTATATCAGTGAATGGAAATCAAGCTGGAAATCCAAGTGTGTTTGTGCTTGCTGCTTGAAACTTCACACACTCAATCAAGTCTCATATGCATTGTCTTGTTTCTTTCTTGTTGAAGTAGCCTTAAGGTGAAACATGCAAAATAAACAATCCAAGAGAACTCTGTGAAAAAAAACTGAAATACCTATCAGAATTATTTAGTCAGATGTCTTATATACTGAAGAAAATTCATCTGTTTGCTGGACCCACTAATTATCACACTTTTGGGAGTTCGAGGATCAATGGTACTCGAAAAGTTTAGGGATAGTGTTAGGGTTAGGGTTAGGGTAAGGGCTAGGTTTAGAGCTAGTGTTAGAGTTACAGTTAGTTTAGGGATAACTTCTTTGATACTGGGCAGGATTCATGTTTTACCTAGCCTAATTATGCTCACCAAGTTCGGGCCTACATAATGCAATTGTTCGCTATCAGGAACAGATTGTAGTTTTAGGTATCACTGCATTTTGACCTTTATAGGTGAATGGAAATCCAACTGGAAATCCAAGAGGGTTTTTGCTTTCTGCTCAAAACTTCACACACTCAATTATGTCTCATATGCATTGTCTTATTTCTTTCTTGGTGAAGTAGCCCTAAGGGGAAGCAAGTAAAATGAACAATCTGAGAAAACTCTGTGAAAAAAAAAGGAAAATACTCATTTACTGAAACACCTATCAAAATTATTTGGTCAGATATATTATATTCTGCACAGGATTCATCTGTTTGCTGGACCCACTACGTTTCACACATTTGGGAGTCCTAGGATCAATGGTACTCCAAAAGTTTAGGGATAGTGTTAGGGTTAGGTTTAGAGCTAGTGTAAGGTTATACTTAGTTTTGGGATAATTTATTTGATACTGGGCAGGATTCATGTATTACCTAGCCTAACTATGCTTGACTGGTTCAGCCCTACGTAATGCAATTGTTTGCTATCAGGAACAGATTGTAGTTTCAGGTATCACTGCATTTTGACCTTTATGGGTGAATGGAAATCCAGTTGGAAATCAAACAGGGTTTGTGCTAGCTGCTTGTAACTTCACACACTCAATCAGTTCTCCATGAGCATTGTCTGCTTATTTCTTGAATAAGAAGCCCAAAGCTGAAGCACAGAAAAACAAGTTTATCCAAGAGCACTCTGTAAGAAAACAGGAAAATTCCCAGTTACTGAAACACTTCCCCCATTCCTTTGGTCATATTTCTTTAATAATTTGCTGTAATTCACTTCTTTGCTAGCCCACTAGGCCCCCCAAGTTTTGGTCTCCTAGTATCAATGGTTCTGTAAGCAGGTTAGGGTTAGTGTCAGGGTTTGTGTTAGTTTTAGTGCTAGAGTGAAAGCTTGTGTTATGGTCAGAGTTTGTTTTTGTCTAGTTTCTTTGATACTGGGAAGTTTTCATCTTTTACTTAGCCTAACTATGCTCACCACGTTTGGTCCTTCTAGGTGCAAGTGTTTGCTGTCAGAAACAGTTTGTACTTTCAGGTTTCACTGCATTTTGACCTATATGGGTGAAAAGAAATCACGCTGGAAATAAAAGTGTGTTTGTGCATCCTGCTTGAAAGTTCACACACTCAATCAGGTCTCAGTATGCATTTTCTTGTTTCTTTTTTGTTGAAGTTGCCCTAAGCTTAAGCATGCAAAATCCAAGAGTACTCTATGAAAAAAAAAGGAAAATACCAATTTACTAAAATTACTAACCAAATTATTTAGTCAGATGTCTTTGATACTGCACAACATTCATCTGTTTGATAGCCCCACTCTGCTCCACACTTTTGGTACTCCTAGTATCAATGATTCTCTAACAGTTTAGGATAGGTTTAGGGTTTGGGTTAGGGTTAGGGCTAGGGTTAGATATAGTGTTAAGGTTAGAGTTCGTTTGGGGCTAATTTCTTTGATACTGGACAGGATTCATCTTTTACCTTGCCTAACTATGCTCACCTAGTTTGGGCCTTCAAGGTCCATATGTTTGCTATCAGAAACAGTTGGTAGTTTCAGGTATCACTGCATTTTGACCTATAAGTGTTAATGCAAATACAGCTGGAAATAAAAAATTGTTTGTGCAAGCTGCTTTTAACTTCACACACTCATTAAGTTCTCCATGAGCATTGTCTGGCTTTTCTCTTGTAGAAGAATCCAAAGCTGAAGCACACAATAACAAGTTTATCCAAGAGTACTCTATAAGAAAACAGGTAAATATTCAGTTACTGAAATACCTCTCCCAATTCGTTTTTCAAATTTCTTTAAAAATGCACAGGAATTCACCTCTTTGCTAGCCCAGTATGCTCCCCAACTCTAGGACTCCCTGGATCAATGGTTCTCTAAATAGATTAGGGTTATTTCAGGGTTTTTATTAATTTTTGAGCTAGGGTGAGAGCTTGTTTTATGGTTAGAGTTAGTTTTTGTCTAGTTTCCTTGATACTGAGTAGTATTCATCTTTTACCTAGCCTAACTATGATTAGCAAGTTTTGGCCTCTTAGGTGCAAGTGCTCACTGTCAGAAACAGTTTGTACTATCAGGTTTCACTGCATTTTGACCAATATGGGCGCATGGAAATCAAGCTGGACATCCAAGAATGTTTGTGCTTGCTGCCTGAAACTTCACACATTCAATCAGGTCTCAGAATGCATTGTCTTGTTTCTTTTTTGTTGAAGTAACCCTAAGCTGAAGCATGCAAAATTAACTTAAGCTGTATGAAAAAACACAAAAATACCCATTTCCTGAAATATCTACCCAAATTATTTAGTCAGATATCTGTGATAGAATGCACAGCATTCATCTGTTTGCTGGACCCACTATGCTCCACACTTTTGGAAGGCCTAGGATCAACGGTTCTCTAAACAGTTCAGGGATAGTGTTAGGGTTAATGTTAGGGTTAGGGCTAGGGTTAGTGTTAGTGTCAGGGTTAGAGTTAGTTTTAGGTTAATTTCTTTGATATGGGGCAGGTTTCATCTTTTACCTAGCCTAACTATGCTAGCCAAGTTTGGGTCTACATTGTCCAAATGTTCACTGTCAGCAACAGTTCTATTATAAAATATCACTGCATTTTGACTTATATGGGTGAATGGATATCCAACTAGAAATCAAAGAGGGTTTCTGCTAGCTGCTTGAAACTTCACACACCCAATCTGTTCTCTGGAGCATTGTATCTTTGATACTGAGCAGTATTCATCTTGTAGAAGAAGCCCAAAGCTGAAGCACAGTTTATCGAAGAGCACTATATAAGAAAACAGGGAATTACCCAGTTTGTATTTTCAAGGTTAACTGCTTTTAGAAATATATGAGTGAATGGGAATCCAACCTGAAATCATACAGGGTTTGTGCTAGCTAGTTGAAACTTCACACACTCAATCAGTTCTCCATGAACATTGTCAGGTTTGTTTCTTATAGAAGAAGCCCAAAGGGCTGGGGATGTCGCTCAAGCAGTAGTGTGCTCGCCTGGCATGCGCACAGCCTGGGTTCGATCCTCAGCACCACATACAAACAAAGATGATGTGTCTGCTGAAAACTAAAAATTCTCTCTCTCTCTCTCTCTCAAAAAAAAAAAAAATTAGAAGAAACCCAAAGCTGAAGCACACAAAAACAATTTTATCCAAGAACACTCTATAAGAAAACAGGGAAAAACCCAATTACTGAAATCCCTCCCCCAAATTCTTTGGTCTGATTTCTTTGATAATTCACAGGAATTCATATTTTTGCTAGCCCACTAGGCTCTCTAAGTTTGGGACTCCAAGGATCAATGGTTCTCTAAACAGGTTATGGTTAGTGTCAGGGTTTGTGTTAGTTTTGGGGCTACAGTGATACCTTGTGTTAGGGTGCGAGTTAGTTTTTGTGTAGTTTCTTTAATACTGTGCAGGATTCATCTTTTCCCTACCCTACTATGCTCACCAAGTTTGGGAATTCTAGGTGCAAGTGTTTGCTCTCAGGAACAGTTTGTATTTCCAGGTTTCACTGCATTTTGACATATACAGGTGAATAGAAATAGAGCTTGAAATTGAAAAGGGTTTGTGCTTGCTGCTTGAAACTTCACACACTCAATAAGATCACAGTATGCATTGTCCTGTTTCTTTCTTGTTGAAATAGGCCTAAGATGAAGCATGCAAAAACAACTTTATCCAAGAGCATTCTATGAAAAAAAAAAACAAGAAAATACCCATTTACTGAAATACCTAATCAAATTATTTAGTGAGATTTCTTTGATAATGCACTGGATTCATCTGCTTGCTAGCCCCACTATGCTCCACACTTTTGGGAATACTAGGATCAACGGTTCTGGTTCTCTAAACCTTTTAGGAATAGTGTTAGGGTTAGGATTAGGGGTAGGGCTAGGGGTAGAGCTAGTGTTAGAACTAGTGTTAGGGTTAGAGTTAGTTTTGGGCTAAGCTCTTTGATACTGGGCAGCGTTCATATTTTAACTAGCCTAATTATTCTCACAAAGTTTGGGGCCTCTAGGTGCAACAGATGGCTGTCAGGAACAGTTTTTATTTCCAGGTTTCACTGCATTTGGAACTGTACAAGTGAATGAGAATACAGCCTCAAATCAAACAGGGTTTGGACAACTGCTTGAAACTTCACACACTAAGTCAATTCTCCATGAGCTTTGTCTGGCTTGTTTCTTGTAGAAGAAGCCCAAAGCTGTAGTGCACAAAAATAAGTTTATTCATAGCACTCTATAAGAAAACAGGAAAATACCCAATTACTAAAATTCCTCCCCCAATTCTTTGGTCAGATTTCGTTGATAATCTACAGGAATTCATCTTTTTGCTAGCCCACGAGACTCACTAAGTTTGGAACTCCAAGAATCAATGGTTCTCTAAACAGGTTAGGGTTAGTGTCAGGGTTTGTGTTAGTTTTAGGGTTAGTTTTAGTGCTAGAGTGACAGCTTGTGTTATGGTTTGAGATAGTTTGTGTCTAGTTTCTTTCATACTCGGCAAGATTCATCTTTTACCTAGTGTAACTATGCTTGCCAAGTGTGTGCATTCTAGGTGCAAGTGCTTGCTCACAGGAACAATGTGTATTTCCAGGTCTCACTGTATTTTGACCTATACAGGTGAATGGAAATGGAGCTGGAAATCGAACAGGGTTTGTGTTTGCTGCTTGAAACTTCACACACTCCATCAGATCTCAGTATGCATTCTCATTTTTTCTTTCTTGTTGAAGTATCCCTAAGATGAAGCATGCAAAAACAACTTTGTGGACGTTAGATTCACCTGTGTGGTTTGTATAACTGTGGTTACCATAAACATGGGCCACATGTTTATGGGAAGATATGTGTTCTAGTCAGGACAACTCAGCCCAGGGAGTGGAACCCTAGCATACCTCGGAGTAACCACAGAGACCTGTACCTGTTTGGAAAATGCAGCAATCCACATCAGCCCTAGAAATAATTGTAATTGATTGTATTACAAGAATGGTTATGAATGTGAGTGACTTTAGAGAACACAGGGGGAAGCCTTTGGGACTGTCTGGTGCTGTATGTGTCATACTGTTAAGGTGATGAGAAGGAAAAAAAGTATAGCTGTGTCTAGGAAAGCTGGAGGGATTTCTTCCTGTAGGAATTCTTTAGAAGTCAAAGTGCTTGACATTGTGAACAGCATTGTAGTCTATGAAGGTGAATTGTTCTTAGAGATAACATTGTAGAATGCCTCCTTGGACCGGGCTGGTGGCAAGAGAAGAGACAGAAACTTGCCCCCTCCTGCTTTTGCCTGGTCCATTGGCATTGCTGTTCATGGCACTTGTCCCCTCAGGAGCCTTGTTGTGCCTGTCAAACTCCCTCCCACTCAGAATTTGCCACTTGGGTCCATGAGGACCCATCAGTGCCTAGCCCAGGGCCATTTCTGCTTTCACTCTGGAGAAGAGAGTGAAAGACTCAGAAGAGGCCTGTGATGGCTATACCCACACCCTGTGGGCTGCTCAGTTCCACGAATAGAGAAGATCTTTATAGGCATGGGGTTAGAACTCACACCATGTTTTCTGGCTCAATGATGCTTCCTGGAGCAGGACTCACCACCAGGGAATGAATGAGGCCCATTGAAAAATGCCCACTTCTCACTGTGTGTGGGGCACAGCATGGAACACCCTAGAGAAATGGATCCTCTCCCTTCTTTGATGATTTTCTGCTTTCCTATGTGGATAGGCTCTGAGAATAGAAAATATGATACTGGAAGCAGAGCAAGACCCAGAAGGGACCAGTCCTGACCTGTTTCCCTACCCAGGAAAACTCCTAAATTTTGAGTAGGTCACTTCCTCTGTGGGTATAGATTCTGTCTCATTGCCTTTCCCCTGGATCTATGGGACAAGCAAGGAATGGTGTTGGGAGACTTTCTCTGTGACCCCAAGCTGGCTCCTTGGTCCTTTTAAGCTTCAAATTCTTCCAGGGAGCATTACTAGAGCTGTATGTGTGTGTAAATGTCACTATACTACAAGTCACAACCAGAGTGCCCTAGTCCTGGCTTTTCCACCAATTGTCAACTCTTCCTTTCTGGAATTCAAGAGACAGTGGTGTACAGGCTTATTAATATACCCCTCAGAAATTTATCTTCTCTGCTTGAAGGATTTTCTTCCTTTTGCATTTCTCCAGGCCTGTGGTCTGGGAGCCAGCACAGAGGCAGGCCTAGGGTGCAATAGGGTGAACAACTCAGCCTCTGGTGACCCTTTTCCTCCAACCTGGTGGTTGGCACATGAACTTTCTGTCTATGGCACCAATTAAGATGACCCCATGCCACTCTACCTTCTTCCTTGGCTAAAATGTGTAATATTTTTCTCAAACATTTAATTCTGAACTTACGATGCCAAAGCATTGGACAGTTACTGCACAAATAGTTCTGCCCAGAAGGGGACACAAGGGGATTGACCCCTTCCCTATGTCTCAACATGACATAGAGAGAAGCTACTATCTCTAATGAGAAAAAAAAAGTCAATTAGAAACCAATAGATGTCTCCATAGGAAGAAGCCATTAGCACACAAAGAATGTACATGAGGTAAAATAGTCATTGTCTGTATGAACTGATTTTTTTTTCTGAAAGAAACTTTTCTTTCTTACCATGTAAACTAAAAAAAATGATATGTTTGAACAGATAAAACCTTTTTGAAGACAGCATTTTGGGTAATGATGGAAGTGGCCTGAGATGCCTACCCTGCTTGGCCAATGCTGACAGGGACTGGCTGGTGGTACAGGTTCCCTGAGCAGCAAGGCCTGATTGCCGTCCTTATCTCTGATCCATCTATTCTTAATAAGAAGGTTGTGGCCCTTGGGGCTGGCATAGTGACTACGGGCCATATAATTCTCCTTCGCTTTGTGTAGAAAGAAGTCCTCTGATGACAAGATTGCCTGCCACAAGGGTCTTGGGCTCCTCTTCATGTCAGTTTAACTCTGGAGGACCACTTTCATGCTGACGCCTCATCTTGTCCACCAGTATTCATTGAACAACTGTCATGATGTTCTGGGCTTCAGCTATCCCATTATTCATTCATAGTCTGCTGTGACTGACACTGGATCTGGGCAGTGGTAAGGAATCTTCCTGCCCACTGCCTTTTTTTATTGGAGTATAGCGACTGCAGAAAGTGATTCTTCCTCTTCTCAATATAGGATTCTGGAGGATCTAACATTTCTCTGGCAGGGAGGTGTGGGACTGTCACTTCACATTCAGGAGGTTCCTCCTTCACCTCTGTCTTCCTGGTCTCTTCAGATCTTGAAGACTGGGAGGTACTTTGATTTCCAATATTGCCATACCACAGTAGGTGTCTCCTGAGGCTATACCTTCACAGTTCTCTCATAGCTCATACTTGGCCTTTGCCAAGCCTGGACTGGGCTTGAGGCTACCTCTTGCAATTCTCATGATAATCCTTCTGTGCTGGGTTCTGCCCAAGAGACTATAAGTGTAAGGCAGGGAAGGCAGCTGGTCCTCCTGTGTATTTGGAGGGACCACTGAGGGCTCATGGGTGCTACCCATTGGGATTCTTATCCTGGCCTTGTGCCTCTCTGCAGGTGAGGGATCAGGGAGGAGACTCTGCAGGGTGGGAACTGACATTAAATCACCTTCTCTCCGAGACCTTTCCAATGAAGTCCTTCTGGGAAACTGGCAACCTTGGCAGTGGAGTTGGCCCTGGAATCATAGGAGACCAAGGGAAACTCTGTGGAAGGGGCAAGGGTGGTCTCTCACCAAAATTGTGATTATGGTACTTAAGGCCTTGGAGGTGTGGATTCAACCTGTGTCTCACCCAAGATGTCATAATATTTGTTCATAGTATTGAGTTCCTGAATCGAGGAAGGAAGGAATCTGAGAGGTGTTCACCAGAGATTGATGATCCTTGGAGGATGCTAGATTGCTGGGGTTTTTTTTCTTTTTTCTTTTTTTTTTTTTGTGAGTGTTGGCATCAAGGCAGGAATCCACACATATATGTGTGGATTATGTCCTCCTTGATCTGTACCAACTTTCTGCTCAGATGGTATTGCAGGAGTTTTTCCAGAAGTTTCTTGTTTGAACCCATAGATATGGCACTTCCTGAGTCACACTTCCATGGCCTCATCAAGTCACTTTCCGAATCCTCCTTTTCATTTTCCAGAACCTTTACTGAGGTGCTTCTTTAATTCCAGAGTAGACCTTCTGGGCCCTTCTCTAAGTCTTGCTCTGGTCCCTTAGGGGAGCTTTACAGAGCACCTGGGCCTTACCTTCTGCAAACCTATGCTGCTTTCACAAGCAAGTTCAGAGGGCTGGGTGGCCAGGAAGCGGCCATGCTCATCTTTTGCCTGGCACCCACAAAACTTCCTTGGGAATTTACCCTGAGGCTGTGTCAAGTCCTGGAATGCTTGAAATCTGCAGTAAGGGCCAGGCCTGTGTTCATGTGCAATAAACCTCTCTAGCCTGTGTTGCTCTGGTTGCTCCTGGAGCTTGATGCTGTTAGAATACCTAGGAAGTATGGAGGCAGACTTGAAGGGTCAAGGAGGGGCAACTGCCTTGGTGATGGTTGAAAGTGAATTGGCTATTGGCTCCCTGAGATTTTTGGAGCAATAGAGTAAAACACTTCCTCTGTTTCTGTTGCTTCTGCAAGTACCATTCCACATGCTGATTTTCAGTTGGTCTGAGAGGCCATACTTCCTCTTGGGATGTAGGGCAAATTGTTCTCTGGGTCCTCTTCTGGGGTGGAAAAGAAGGTGATAGTTTGGGGTCAGAGGATGTAAAGTGGGTGTGGTTCTGGACCTGAGCCACAGATGGGGACAGTGTTTTTGTTAAAAATTGAGATTGAGCCACATAGTTGGGCAAGGACTGGTCCTTGTAAAGCTGTTTATATTCTTCAGCCTAAGATTTCTGGGGAATAGCCAGAGACTTTGTTACATGTAACAGCTTTAGATTGTGCAGAGGAAGCCCTCTCAGAGACCCAGGCAGTATCCACCAGGGACTCACTGTGCAGAGAGGGCAGGCTCCAGAATATCTGGCTACATTTATGCTCTGAAGAGTCCACTGAGACCTGTGGTAAAAAAAAAAAAAATGCTGAGAACCAGGAAGCGGTTCTGGTTTCCCTTTTGTGTTCCAGAGGGTTGTGCAGTGGTCTTTCTCTTTTCACTCAGTGACTTCAGCATTTTTCCTAGAGAACCCAGGTAGTGGTCTGGGATCATTGGTTTGAAAGAAGACCCATTCTTAGTGTTTTCCTTTCATATTTTTTGTTCTGCTATTTTGGTGATTAGCATCTCTAGTAATTTCTGGAAATCAGGATTGATGAAAGAGAAACCCTCACCCTCTATTTGCTGGTGTGGGGGGTCTCCCTAGATTGTGGGGTCTGGTCTATTTTATAAAAATATATGACAGTATATTTTGAACTATAATACCCTCACTGTGCTGTGAAGTACTAAAACTGATTATTTGGGTATGCATTGACAAATTATGTTTTGGTTTTTTTGTTTGTTTGTTTGTTTTTTGTACCAGGAATTGAACCAAGGGGGGTTAACCACTGATCCACATTCCCAGCCATTTTCATTTATTTATTTATTTATTTTTATTTTTTTTTATTTTGAGACAGGTTCTCACTAAAATGCTTAGGTCTTTCCTAAGTTGCTAAGGCTGGATTTGAACTTGCAATTCTCCTGTCTCAGCCTCCCAAGCTTCTGGTATTAAAGGTGAATGCCACTGCACCTGGTGATAATTGACTGTTTTTAAAAAATCTAAGTATAATCAGAAGAAAAAGTGCCGAAAGTTTAAGATTTTAAACCTATTTCTACAATTATGCCACTTAATTTTGATGCATTGCTTGATAATTTACAAAGTGTGGTGTTCACTTTGGAACCTGGGGACATGCAGTTTTCTTAATTGGGGCCATACTTAAAGATGTGAAATTGGTGTGCAATTTTAAAAGATTCTTGTGAGAGCTACATCTGTCTTATTTTCAGCATTTTGTTTTATGAAAATGTTATAGTTTGCATCTGGAATGTCCCCCAAAGACTTTTGTGTTAGATGTTTGGTCCCCAGTTGGTGGCACTATTGGGGAGGTGATGGACACTTTAGGAAGTTGGGCCCACTTGGAAGTAGGTCATTTGGGGTATGCCTTTTTTTTTAATTTTTTTTTTATTGTTGGTCGTTCAAAACATTATATAGTTCTTAATACATCATATTTCACAGTTTGATTCAAGTGGATTATGAACTCCCAATTTTACCCCGTATACAGGGAATTCACATAAAATCTCTCCTAGGCTTGCCGGGAGAGGGAGTATCAAGCTGGGGTATGCCTTTGAAGGTTCATTTTGTCTCTGGTGCCCTCCGCCCTTTCCTGGCCATGAGGTGAACAGCATTATTCTGCCCTTGATGTTCTGCCTCACCAGAGGCCCAGAATCAATGAAGCCCTGTGACTATGGATGAACACCTCTGAAGTCATTAGCCTAAATCTTTCTTCCTCTAAGTTTTTCACAGGTATTTTGTCACAGCAACAGAAAGCTGAATAATTCAGAAAAAAATGCGTTTGACATTTTGGATTATTGGGTGAGCTGTGAGTGCAGAAATGTGAATTTCTGAATACCTCATAAAATTGATTTAAGCAACAACTATGTAATATTTATATGCCATACCTAGCTTAGGAAAAAAGGTAGACACTACAATATTTTAATTCTTGAAATACTTTTAAAAGACATTTTTTTCCTGAATTTTTATTGGCAGCCTTTTTTTTTTCCTTACGGTGCTCACGACTCTCATAAAAACGAATTAAAGTGCTCATGAAATCTTAGAGTAGATGTTGCCAGATAAAGATATAGGAACTGAAGCTTATATGAAAAAGGGACAGCATAAAAGAGACCAAAGACAAACAAACAAACTAGTTTGGCACATCCTTTCAGGCCCCTAAACATTGCTAAAGAGAGGGCTTTGGTAAACACAGCAACAGCATTATCCTAAAGTAGTGTGCTATAATTGCACACTATGAAGGTAGTGTTATACTTTGGATATATTAGAATTGGGATCTGGAATGTCCTACAAAAGTCCATGATGTAAAGACTTGGTTACCAAAGTGGTGCTCTTGGGACCTGATTTAACCTGTTAGAAATTGGAGCCAGTGAGAAGTCTTTAAGTTATCAGGGGTGTCCTCTTAGAGGGGATTTTAAGACCCATTCTCTCTCTCTCTCTCTCTCTCTCTCTCTCTCTCTCTCTCTCTCTCTCTCTCTCTCTCTCTCTTCTTCCTGGCTTTGAGAGTATTAGTTTTGCTTGGCCATGCCCTCCTTTTGCAATATTTTTTCCAACACCAGAGGCAAAAAATGTAGGTCTGATAAATCATGGATTCCAAAACTGTGAGCCAGAATACATCTTTTCTCTTTATTGGTTGGTTATGTCAGGTAATTATTATAGTGGTGGAAATTTGAC
Source organism: Urocitellus parryii (assembly GCF_045843805.1). NCBI lineage: Eukaryota > Metazoa > Chordata > Mammalia > Rodentia > Sciuridae > Urocitellus > Urocitellus parryii. Next base: position 576,194 of record NW_027551840.1, read on the forward strand.
TAATACCCTAATACCCTAAGGCACCAATGTTCTTAAAGAGCTAAAAGAAAAGCTTTGAAGTATGGATGTAACACCAGGTACAGAATTCAGCAAGGAGTGCTCTCAAAGTGTGGGAGCTGGGACTGCACTTCTAATTCTGAGTATGTCAAGAGTGACAGACATGCCCATGACCCTCTATTTCCCCCATTCTCTGTCATCTTCTATAATAAGTCTGCCTGCTACTTTCATGTCTTTTTTTACCCCTAAATTTCACATATGAGGGAAATTGTGTAATACTTGTCTTTCTGTGTCTGGCTTATTTTATTTAATATTATGATCTCTATTATATTTATTTTCCTAGGAATGATATAATTTTATTGTTCTTTATGACTGGACAATGGGATAATGCTCCAGTGTGTGTGTGTGTGTGTGTGTGTGTGTGTGTGTGTGTTTATCACATTTTCTTTATCCATTCATCCATTGACAGACACACCTGGTCTGATTCCACAACTTGTCTCTTATACTGCAATTCACAAGAAACAGTAAACTATAGGATAGCTTGCTGACTTTAATTCTTTTAAGGAATGGCATATATGAATCATAAGTAGTATTATATTTAGTATCCTTAGGAACCTCTATCCTGATTTCCCTATGTCTGTACTAATTTAAATTCTCACCAACAGTGTGTGTTTCATTTCCCCCACATCCTCATCAGCACTCATTTCTTTTTTTTTTCTTTTTTGTATTCTTGATGATCGCCATCTGAATGGGCAAGATCAATGCCTTTCAATGTTTCAGGTATTTTGTTAAGGTTTTTGATCCATTCTGAGTTGACATAGGTGAGAAATAGGGATCTAGTTTCAATCTTCTACATAGGGATATTTAGTTTTCCAAGAATTGTTTGTTAAGGGCCTGTCTTTTCTCCAGCACATGGTTTTGCTACCTTTGTCAAGAATCAGATGGCTGTAGTTGTGTGAGTTCATTTCTATGCTGTCTATTTCAATTCATTAGTCTACATGTCTGCTTTTATGCTCTGACCATGCTATTTTTGTTACTATCACTCTACAGTATATTTTGAAACAGTATTTTGAAATCTCCAGCATTTCTCTTTTTTCTCAGGATTGTTTTTGCAATTCAGGGGTCTTGTGTTCTTTGAGGCTATTTTTGTAGTTCTGTAAAGAATTATGTTGTTAGTTTGATCGTGCTTTTCTTTGAATCTCAGTAATGATAATAACAATAATATTTCAGAAATTCAATTTATAAAAGAATGAAGAGATATACGCCAGTTAGGTATTTCTTCTGTCAGGTCTGCTTTTGTGTACCCTTTTCTCAGGTGGTGCTGGGCTTGGGGTGCAATCCCTGGCCACAGCCACCTGGCTGCAACCAGGAATTCTCTCTCTGCTTGCCTCATGTGGCCTCAGGCCTCATGGCTCTGCACCTAGCCAGGCTTGGCCTAGCCAGACATGGGCCCGTGGTCCTCCCTCCAGCCCCTGGATGGCCTCAAGTGGATGTCCTGAGCTCACTGCCCATAGGCCCCCTGTCCTGGCAAGGGGGCTGCTCTGGGAAAGCAGTGCAAGGTAGGTAAGATATGCACCAACATCATGGCCCTGCTGGGCTGCTGGCTCAGTGATGATCAGTAGTGCATGCTGATGTTGTTCTTTGTTGTGGCCTTGGTCACCTGATGTAGTGTGTGCTGGCCAGGGTGTGACCCCCATCCTGGCAGTTGGCAGAGCCCAAAGAGGATCAGTTCTGGGAGTCCTATGCACTGCTTTCTTAGATCCTGATGCTGAAAAGCTATAAGAAACAGTGGCAGGTATCCTAAGTGATTGCCCTGAATCATGAGGCCAAAAGGAAAGGGAGGCCCCCTGCAGGTCTCCTTTTAGCATAACCAGTGGTTGAAGCTCCAGGAGCTGGCAGTTGGAGAAGTCTCCAGCATGGTCCAGTCAGCCCAGGAGAAGGTGGTGGCCTGTCACATGGTGGGCAAGACCCTTCAGTTCAGGGTGTAGGGCCCTGGGTTGTGGGCTCAGGACACCAGCTGTATGACATGCAGCTCTCCCTGGTTTATCTACATCTGGAGCTACACTTGGAATAAGAGAGAAGAAATCCAGATTAGGTGGTCCTGCATCCATGTGCCAAAAGTGACAATTAAGATCCAGCCCAGAGCATCAGAGAAGGGCCAGGTGGGTGAGACAAATGAAGTATCTGAAACACTTAAGGACATTTCAAACCATGTTGTGGGTTCCACCTTTCTGTCGTGGTTCTGAGCACCAAGCCCACAGACATAAAGTAAGCTCAGAATCTACAGTGCACTTCATCTACTGCTCAGGAATCCTGTCCTCCTAAATCTCCAAGGGCTCATGAACTAAAGCCACTGGTGAAGAACTTCTGCACCTTACTGCTAAATGATCCTGAAACTCTGGGCAGCATTAACCCTTTGTGCATTTCCCAGCTGAATGATCCTGTCCAGAGGTTCATCAGCACCCTAGCCAAGAACACTACTCACCTTGCTTTGGGAGGAAGAGTTCACCTTTGAGTGGAACACCAGGTCCAAGGAGTTACACCTGCAGATTACAGAGGACTGGCAATCCTCAGAAGGTCTGCTGGCCCTGACCACTGTCCTCTGAATTTGTTCAAGAAACAGCCTTCCAGGATGTAGAGCTTCTTTTTGATCAGTGGGCCCACCCTCAGTAGCTCAGCACTGAGCTCTGTCACTGCAGAGCTTTCTTACATAGAATCCAGTGAATTGAAATCCTGACAAATCCCTTACCCTGTTGCTTCTGGCAAGATAGAAAAGGATCACACAGTGATGCCATGGGGTACCATGGTCACTACTTTTACTACTGTGAAGACCAAGCCTTACTATGATGTGGGGAGGGTGTCCTGGCTGAGTTCTGAGCCCCCCTGAAGACATCCATCAAGGTGAATGTCATTAAGAAGGATATCTTCATCCAGGTCATCTCGTGCCATGAGGCAACTGTCAGGAAGATATTCTTTTCTTCAGATATGGAACTGCTGGTGTTGAATGGTTTCAGTCAGGTCATTGAAGTTGCCATTCAGCAGCTCACTGAATCTTCAAAGCTGAAACTCAAGTCATCACAGAAGAATAACACTATCATCATTTCAGGGATCTCCAATACCTTGCTCTCTCAGGACCACAATACTGCCCTCATGCAGGATTAGACAGAGCCCACAGGATGTCTTATCTGGCTTCCCAGAGGCAGCTGTGGCCTCTGCCCCACTGGTGGAAGATGATCCAGCCCAATTCTGAGCTTCCCTGAAGCCCCAGGAGAAGATAGTAGACACCCTAAACTTGGATAAAGATCCCCTGGCAGCAGCAGCCCCACTTGAGCTTGATGGGGATGAGCTTTCTGAGAGCTCCCTGGGCATCTCAGAGCTAGACACTGCTAAGAAGGAGGAATTTTAAGGAGGGTTTTTTTCCCCACCAGTGGCACCAGCAGAAATATTCTGGCATGAGCCAGTTACACAATGACTTCATGTTCCTGTAGCAACATGAGGGCACCCAGAAGAAGTGAGTGACTCTCACTTAGCTGCTGAACAAGAAGCTACTGTCCAGGCACTGGGGCAAGAGCACCATGAATGCCATGTAGGCTGCCTACCTGTAGGACAGGCACCTGAGATAGCACCCTCACCAAGACAGAGCAGGAGTTCTGGCCGCTGCCACATGCCCATTCCTGCAGCATGATTTTTCCCCAACAATCTAGTCTTTGAAAGAGAAAGAACAATCTGAGTCTCCAGCTTGAGGCTTCCCCCAAAGAGAACTGACAAAGCCCAATTTGCCACCAGAATCCCAGTGGGACCTTCAGCCCCCACCTAAGCATTGAGGTAACAGGAGAAGAATTCCTTGCAAGAGAAATACCATGTTCAGCAGGGACTAGGAGGAACAACTGGGGATTTGATTTTATCTACACCGCTCTCTAGCAGGACATGTTTGGGGCCCATGTCTGGACCATGTCATGGGGAAGTGTGCCCTTCTGGGCTGTCACTATGAACAGAATGGATGCTCACCTCTCCTAGTTTTCTTCTTAGAATTAAAAAGTTAACCTGGCCCTGAGGACATGGAGATGGAACACAGACAGGGTTTTGGGGGTAGGGTTTATTTTTTTGTGGGTAGGGGAATTTACCATTTATTTCATTTATTTGTTTGAATGGTGGTAAGGATCAAACCCAGGACCTCACCTGTCCTAGGCAAGTGCTCTACCACTGAGCCATTACCCCAGACCCAACAGGCAGAATTATTGATAAAGAAATTATGATAGTAGTTGAAATGCTTTGGTAAATATAGGAAGGCATTTGCCTTTGCTCATAGCCATAAAACTTGAAAACTTGTGCAAGCACTAAGTATGTCCTGTGCATATTATACTGAACATTTTCCCATGGTTAGTGTGAGCCTACTTTCCAGTGGAGATAACATAAATCCTGACATGGTTCTTATGCCAGTGGAACAGTTGATGTGCAGATTTCCTTTCCATCTGGTGCACTTACTATACTAGAGTGAGAACCTGACCCAGGAAATTGTGAGCAATAAGTGGCAGTGCATAGAACATGGTAACCCCCCCCCACACACACACACACATTGTTTTGCTAAATATTGCTAATAGCCAAAACAAAGTACTTGTAGAGCACTAGAAGCAATTGTTTTGCATCTCAGGTGTCAATTGTAAGAATGGAAATTTAATAACAAATAGTTCAAACATGGAAAATTCTTATTATAGATGCTTCAGATTGTTGCTGTGAACAGTGCTCCTGGCTGCATTTTGGGGTGTTTTTGGTTTCCAGTGGGAAAAAAAATGATAAGCTTGGCACACACTTTTAAAGCCCTGTATAGCTAGAAAACTGCTTCCCTCATCAGTATGCCTATACCTTGGATCATTCAGTTTTCATATTGTTTCAATCTTCTTGAATGTGTACTGCCAGCGGACATGCTTGTTGAAGAGTGATTGTCACTGGAGTGACACGTTTTGACCCTATAATGAGATTGATATTTATTTAGTAAGTTTGACCTGGTGTGACTCTGACCTTCAGCAGATGTGCAAGTGGGTGTGTGCCCTCTAAGGCTCCATTAACCCTTCAACATTTATTTCAGGGGAATAGAGCCATCAAGGAGCAAGGCCCTTTGTGAGAGCCAAAACTGAAGCACTTGTTTTCTTTCTTGTTTTTGAGGAGGACATTAAAAACTACACTGGGAATTTCACTTTCAAATGCACATTTTCAGATTCCTAGGTGTTTCAAAAATTATCAAGTGACTTTAAAATAACTTTTTAATCACTTTTTTAAAGATTGCATTTAAATATTAGCTATTGTACAGTTCTAAATATATGAAGAGCAAATTAGTACCCCTACAAAAAAAGAGGAAAAGAATGAAGAACATATGGCAAAAATACTATACTGATACAGAATTCCTTGTACTAATTTTCATTGAGTTTTAGGGAAAGTTATCACCAAAAGCCAGTTGACAACATTCTCTGTAATTTAATTAATATTGATAGCAGCAATAATCAAAATGTATGACCTACATGGAATAGAAATTTACAAAGAATTCGTTTGACTTTGACTCTTTCATTCAAGTGGTGGTTTACTATGTCAGAAATGCTTACAGTCAGTGTCAGAGTGCTCTTGGAGTGACTAATTCCACGTTTACTCATAGGCTGGTGTTCCATGGCTCAAACCATGGTGGCTGTGTGGATTATTACAATATTGAAATACTTCCATACTGGTTGATGAAGAGTCCTGAATGGCCCCTTGCTGCCAGCGTGCCCCTACATCTTCTCTGACACTAACTACACCTCCCTGTTCTCCTGTCAGCTGAAGCCCTCTGGGTCAACTCCAGCCCTATGGACAGGGAGTCTATTCTTATTGGCTGCAGTCCGTGATATTTTTGTGGTTAAGTTTTTGATATCATGTAGTGGATCCTGCTCTTTTTTAAATTTTTGACGTTTTTGGAGTTCATCATGGAGTTTTGTGTTAATTTGGATTTTTGAAAAATTGTACATTCATTATCTTGACTACTACTTTTTGGCATCTCTTTAAGTTTTCCACCCATCTTCATTTTCTTCAATCTGGAACTGGCTTATCTGTACCCATTCTGGAATTCAGTTTTCAAACCATTAGACCTGTTATATGTCACCAAAAGAATTCAAATAATGAGAATGGTGCCAGGTGCTGCTGGACACTGTTACAAACTCATGCAAGGCCCCATCTTCCACGTCATAGGGCCAAGGGTTGCCATGGGGGAAGGCAGAGTCCACCTTCTCTTTCTCTCTGCAGAAAGGGATGTGTAATAGTTAGCTTGGGCTGCCATAACAAAGTGCAGTTGCTTGAACAATAGAAATTTATTTTATTCACAATTCTCGAGGTGGTAAAGCTGAGATCCAGATGTCATTAGGATGTTTTCTTCTGAGAATTCTCCCCTTGGATTGTGTATGCCATCTTCTTCCTGTGTCTTCACATCATCCTCCCTCTTGTGTGTCTTTGTCATAATCTCCCATTTTTTGTGTGTCTCTGTGTGTGTGTACATATACAAATAATCATATATTAAGTGAATAAACTAATGGGTTTCATTGTCATTTCCATACATGCGTGTATCATGAATTTACATTCTTTCTACCCTTGCTCACCCTTCTTTCTCCCTGCTATCTGCTTCCTGCTCCCTAATGGTCCTTCTATCTGGATATCTTTTTAGTTTTTAGTTTCCACATATGAGAGAAAACATGCAATACTTTCCTTATTGTAGATGAATAATTTCATTTAACAAGTTCTGTTTTCTTGAAAATGGCAGAATTCATTTTTCTTTGACTGAATAATACCCCATCATGTATATATACTATATTTGCTTTATTCATGCATTGGTTGATGGGCACCTCAACTGAGTCCGTATCTTTTTTTTTAAATATATTTTGTTGTAGTTGAACACAATAACTTTATTTTATTTATTTATATTTTATGTGGTGCCGAGGTTCGAACCTAGCACCTCACATGTGCTAGGCAAGCACTCTACCACTGAGCCACAACCCCAGCCTCAATTGAGTCCATATCTTACCTATTGTGAAAAGTGTCACAGTAAACATGGTCTTTCAGGTGTCTTTTTTAATTGCTGAATTTATTTCCTTTTAATAAATACCAAGCAGTGTTATAGCTGGGTCATGTGGTAGTTCTATTTTAATTTTCTGAGGTCCATCTATACTGTTTTCTATAGATGACATACTTATTTACATTCTTACCAACATTGTATATGGTTCTATTTACTCCACATCCTCACCAGTGGTGATATTAATATATATATATATATATATATATATATATATATATATATATATATATATATATATTGTTATTATATATAAAATAACTATTCCATCTGGAATAACATCTCACCCAACTTGGTAAGATGTAATCTCCCTGTAGATTTATTTGCATATTTATAAGCAATTTGCATTTCTTTTTTGGAGACGTGTATTCAGGTCATTGGATCATTTTTATTATATGACTTGCTTTTTAGTAGTTGTGTTTTTGTTGTGTTTTTCCTGTATGTCTGTCAGACTGATAGCTGACATTCTGTCTCTTTCCTCTTCACTCTGCTGATTGTAGTAGTCTTAGCTGTGCAGACGCTTTTTAATTCAATGCAATCCTGTTTGTTTATTCTCATTCTGATTTCTTGAGCTGTTGGAGTCCTTATTTGGAAATCATTGCTTTTGCCATGATCTTGAAGTGTTTCCCCTATGTTCTCTCTATAGTTTGAAAGGATCCTGCCTTACATTAAGGTCTTTAATACTGAGTTTATTTTTGTACCACATGATATCTAGGGATCTAATTTTAATCTTCTACAGGGGAATATCCAGTTTGTTGAAGAAGGATGTTCGTTCTCCAGTATTTTGGCACATTTTTTGATAACAAGTCACAACGTGTATTTATTTCTGAGGACCTGCCTCTTTTATGCCACTACTATACTGTTTTTGTTGCTATGGCTCTCAGGTCTAATTTGAAATAACGTATTGTGGTGCTTCTTGCATTGCTATTTTTGCTCAAAATTGCTTTAGCTATTCTGGATCTTGCTTACATATAAATTTTAGGATTTTTTTCTAGTTCTTTGAAAAATCTCATTGATTTTTTGGGGAATTACAGTGAATTGTAGATTGCTTTGGGTATTATGGACATTTTAACAATACTAATTTTCAGGATTCATGAACATAGACGATGTTTCCAACTTCTAATGTGTTCTTCATTATCTTTCTTCAATATTTTGTAATTTGCATTGTAGAAGCCTTTCACATTCTAAGTTAGATTTACTTTTAGGTATTTTTTCTTCTTTTCCTTCTTTTTCTCTCTTTCCCCTCTTCCTTCTTCATTGCTGTAATAAGATTACTTTCCTGATTATTTTCTCAGAGAATTCTTTATTGGTGTATACAAAAGCAACTGATTTTTGCATACTGACATTGAATCCTACTTCAATGAATTTGTTTATCAGTTCTAAAAGTCTTTTGATGGATTTTTTGTCAATTATCTTGTTACACAAACAGAGCATTAGCAAATGAGGATAATGTGACTTCTTGCTTTAATGTTTGTAAACCATTCACTTTCTCTTGCCTAATTTCTGTGGCTAAAACTTCTGATATTATGTTGAATAAGGATTGTGACAGTGGGCATCTTCATCTTGTTTCTGATCTTATAGAAAGTGCTTTTAGCTCTTCTCAGTTTAGTATGATGTATAGCATTCACTGTGTTGAGATATGATCCTACTGTATGAAATTTATTCAGGGTTTTCATCATAAGGAAAATGCTGAATTTTTTTCAAAGGATTTTTTGCATCAATTGAGATAATCGTGTGATTTTTATCCTTGACTTTATTTATGTGATTTATTGCATTTATTGACTTGTGTTTGTTGAACCATTCTTTCATCTTTGGAATGAAAGAAACTCAATGATGGCATATTATCTTTTTAATGTGTTATTAAATTAAATCCAAGAGAATTTTATTAAAGATTTTTATATCTGTGTTTATCAGAGATATTGGCCTTTCAGTTTATCTCTAATCATGTTTGGTTTTAAAAATTGGTGCTCCAAGACTTATTGCTTATGCATTTATAATAATTATGTCTTTTTGTTGAATTATTCCCTTGATCAATATATAGTGACCTACTTTTCTCTTCTGATTTTGTTTTTTTCTTGATTTTTTTAATATTTTTTTTTTTTAGTTTTAGTTGGACACAACATCTTTATTTTATTTTTATGTGTTGCTGAGAATAGAAACCAGTACCTCATGCATACTAGGTGAGCACGCTACCACTTGAGCCACATCCCCAGCCCTGATTTTGTTTTAAAGTCTGTTTTAAAATCTATTTTTCTGTTGTATCCTTTGTAGGTTTTATTAGCAGGGTAATACTGGCTTCATAGAATGAGTTTGAAAACTTGTTTTCCCTTTTTTATGAATTAGTTTTAGCAGCATTGGTGTTAGTACTTTAATAGTTTGGTAAAATTCAGCAATGATTCCATCTGGTCTTAGGATCCTTATTTCTTTTTCCTCCTTTTAATCAGAAAAAAAGTATTATGGTTTCAATCTCATTACTTGCCATCAATCTAGTTAGGTATTTTTTATCCCCTTTGTTGAATTTGGTAAATTATATGTATACAAAATTTTTCCATTTCTTCTGGATTTTCTAATTTATTGGGCATAGAGTTTTTCAAAATTTTCCTTAATGATCTTTTGAATTTCACTATTGTTAAGACTGTTTTTAAGTATAATTTTACTTCTTTGGGCATTCTCTTTCTCTTTGAGAGTTTAACTAAGGGATTCTTTGAAATGTTATTATTTCAAAAACTAACTCTTTGTTTTATTGAAGCTTTGTGTTATTCTTTTAGTTTTTAATTCATTTATTTCTTCTGCAATCTTTACTCTTTCTTTTCTTCCATGGAAATTGGATTTGGTTTATTTTTGTTTTTGTAAGACACATATTATTTATTTGAGTTACATTTTTATGATTTAGGGACTCATTGCTACAAATTTGCCTATCAGCACTGCTTTCCCTGTTCTAGTATGTTGTGGTTTCATTTCATTTGATTCGAGGAGTTTAAAATTTCTCCTCTGGTTTCTTCTATAATCTACTGTTCTCTTAATAGTGTTGCTCAGTCTACATGTGTTTGTGTAATTTCTGCAATTATTTCTAGTTTCTTTTCATTGTAATCAAATAAAATACAAGAAATTATTTTATTTAAAAAACTTTGGTAGGAATTTCTCCATGGTCTAACATATGGTCTGTTTTGGAAAACATTTTTGTGATGAAGAAAATAATGTGTATTTTGAAACTGTTGAATGTAGTATGTTTTTGGATGTTTGTTAAGTCCCTTCAATCTATAGTATGTTTTAAATCTGTTTCTTTGTTGATTTTTTCTTTTTATTTTTTTTCGTGTGGATGTATTTATTGTGACATAACTTTCCATTTATCTCTAATCATGTTTGTTTGTTTGTTAAAAATGGATGCTCCAGGACTTATTGTTTATACATTTATAATAATTATATATTTGCATTAATTATTCTCTTGATCAATATATACTGACCTCCTTTTCTCTTTTGATTTTATTTTAAAGTCTGTTTTATCAATTATAAAAGTAGCTACTTTTGGATTCTCTTTACTTGTAACACCATTTTTCATTCTTTCACTATCTGTGTATATCTTTGCACAAGAGGTAAATTACTTGTAGGCAACATATTGTTAGGTCTTATTTTTTAATTCATTCAGCCAATCTGTATCTTTTATATGGAAAATTAAAAATATTTACATTCAGGGTGATTATTAAAATGTATGTACTTGTTCCTATCATTTGCTGTTTTTTCTTCTGGTGATTTTGAATATTCCATGTTTTTTTTTCTTCCTGTCTTACTCATCTTAGAAGTTTGATAGTTTACTATATTGATAATGTATGATTCTTTACAATTTCTCCTTTGAATGCCTACTCCTCTAGTGGGATTTACTTTTCCACATTTGCTGATGATTTTATCTTCCCTCCTCTTCTGGGTATAGTATTCCCTTTTGTATTATTTAAGCTTTTTATCACTGTGACACAATATCTGAGAAAAAATCTTAAGGAAATATTTATTTTGCCTCATGATTACAGGGTTTCATTCTGTGGTTGGCCAGCTCCATTCCTTTTTGCCTAAGTTGAAGCTGAACATCATGGCAGACGGGTTTGGCAGAGGAATGTTACTCACCTCCTGGCATTTGGGAAGCAGAGAGAGGGACAGGAATGGGTTAGTAACAAGATATGTTCCCCAAGGGTCTGTCCCCAAGGACCCACTTCCTTCAACTAGACCCCACTTGCTACAATTTCCACCACCTACCAGTAATCCATTCATATTATGAAGCCATCAGTAGATTAATCCACTTAGGCAGTCAGAGTCCTCATGATTGAATCATTCCTAAAAGCCCCTCCTCTGAACACTACTTAATTGAGGGTCAAGCTGTAAGAGTATGAGCTTTTGGGGGACATTCTGGATCCAAACCATAACAAGTATTTTCAGTGGTGCTGGGTGATTATGCATTCCCTTAATTTATTCTGCCAAGATATTTATCTCTCCTGTTTTCTTAAAGACTAACACTTCTGAGTATAGCTGTATTTTTTGTCACTCTACTCCTTTATCCAGACTACTTTCTTCTTTTTTAAAAATCACCAGTCAGAATGGATTATAGTCAAACATAAGGACCTCATTTTACCTTAATTACTTCTTTAAAGGTCGAATGCCAAATAAAGTCTGAAGAATTGATGGTTGAGACCATATATGAGTTTGGGGGCACATAACTCAACCATAATAGGCAGGTGTGGAGAGTTGGGTTGTCTCTGGTGAGCATCAGGGTCTTAGGACCACCATAGTGTTTGTAGCAGTGGTGCTCATGGGGCCTGTGGATGAGGGTCAGGTGGTATGGCTAGAAAAGCTCTGCCTTTGTTTCACCAGCAAGTGACAATAGATGACCTCATGCATGAGTCAGTTAGTAAAAAGCCCAAGAACAACCAGTGTCTCTGAGACTTGTCAAGTGGTTTATTTCTTGATAAAAATGAATGGTGTTGTGTACATGATTAGTGGTCATATATAGACATAAATCAGAATCAAAAGTGGTTGTGCAGAATGTTATGAATTATGAATCCATGTGACATAACCTAGAAAATAAAACTAGTGCGATGTCACTCCTTGAAGATAAAATACTGATTTCATTCATCCATGAGGCCACTCTGATGTTTACACTCAAATCAATATGGCTAGAAGATTAAATACACATTGATTCCCATCTCGCTACATTAGGCCACCCCCACCAGCACCAGTCATCCTAAAAGGATATGATGATACCTCGGTGTATCTTGTCAACCCTGTTGAATAAAATGGGGTCATTTTGCATTTACTCACTGGTTGGCCAGGACAGAATCCAAGGTCAATGTGGGGCCAGGTCTATGGGGAATGAGAACAGCAAGAATGATGTGAGAGTTTTGGCTTAAGAAAAATGTGTCCAATTAAGTGTGTTGTCCTCAATCAGAAAGATGAGTTCACCCTGTCAGAGGATAAGCTGGGGACCCTGGCCTCAGGAGCAGCCCTGGCAGCCTTCCACCTACCACCCCAGAAGTTCACTCTCTTGAAGTCCAAGGGGAAAATGCAGGCATGCACAAACATTTGCTTGGAAATCACCTGGATTTGAACACTCCACCACTGTGCTGTCCCTGGTCTCAGCCACCAGCATCCTCCAGGGTGACTGGACCAAACTGAGATGTTCCGGGCCTACAAAATTCACACTGGGTCTGCTGTCCAGAAACTTGGGAGGTCCAGGCAGGAGGATCCAAGGTTGAGGTCATCCTCAGAAACTTAGCCAGACTTTGTCTCAAAATTTCAAAAAATTAATACAAAGGGCTGGGATGTGGCTCAGTGGCTCAGTGCCCCTGGGTTCAATTCCTGGTACCACCAAAAAAAATTCCCCTTACATGTGGGATAAAGTCTGTCTGTTGGAGCAGAGAAGGAGAGAGGAACTAGGAGTTTCAGGGGTCATGTGCAGGGGCATACACCTTATGTGCATGCACATATGCATGAGTGGTATAATTATCTTTTAAATAATAATTATTATTATTTATTACCAGGAATTGAACCTAGAGATGCTCTACTACTGAGCCACATCCTCAGTCCCCAGTACTTCTTATTTTGAGACAGGATCTTGCTTAGTTGCTTTGGGCCTCGCTAAGTTATGAGGCTCTTTGAACTTGTGATCCTCCTGCCTTTGTCTTTTGGCCCTTGGTGCAGACTTAAAACAATAGAGTGCTTTAGAGAGGTGTCCCGAGCCCTACTCTGGAAGTTCTTATCTGTAGGCTAGTGGAGCACTCCATTAGACAATCTCAGATGGTGACTAGCCAAGACACACCACCCCAAAATGTGACCTGGGAGACAGACATACCTCCCCGCTCCCCCTCCCAGTACACTTAGGCATATCTCTGGTTATTCTTAGAAACCCGGAGACCAGGAGTAGCTCTGAAAGCTGTCTTTCTGTAAAAGAAATTGCCCTCAGAGAAGGAAATCTGCATTAGTAAAAAGGGCTGCTCCCAGATAGCTTCAATTTCCTGGAAAACTGCATAATGACACAACCTCCATTCATCTCATGGTTCTACCCTAGCCCTCTTTTAACTGTGTCCACCTCCAGGAGTCCCCAAGCTCTGTCCTTTCCTGTAGCTCTGGTGTTGTGTAAAGGCCAATTGACCCTTCTTCATATTTTATGTGTAGGTATATAATCAAAGGTGCATAGTTTTCCTCCTGTTAGTCTGTCTGATGTCAATTTGTTAAGGTCTGTAGACAAGTCAAAATAACACCTGGTATTTTGCCAGAGAAATGTTAGAGTTCGTAAACAAGTCTGGATGGTGCCTGGCAAAATGTCAGAGGGAGTGGTTTGAGAAGTAACAAAAGTGAGCCATTAAGTGTGGAGATTCCTTATTGGTTGATTGATGTATCTAGTTTATGCTAATTAAGATAAGCTGTGCAAAATGTATAAATAGCTCTGTTACCCTACAATAAATGGCTCCTATTCCTGCTGCAACAATCTACAGAAGTTATTCGTCACCCCCCGGTTATTTTGCTGCAGCCGGACTGCGGCATCAATTTAATTCATAACTCAGCTAAAGAAACTAGAAGGGTGGAAGGAAGCCACCACATTTAGCTCCTCTATAGTGGTAAGCAGCATGGGGGAGCAGGGAAGAAATCATTGAAGGTGTTTGACTGAGGAACTGTCAGACTTTGGTGGTATTTGGTTCAGGGGCTGTGTGGAGGGGAAGGGGTACAATGGAGCTGGGGCTGGGCTGTGGCAGGTGAACCATCTGTAAGAGCTGGCCCTCCAGTGCAGACCTTGAGAGATGGGCAGGGGCTGCAGCAGGAGAAGTCTGAATGCATTTTGTACCTCCAGCTGGTGAGGGGTCACAGCTATGTCCACTGCTTCTGCAGCATTTTGATGCAGGACCAGCAGAAAAGGGTGGTGGATGGGTAGGTGTGCCCTGTGATTCACGGGTTAGGCCAGAGCCAAGGCCTGCCATCTCGATCATGGCCTGGAGTGGCTGTGACCCTTTCCCTAGTTGGATGCTACCTGGTTAAGGAGAGGAGTGGGCTTCCATAGATGGCAGTGTCCCCAGTTACTGGGAACCCTGACCCCCAGTCCTGGGCCACCCAGCACAGGCTGACCTCTTCAGGAGGCACTGCTCAGTCAGAGGTGACCAAGGCCACTAGTACCTCTCTAATGCTATAAAGCTGTCCCTGTAAGACTCACCTAACTCATCTGTGCTTAGGACTACCTATGGGGCAGCTGTCTTCCCTGTCTCTCAGGGAGCAGGGTGAGATACTAAGGCACCCAGGGCAGGAAGTGGCACTGCCAGTGGGTCACCTGTATTAGGCCAAGGTTCTCAGTGGTTGTGTGGGAAGCTGGCCTTGCCTATGGTCTGAGCTGCAGTCTTAGCCTCCTGGGTGATAGCAGAGACAGAGGGGGGCTTGGGAAGAGTGGGACTTGGGATGGGGCAGTGGCCTTGAGCAGCCACAGGAGACACATTGCTTCTGGGTTTCCATTGACCAGGGAACCTCCTGGCTACAGCAATCTCACTTTCTCAGAAAATGAAATAGAAATGGGGCTGTGGTCCCATGAAAGGAGGCACAGTTTGGAGCTGCTACTTTGGGAACTCTTGCTTTTCCTTTCAGACCTGCAGGGGAAGGGACACTGGACTGGAGGATCCACCAGCCAGAGATACAACTCCTTTGAGGAGGCCTCCAATTTCTGTAACCAGTGTGAAGAGAAGCTGCCTCCTGCAGCCTCAGGACCAGGCAAATCCCAAGGGGCACTAGGGTCTAGTGGGCAGTGTGGACATCTGTGCCTTCTAGGCAGATAGGAGCAGGGCCAGCTTGCAGCCTCAAGGGGGCCTGGCCCCTCCCCCTACATAATTCTTCCCAGGGGGCACTTTCCTCAAGCAGTTTTGTGAGGTTCTTGGCTGGAGTCACTTGTCCTGCTTCAAGTTTCCCATCTCTTTTCTTTGAGAGAACTGAGTTTACTCCCCCTTGGGGATGAGAAGCCTCTGGCTGAGCTGAAGGGCCCTGGACATTCCAGAGGATATCTAGGGAGGTGTCTGAGGCTTCTGGAGGGGAAGGGCTCTGTAGGTTTGCAATGCCCTGGGACGGGTCCCCACAGCTTGCCCAGGCTGTTAGTGGAGGGACAGGAGGGGACAAGCTGTCAGATCAGGCTTCCCTGCTGATGTCTAGAATAGAGCAAGTGCCTCCCCTGCTCCTGTCCTGCTGCCCTAGAGCCCATGGAGCACAGTGCTACCAAAGGGCAGCACTGCTCTCCCCCAGCCCCAAGATGCCCTGAGCATCTGGGACTTGTCGATCCTGAGTGGCTGTAGACTCCTTGCTCTGTGAATATGAAGTTGTGGAATGGTTGAGCCACTTGCCAGGGCTCCGCACCCCTGAGAATCAGGAAGAACATCTGCCAGCTAGCAACTTGGGAGGGGAGGGTTTGCAGTCCCAGAGATTTAAAAAAGCCAAGCTGCTAAACAGTGATGTGCCCAGAATTGTGCTAAACATGACATTACCATAAATCCTTGTCCTATGAATGCTGAGAGTGAAGTACAGAGAGGTTAAGCAGTGTGCTGACAGCCTCACAGCTAGAGACAAAAAGAGACAAGTGCAGGTTGAAGTGTAGTTGAGGTCTTGCTGGTCCTGGTTTGAGGGAGAAAAGGGGTACTGGTCTGAGTGATTAGCAGTGCCAGCCTGTCTTCACAGGCTTGCTGTGGAGCCAGCATTAAAATTAATTATGGACAAGACAGGGGACAGGGTAGTCCCTGACAGTGGCCAGTAAAGAGCAGGTGGGGCAGATACAGCATCCTGAGAGGCTTCATTTAGTCTCCAACACTTTGGGAAGTGGCAATCCACCTTCATCCTACTTTGGGGCCTCCCTGAAAGGCCACTGCCCTCTGCCCATTTTTTCATTTTTGGCAAGAGGTTGGGATGGACCCAGAACCAAATGCCAACAGAACTGGAATGAAAAGGGATCTGCCTGAGAACAGGGACATGTGGCCTTTATTACCAAATGCTGCTGATTCTTCTCAGGAATCAGACTAGAAGCAACAAAGGGCAAATCTCTAGCCTTGGCTCTGAGCCTGCACAGGGGAATTTACACTTCAAAGAGGAGTAGTTAGATTCCTGGAGGTAGTTATTTACAATCCAAAAGGCAAAATGTAGGGGTCTATTATGTAAATCTGGTTTCCCCAAGATGGCTGACTAGAAAAGGGCAGGAACTCTCCCTTTTCTAGGCACTACTTCTCATCACAGTGTTCTTACAGTTTACTTTATATCCAGGCCTGGGTTTGTCATCCATTACACTACCAGGGGCTATCTTCCAGGGGGTACT
Source organism: Urocitellus parryii (assembly GCF_045843805.1). Taxonomy (NCBI): domain Eukaryota; kingdom Metazoa; phylum Chordata; class Mammalia; order Rodentia; family Sciuridae; genus Urocitellus; species Urocitellus parryii. The sequence goes on from NW_027551840.1 coordinate 593,089, forward strand.
CATCCCTGCAGGTAGGGAGAGAGGGCAGGATGGCTTGTCACTCACCTGAGCCAGAGCCCAGCAGGGGTGCCAGCCCTGGTTTCCTCACACTCTTTTTACAGGAATAGAAACTGAAACAGGAAACTGAGGGACTTGGCTCCTCAGCTGAGGGAATCCTCTCCTCTTAGCCACTTGGAGAGTCTCCAGGTGGTTCCACAGATGCAGGACTAGAGTAGGAATCCCAAGAATTTCTGGGCCCAAAGAGGCCATGGGGTGCGCTGCCAAGTACCTAGGCCTGGAGGTCCTGTGGATGAAGACATATCCACAGATGGAGAACTTGGGTCTCTGAAGAGGCAGGGGTGAGGTGGAGTGAGGGCTTTGAGAGCTGTGGGCCACCCTTTCTGCCCCAGGTCCCTAGGGACCCAGACAGGACTCCTGCCTGACTCGATTTTTATATTTTATTTTGAGACAGGGCCTCAATAAGTTGCTGAGACTGACCTTGAAGCTGTGATCCTCCTCTCTCCCCCTCCCCCTCCCCATCTTATTCATAGCTCAGTGGTGGAGCCAGAATTAGACAGGCAATCAGTATAGACAGGTAAATCAAGTCAGGCAGGACTCCTGGAGGAGCCACTGAGATCCAGGCAACGTGTTTCTTTTTTATTCTGTGTTTGCCTGGAGGGTGTATATTTCTACAATGGAGGAAGTAAGTTCAGAGTTGCAGGAGCATCAGGGCTCTTGGGAGGGGGAGAGTGTGGTGCTTGGAGCCTATACTGTGCCCTGGTGTGTTTCCTTTTGAATTTTAATGAATTATTATTATAACATATGTTTGGCATTTGATATCTCTCTCTCATATATTTATTTATTTATTGGTATTGGAGATTGAACTCCAGTACTCCACCACTGAGCCACATTCCCAGCCATATTCTGTATTTTATTTAGAGATAGGGTCTCAACTGAATAGCTTGCCCTTGTGGAAGCTGGCTTTGAACTTGCTATCCTCCTCCCTCAGCACCCCCCCCCCTGCAATGTCAACCTCTGTGATTACAGGTGTCCGTCATGATGCCTGGCTGCATTTGATCTTTTAAAGTGGAGCAATCCACTGGTGGGACAGAGCACTTGTCTAGTGTCACTGTGCTGGTGTGAGCTTCCACACATTTCTTTCCTGGTCCCGGGGATTGAACCAGGGCACTTAACCACTGAACCACATCCACAGCCCTTTTTATATTTTATTTGAGACAGGGCCTCACCAAGTTGCTGAGGCTGACTTTGAACCTGTGATCCTCCTGTTTCATCTCCTCTCCCATCCTCCCCCTCCCCATCTTGTTTATAGTCCAGTGGTGAAGCCAGAATTAGACAGGCAGTCAGTATAGACAGGTAAATTGAGTCAGGTCATGTCATAGGGACAGACGAGGCAAGGCACCAAAGATAGCAAGAAAAGTTTTATTTGGCATAGCCAGGTTCAGAGGGCACTGCTTTTGCTGTAATCAATGAATCCTCTGAACCCTGAGTTCAGGTAGTTTCAGAGTTTTATACCCAGCATGAAAGGGGAGGGGCTCAGAAGTTCACAGTCTGCAGAAGTTCTCATGAAAGCAGCTTTTTCTTTCACTGTTTTGGGCAAGTTAACCTGTCAAGGACAGCACCTGAGAAGGGGAGAGCTTTTTTCTCCCCTTTCTTTCCTCCTACTGCCAGCTGTTACCATGGAGCCCAATTGGTAATTTCTCTTATCTTAGAAATGTAGACATCTCTGTGAAGCCCAGCTCAAGGCCAGAGGCCTTATTTGCACATTTCTACAAACTATACTGGATATGTTTGTGAAAAACTAGTAAGAGGTGCCCAGCATCTGGACTGCCGGTATCTTCTCTGCTTGTGGCCAAGTAAAACAGGGTGACACAAATACAGGAAGTTTATCTATATTGAACTCTTTTCCAGAAACTCTTTTGCTGACAGTTCTAAAATCGTCCATGGTGAAGATTTCTGGAGAAGCCCAGTTAAAGACTTTTCTGTGGAGAAAGGGATTGCCACTTCAATCAGATCAAGGAGGCCAACTTGAGTGAGTCCAGGAAGTTGAAGACTGTCCCTGAAGGATTGAAATGTTAATTCTTTCAAAGCCCTTTTCCCACCTTTAAGAATAACCTGCCCCTGATGCAATCTGTTGCTAAGGTAACCTGTCCCAGGAACTGACTCTCTCTATAGGGAGCTACAAGGTTGTTAATAATGTGTCCTGGGCTTCTCCATCCTGCCCTTCCCCTTTCAGTCCACCTTTTTCCCACATTTTGGCCATCCCATTGAGCATTCCTGGGTCTATTCCTGGGCCTAGTCACATACACAGAAAGGAAAGGTATAAGAGAAAGGGAGCAGAAAAACAAAGGAAGCCTAGGACATATTAAAAAAAAAAAAAAAAGCAGAACGCCTTGCTTCTTGGGATATCAGGATACCAGCTAGGGTTCCCTTTTTCCTCCTGGGAGAAGTCTAAGTCCTTTTTAAATAAACCCTGCTTTATATGCTTGCCTCCGTGTGCTTCTCTAATGTGCAAACTTCTACATGTGTGGGAGCAGGACTGATAACTGGTGGAATTGGGGGATGGGCAGAAGTGACCCTACGGTTCCAGTTATGATCTCCATCATCAGGGAAGCCAGGTGTCTTTGGGGAAATCAGCTGGCCACTTGTATTTTTTTTTTTTTTTTTGGACTGCCTGTTGAGATTTACAGTCCCTGGGGGCTTTTTGTGTTGGAGAACACAGGAAGACAGGACCTGGCTTGAGGGTTTGGGTGTGCCTAGGGCTCTTGCTCCTTTCTCTGGTCCTGGCAGCCCTGCCCTTCTGCGTATGGCAGCATTATCCTCAGGCTAGAGGTAGAACAGTAGGTCAGAGTCCAACAACCAGCCTTCCATCATGGACCCCTCAGGAGCAGGTGCGTGTGTTCAACTCCAGTAAGAGCCCTGAAGCCCTCCCTGAGTCTATCTCTGGGGCCAGGGGAGATATAATTTCTGACTGGATTAGGTTTCCTAGAGCTGCCCATCCATCTGGCCCAGCTGGCATAGTGGGAGAGAGGCCCATGAGAATCCTGGGTTTATTGTTAAATGCTGTGTAAAGGGAAGTGGTCTGGGACTAGAGTGTGTGGCAGAAAATTTTCCAACTTTTTGGCTATGTGTTGTGTGGGCAGTTAGAGGCCTTGGTATAGGGTCTGAGTTCTCCACAGGGACTTGGTATAGGGTCTAAGTCCTGCAAGTGGTCTTGGTATAGGGTCTGAGTCCTGCATGTGGGCCTCCTTCAGCACATGTGCTTAAAGGTCTTCTTCCTCCAGCACTCTGGGTCCCAGGTCTAGATGGCCCCTGCCTTGCAGGGAGGAGATGCAGTAGTAAAAGCCTGGGAAAGGGAAGAGAGCAGGGGTTAAGGGAGGGAACATCTAGAGCCCAGCAGGCCTGGGTCTTGAGCAGTCAGCTCAGAGATGGTTCTAGGCAGAAAACCAGGCTTGAAATGGCACTGTGTCATTGAGACCCAGATTTGACAATATAGATTTTTTGAAGGGTGAAGGTGTGCAATCTTGAGTGGCTATGTGCATGCTATGTGGGTGACATGTCTGGCCACACAAGGTTCTCCATAGACCAGAATGGGTCCACAGATGTGGTAGTATTAGGTCAAGGGAGGCAGGCCTCCACTGGGAGGTGCCTCGATTGGGGCTTCCTGCCCTGAGGAAGAAGAAAGACTCTTCTGGTAGGGAAAAAAAGGCAGATTAGAGCTGCAGAGTTTGGGGTCCTGTGGACATTTCCCCTGCCCTGCCCCTTTCTTTTCTTTTCCTCTCCTCTTTTCATCCCCTGCACCACCCCTTTCTCTTTCTTTCTTCCTTGATACTGGTGATTGAACCCAGAGGTGCTCTATTATTAAGCCATATCCCCAGCACTTTAAATTTTTTTGAGACAGGGCCTCACTAAGTGGCTGAGTCTGGCCTCATACTTGGAATCCTCCTGCCTCAGCCTCCTTAATTGCTTGAATTACAGGCACATGCACCTGGCAGCCCAGTCTCTTTCTTTCTGATTTGCTGTCCCTTTGCAGCTGGGGCTGATTCCCTGGTCACATCCTGCCTGGCTGGTAGCAGAAACCATACCAAGGCCTTGAGGGAGGTCAGGGCTAACCTCTGCAGTGATCATAGCAGTGTGGCCTTCTTGTGCTCCCCGTTTTTCCCTTATTTGACCTGTCCTTTATCTGCCTGTGTAGATTCTGAGAACAATAACTCCTGGGTGACCCCATCTCTGGAGGAAGAGATGGAATGCTGGCAAGTGCTGAAGGAAGACAGAGACCAGTGCTTGTCACTAGGCTCCAGTGATTGGCAGGAAAATGCAGCTGAGCCCAGGTCTGAAGATGAGTCCTGGACCATCCAAAGAGTGAGTGAGCCATGCCCCCTCAACCCATTGCTGCCCCTGCTCTGTGTTTCCCAGGTGGCTAAGCTGGGCTGGCTGAGTCACCCTCACTGCCACCATGGTGCCTCACCCTCTGACTTTCCCCCTGAAACCTTACTGCATAGCAGTCTAGTTAGCCCCAGAAGTACCACTACATTGGCAGTGGTCTGGCTGCCCCCAGTGTCTGGTCCATCCCCATATAAGTCTACGGGCTCCAGGCCCTGGGTCTCCACTTTCCTTTCCCAGCCCTAGACCAGATATGTGTGTGTTTCAGGAGATATGGCTGGGCCAGGTGTGGGTCCTGTTCTCTCTGGGTCTCCTTATTGAGGTGTGGGGCTGGGTGCTCCTCTGCTGTGCTGCAAGGCACATATGTGGGTACATATGACAGATGCTCTTCCCCAGAGGTGAGGCCCCATTGACCTCTGGGAAGCATTAGACACCAGGAATTGTTGCTTGGTAAGGACCTCGTTGGAGCCCCCAGGCTTCTGGGAGGGATCTCGCTGCAGGTGTTCAGGAGCATTGAGGGTGCTCCCTAGCTCAGCTCTAGCTCACAGAAACCCAGAGTGCAGCACTTGCTCCCAGGCTTCCTCCTGGGCATGGAGGGGATCTTGGCTTTCTGTGCCTGCACTGGGGCTGGTTTGTGAGGTTCCTTTCAGAGTGTGCTCTGTGGTCCAGAATGTGACATAACATGCTGGAGCACTCTGGTCCATGCATGAATGTGTGTGGGTGCTATGTGTGGTGCCTGGGGCGGGTGTGTGTACGTATGTGTTTTCTGGTGTATATAGTGTGTGTGAAGTGAATGTTGATTTGTGCATGTGTGTCAGGATGCAGGGCCTGTGGTGGGGAGTAAGGTGTGTGTGTGTGGTATACAGTTGTGTCCTTCCCCTAGAGTCAGCAGGGAAGGCTACCCAAACCTGGACCTTGGGGGATACTGAAGGCTTGGGTGAATCTTCAAGTGAGAATCACCACTGAGACATTCAGGGCATGGTGATTAAAAATGCTGCAGTGCTCAGCAGGATGAGGGTCTTTTTAAACCTTAATAGAGTAAGTTGAAGAATCTTTGTGTAAGAAAAAAAAAAGAGCAATAGCCAAGAAACCATAGCTGTGCACAATGGTGCATGCCTGTAATCCCAGTGACCAGGAGGCCAAGGCAGGAGGATCCAAAGTTCAAGATCAGCCTCAGCAGCTTAGTGAGAACCTGTCTCAAAAAAAAAAAAAAAAAAAAAAAAAAAAAAAAAAAAAAAACATAAAGAAAGGACAGGGGAGATGAGTCCTGTGTCTGATCCCAACTTCACTTTTTAAGAAACTAGGAAAAGGTGAGGCAACTAAACCCAAAGGCAAAGAAGGAAGAAAATACTAATAGTAGAAGAGAAATAAACAAAGGAGAGAATAGAAAAGCAATAGAGAAAAACCAATGAACCAAAAAGTTGATTCTTTGAAAAGACCAACAAAATCCATAAACTTTTAGACTAATTAAAAAAGAAAAGATATAATATGAAAAGAACTCAAAAGATTTAGGGTCCTGTTTTATCTCTTATGTGAAAGCTAGAGAGGAAAAGCTGAAAGGAAGATGGGGGCGGACCTCATGACAATTGAAGGGAGATCAGTGGAAGAAAAGGAGGTGGGGGAGGAGATGAGGGGGAGAGGAACTGCTGGGGAGAAATACTGGCCAAATGATATTGTTACATTGTGTATTCCATGTATCAATATGTAACAACAAACGCCATCCACCATCAGTGTGTGCAATTGTAAAACATCAGTGAGAAAAGGTGCAGGACTGGGGTTGTAGCTCAGTGGTGGAGACCTTGCCTAGCACATGGGTTCCATCCTCAGCACCACATGAAAATAAATAAGTAAATGTATATATATAAAAAGAAAGGGTGCAAAAGAAACTAAAGTAGAAATGAAGGTGGAGACATTACTGATGACTTTACAGAAATAAAACTCAATTAGAGGTAATGTCATAGTGTTGGTATTTGGTCACCAAATGTTTAACAAAACCTGCTTAATTGTGGCACCAAAAGCACTAGAAACAAAGGAAAATTAGAAAAAAAAAATGGACTTCATCAAAATGAAGACTTTTTTCATTTAGAGGACAAGAAAAACTGAAAAGGAAGCCAATGGAATGGAGAAGTATTTGCAAGTCATGTATCAGATAAGTTTAGTATCCATGATATATAAAGAACTCATGACTCAACAACAAAAAGTCCAACTTAATTCTGGACAAAAGATTTGCCTGAAGCAGCCTGCCTTCCCCTTCCTTCCTTCTTCATACTGGGGATTGGACCTAGGGCCTCCCACATGCTACTCCAACACTACCTCTGAGCAGCATTCCAGCCCTTATTATTTTATTTTGACATGGTCTCACTAAGTCACCCAGGCTGACCTTCAACTTGTGATCCTCTTGCTTCAGCTTCCAGAACAGCTGCAATTACAGTTGTGCACTACCACACCTGGGTTGCCTAAGCTTTTCTCCAAAGAAGATGAACAAGTGTCCAACAAGCCTGTGAAAGGTATCAGCGCGAATTAGTGATTGAGGGCAATGCAAAACCTCTTGACACACCACCTAACACACACTAGGATTGTTGTGATAAAAAGTGTCAAATCACAAGTGTTGGTGAGGTGAAGAAGTTGGAGCTGTGGTTTCATGCTGGAGGGATGTGAAGTCCTGCAACCACTGTGGAAAGCAGTGTCGCAGCTTATCAGAAAGTTAAATTCAGAATGGCCATATGACCCAGCAGTTCCAGTAAGTATGTGCCCAAGAGAAATAAGAATGGGTGTTCGAACAAATGCCTGTCTGCACATTTGGAGCAGCAGAGCAACAGCAATCCAGCGGCAGAGCAACCCAGGTATCCCTTGGTAGATAAACAATGAATTACTTAGGCTATGTACACTCAGGGAATATCAGTCAGCCACAATAAAGAAGGAAGTGTACATGTCCAAACTGCAACGAGGGTGGACCTCAGACATGCAGTGCTAAGAGAAGGAATTCGAGGTAAAAGGCACCAACTGTGTGATGCCTGTTATAGGAAACATTAGAAAAAGCTCATCTGGAGAGAGCAATCAGTAGCTCAGAATTGTGGGGTGACTGTGAGGCAGAGACAGCATTGCTTTTGGGGTGATGAAGTGGGAGCCTAGTACAGGTGGTGACTGATGACATTGTGAGTGGCCTAAAGGCCTCTGAGTTGTTAACTTTCAAATGTTTGTTTGGGGCAGAGTTGTGGCTAGGTGTGGAACATTTGCCAGTATTTGTGAGTCCCTGGGTTCCAGCCCCAACACCTCAAAACACTAGCAGAGCCACTCCAAAATGTCCATTTTTGTATGATTTTCACACTGTGTGTGGTATTGTCACAGTAGATTTATTTAAAACATGTGTTTGAAGGTGCAGAAGCTGCACCTGAAAGAAACTGGGAGCAAAGTGCACAGGTGAACACCACAGGTGTCTCTGTGCAACAGCTTCCTAGTCCCACAGTAAGCCTTCATCACACTTCACCTGAGCTGGTGTTGCTGTCTGGGAGAAAGTCTCTGAGCTAAGACTTGATGTTCCCAGGGGGTGGCCTGGACCTCAGAAGCCAGGATGGAGCCACAAACCAATCACCATGTGTGAGTGGCTTGTGGCCACTCACCAACACTTGTGATTTTACACTTTTTATCACAGCCATCCTAGTGTGTGTTAGGTGGTATGTCAAGAGGTTTTGCATTGCCCTGAATCACCAATGCATGCTGATACCTTTCACAGGCTTGTTGGACACTTGGTCATCTTTTTGGAGAAAAGCTTAGGCAACCCAGGTGTGGTTGTGCACAATTGTAATTGCAGCTGCTCTGGGTGCCTGTACTGACCTGCTCCCTTTGGTACCTCTGTAGCTGCATTTGTTGGAAGCAGGGGCCCAGGTGTTCAGGTGGAGGCTTCAGGGGACGAGGTCTTGATTTGCCTTCCTGGGGGACATACTGCCCTTCCTAGCAGAGCTGAACGCATCCTTCCACTGGCCCAAGAGAGTGCTGTGGTGCACAGGGCCATGGGGAGGTGGCCAGCCTCCTCCTGGCCCTTTCTTCAGTGGCCACTGGATGCTGAATTGTGGGTTCCTGCTTTCTGGCTCTGCGTTCTTCCAGAGGCTCAGGGTTTTGTGCTTCTGGCAGTAAGAGAAAAGACCTAGCTGGGGCCTGAGCTGGTGGGGTGGGAAGCTCCAAGTGGCCCTAGGCCCACAGTGGCTTTCCTTCCTCAGAGTTTGCTGGCGTAATTTGACAGACGCTGCCTGAGGCTGCCTGGTGGAGGCACACCTGGCCTCTGGAGGCTCTGGAGGCTGTGCCTGGCTGAACCTTGGGTGTCTGGACTGACCTGCTCCCTTTGGTGCTTCTGCAGCTGCATTTATTGGAAGCAGGGGCCCAGGTGTTCAGGTAGAGGCTCCAGGGGACCAGGACCTGATTTGCCCTCCTGGGGGACACTTCTGCCCTGCCCACCTGCACACTCCTGCTTATTGGGCTCAGCCATCTTGAGCTCTGGGTTGCTGGTTACCCTGCTCCATGAGGTTTCCCTGACTGGGCCTGGATGAGGCAGGGCTCCAGGGTTTGTGGGTGACCCTGTGCTGTCTGAAGGAGTCATGTCTCAACAGGAAGTGGCCTAAGGACCTTCTGTAGATGCCATAGAGGATGTACCTGGTGAGCAGGTCACTGTCCAGTGCCTTCCCAGCAAGAGGAGAATGCAGGGGGCTGCTCTGTGCAAGGTCTTGGACACATGCACAGTAGACGAAGAGCAGGTAGTCTGTGTTTCTGGCTGCAGAGCCTCCTGCCAGCCCCTGCCAGCCAGTCTCCCTCATACCTCCACTGAGAGGGTGGAGCTGGGAGCTGAGCCATTTGTGAGGTGGCTGCACCCACTTAGGTTTTGGTCTTTGTGGCAGGTCATTTGGGGGGGTGCCAGCTTTCTATTCTGTGCTGCACATCCTACCTGCCCACCCTGACTCCCAGCTTTTATTTCTTGTGAAAATCTGCCCTTTGACATCCACAGGCCACCCCTGGGTTCTACTCATAAGGCATACCCCAGGCACAGGTGTACCCAAGTTCTTTACTTTTCCTGACAGTTTAACCCCAGGAGTGGGGTCCCTGGGGCAGGTATGTGTCTACCCCCAGCTGTTCTAGGTATCAGGGCCTCGCCACATACAGTCAGGGCTCAGGATTTATAAACCAGTTGCCTTCAGTGGCTCATTGACATCTCCTCTGGAGCATCACAGCCCTTGGGCCCAGTGTCCCAGTGGCCTACTCCTCAAAGCCTGCATTCCTGGTTTTCAAGGTAGAAGCTTTGCCTGGAAGCTGCCCGAGCCTTCCAGGGCACAGGAGCAGCCTCTCCGATCCTCTGCACTCTTTAGTTACCTTCTTGCCTGTATTCTGGTTTTCTTCCTTGTGGCACATATGCTACAAAGTGTCACATGGATAGCCCGTGAATGTTGTTGTATCCAATAGTGAACTCGCAGTGACATTCCCAGCCACTCCACACAAGGCTCTCTGTCTGGCTTCTTGCTCCTTGGCTCCCTCACCTGCCATTCTTGGTTTCTTAATTCAATTCCACCCCTGATAAATAAGTTGCAGGGATGACAGATGTAAGTGGTGCAGTAGAGCTAAGTTTTCTGTACTCAAGAAATTGGGGGGAAATTGGGAGGGAAATGTGGGGAAGGCTGTAGTAAACCTAAGAAGTAAGATTGATATCTCTCCTGTTTAGAGCAAAAGGAGAAAGAATCAGGACACTGCTGCTTCCTCAGAGCTGGGTTTCTTGGCTCCATCACCTTCCATTTCCCAGGGTCTGAATTTGTCTTCATGTACTTGGTCCCAGGACACAGCTGTGGCCCAAGGCCAAGTCCAGCAGACTGGTCCAGCTGGCCAGTGCAGGGGTGAAGCCACGGGAGATGTGGCTCAGAGAAGGCCAAACACCCCAGGACTACTTGGAAGGAAAGGATCTCTACATCTCCACACCCTTTGGGGACAGAGGCCTCCTAGGAGGTGTCTGGGTTATCAAACTCTACCTGTGAAGCCCACCCTAAGCTTGAAGATTCTGCCTAGGGGCTCCCACTGCCTCAGTCCAAAGAAGACTCTGAGTCTCAGAAAGAAGTACAGAGGGCCAGGCAGCACATGGAGGTCCCAGCCTCTGGGGTATCAGGGAATGGTGGCGGTTGGCACAGGATTGGCCTTAGCACCTTTGGTGTGTTCTGTGGGTGAGACATTGCTTCCCTGTCTAGGAAGGCAGCTGGGACTTGCTCTCTGAAGGGCTAGGAAGGGACTGTTGATCCCACACTCAGCATTAAGGCCAATGCTGATCTTAAGCCTTTGGGGCAGAGCAGCCCTTCCATTTGTCTCTGTGGCTCAGACCCCATGAGTTTGGGGTCTTTATTTCCTTCAGGGATTTGATGCTATATCTGAGCCAGATAATCCAGTTAACAGGACTGGGAAAGAAATGAAAGATAAGGCTCAGTCAGCAAATGAGCTGCCAGTAAGTCCCCCTGCTTCCAAGGAACACTGCCAGGTACAGGTTTCCCACCAGGGTGGGCCTGGGGGAACACTGCTTGGCCTTCCTGGCCATCCCTGCTGCAACCTTTAACCAGCCCATCTTCAGTCTGGTTGTGTGGCACATGTTTGTGGAAAGCTAGGGACAGTGCAAAGGAGACCAAGCCTTCCTTCAGGGAGCTCACTTGCTAAAGGGGGGAAGACTGAGGTCAAGCCAGGCAACAGGAAGTGAGCTAGGAAAACATAGAGCATGGTAGGGGGTACCAGAATGGTGCCCAGGAATGTGCTGGGTGGTGCCACAAGGTGTGGGGACAAGTGCATGGAGTACTGCATACATGGCATACGTTAAGGGTATCTGAGTGGCAGGCCACTCTCCTTTGCTAGGTGTGTGAATGGTAGGCCACTTACCCCATAGGCACAGCCCTGGGCATGAGGCCATGGGTTGCAGTCCCTGCGCTCCATGGCCCACTCCTGGATTGGTTGCTGCCAGGATATTAGCAGAAATTGCATTGGTGGCTGCCTGTAATCTGATTAGCTGCTGCCTGAGTATATATACATGGTAACTGTGAAGTAAAATTGGACCTGCTTCCTGCTTGGCCTCCAGAAATCTTGAATTGTGACTTCACAGCCATACTCTCCTCTACCTTGTTCCATGGACCTCCTTGCTGGATGAGAGAGAGCCCACACAACAAGGGAAGGTGGCCCCTCATCCAGGGAGGCTGGATGAGGTTTCAAGGGAGGTTCTGAGGGAGCAGAGGCTAGAAGGAGTGAGGAGTGAGATTTGAGGTTCAGGGGACAAGTTCAGATAAAAGGATTGGCATGCTAAGGCCCAGGAGTGGCTTGTGGCGGCCTGTTCTCAGTGGAAGGAACTAGTGAGCCCAGGAGTGAGAGAGGGAGGAGAGGCCAGGCAAGGTTGGGGAAGGATCCTCAGAGGCCATGAGAGTGGACTGGAAGGACTGGACAGTCCACCTGGGCTGCTGTGAGATGCATGGCTGAGGGGGAGCCTTTCAGGCTGGGGCTTGGTTGCTCATTTCAGGAGAGTGAGACCAAGGACAAGTTGGCTGCTCCTGGAGAAAAACCAGGTAAAAACATCTCGGAACCCAAAGACCTGGGGAGGGCAGAAGGGAGTGACGAAAAATTATGCAGCTGCCATAATAAAGAAGGAGCAGAAGAGCCAGAAGGCCAGCATGAAGGCCGTCCCCATGAGGTACCAGGCCACCCTGCCCAGGCCCAGGGTACAAGGAGACCATCAGTGCCTGTTGAGGGTCCCTGTGATGAGTTCAGCCCAGGGGGTTATAGGGGAGGTGGGCTGGCCTGGCCAGAGTCTCACACCCTCCTCTCCTCTTCTTGGCTGCTTGTGGTGGTCAGTGGCCAGGCATGAAAATGACCAGTAGAGAAAGAGGAGGTGGACCAGGCAAGGAGCAGTTGGTGAACACAGAGTTTCCTTTCCTCTTCCAGCTGGCTGAACCATTTCCAGCTGGCTGAACCATGCACTTCCACTCTATCAAGCCCAAGCATGTTGCCTTCCACCCTAAGCTCCACACTATGTTCATCAAGGGAGGAAAAGAGCTTGGACAGCCCGAGTGGAGTGACGCTTGTGAGATGTACTACATTGCGTGAGTCCTGGGGACAGAGTCCCCTGAGTATGTGTTAGAGATGATCATTGAGTTCCTGGGGTGCCCCTGCTCCCTGGGTGAGCATGTGTTTGATACTGCCAGCATGCATTTCTTTGTCTCATTTTTCCATGGCTCTTTTTTCTGTCCAACTGGAAACAAAGCCCTATTCCAAACATGCCATCTTGGTCAGTGTCCGTTATAGGTTTGGGTTTGCATACCTGGTGTGTTTGAGAACTAAATCTTCCAAGATAATCCTTCCAGATAACTGGTCATGTCTGTTGATTTGCAGGGACTTACATGGGAATAAGTCCCTCATCGAAAGCAGCATTGTCATTCTCAGGCAGAGCCTGGATAGAGCCATCCTTTACAAGTACGTCCTTCACTATGGCCGTGGCTCCAACTGTACCATCTACAAGCAGCTGCAGAAGGCGGGCAAGCATGTGAACTGCTGCCTGTGTGTCAAGTCCTTCCTCCTGTGCTCTGGAGGTAAAGGGCCTCTCCCATGGAACCTGTGTCCTGGCCTGGGTGCTGCTGTGTGGAGCAGACTGCCTGGTCTTCATGGGTCCTCTGCTGTGTGCTGCCCCTGCTGTGGTTTAACTTATGCAAGAGAGGAAATGGGAAGGAGAGAGAATGAAGCCAGAGGAAGGGCTGGGGCTGTGGGCAGAGTGGGCCCAGGTACCGGGCAGACTCTGGGACAATGCAGGGAAAAGGGAGCTGTTGGCTGGCCCTTCCTGGAGGCGGCCAGGTGGTGACCAGAAACAGGACAGGTTATTGAGAGCCTCCCTGTTGGCCTCTGCTATTTGTCCTTGTCACATTTTGCTGGTGGCACTTGGGTGGCTTCCACATTCTACCTTCTGAATCCTTGGAAAGAATTCTCTGCACTTCTTCAGGTCCTCTGGCAGCTCTTTCTCTGTGGCCCTTTCTGTAGACACTGGCTGTCCTGGCCTGCCTGGGCACCCAGCCCTCTCCTGAGCTCTCCCCAGGGCCTAGGATTTTAAAAATATGTTTTCTGAGCTGACCTCAAGCACCTGGGCTCCAGAGGTTCTCCTGCCTCATCCTCTTGAGTGGCTGTATGTGCACCATGATACCTGGCAGTACATGTAATTTTTATAAATTTAGTGTACTCTGAGGACTTCAGCTTTGAGGCAAAACTGGACTTCATCATATATTTCCACATGCAAAGATGGAGTTTCTGCTCTGATAAGTGCCACAGAGGGAGGGGCTAGAGTGGAGTCAAGAGAAGCTCCAGAGGATGCTATGCCCAAATCAGCATATGAACCCTGGCTAACTGTCACCTGGCAGGGATAGGGTAGAACTAGGGTGGCAGGGCTAACCAATGTGACAGCAGTGTGCACAGCACCTGCTTTGAGCCTCAGGAATCCAGCTCAGCACCTGTCTTACTGCTACTTGTGTGTGTCTCTCTATACATAGGGCTTTTTTTGGTACCAGGGATTGAACCCAGGGGTGCTTTACTACTGAGCCATGTCCCCAGCCCCTTTTATTTTTTTATGTTAAGAAGGATCTCCCTAAACAGTTTAGGGCCTCTTAAATTGCTGAGACTGGCCTCAAACTTGCAGTCTTCCTGTTTCATTCTCTGATATTGATAGGATTACGGGCAATTGTGCTCAGCTGTCTTTGTCCACCTTATATGTCTTTCTTTCTTCCTTCCTTCCTTCCTTCCTTCCTTCCTTCCTTCCTTCCTTCCTTCCTTCCTTCCTTTCTTTCTTTCTCTCTTTCTTTCTCTCTTTCTCTCTTTCTTTCTCTCTTTCTCTCTCTCTTTCTTTCTTTCTTTGACAGTGCTGGTGATGGAATCCAGGGCCTTTTGCATACTAGGCAAGTGCTCTATCCCTGAGCTAGATCCCCAACTCTTTCATTCATTTTTAAATTTTGAATCAGATTTTGCTAAGTTGCCCAGGCTGCCCTCAAACTTTTGATCCTCCTGCTCAGCCTCCTAAATTGCCTGGAGTTCAGCCATGCACCATGATGCTTGGCTAACCACTTTTGTTTTCTAATTATTTACAGTTAACATTACTGGATTTTCTAGGTCTATAATTGTGTCTTTGGCAGCTGGCCCTTAGAGAAGACTTGAATTCAGCCCTTGCCCTGTACTGGGCACCTGCTAGTAGCTCATGTCTGCCGAGTTATCTACACCATCCTCTTTGGGGTGCGTGTTGCTGTTCCCAGTATATACTCTGAAGTCATTTACCAGAACAAGACTCAGTTGCTAGTGAGAGATGTAGTTTTGGTATAAATATTTAACCTGGGTTTGGTCATGTTTAAAGCTTTACCAGGCTTGCTAAACTGCATGACTAAGCAGAGACTTGGTTTTAAGCTCATCATTTTGGGTTGTCTGGGATTATTCTCTGCAGGGGTGTGCCCTGCCCATGGTAGCTGATGGAGTGAGTTCTGATCACCTCAGTTTACCAGAGTCCTCTTGTTTTCCTTTTTTCCTCTCATTATCTGACTGAACTCCCCTGTTGTTGTTTATTTTTTAGACAGGGTCTCTAAGTTGCTAAGGCTGACCTCCAATCTGTGGTTCTCCTGCCTCAGACTCACATGTGCCACTGTGTCTGGCTGCTCCCCTATGTTTTTGTCTTCTGGGATGGTGCCTTGGGCTGGTGGGTTTTGAGATCTTAAGTGTGACATTTTTCTTGCTATCACCCATAGACTGGCATCAATATGATGGCATAATTTGTATGAAACCTCCTGGGACACTGGAGAAATTCTAGAACCTCTTTACTAATAAGATGAAGAAGAAAGTGGTGAAGGGGAAGATGATAACAGCTGAGATCATGCTGGGCTGAATATTCAGCACCCTCCAGACCTGGAACTCCATCAGCCTGCAAAACTTCTTCACCTAGTTCCAGCAGCTTTATTCTGTTGTCCGAGTGCCTATGATTTACGAAGGCTAAGCACAGCCCTGGCACAGCCTGGGCCTCGGAGACTAAGAAGTATCAGGCTTCCCCTAATCCCCAGCAGTTCAGGTGTGAGTGGGCAGGGTCCCCTGACCTACTAGAGGTAAAGAGACCCTGTGACTACTGGGGCAGGTGCAGAGGAGGCAGGGGACCTTTCCATCCCTTCTATTTTTGTACTACCTCTTGGAAATTCCCACCCACCCACCATGTTCCTCCTCCTGATTGCACCCCTGAGCCCACTCGCAGCACTGATCTTGAGTTCTTTCCAGGGCTAGGCAGAGTTGAAAAAAATGGATGGAGCTCATCATTGCCCCTTCAGCCACACTGTGTCTTGGAGGCAGAGCTGGTGCTCTCTCTTTGAGCTTTCATGAGCATCCAGGGACTCCTGGACCCACCCCACTGCAGGATTTGGGACTGAGCATCAATGTGTCTCTGATGCCCCAGAACCTCAACATGCCTGGAAGGAGGGGAGGTGAGGGAGATGGGACCCTCCCCTGAGCTCCTCTGCATAGGGCCTTGATCGCCTACCCAAGGGTTCTTGAGCCTCCAAGGAATTCACTCTGTAGCTCATGCCTCTTCTTTACCCCCTGCTTCAGGTGAAGAAACACCTATGGGAGTGTTTGAAAAAGCAGATGGGATTATTTTTGGAAGGAAGTGGGAATGCCCTGATTGAAAGCTGCCCTGTGAGGAGCAGACTGAGAAGGGATCTTGTCCTCCTTTTCCTGGTGGAAGACGCCAGACTCTGCTTGTTGGAAGGACTCATCTCACTGTGCTCCGTCCTTTGCCCCAGTTACTGCTCCTAAGATGCTCTACACAGCAACCTCCACCATACCCTGGGCACATCTGAGAGGTATCCTAGGGTTTTTTGTTTGTATGTTTGTTTTTGTCAGAGGTTTCATAGCCATTTATCATGATTTTTATCTGGTTTTGAGGTAAGTGCTCGTCAGAGAAAGGTTGAGCACACTTTGGGAAAAAATAAAACCACAGTCATGTCACCACTTGCTCCTGTCACGTTCCTGGCATGTGTGTCATTGCTAGTGTTGTTAAATTCTGGGTTCTCCTGAATACCCTGACTTCAAAAGGCTTCACAGAGCCAGACACCATGACAGCACTGTCATCTCAGCTACTTGGGAGGCTGAGGCAGGAAGGTTGCTTTTACCCAAGAGCTTAAGGCTAGCCTGGGTAACTTAGTGGAACCATATCTGGAAAAATAAATGAATAATATAAAATACATGTTCTCCTGGGAGGACCTTCCTCTTCAAGCTCAACATGCCTTAGCATTGGTGCCAAGGCCTGCCTGCAGGTGTCACCTAGGAAAGCTGCAGAACCCACAGGAATGCTGTCCCTGTTGTCTCACCTGTGCTGGTAGCTCTTGAAGGACACTGCCCCTGCTGGGTTAGCCATGGCCTTTAATGTGGTAGGGGAGACCTCTTATGAGGTGTGCTCAGAGGATCAGGGTCTCTTCTGCTTCTGTTTGGGTTGAGCTTGGGTAACATCAGGTGGCCTTTCCTGAGCTCTTAGCACCTGTGGGTTTCCTAAGTTTTAAAGACCCAGGCAGTTTCCATGTCCTCTGTAAAAGAAGGATGGTGATAAGGAAATCTACAAACAGCTGTACATGGGTTTGAGAAAAGAAGCATTTATTTCTGTGCCTGTGGGATATACACCATGTGTTGTTCCTTTTAAAAAGTGGCTTTGTAGCTGAGCATGGTGGCACATGCCTAAAATACCAGAGACTCAGGATGTTGAGGCAGGAGGATCACAGTTCAAGGACAATCTTGGCAACTTAGGGAGGCTATGTCTCAAAATAAAAATGATTGGGTATGTAGCTTAGTGGTAGAGTGTCTTTGGGTTCAATCCCAGTTTTTTTTTTTTTAAGTTTGCTTTGTGTTTAGTTCCACCTTCACCAGACTGTCTGGTTCAAATCCTAGGCCCTGTGTGAATTTCTTTGCTGGAAACTGAGGGCCTCAATCCCTCAGCTGTGCAATGTGGGTGGATATGACTCCAGTGGGAGTCTGTTGGGATATGTGATGTCTTGTTGCACTGGGACCCATCCCAGTTCAGTTCCAGGGAACTTGTCCCACTTGCCACCCTGTGTCTCCTGGTCTGGGATTTGGTCCAGGTGTGCCATATGTTCCTTCTGCAGGGTATAAGTGGATTTCCATTCTCTCCTAGGACATCAGACTACAGGGAAGGTTGGACGCAGCCAACCACAGCTCACATTAGGTCTTGGTTCCCTTCCAAGAGCACTTGGTCAACTTGTGCCAAAGGTGCATGGCTGTAAGGGTTGTTGACTGGCTGGGCATCCTCCCTGTCCTGCACTACTGTATGCAGCTGGCCCCTCCAAGAAAGAATTTTGTGAGCCAGCCTGAGGACATCTGGGATGCCCTCAAGGGAATCCCCTTCTCTCAGTTTCAGGAAAAATGGCTAAATGAGTAAGTTGTAAAGCTGCATTTATATAAGCACATCTTGGAATAATGATTCTTTATCATTTTGCCACTGAGCTAAATCCTCAGTCCTTTCATAAATTTTTAATTTTTGACACGGGTCTTCTTTCTAAGTTGTCTGGCCTTGCCTGAACTTGTGATCCTCCTGTCTCTGGATCAATGGGAATTGCAGGCTTGGCCACTGCACTGGGCATTCTTTATCTTATAACTGTGTTAATTTGTGTTTACTCATTTATGTGACAAACACTTAGCACCTCTGTGTGTCCCAGGAAACAGCTCCGAGTACTGCAAACCTTAGTTCATGGCCTCTGACTTTGCCTTTTAGCTGGAGTGGGGAGTGGTGAGTTAGTTTTTTGTGGGGCTCAAAGCAAGATCTTCCTTTTACTGGCCATAAGGCTCAGGCCAGAGAACTGGCTGGAAGAAGCAGAAGACTTCCACACTCTCTGCTCTCTGATTGTGAGAATGGTGCACTGTCCCGAGTGTGGGAGGCTCAGTCCTCCTGGGGTGTGGATGTGTTGGTAGGCAAGAGTACAGAGAAAATGATCATGGGCTCACTGGGCCCTGCAGTGTGTACAAGACAGTGGCCATCCAGTGGGGAGAGGGACTAAGAACTGGAAAATTCACTGTTTTTGAGATTTAGATGCACAGAGCTTGCTGAAGGGTGAAGCAGGAGATGGGAACCAGTTACTGTGGACACTCATATTCTGGCTTCTGCTAGGGGTACTGTGGCCCTACCATCAAAGGATGGAAAGTTTCTATGACCTGAGTCTTACTAAAGCTACAGCAAAGCCCTGGCTCCTCTCCATCATAACCCCTGTACTGAGAAGAAGCTGCTGTATGGCCAGGGAGAAAATAGGGGGGTAAAACCCATAAATGGCCTAATTGGGGGGATTCAGGGAGGGTGTTAAGAACAATTATGAGGGGGTTAGGGTTGTGGCTCAGCATTAGAGTTATCTAGCACGTTCATGTGCACATGCGAGGCCCTGGATTTCATCCTCAGCACAACATAAAAATAAATAAATTAAATAAAGGTATTGTATCCAACTACAACTAAAAAGCAATTTTTTTTAAAAGAACAACTTTGAGGAATATTGTAGAGGACCTTCAGAAAAAGTGGACAATGTTACCAACAGATGGGGGATTTCAGAATAACAGTGGAAATCATGGGGTATTAAGAAAATAGCTGAGTGGGAAGATGACACCTGAAGTGGATAAGGAGACTCTTCTTGATGGCTCAGTAACCACCTGGAGACAGCAGGGGGAAGGGGCCAAAAACTGGAGAACTGGGAAATAGAAATGTCATGCTCACATAGAGAAGTTGCAGAGGGGAAAAGAGAAGAACAGAGCTTCTGAGGCCTGTGGGTGAAAACAAGGTGAGTAAAGAGGAGAAAGAGGCCAAAGGAAAGAAGAAGGATCATGCTTGAGTTTCCCAGCATGGAGAGCACCACCCCATAGAGCCTGCAGACTCCAGGAAGGACAGGGGCAGGTCACTCACATCCAGCACAGTCATGACTTCTGGGCACCAAAGAAAGATAGTCTTGAAGGCAGTTGGAGAAAAAAACTCACTGAATCCAGGGGACTGTGGAAAGGTGAATGGAGGAGGGAGAGATGGCATTTTTATAGGGTGCTAAGCCTTGCCATGGAGGCAGGCTCAGACACATGCTGCAGATGCATGCTAAGGACGTTGAGCTAATGAACCAAAGCAGGCCTCAAAATGGCAATTACCATGTGATTCCACCCAAGAGGTCCCTAGCATCTTCACACTCAGAGAAAGAATAGTGTGGCTTGCCAGGGTTGGGGGAAGGGGAGTTAGTCTTTAATTAGGACAGAGTTTCAGTTTTGCAAGATGAAAAGAGTCCTGAAATTTGGTTGTGTGACAATGTGATGTCATTGACATATTGTATATTCTGGAAAATTGTTGAAATGGTAAAATTCAGTTGAGTTTACTACCATTAAAAAAATAACTTTTAAACCAGGTGTGGTGCCATACCCCTGAAATCCCAGAGACTTGGGAGACCAAGTCAGGAGGATCACAAGTTCAAGGCCAGCCTGAACAACTTAATGAGACCTTTTCTCAAAATAAGATTTAAGAAATGGCCTTTGATATGGCTCAGTGGTTGAGTGCACCTAGGTTCACTCCCCATTACAAAAAAAAATCATTATAATAATAATTATGTCTAATGTAATTCTGGCATGATTTCCTGAAGTTAGCACCATTGTATTTTGGGGATAAGGCCATTCTGTATAGTGGAGGCCATCCTGTGCACTGTAGGATGTTGAGCAGTGTGCCAGGCCCCCACCTGGAAGGTGCTGCTGGTCTTGCTTCCACCCCAGTTCTTAAAGGCATATGTGTCTCTGGGTATTGTGAGGCCCCTTTGGGTAGAAGGGGGGCTTAAATACCCCTGTCCCCATTGAGAACTGTACTACAGAAGGAGAAAGGGGACCCAGAGATGCAAAACTCTAAGCTAAATATATGATAAACTAGAATACTAAGCAATATGCAAAAGCCACAACAGGGCCATGGCTGGGGCTGGGGCTTAGCTACAGAGCACTTATCTAGCTTGACTGGGACTATAGGTTCCATCCCCAGCACCACAAAAAAGAAAAAAGACAAAGTAGGAGTCACAGAGGAATAGAGAACAAAGGTACCAAGTAGGACTAAACCCCAGGATGGAGAATCAAATCCAACCCCAAACCAAAATCCTGATAGGAGGATTGGCAGATCCATAGCTCTGTGGAGCTCCATGCCTCCTCTTCAGTGACTGATGGAACAAAAGGCAGGAGAATGAATATGGTACAGATGTTGTGGAGAAAGCTACAGACAGCCAGTCCCAGGTGGCACCCCGGAACTTCAGCACCCCACATGGCAGGACACACACCCTTCTCAGGTGTGCCCATGGGCACATGCAGCAAGATGGCTGCATTCTGAACTGGACCACTCTCAGTAACCTGAAGGTGCTGCAGTCCAAGGGCACAGGTTCTTAACCATGCTGAGCAGTTGGCTCTCTGGAAAATCCTTACATGCCTGGATCTGTTAACAGCATGCTTCTAAATAAGATCATCTTGGAGTGAGGAAAGAATTCTTCAAAGAAGACATAGAAAGCAAAACCTACACAAGAAAAATTGTAGGGGGCTGGGCTGCACTCGGTGCCAGAGGTGTGCCTAGAATGGGTGAGACCCTAGGATGCCTCCCCAACACCACACACAAAAAAAGATTTTTAAAATCAAATTTAAGTAAAAAATTAAAATAAATCTGAATTAAATGTGAAAACAACTTTGCACTCATTTCCACACACAGATAACTGTCATGTGTGGAGTTCCCTGTCCCCTTACCCTCCCTGTCCACTGGGAGCCAGCTGCTATCATTAGGGATAAAGGCAGTGAGCTCAATTGTTCCCATCTCTTCTCTAGTTTTGGAATATTTTGAAATGAAAGCCAAATAGAAATGATTTTTGTAAAAATTTATTTTAGAGATGCTGTGTAATCACTGAGAAAGTAAGGAAGACACTTGCATTTCCTAAAAATGCTGAATTACCTCAGTGCTGATCAGTGGGAAATCAAAGAGGATGAGAAGGATGACAAGCCATCTGAGCTCTAGATAAGGGGGGGTATTGCCTTGCTGAAAACTTACAGTCAGAGTACTTACTCATGGAAGATTAAGCAGGTTGAGGATGACATTCAACAACTTCTTAAGAAAATTAATGAGCTCACTGGTATTAAAGAATCTGACACTGGCCTGGCCCCACCAGCACTCTGGGACTTGGCTGCAGATAAGCAAACTCTCAAGAGTGAACAGCCTTTACAGGTTGCAAGGTGTACAAAGATAATTAATGCTGATTCAGAGGACCCAAAATACATTATCAATGTGAAACAGTTTGCCAAGTTCATGGTAGACCTCAGCGATCAGGTGGCACCTACTGACATTGAAGAAGGGATGAGAGTTGGTGTGGACAGAAGTAAGTATCAAATCCACATTCCACTGCTTCCTAAGATTGACGCAACAGTTACCATGATGCAAATGGAGAAAAAACCTGATGTCACTTACAGTAATGTTGGTGGTAGTAAGGAACAGAGAGGTTTGTTAACCTTGGCATTGAGCCTCCCAAGAGTGTGCTGCTGTTTGGTTCCCCAGGCACAGCCAAGGCAGTTGCTAATAGGACTGATGCTTGCTTCATTCGAGTTATTGGATCTGAAATTGTACAGAAATTTGTTGCAGAGGGGGCTCGAATGGTTCATGAACTTTTAGAAATGGCCAGCACAAAAAAAAAGATTGCCTTATCTTCTTTGATGAAATCGATGCCACTGGGGGCTCGGTTTGATGATGGTGCTGGAGGTGACAATGAAGTACAGAGAACAATGTTGAAACTGATTAATCAGCTGGATGTTTTTGATCCTTGAGGCAACATTAAAGTGCTGATGGCCACCAACAGACCTCATACTCTAGACCCAGCACTGATGAGGCCAGGGATATTGGATACAGGATTGAATTTAGTTTACCTGATTCAGAGGGTCAGACTCACATCTTTAAGATTCATTCTCCTTCAATTAGTGTTGAAAGAGATATCAGATTTGAATTGTTAGCATGACAATGTCCAAATAGCACTGGTGCTGAGATTAGAAGTGTCTGCACAAAAGCTGGCATATTTGTAATCCGAGCATGGCAAAAATTGCTACTGAGAAGGATTTCTTGGAAGCTGTAAGTAAGTCATTAAGTCTTATGCCAAATTCAGTGCTACTCCTCGCTACATGACATAAAACTGAGCCCCAAAGGCTTTCAAATGAAAACTTCAGTTAGAATCTTAAGCTTATAAAGACTTGTTAATACCAATACCACCTCACACACACAAAAAAAATGGTTTAAAAATTGTAAAAAAAAAAAACCTATTTATTTGATGCCAGGGATTGAAACCAGGGGTGCTCAACCACTGAGTCACATCTCTAGCCCCTTTTTAATTTTTTTTTAATTTTGAGACAGGGCCTCACTAAATTGCTGAGGGTAGCCTTGAACTTGCATTCCTTCTGCCTCATCCTCCTGAGTTGCTGGGATCACAGGTGTGCCATACACTTGGCTATTTTGTTGAGTTTTCATTTGATTCACTCTGTATGTCTGTTTTCACAATGTATTGATATCACCATTAAAATCTGAGCATTCTGGACCTTGCTTTTCATTGTCTTGAGTCTGCTCAGTGCTCTCACTGCTGCCCTAGTCTCTGTCTTGATCTCTTCATTCAGAGCCAGTTTCTTAACTTCATGGAGAGCAGGAAGAAGTTGCTGTGTGTGGATGAGTATCTCTTTTGATCCTGGTTGAGTTTGCTGCCTCTGGTAAGCCTGGTTCCCTATACAGAAAACTCCACTGAGTACTTGAGTCTCATGCCTGCTCCCCGATCCTGGACTGTTTTCTAGAGACTCACTACAGGCTGCAACAGCTTCAGAAGAACTCAGAAGATCTCTTGGAGGTTTTGGTTGGGGGTTGGGTGTCAAGTTCTTGCTTAGCAAAAGCAAGTTACAAGCTGAACATTGAATGCTTATGGGTCTTCTGTCTTGAAGGGCAGATTGGGGGAAATGCTAAGAAATAATAAGAGAATTGCTGAAATAAGAAGTTATTATTTCTTAGGATTGAAGTTTGACTTCCCAGAGTTGATTCTGGTTTAGTAAATAGAGCTTACAAAACAGTAGCTGTTTGTTATTTATGACTGTTAGATGGTGCTGTGAACGTCACACATTTCATAGTTGCTATCTTTCCTTATTATGCTTTTTGAGGTAAAGAAAATGGTATAAGGACTTGGGAGTCAATTTAACAAAAGAGGTAAAAGATCTCTACAATGAAAATTACAGAACTCTAAAGAAAATAATTGAAGAAGACCTTCCTTAGAAGATGGAAAGATCTTCATGCTCCTGGATAGGCAGAATTAATATTGTCAAAAGTGCTATACAGATTCAGTGCAATTCCAATTAAAATCCCTAAGTCATTCCTCATAGAAATAAAAAAAGAAATCATGAAATTCATTTGGAAAAATAAGAGACCCAGAATAGCCAAAGCATCTTTAGTAAGAAGAGTGAAGCAGGATGCATTACAACACCAGACCTTAAACTATATTACAAAGCCACAGTAATAAAAACAGCATGATATTGGCACCGAAACAGACATATATACCAATGGTACAGAATACAAGACACAGAGACAAATCCATGTAAATACAGTTATCTCATATTAGACAAGTGCCAAAAACATACATTGGAGAAAAGATAGCCTCTTCAATAAATGGTGCTAAGAAAACTGGAAATCCATTTGCATCAAAATGAAACTAAACCCTACTATCTCTCACCATGCACAAAATTCAGCTTAAAGTGGATCAAGGACCTAGGAATTAGACCAAAGACCCTGCACCTAATAGAGGAAAAAGTAGGCCCAAATCTTTATCGTGTCAAATTAGGCCCTTACTTCCTTAACAAGACTCCTAAAGTACAAGAAATAAAATCAAGAATCAATAAATGGGATGGATTCAAACTAAAAAGCTTCTTCTCAGCAAAAGAAACAATGAGATGAAGAGAGAGCCTACATTTTGGGAGCAAATTTTTGCCACATATATGTCAGATAGAGCACTAATTTCCAGGATCTATAAAGAACTCAAAAAAACACTGAAAAAACTAACAGCCCAATCAGTAAATGGGCTAAAGAGCTGAACAGACACTTCTCAGAAGATCTACCCTGAATCAACAAATATATGAAAAAATGTTCAACATCTACAGTAAGTAGAGAAATGCAAATCAAAACTAAGATTTCATCTCACTTCAGTCAGAATGACAGTTACCAAGAATACAAACAACAATAAGTGTTGGCGAGAATGTGGGGGAAAGGTGCACTCATACATCACTGGTTGTACTGAAAATTGGTGTAACCAATCTGGAAAGCAGTATGGATTCCTTAGGAAACTTGGAATGGAACCACCATTTGACCCATGTATCCCCCTTCTCGGTCTAAATCCAAATGACTTAAAATCAGCATTCTATAGTGACACAGCCACATCAATGTTTATAGCAGCTCAGTTCACAATAGCTAAACTTAGATGGCCTTCAATAGATGAATGTATAAATAAACTATGGTATATATATACAATGGAATATTACTCAGCATTAAAAAAGAGTAAAAATATGGCTTTGCAGGAAAATGGATGGAGCTGGAGTATATAATGATAAGCAAAGTAAGCTAATCCCCCAAAACCAAAGGCTGAATGTTCTCTCTGATTAGTAGATGCTCATCCATAATGGGGGGGGGGCATAAGAAAAATGGAAGAATTTTGATTGGGCAAAGGAGGGGAAGGGAGGAGGTCTGGGGGTAGGAAAGATGGTGGAATGAGATAGACATCATTACTTTAGGTACATGTATGACTGCACATGGTGCAAAGCTACATCATGTACAACCAGAGAAATAAAAAGTTGTGCTGCAATTGTGTACAATGAATCAAAATGCATTCTGTTGTCATATATACCTAATTAGAATTAATTAATTAATTAATATTTTTTTAAAAAGAAGAAAATAGTGTAAGGGCTAGGATGTAGCTCAGTGGCAGAGCACTTAACTTGCATAAGCAAAGCCCTGGGTTTAATCCCCAGTTTCAAAAAAGAAAAGAACCCCAACCAAAAAATAAAAAAAGGAAAAAAGAGAAAGAAAATGGTTTAAATTTACAGCATGCATTTCACTGGTGGAAAATGAAAATTGGCCCTTGAGCCTTTGAGGCTTGTGTGCAGGGAGAATAGGATGAGTCTCTGTGCCCTTCTCCCTTCTTGGCTCGGCAGCTGTTTCCTGGTTGAGCCTTTCATATTTCTTTTTCTCTTTCCTGCCCTAGCATGTCGGGAACATTTTCAAAATGCTGATGCACCTTGTGGACATCTATCAGGATGTGTAAGTAGAACAGCTGGTGCATCCCCCTGTGCAGGCTCCTATGTGGTGTGGGCTGCCTCCTGTCAAAATGGGAGGTTGGTGCACCAGCAAGTGCCTCAGTGTCCTCTGCAGTTGCCAATCCAGAATCCAGACGTCTAGCTTTTTTCTTTTTTCTGTGGATGTAGCTCAGCTGTTGAGCACTTGCCTAGCATGTGTAAGGCCTGAGTTCAGTACCGAGAACTAAACAAAAAAAGCAAAAGCAAATCACAGCTCTTGGGTGCTGAGATTTTGCTTCATTACCACCCAACTTTTTGGCCTTTGTGTTTTCACATATTTTTAAATGATCATTGTCATAGAGAAAATGTATGTGTTCTGCATTTGTTTAACACTTAGTTCTATGGTTTTTCTAAGTTGAGTCAGTTTGAAACAAAAAATCAAAGGTGGCCTTGCAAAATCATTTACTCCTGCACCTATATATGACCTTTGCCATAAACAGCACATAAAACGCAGAAAAGGGGCCTGGGTGTTCCTGGAACCTCTCAGCATTGCTGGTATTCCTCCTCCAAGCTCCTGGGGTGTACAGACATGGTTCATGGTTCAGGGTCTCCCAGCATGGCAAGTCCATGTGACTTTGCAGGGTCCTTTTTCATATCAACAAGTCAGTCAGTAAATGCAAAACCTGTTCACATCAGGTGGAAGAAATTCCACACACAGTACACACTCTTTTCCTAGCACCCTCCCTCACTCACTCCTGTATCTCTCTGATTTTTTTTCTTGTCATATTTTAATGATTAGAAATGTTCATCCCTTGCTATTTTTTGAATAAGGGAATGTATTTGCAAATATTTTAACTTGCTGTTGATAGAGCTCCAACTGTTGAGCTAAAACAAAAGGACTATGTTCTCTTTTTTAATTTTAATTTTTATTTTTTATTGGTTGTTCAAAACATTACAAAGCTCTTGACATATCACATTTCATACATTAAATTCAAGTGGGTTATGAACTCCCATTTTTACCCCAAACACAGATTGCAGAATCACATCGGTTAGACATCCACATTTTTACATAATGCCATATTAGTAACTGTTGTATTTTGCTGCCTTTCCTATCCTCTACTATCCCCCTCCCCTACCCTCCCATCTTCTCTCTCTACCCCATCTACTGCAATTCATTTCTCTATTTCTCTCCTTGTTTTTTTCCCATTCCCCTCACAATCTCTTATATGTAATTTTGTATAACAATGAGGGTCTCCTTCCATTTCCATGCAATTTCCCTTTTCTCTCCCTTTCCCTCCCACCTCATGTCTCTGTTTAATGTTAATCTTTTCCTCTTGCTCTTACTCCCTGATCGGTTCTTAGCTGGTTTCACTATATCAAAGAAGACATTTGGCATTTATTTTTTAGGGATTGGCTAGCTTCACTTAGCATAATCTGCTCTAATGCCATCCATTTCCCTGCAAATTCCATGATTTTGTCATTTTTAGTGCTGTGTAATACTCCATTGTATATAAATGCCACATTTTTTTATCCATTCATCTATTGAAGGGCATCTGGGTTGATTCCACAGTTCAGCTATTGTAAATTGTGCTGCTATGAACATCTATGTGGCAGAATCCCTGTAGGGTGCTCTTTTAAGGTCTTCAGGGAATATTCCGAGAAGGGCAATAGCTGGGTCAAATGGTGGTTTCATTCCCAGCTTTCTCAGGAATCTCCATACTGTTTTCCAAATTGGCCACACCAATTTACAGTCCCACCAGCAATGTACAAGAGTACCCTTTTCCCCACATCCTCACCAGCACTTATTGTTGTTTGACTTCATAATGGCTGCCATTCTTACTGGAGTGCGATGGTAAGTTAGGGTGGTTTTGATTTGCATTTCCCTGACTGCTAGAGATAGTGAGCATTTTTTCATGTACTTGTTGATTGATTGTATGTCCTCCTCTGAGAAGTGTCTGTTCAGGTCTTTGGCCCATTTGTTGATTGGGTTATTTGTTATCTTATTGTTTAATTTTTTGAGTTCTTTGTATACTCTGGATATTAGGGCTCTATCTGAAGTGTGAGGAGTAAAAATTTGTTCCCAGGATGTAGGCTCCCTTTTTACCTCTCTTATTGTTTCTCTTGCTGAGAAAAAACTTTTTAGTTTAAGTAAGTCCCATTTGTTTATTCTTGTTATTAACTCTTGGGCTATGGGCATCCTATTAAGGAATTTGGAGCCCGATCCCACAGTATGTAGATCATAGCCAACTTTTCCTTCTATCAGATGCAGTGTCTCTGATTTGATATCTAGGTCCTTGATCCATTTTGAGTTAACTTTTGTGCATTGTGAGAGAAAGGGATTCAGTTTCATTTTGTTGCATATGGATTTCCAATTTTCCCAGCACCATTTGTTGAAGATGCTATCCTTCCTCCATTGCATGTTTTTAGTCCCTTTATCAAATATAAGAAAGTTGTAACTTTGTGGATTAGTCTCTATGTCCTCTCTTCTATACCATTGGTCCACCCGCCTGGTTTGGTACCAGTACCATGCTGTTTTTGTTACTATTGCTCTGTAGTATGGTTTGAAATCTGGTGTCACTATGCCGCCTGATTCACACTTCCTGCTTAGAGTTGCTTTTGCTATTCTGATTCTTTTATTTTTCCATATGAATTTTATGATTGCTTTATCTATTTCTAAAAGAAATGCCATTGGGATTTTGATTGGCATTGCATTAAACCTATAGAGAACTTTTGGTAATATCGCCATTTTGACGATGTTAGTTGTGCCTATCCATGAAAAGGGTATATTCTTTCCATCTTCTAAGATCTTCTTCTACTTCTCTCTTTAGGGTTCTATAGTTTTTACTGTATAAATCTTTCACCTCTTTTGTTAGGTTGATTCCCAAGTATTTTTTTTTTTTTGAGGTTATTGTGAATGGAGTGTTTTTCCTCATTTCCGTTTCAGAAGTTTTGTCGCTGATAAACAGAAATGCCTTTGATTTATGCATGTTGATTTTATATCCTGCCACTTTGCTGAATTCATTTATTAGTTCTAGTAGTTTCTTTGTAGACCCTTTTGGGTCTTCTAGGTATAGAATCATATCATCCGCAAATAGTGATAATTTAAGTTCTTCTTTTCCTATTTTTATGCCTTTAATTTCTTTCGTCTGTCTAATTGCTCTGGCCAGTGTTTTGAGAACTATATTGAATAGAAGTGGTGACACACCCTTAGCCATGCTAATGAAGAGAATAAGAGAGAGAACTCAAATTACTAACATACGGGATGAAAAAGGCAATATCACAACAGATGCTACAGAAATACAGAAGATATTTAGGAATTATTTTGAAAACCTATATGCCAATAAAATAGAAGATAGTGAAGACATCGATAAATCTCTTAAGTCATATGATTTGCCCAGACTGAGTCAGGAGGATACACACAATTTGAACAGACCAATATCAATGGATGAAATAGAAGAAGCAATCAAAAGTCTACCACCAAGAAAAGCCCAGGACTGGATGGGTATACAGCGGAGTTTTACAAAACCTTTAAAGAAGAATTAAAACCAATACTTTTCAAGTTATTCCAGGAAATAGAAAAAGAGGGAGCTCTTCCGAATTCATTCTATAGGCCAACATCACCCTGATTCCAAAACCAGACAAAGACACCTCAAAGAAAGAAAACTACAGACCAATATCTCTAATGAACCTAGATGCAAAAATCCTCATAAAATTTTGGCAAATTGAATACAAAAACACATCAAAAAAATTGTGCACCATGATCAAGCAGGATTCATCCCTGGGATACAAGGTTGGTTCATTATACGGAAATCAATAAATGTTTTTCACCACATCAATAGACTTAAAGATAGGACCATATGATCATCTCGATAGATGCAGAAAAAGCATTCGACAAAATACAGCATCCCTTTATGTTCAAAACATTAGAAAAACTAGGGATAACAGGAACTTACCTCAGCATTGTAAAAGCTATCTATGTTCTAAGCCTCAGGCTAGCATCATTCTGAATGGAGAAAAATTGAAGGCATTCCCTCTAAAATATGTTCCCTTTTTTATCTAAGTCACAACTTTAAGGCCTATTGTAAGCCTGGAGGAGATCAAGTAAATGCCTTACTAGTAGATCATTTATTTTATTTTAAGTAATTAATTTATCTGTGGGTCTGGGGATTGAACCCATTCTACCACTGAGTACACCCCCATCCCTTTTTATTTCTTCTTTTGAGATAGGGCCTTGCTAATTTGCTGAGGCTGGCCTTAAATTTGGCTATTCTTCTGCCTCAGCTTCTTGAGGAGCTGTGAGTACAAGCATACTTATAGATCTTTTAAAGGGAAGAGACTGGTAATCAATAATTGGTATTGTTTTCTCATTTCCCAATGACTTCAATAATCTCTCTGGACTCCTAGGGGGTAGGATTCTTGAGAAAACCTCATTAGAGTCCTATTTGACTGTATGCCTGAAGCTCCATGAAGCTGTCTGCAAGATCACCAAACACTTGAGATTTTATGAGATCCCTGTCTTGTCTGCTGAGGTCATTTGCAGAGTCATTGGACTTAGATCTCCAGTGGTGAGTGAAATTTATGGACCAAATATCATGCTCAGGAGAGGCCTGGGATTCCATGCAGCCTAATTTAGAAGGGAACTTGTGGAGTTCTGGAATGCCTGGATGAGTCAGAGTGGTCAAGTCAGCTGTCAGGTATTTATCTGGCATCTCCTAGATGCTGGATTCTGTTTTGTGCAGATTACACACTTTGTTCTTGGCCTCAGGAAGAAGATGTTTGTCTTCTTTTTCCTTGATTCTATTATTCACAGAAAATTAGGGCCTGTTTCCTCCCCCCCACCCCCAAAAAAGCACACATCTGTGCCCTGTCTTTCCCATCAGAACACTCTCTTCATGTTGCAACACACCATGGCAGAAGAGCCTGGCTCAGGCCCCTGTGCCCCTTGGCCTACAGTCATCCTCACCCTTGTGTCCAAGAGAGAGAACCTCACTTTAATTCCTGCCACTGAAGACCCCTGGCCTTCAAACTTAGTCCTCTCACCTGGGTCTAAGGTCAGCAATCCTGCTGCCGAATTGGGAACTCTGCATTGCTATGCAGCTTCTCCACTGTGGGTCCTGAGCTTCTGCTGTGGGTGATGGAGAGTGGCATCTCAGAGCGACTCTCTTTTTAACCTTTTTGCATATCAGTACTGCGATATTAGGAATGGAGATTTTCAAGTCTACATTTTCATTTTATTCTTTTAGCCTTTCTTCTTTAAAATACCACAGACACACTCTAATTTTTTTTCCATTACCAGGATTGAACCCAGGAGTGCTTAACCACTGAGCCACATACATCCTCAGGCTTTTTTGTATTTTATTTGAAGACAGGGTCTTGCTAAGTTGGTTAGGGCCTTGCTAAGTTTCTGAGGCTGGCTTTGAACTTGGGGTCCTCCTGCCTCAGCCTTCTGATCAGCTGGGATTACAGGTACTAAGGATGAATTTCATTGATAAGGTGTCTGCTTTCTCCCAAGTGATACTATTTAATCCATCACAGGTCGGTGCCAGCTCCCAATAGATGGTGCTTCAGAAGTTTGTCAGTTATTTAGGATTTACTTTTCTGCAGAAGGAAGTATCCTCATTATTGGTTGGGGTCCCATATCTGTGGCCACAAATACTATTGGCATAAAGAAAATTATGCTAAGCTAAAATTGACCAAAGCAAAAACTTGCTGGGGTATGTGGGAGTCTCCTGTCAAGTGGTCAGCTGGGTGGCTGCTGTGAGGATCAGAGCACAGTTCAGGGCCCTGCTGCTTGTTCAGCCTCAGGGTTGTTCCTGCAATTCATTTATTTACCACCTTTATTCAATCCTGGGTGACACCAGGATGGGATAGTGTATGGCTGGGGCCACTTTTGGAGTTGGTGGAATGCCTGAGGCCTAGCACAAGGGAAATGCATAAACCACTGAGGTGTTGAGATTGTCCTGGAAGGTGTTCGTGCAAGGGTGCCCTGTTTTGTATTCATTTGAGACTCCTTAGTGCTCTTCTGCCCTGCTCTCACCTGTGCCCTGTGCTCTGGTCACCTGCCTGGAGCCTGTGTCCCCTACTCTGTTGTTGGTATGCCTTCCCAGCTCTTTGTGTTTCTCTACCTTGGCACTTACTGTGAGTGGGGACCATGCTCTTCCCACTGCCTGAGTGGGTTGTCTCTTCCACTTTATTTGGTTTCTTATGACAGGAATGGTGTCTGCTTGGCCACCTTGTCACTTTGTCCAGTCAGAGGTGCTGGGGTGGTTTTGTGTGCCTCGGGGGGGGGTAGGAGGTGGCAGATCCAAGTTTTTTGGGCTCTGTAAGAGCATAGGCTGTGCAGCCCTGAGGAGCTCGTGAGAGGCCTCTCTAAAGAGGGTCCTGATGCTGGAGTTTCATGTTCTCCCTGGCAGATACCCCTGGAGTGCAGAGAAAAGGGCCAAGGGAGGGTCAGGTCACCTGAAAAGGGGTGGTTCTATGGATGTGGTGGTGAAGGTGGGGAGGGGAGAGACAGTGGCCATCCCCACAGAGTGCCCTGGGCTGGCCTCCAGGCCAAAGAGGGCCTACTTTACATCCCTAAGGAGTGGGTGCCAGGAGTTTGATGGTCCACTGGCCCAGGGTTCTCTGGAAGCTCTCTGCTCATGGGTGCATTCTTCTCACTTGATCTGAAGAAAGCACAGGGCTCTTGTATGTGCCCCTGCTGCTGGAGACCCTTGGTGAGTTGGAGTCTGCTTGGGGACCTGTAACACCCATGCCTTCTCCTTGCTTGTGTCAGGTGGCTTGGGTGTGGGGAGCCCAGAGCAGAGCTGGTAAACCTTTTATGTGCCCACAGGACAGGGCAGAGGGCCTGGGAGCTGCAGCCAGGAAGGGCTCTCTGACAGATGTCTTCCAGAGTGTCCTGGCCACCATGAGATCCTGGCTGTTCACAGTGTTAACAAAGAGCATGTTCTGGAAGGTTTCAACTGTCCTGTTCACATACCCTGAGGAGATCCAGGTGAACTTTGCCTGAGGCTACAGAGCCTGTCCAGGCACTAGAGTGAGGAATCACCAAGCACTGGACCAAAAGTGCCTCATCCTGGAGGCCTGGGCTCCTCCTGAGCCTTCCCATGGGCCCTGGCCCCTACTCTGAGGAAGGGACATTGCCCCTTTGCCTGGCAGGGGGTCAGTGACTCTGTGGTACAGTGTGATGGGGGCACAGTCACACTGAGGCAGGGGTAGCTAGGAGGACCATCAGGCTCTGTTTCAGGTCTGAGGCTGCAAGCCAGCTGTGTGGCACAAGGAAAAGAAGGCCAAGATGACAGAAAGCACCTTTATCTGGCAGCTGAGTGAAGCCATTTGACAGGATGGACTCCTCCCAGAAAACCTGGGACATGGGGAAGGATTCCACAATAGGCACCCCAGCATCAGAAGACTGCTAATACCTGATGGGTTCTGGGAGCCTGAGGCTCTAGCAGCTGCAATGGGAGGAGGTAGAGTAGGAGGTCCTGCCCACCCAAGCCTTCTCTCCAGCCTGGCTGTCTTCTTCCCTGTCCTGGAAGTTGAAGGTTATCCCCCTTGAGCCACAATCTTCCATGGAGACTTTGGAACCAGCTCATGGTCTTCACATAGAGTTGGTGACGTGAGGCAGGGATACCCCAACTGTATGGACAAGGGTGGCTGCAGGGATAGAGTGTTGTTCTTTTCAATCAAGGGGATAAAAATCCTCTCCCAACTTCTTTATGAAGTTTTTATACCAACAGACTGAAATCTCAGGAAAATGCAATTGGATTAAATGTTATTATAGGATTCTAATTGGTATAATCCCTAAGTGTTAAGCATGAGTGACAGGTAGCCATGCAGCCACTGACAAGAAAGATTCTTTTTTTTTTTTGGTACTAGGGATTGAATTCAGGGTCACTCAACCCTAAGCCATATCCCCAGTCCTATTTTGTATTTTATTTAGAGACAGGGTCTCACTGAGTTGCTTAGCACCTAGCCATTGCTGAGGCTGGCTTTGAACTCATAATCCTCCTGTTTCAGCCTCCTGAACTGCTGAGATTGCAGGCATGTGCCACCGTGCCTGGCAAGAAAGAATGATTCTAAGTGAAGTAGTAATGATTTTAAAAAATGAAATTAATTAAACATTTTCTATGAGATGGTTGCTGCTGTTATTGCTGTTTTATAATATGCTATTGATATTGTTGTAAGTCAGGGCTCTTTTTCACCAGGAGAAGGTAGATATGGAGTAAGGGAGAGAAGAGCTCTGTGGTGTGGAAGGAGCTAGAGATAGCAGTAGAAACTCATGATTCAGATAGTTGCCAGCTCTGTCCATTAGGAGTCCTCTGGCAAAGGCACCCTGGGACCATGAACACCTAGAGAATAAATGAAACCTTGCGACCTGAGCACACCCGCATCACATCATGGCTTTTTTTCTTTTCCTTTGTTCTTTTTGTACTGGGGACAGACCTAGGAGCACTTTATTACTGAGCTGCATCCCCTGCACTTTTTTTTTTGAGATAGGGTTTTGTTAATTTGCCCAGGATACCCTGGAACTTGGGAAACTTCTGCCTCAGCTTTCTGAGTAGCTGGGATTTCAGGTGTGTGCCACCCCACATGGCCAAATTATGTCTTCTAACTCCCATTTCCCATCACACAATGCTGCTCCTAGAAGAAAGCCACCTCCATTAATCAGTGGGAGATAAACAGGTGAGACAAGAACTCCTTATGCTGGAATGTCAGGAAATGCTGAGGTTGTAGGCCCACCACAGGGATAGAGTTAAATTCATGTGGTGATCCAAGACTTAGCTTAGTAGCATCCCAACCAAACTTATTGTGATCATGGGAAAATTGTGAGCCAATTGGGTCAAGAGATAGTCTACAGAATGGCCTGAAATTTTCAAAATTGTCAGCATCAGAAAAGATAAGGCCAGTGAAATTCTCTAGAAAAGAGATGTGATCAGTAAGTGCACTGTAGTCCCAAGGTAGACCTTGGATCCAGATGTCAGGTGAACACATGGAGACACGTGGGTGGGGGCACCTGCTCCAGGTTCCTGTCCTCTGAAGGCTGCCTGTTCTGAGCAGACATGGTGTATGAACAGGATGCCTACCTGGGCTTGGAGACATGTTAGGATGCTGCCTTTAAGTGGTTTAGCAAAGTGCTTCTTATTCTTCCTTGTGTGTGTGTGTGTGTGTGTGTGTGTGTGTGTACTGGGAATTGAATCCAGGGGCACCCAACCACTGAGACACATTTCCAGGCCTTTTCTTCTTTATTTTTTTATTTAGAGACTGGATTGCTTAGGGCCTCACTAAGTTGCTGAGTCTGGCTTTTAACTCAAGATCCCCCCACCCTTGCTCCTGAGCAGCTGGGACCACAGGTGCCCCCACATCTTGTTGTTACTGTCTTTGCTGTAGGATATTCCTGTGGTGTATATTTGTCTCTGTAGCTGTCACTTAATGTGGGTTTTGCAGGCCTGGCAGTGGCTGGTAGAAATAAACTTTCCTGCAGAGTATGGGTGGAAGGAGTCACTGCTGGGGGACATGGAAGGGAGGCTCAAGCAGGTACTAGACATCGAGAACACCATCAACATGGTGATGAGCCCAGACAGCTGGCAGCACCTGGGGCTACAAGCAGAGCACAGCATGTGCAGGCCCTGGGATCCACCCCAGCTTTGCATTTCTGTTTCTGATCAGGGCTTTGCAGTTTGACCACAGAAACATTTCAGAGTTCTAGTGTGACATTCTTGAGAAGAGCCAGGGAATGGGATTGTGCTCTCACTGGGGCCCTAGACATATGTGTCATCAAGCTCTCCATGTACAGGTGCTCCAAGAGACCTGCTGGTGGCAGGAGCTTTATTAAACACAGTTACAAAATGGAGGAAATAAACAAACAAAAAATGCCCTTCATTTTTAATGAAGGTCTGTGACCCAGGAAAGTTGGTTTCTCCATGAGTGTTTTATATCGATCTGATTAAATGGATGTTTTTAGAAAGACAAAAGCAAGAAAAAATGGATCTTTTTCAAATTTTGCATGTTTTTACATGCTGCTCTTCTGTCTGCTTTTTTTGCAGAATGGGAAGTGACTAACTTGATTTTATCTTTGCTCCTCTGGTGAGGACATGCTTAGTGTAGGGCAGGGAGGAGGGGGACAGAACAACCAGGCACTCACACCCCCACCCACCTCGGTGTTTGCAGGAGAGACCTCTCTCCCAGATCTCTGCCTTCTGCATCCCTCAGTGGGATGCTGCTGGCCTCAAGGACAGTGTGGCTAGGAGCTTTGAGAAGTGTATCATCGAAGCTATGAGCTCTGCCTGCCAGGTGACCAATCTCTTCTTGAGAAATGTGCTTGGGTTTATAGCTGCTTGCTGACATAGCCAGCTTTAGGCCCTAAGTGTCTGCTAGTTCCAAGGCCTCCGCTGACCAGGATTGGGTCCTGGGTGCCCCCTCCCTGGCTTTGGACTCCTGCTGCAATCTCTACCCACTCCTTGAGATACAACTTGGCTTCCTGCTGCAGAGGTAGCCACACATTCTGTGTAAAACCACAGCCATGCTCACTAGCCACAGTACAGATGATCTGGTGGGCTGAGCCTCCAACTGCCATTGTGATCATTGCCACTGGTTTGTTTATGGCCTGTTAACTCTTGCCCAACAGATATGCAGTAAATGACACCAAAGGTTGACCAAACATCTATGGAAAGAAGCTTCTTAACTTAAATAGACTCCATCCTTGTTGGGATAGAACACTTGCCCAGCTTGGCCCTGGGTTCTATTCCCAACACTTCAGAAAAAGAGGGAAAATATTCTATCGGTTCATTTAGCTTTTTTCCTGCAAAGTGGGAGGAACTGTGGGATGTGGCCTTGGGTGCCTGGCTTCTTTGAGCATGTGTTTAAGGTTGTCCATGCTGGAGTACCTATCAGTACTTTGTCCCTTTTCATGGCTACATGTTTCTCATCATATGGACACAGTGTGCTTTTATGGTCCTTTTGTCCCCTGATGGATATCTGGGCTCTCCTTGACTGATGGCTGTTACAAGTCTGCTGTTGTGAACCTCCACACACAGGTTCTTGTGAACATGCTATTTATGTTCTCTGTGCCTTCGGTGGAGTCGCTATCAGATCACTTGGTACTTGTGTGATTGAAGGACTGTATGGACCATTCCCACAGTGGCTGGACCATTTCTATGTAAGCTACCAGGCTAGGAGGGTCCTGACCCTCCACACCCCCACAGCCTGTGCTCTCAGACCTGTGACTGTGCAGGCTCGGGGTGTGAAGTGGTTTCTCTGGTGACTCTGATAGCTATGACCTCAGGTACCTTCTCATTTGTTTATTAGATATTCCTGTTTTCTATGTCTTTGGACAAATGTCTGTTAATATCTTTGGTCCATTTTGTTAATTAGGCTGTATGTCTTCCCTTTATCATAGCTTATGAGAGTTCTTTGGATAATCACATGCAAATCTCCAGTCAGATGTGTGATATGACAGTGTTTTCTCCCATTCTATGGATTGTGTTCACTCTTGGTGGTTTCTTTTGAAGCACAGAGATTTTTATTTTTTTTCTCTTTTTGTGGTAGTAGGAATTGAAACCAGGAGTACTCTACCACTGAGCTACATCCCTAGCTCTTTTTGTTTCTTATTTGAGACACATTCTTACAAAGTTGCCCAGGTTGACCTCAGATTTGTAACCTTCCTGTCTTAGCTTCTGAGTAGCTGGGATTACAGGTGTGCCCTGCCACACCTGGGAAGGTTTTTACTTTTGGTGAATTCAATGTGTCTATTTTTAAATTTTGTTGCTAGTACTTTTGACATCAAAGAATCTTGGTGCTAAATCCTAGGTCATGAAGATTTACCTGTGTCCCCCTCTAAAAGGTTTTTGTTTTGTTTTGGCACTGGGTGTTGAACCTAGGACCATACACTAAGCAAGTGCTCTATCATGGAGAGATCCCTTCTGAAAGCTCTACAGAATGTTAGCTCTTAACATTAGTTCCTTTTTATACATGGTATGATGTAAGGGTTCATGCATATTCTCTTGTATGTGGAGATCCAGCTGTTCCAGACCATTTGAGGAAGGCACTGTACTTTATCCCTTGAGTGATCTTGGCACTCTTGTCAGAGGTCTGTTGATGCAGCCATGAGGGTTCCCCTCACATACTTCTATGTCTCCACTGCCATTGTTTTCCAGTAGGTCACAAGATCAAGAAGAATGAGTTCTCTTGATTTTTTCTCCTCTTTTTGGCATTGTTTACTCTTCTGGATCCCTTGGGATTCCATATGAATTTTGGAATCAGTTTGTCATTTTCTACAAGGAAAGCAGCTGAGATTCTGACAGGGATGGCTTTGAATCTGTAGGTCAGTTTGGGGAGTGCTGACCTCTTAACAATATCACATCTCATGGTCTCTGAACCTGGAATGTCTCCCCATTTATTTTGGTCTTTAATTTCCTTCAACAATGGTTTTCAGTTTGCAAATGGTGAGGTCTGCATTCCTTTTGGGAAATTTACTCCTAAGTACTTTATTCCTTTGCTATTGTAACAATTTATTTTCTCAGGGCTGGGGTTGTGGTGCAGTGGTAGAGCACCTGTTTAGCATGTTTGAGCACTGGGTTTGATCCTCAGTACCACAAAAAAAATAAATAAATCAAATAAAGGTATTGTATTCATCTACAACTAAAAATATATTTTTAAAAATTATTTTTTCAATTTTTTTATAATTTTCATCACTAACCCTTGGAAACATGGCTGCACCTTGTCTCTGTGTCCTACACCTTTGCAGGCTCATTAGCGAGGCATACAAGGGACAGTGTGTTTTCTTTGAGGTTTCAATATAGATGACTGTGTTATCTGTCTGTGAGGATAGTACTTCTTTTCCAATTCCAGTACATTTTTTTCTTTTCCCTGCCTAATTGTCCTGGGTAGCAACTCTGGGACTGTGAAAGGAATGAAATTGGCCATCCTGGGCTTATTCTTGGAGTTTTGTAAATATTATTTTATTTAGATTCTTAAGCTTAGAATTCTTAAGTTCTTAGCTGTATGGGTCCTTAAGATGTTTTAAGAATAGTTTATAGACTTTAGGATATTTTAAGTATAAGTTTTAAGGGGGATTCTTTAGATGGGGATCTTTGATTAGAAATAAAGTACAGGTGTGCTTTAAACTTAAAGGTTATTGATAGGTTGGGAGACTGAGAATCTGGTTATGTGGTTTGGCATCTGTTAATAAGAAAATACTACATCTGGAGAAAATATGAAAAATGCAAATTAGTGATGCATTTTATTAATGATTTTGTGCCCACATTGATTGTTAAGGAAATATCACATCCTGGGAAAATGTAAATTGATGACGCATTTTTCTATACCCATAATGATTGCAAAGGGAATGTCACATTTTGAGAAAATCAATGACATATTCTATTAATGATTCTGAATCCATAATGATAAGAAAAAAATGCAATAAAAGGTGACCCAGAGAAAGCTGTATTAGAGCTCTCTCTGTGGATTTTGCTCCAACGGAATGACTCCTTGTCTCATTCCTTGCGCCGATACCACTCAACCTTCAGGACCCCTTGAACCCTGCTGGGGAAGGACTCTGGAAGTCCTGCAGTATGACTGACAAGAAGAAAGCATCAGCCAGCTGCCCATTCCAGGATGCAGTCCAAAATCTGAATTTCAAGGTGGCAATCTGATGCAGTGGGGTCAGAGAGGCAGGTGGAAGGTGCCGAGTTAGACAGCCTCCTGTGGGGCTGGAGTCAGGGCTGCCACATTTGAGTAAACTTTGAGTATCAGCACCTGCTCTCAGCAGGAACTCAGGATATGGCCCTGAGCTTTCTGACTCACAGTCAAGATCCCCAGGGCCATGGGAAGGCCGAGGAGCAGACCCGAGTATATCAGCTAGTGTGCTGTGGGTCATGTTCCATCCCTCAGCCCAGGCTGTGGGGCACCTGACCAGTGGATTTCATGCTGATCTGGATGACAGATGTCCCCTTAACTGGGCTGCTACTAACACTTTGGAGAGGAAACCCTGGTGAGGCTCAGCCTAGGCACAGACTTGGTGCCACCTCATCCTTTTCCTTCTCCAAGCGGTGAGTTGATTGTGTTCCCTTTGCTTGAAGCCAAAGGCAACCAGGAAGAGGCAATGGAGGCATAGACCAGAAAGTCAGGGAGGTGGCAGAAATGGAAATGAAAGAGGAAGGTCGGGAGGAGATAGAGTGGGAGGCCATGGACCTGAGGGGTGGTGATGTGACTTCTCTGCTCCCCCATTAGCTACAGGCGGTTTTGCTGGAGGAGCTCAGGTGGCTGTGCCAGGGTCAGGCTAAGCCTTGCCTTCTCTTTATGCTGGAAGTGTGAGGGATTTACCAGGACAATATCTGGCATTCCTTTCTTTATAAAGGCTCCTAGTTAGCTCTTCCCTCTCCCTCAACCACTGACCAAATCCCTGATGTCAGCCATTACCTTGCCAGTGGTTCTCAGGGGTGTTGGGCAGCACACAGTGAGCAGCTAGGGGAGGTCAGTAGGTCAACTTCACCATGGACACCAGGCCATCTACACATGTGGGTAGCATAGCTTTTACCCACCCTGGACATGGCAGCAACAGAAAATATGCTGTATCCCTTGGCAGGCACAGGTCCTGGACACCACCAGACTGCTGAGTGCCGTGGGGATTCTCAAGGACCAGGAGAGCTGCCCATGCAACATGAGGAGAGTCACCATCCTCCTCAGCCTCTTGAATGGGGACAGTGTGTGCAGTGGTACGAGTCATACCCCTGCTTCTCATCCTACCCCAGCAGGCCCTTCCTGAGCAGTGGGGATTAGGTGACTGAGTGTGGTGAGCTGCCCTTCTAGGTTCCTGTGGCTTGGCATATGCAGCTGGAATAGCAGGAATCTCAGGACATCTCTTGAATTCTGCTCTAGAGTTGGCCTGGCCAGAGGACATGAAGTTTCCCTCTGCAGGGGAATTGGTCAAGCAGCACAGCAGAACCTCCAACTTGGTGCCCACAGGTGGACCAAATAATTTCCCTTCTGACTTTTCACAGCCTCGTTCTTGCAGGTATCCAAGATGCGCCTCTCTGTCCTTCTAAAGAAGCAAGAAGAGAACCAACTTTGCAGTCTGAAGGAGTGGGTAGGGCAAGAGGCTGTGAACCAGGATGCACTCCAGGAGGCCGGCACCTTCAGGTACTGAGAAGCGGGCAGTGCAGGGACCTGTTATACTATCCCAGGGGAAGGAGCATGCTAGGTGTTTCTTTCTCCACCTCTGAGGAGGGCAGAGCTATGTTTTTTTCCAAAAACCCCAAACAGACCTGGATGATGGTCATGTGTGGTTGTTGACCATGTGGGTGGTAGTCTTGGAGTGTTTATTGGCTACCTGGA
Source organism: Urocitellus parryii (assembly GCF_045843805.1). Classification (NCBI taxonomy): domain Eukaryota; kingdom Metazoa; phylum Chordata; class Mammalia; order Rodentia; family Sciuridae; genus Urocitellus; species Urocitellus parryii. The sequence goes on from NW_027551840.1 coordinate 634,138, forward strand.
TGTTTGTCATGGTGGATTTTTGGTCACTTGAATGGTGGTTATGGGGGATTGTTGGCTTCCTTTCTCTGCTTTTGTGTGCTTAATATTTTTCATAATTGCAAAATTTAAAAAAATGTTCTCATATAATGTTTGCCAGCATGTCATAAACTGCAGCCAGGGTTGCCATTCAAGGTTATTAAAATTGAGATGGTGATATGTAGGAAGTTACAGAAATAATCTTCCTAGGACTACTGCTTGAAGTAATAGCAAATACAAAAATAGGACCCAGAAGTGACATTTATTGTTCATAGTCTTTTTTCTACAGACCCTTTTATTCAGACTCGAGATAATCTTTGAAGAGCCTGTGCTATGGGGACAGGGGAATTGCTCAGGGTCTCAGATGGAGGGTCTGAAGGTCTAAAACTACCTGTTGGCAGGGTAATCTTAGGCCACTGAGGTCCTCCACTGTCCCTCCAGTTCTGACCTTGTGACTCCCTGGCTCCAGGCCTGGTGCCCCACTTGGCCCACAGGGGGAATGTGGGCGATGGCAGAGTCCTGGAAGGCCAGCCCATGGGTGCTGGCTTCCTCACCACAGGAGCTTTTCTGTTTCAAGTTCTCTCTGCAGTGCTCATTGACTTCTTTCCTATTTTTCACCTTCTGAAGGAAGTTTGTGAGCCCAGAAACTGTACAGGATTTTGTCTCCCTGGATGGTCTCCATTTCCTAGCACATGTCCAAGCCATGTTCCCATCAACCCTTTGCCACTGTTGCTCTGTCCTTGCTGGGTTTGCCAGCCTCCCTTTGCACTGCCCCTTGGTGTACACAGCACTCGGGACCAGTTTCTTCCCCGTGGTCACCAGCCACACCCATGAACACCTGGACTTGTCTGCACAGTACCCTCAATGCCCATTTCTGGGGCTGGCAGGGCCTTGGAAGCCTGCTGCATTGTCACGGGATGTTTTGACACTTCACCAGTACTGTGTGTCTCAGATTTAATATCACATACCCTTGAGGCTAGATAGCCAGCCTCTTTGGAATCCTTTACACCAGGAGTTCTCTGGTTAATCATGTTATGTAACCAGTTGCCTTACTTTTTTTTTTTTTTTTTTTTTTTTTTTTTTTTTTTTTTTTTTTATTCTCAAGTTGTTTCAAATTTGGTCTCTTGGACGCCCTCTAAGGTGACTGCATTACTCTCGAGCACTTCCTAGGCACTCAGATGTTCCAGCCCAGAACCTCTTTCACCACTACACCTGTCCTCTATGCATGTTCTAGTTTGGGGTCTTAAGTCAAGTGATTTCCTTGACTAATGGGTTGTCTTCTCAGTAGATGTTTTTAAATTCTCTCTAGAATCCTATGTACTACATAATCAGAAAAAAAATCCTACAAAGGGCTTCACTTTTGTCCCCAGCACAAATACTTATTGTCTTTTACCACAATAAATTGCAGAATTTTTTATTATGTAAAAATTATATCATTTTAACCTGAACATGAGATGTAGTTTATTCAACTAGTTAACCACCGTCAGTCTAAACTACTCAGCAGTAGTTACAGAAATACCAATAAGTAAAGCAGAATTCTAGATAAACATGTTTCCTTATTTAACTTCATCTATATCAAATATTTATTTTGGTTTCTTCATATTTATTATATTTTATATACAACTGCTTTTTTAACTTAAAGTATCTATTTAATTGTTTTAGTGAATTTGGTCCTTATTTGATTTATTTATAGAACCTAGTTGGCTTGTTCTAAAAAATATTATATAAAAAGGCAACAAATATTTCTTCACCTTTTCAAGGTACCAGTTACTGTTCCTAAATGTAGAATTAAGTTCCATTCAGTCCTAATTCTAATCTTAAGACAATTGCATTTGTGAGTCTCTTACACTTAAAAGTGATGAAAACTTCAATTTCCAGCCCTGGTTTGTAGGCTAGAAGGCTTGTTGACACAGAGGAAAGAAGTGTTGAGATCACAGCACTGACTGTGGTGCTGAGCCATTGTACCCTGTTCCCTGTCCCCTGTCCTGACCCTGCTACAGGCACACCCTTTGGAAGCTGGTCCAAGGTTCAGTCACCCTTCTGCTGGTGAGCATGATCTCTCTCATCAAAAGAGATGGCAAGAGACTCTGATCAGACCACACTCACCAGCCTGGGCCTGGGACCTGTGGATGTATCTTTTTAGTAACACTAAGTTGCTTAACATTCCACTTGTGATGAATAACATAAGGTGAATGAAAATCCACACAGCACCCTCAGTCGCTCTCCTGTGCTTGAGAACGAAGGTGCTGCTTTTCCAAGGAACATTTCTCCAGCTCATCTACAGCCTAGAGGTTGTGACATCCTGGCAGGTCTTTGTCCTATCTCCTCTCTCCTCGTTTTCTTCTCTCAGGGCACCTGTGATAGTTCAGAAAGCTGGGTGCATGGGGACACTTCCCTTTGGAGAGAATATGTCCTTAATCATGCTTGTGTTCCCCTATTCTGTTTCCTGTTTGTGGGGGGCCTCCCCAAGTTTCCTGTTCAGATTTCAGGGACTTCAGTTCTGGAATGTAGGCCAATAAGGTGCAGTAGAGGGGCAGGCACAGGCACTGGAGACCTGGTTCTGCCTGAGGCTTTGGGCCCCTCCTAGGCCCTGCACAGGTGGCCTGCTTTTGTTCTGTCTGTAAACAAGGGTTATGTGGTAGCCCTCCAGTTCTTGTATAGCAGAAGCCCTGGCCAGAAAGGCAGACAGCAGCTGTTTGCGCAGCCTCAGCACCTTGCCTTGTTTTGATATGGTTCATGGGATGTAACCCAGGGCCTTCCACAAGCTAGGCAAGCACTGTACAATAGAGCCACCCCTGCCCACAGCACCTTCACCTCACCTCACTGCAGATCCAAGAGTGAGATGTCCTCCATTGTGGTGCAGAACCATATGAGCCTTCCCAAGGGTGCTTGCAACAGTGTCCCCTTCAGCTAGAGAATTAGGGACTATGTGGAAGAGCTCTGGGTTCAGTCCCAGTATATCACAAATGCAAAAGGTGAGTCCTGCTCAAGATGGGGCCAATGCAGCCCTGGTAAAGCAGCCTTTGCCCACTAAGAGACTGCCTGACCATCAGCGGGAAGACAGCACCTAACATCTAGTATATTCTGGGATTTGTTTTCACACTTTGCATGTGAAATAGGCATAAGTTCATGTCCTGCCTTCATTTTGAAATTTCTGCTGAATGAGTGAGAGTATTCAGGAGGTCAGAAGTCTGTAAGTCATACCATGAAGGGAACCTGTGAGATGATTTAGTAGTGTACTGAACAGCAGGCTGGTGAACTGGAGCATGTTCCAGCAGGGATAGGGCTTTCTACATGCTGCAATTAACCATTTTGTCCTAAGGCTTAGACCCAGGAAAAGTCCCCTTTAAGCTTTCTCAGCAAATGCTAGCCATGAAAGGAGAGTGTCCTCTTCTTCCATGTTGAGCCATTGGTCCCTCCTGAGTCACACAAGCTAGAAAGTTGTGCTCTGCTGACACATTCTGGGCACCAAGTTTGGCCATAGTCATTCTAGAAAAGCCAGCGGCAGTGCTGTGTTTTTGGAAAAGTCATAACATACATATGAAACTAAGAGCTAGGCCCAGGGTGGCTTTCTCCACAGCACTGGGAATCTCAGCCAGGATATCACACAACATTTTCTGTTCAGCTTTGTCATTCATAGTTGAAAGCCAAAACATACATGGACCTCACATTTTAGACCCAAATGGGCCTGGCTTCATGTGAGCTTTTGGCCACTATTTGGGAAGCCTTGCCTGCTTGAGTTCTACAGAGCTTTCATTGAGAGGAGATATCTCACTACTTAATGACTTCTGAATGAATCATAACCCCACAGTGCCATCTACTTCATTCTTGAAATATGGCTAGACCAATACCATGAAATTTTTGAAATTCCCATCACCAGGAAGGACTGGAGAACTTTAGGATCTCTTGTTGCTCATCATGACTGAACCAGACAGTGCCTTTATTGACTGGAATTCATGAAAATGGCATAGAAAAGAGATGCCAGTAAGTTTGAACACACTGGGAACTGGGTCTGGAGCAGTAGAGTGCAGGTGTGTGATCAAATATCTGTGGTGGGGCCATGTGGATCTGCCATTGTTTTCAAAATAACTTGTTACTGACATGGTACAGCCAGAAGACCCTTATATGTAAAGGCATCTTGTTGTGGGGAGAGATTTCAGGGCAATGCTCAGAATAAGGTTGCTATGCTCAAGTGGGAAAGATGTATAGCATAGCAGTCCGGTTGGAGTTTTCTCCTGCAGACCATGATTCACCACACATGACAGAACTCCCTTTAGCACTGTGTCCCAGCTGATCTTCTTGTATTTATTGAAGCAAATACCAAACTCCCACTGCAGCTGCAAGAAACACCATGAAAAGTGGAGGACGACCCAATGGCTTCACAGTCTACATGGGGAGACACTCAGCCCTCAGTAGCCACAGTTTACCTACAAAGAGAGGATTCAGCTCTGCTGCTCATGTTCATCGTAAAATATGAAACCACGTCCTCCAGTTCACATAGATTCAGTCCCAGCTTTGATGGTTGCACTACAGAGAGACCTAAGGCTTCTGACATCAACATATATTTCAAGGGACAAAAGCTTAGAGGCAGGTTGTCAAGAAGTCATTAAGCCAGCTCAACTCCAAGTTTCTGATCCTGAGCATTTTCCCTTCCAGATATGCATTCACAGATATTCTTCTTCTTCTATCTCTCCTTGTGTCTTACTTGGGGCTTTGGTAATGTCAAGGCATTTTTATGGATGACAATGGGAAGTATTTTTGTGTAGCACATGTTTGCATACACATTGGATTCATTTTCATATTTTCCCTTGGAAGTATTGAATCTCTCACCCTACCCCTTTCCTACTAGACACTGACTACTAATCCTAACATTATGGATAAAAATAAACCTAAAATAAAAGAAATAACGGAAGTTCATAGGAGGCATTGTGTATTCTTTGACTTGCCTTTTGCTTTATCAAGGTTATGTGTTATAATACTAGCCACATTTTCATTTCTAATACTTCTCCATGAATTTTCAAACTTAACAAATATGTAACTTCCTGATTCCCTTTCTCTGTAGCCTGGGTCAGAACATGTATTTTTGTATACATATATATTGTCCTACCTGATATCATAGCTACATTCTTGTGAGTACTCTGACTTTGGCAAATATAAATTCTGTGAAAAGATTACTCCCCCCAATCCCTGGGGGAACTGAAAATTCAACCTATGGTGAGCTCCATAGTTGAAGAAGTTTAAACATAAAACCATGTACAGTAAAATGAATATTTTTGTGTTCTCTGAATGATGGATATTCCATTATGAATTTTGATTTGCATATCTATTGCTGCTTTTAATGTATTTAATATATATACATATATACAGTCATCAGATTTCCAAAAATGAAATACATGAGTCATATTATAACACTATCTTGAGCCCTTCATGTTCATGTAGGTGGATTTATAATCAACTTTTCACTAGATCATTCTCAGAAATATTCATTTTTCCTGACATACATATTCATTTCCTAATACTCAAATCTAACTGCAGTGAATATTGAATACTAATTCTAATATTATGACATTAACTGACCCCAGTTTAACATCAATGCAAGTATATTCATATGGAACATGATATTTATTTTGACATCTATTTTCATTTATCATTGGTACATTAGTATTTCTTCAGTATACGTACATCATATGATATATCCTTTCATCCACAAGTTCACAAATTTATATGCATTTGATTTACTTTCAATCACTTCTTGTGTCAGAACACATATGTTGCTCCACGTTTCTCTAGTCACCTTTTCATGAGCCTTCTTTCATGATACATAATTTTTGATTGCCACAATCATTTCTGAAGCAAAACTCACCCACACTTTGTTTGAAATACTCACCTTAATATTACTACTAGACATATACATAGTTGAAATGAATGTATGTAAATGAATACTTGATCCATATATATTTAAAAATATCAATTCAATCCATTATTGAAAATTGGAACCAGATATATCATTTATTCAGAGTATGGTCTATTAATGCATCATCTCATTAAAATCTGATATCCATAGACACATGGTACACTTATCTGTATCCCCAAATACTAATTTATAGGGTTTCAAAACATGTTCCCATAAATGGTGGAAGAAACACTCATGTCACCTGATCTATATATTCATTTCATAAAAGTAATTTTCCTGACACAAAATGCAATGCTCACACTGAATTTAGGATTCTACCAAAGCCTAATTTTAATGAAAGCATGTATTATTAATAAGATCCATGTCTATGTTGCCTAATGCTTTCAAATTCCAATAGTATTGGTGCCTATATATTTGTGTCTTCATAAGATTATATATTCCACCATCCCCCTTTTGAAAATATTCCTAATTCTATCACTCACATGATACATTGCCTGATCTCCTAACTTCTATATCCAGAAATATATAGAAAGAGCCTACTCTACTCCATATTGTGCTTTCCAGTGAGGATATTTTCAAAGCTAAGAAAGTCAGCAACAGTGAACTTCAAATGACTTCATTTTTTAAAATTCTGGCATCAGCATAAGTTTTTTAACAACATTTTTTTATTAGTTGCTCAAAACATTACAATGATCTTGACATATCTTACGTTTAATTCAAATGGGGTATAAATTCTTATTTTTCTTTTTTTTTAATTTTTTTTATTGTTGGTTGTTCAAAACATTACATAGTTCTTGATATATCATATTTCACACTTTGATTCAAGCGGGTTATGAACTCCCATTTTACCCCGTATACAGCTTGCAGAATCCCATCAGTTACACTTCCATTGCTTTACATATTGATAAACTCATGTCTGTTGTATTCTGCTGCCTTTCCTATCCTCCACTATCCCCCCTCCCCTCCCCTCCCCTCCCCTCTTCTCTCTCTACCCCCACTACTGTAATTCATTCCTCCCCCTTGTATTATTTTTCCCTTTCCCCTCACTTCCTCTTGTATGCAACCTTGTATAACCCCGAGGGTCTCCTTCCATCTCCATGCAATTTCCCTTCTCTCTCCCCTTCCCTCCCACCTCTCATCTGAAATTCTTATTTTTCCACATGAACAGATTGCAGGATCACATTGGTTATACAGCCACGATTATACCTACTGCCATACTAGTGTCTATTGTATTCTGCTGCCCTTCCTATCCCCCTTCCCCTCCCTTCCCCTCTCATCACCTCTCTCTACCACATCTACTGCAACACATTTCTCTCTCTCTTTTTTCTTCCCCCTCACATCATCTTATATGTAATTTTGTATAACAATGAGCGTCTCCTTCCATCTTCCGTGCAATTCCCCTTCTCTCTCCCATTCCCTCCCACCTCTCATACCTGTTTAATGGTAATCTTCTTGTCATGCTCTTCCTCGCTGCTCTGTTTTGAGTTGCCCCCCTTATATCAAAGAAGACATTCTGCATTTGTTTTTTAGGGATTGGCTAACTTCATTTAGCATAATCTTCTCTAATGCCATCCATTTCCCTGCAAATGCCATGATTTTGTTATTTTTTAGTGTTGAGTAATATTCTATTGAGAATTTGAGCTCCATTGTGTGTTTCTTAAATTTATGTCAGGTCTCTCCTGAGCATATCAACCTTTCCATAAATATCTTAACCTGGCTTTACCAGACAAAGCAGCAACAATGCTCTAAAAAAAAAAAAAAAAAAAAAAAAAAAAAAAAAAAAAAAAAAAAAAAAAAAAAAAAAACAGGGCTAAACACAAAAATAAGAGGATGTGGAACTCCCTTATCTCTTCATCTTGTCAGTTTTATCAGGATGGCAGCCATGTTCAGTGTAGGTCATTATCTCTCAACTACATCTGAAAGTGTACCAGAGCCTGCTGCATAGAAATTAAGGTCATTCTTTCAGTGACCCAACTGAATTGCAATGTACATTATTTTTATCTTGGTATAAAAAGATATCCCCTCCCCAATACTTCACAATGGTTAGCCTCATACTTTAGTTAAAAGCAGCAGGAAATTACAATTGAGCATAAGTATACCTTTCAGATTGAAAAAATGGATTGCATTCTCCCAGGGGTCAGTGTAGGAAACCTCCCCATTTCTAATCAGTGTAAAGGACCTAGATCATGAAGCCAGCTATAAATCTATTAAAATAACTGATGAGAAAAAACTAGGGAGGCAATATATGTCCAGCAAGAAACAGACTAGGGACTTTAGACCTTCTATAAAGTTTTTGCTATAACATGTACAGCAACTTAATATTGACCTGCATGTTCCAATGAGTAAAATTGTGCAAGTGGATAATAAGGAAATAGATATTAATTAAAGCAAACATGAGGATTGGGGTTGTGGCTCACTTGTAGAGCAATTGCCTAGCATGTGTGAGGCACTGGGTTTGATTTTTGGCACCATATAAGAAATGTCCATTGACAACTAAAAATATTTTTTAAAAAAGCAAACATGAGCTGGACACAGAGGTGGACACCTAAAATCCCAGCAACTCAGGCAGCCAAGACTTCAAAATCAGCCTAGATAATTTAATGAAACCCTGTCTCAAAATAAACAGAAGGGACTGTGCATGTAGCTCACTGGTAAAGTGCCCCTTCATTAATCCCCAGGGTTAAAAGGAAAAAGAAAAAAAGGCAGAGCAAACATGAATAGGTGTTGTTAAGCTAAGGCCTGTGTTTTAAATCTGGCCCACTACTTGTCTTTGCAAATGGGTTTTTTGGTTTTTGTTTTTGAACTATGCTATAATTTACAACTTGTCTATGGTGATTTTTATGCCACAGTATCCGAATTGATTCTTTGACTTAAGCCTTTGTACAGACTACAATATTTACTGTCTGGACCTTTATAAAACTTCTGCCAACTTCTGTACAGAGTATTGTAGTATATGTAGATCAGGAAAATAAGTAATAGATAAGTTCTTAAATGAATGGTTGCTTAGTTAAATATGGATAGTTACTCTATTGAGACCACCTTAAACAATTCACAAACTGTCCTAGGTACTTAACACATGTAATGATTTGATTCAAAATTATGCTAAAAGTTAATTATGTAATAGAAAATCAGCATACCAAAGCCATTCAAAAGTGGGAATTAGATAATATGCTTTAGAACAAGTCAATAAATTACTGATATTTTAATTATAGAAGTAATACATGTGCATGTTAAAATGTCCAAACAGCAAATAGAGTAACAAAATTAAAAGTAATGTTTGTTTTCCCCTGACTCAGGAGACCCAGTCCCTAAAATAATTATTATTAATTTGTCTTTTATTTAGATAACTATACACTACTAGAATAGCAAGTGCACTAATTTCTAAAATACTATCAATTTAACAGTTTATATTGTATTCTTTTTGAAAAGGATTCTATAATAAAGATATTCTTTCTTTTATATATTTTTCCATGGTCTCTTCTGTTGCATGGCAAGTGTGTTAGTTTTGCATGTTAGTTATAATGTTTTAAAACAGATTTGTTGATATTCTATTGATATGGAGTATTTTGATATTTGTTAGCAACCATACTTAGCATACATTTTGTTTTCAAGTGGTAATGAAATTGAGAATCAATAAATAGAATAAAATGCAATTATATAAATGCCTTTTGCTGAAGGAAGAGGTTTTTTCCAAAATTGGGATCCAGCTATCAATGTTATTTTGATCCATTAGTAATTTGATACTTCTTTTCCTCAGTCTCAAAATTCATGAATTTATTTTCTTTTTTTAAATTGTCTTCTGAACAATTTAAAATTTATACAAGTCTAAATAATTTTTTATTTTTCTACCAAATTTTATAGACAGATAATCAAGGCAAAAAAATTGCAATTGCAATATAATTTTTCTCTCAGAAATAACATTTAGTTCTAGTGAATAGAACTAAATTTCAATCTTATTTTTGTAGAACATTTTGTTTTTTCCATTAAAAATGTATAGTTTATTTCTTAAAAATTGAAAATGAAGTTTCATAGCATTTTACCTGGATGTATTGTACTTGGTTAGTTATCCTGCTTGATATACATAAGCTTTTATTTTTTTCTTTTTATTTTTATTTTATTTGTTTATTTTTAAATTTTTTTTTATTTGTATGAATTAGTTATACATGTCAGTAAAATGTAATTATATATTTTGATATATCATACATAGATGGGATATAATTTCTCATTTTTATGAGTATACTGTAGAATCATATTGGTCATATAGTCACATATATACAGAAACATGTCTGTTTCATTCTACTATCTTTTTTATCCCCATATCCCCTGCCTTCCCCTCCTTTCACTTCCCTCTACCTAATCTAATGTAATGCTTTTTTTTTTTTTGCCTTTATACATGTACTTTGTTTTTGTTTTGTTTTGTTTTGTTTTTTTCATTACAATTCTTAATATACATATATATATATACCACAATTTTTTATCTCTGTTTGTATTCAATTCTTCATACATGTACTGTGTATAATGAGGTTCATCACATTCCATCATCCTTGCTAATCACCTGCCTGCTCCCTTTCCCTCCCACTCCTCTTCCCTATCTAGAATTAATTTATTCCTCCCATGCTCTCCCTCCTTATATCCGAGAAAACATTCAGCATTTGTTTTTTGGGGGGATTGGCTGACTTCACTTTGCATTAGCTTCTCTAATAACATCCATTTACCTACAAATGTCATGGTTTTGTTCTTTTTTAAAGCTGAGTAAAATTCCATTGTATATTTATGTCACATTTTTTTTTATCTATTCATCCACTGAAGGACATCTAGGTTGGCTCCACAGTTTAGCTACTGTGAATTGTGCTGCTACAAATAATGATGTGGCTGTGTCCTTCTAGTATGCTTTTTTTTAAGTCATTTGGGTATAGTCCAAGGAAAGGGATAGCTGGGTCAAATGGGGATTCCATACCCAGTTTGCCAAGGAATCTCAATACTGCTTTCTAGATTGGCTGCACAAATTTGTAGTCCCACCAGCAATATATGAGTGTACCTTTTCCCCCACAACCTTGGCAACACTTATTGTTGTTTGTCTTTATAATAGCTGCCATTCTGACTGGAGTGAGATGATATCTTAGAGTAGTTTGATTTGCATTTTTCTGATTGCTAGAGATGATTAAGTGTCTGTTCAGACTCTTAGCCCATTTGTTAATTTAGTTAGTTTTTTTTTTTTTTTTGGTGTTTAGCTTTTTGAGTTCTTTATGTACCCTAGAGATTAGTGCTCTATCTGATGTGTGAGGGGTAAAAGTTTGCTCCAAAGATATAGGCTCTCTATTCACCTCACAGATTGTTTTCTTTTGCTGAGAAGAAACTTTTTAGTTTGAGTCCCTGCCATTTATTGATTCTTGGTTTTAATTCTTATACTATAGGAGTCTTATTAAGGAAGTTGGGGCCTATTCCCACATGATGAAAATTACGGCCTACTTTGTCTTCTATTAGATGCAGAGTCTCTGGTTTAATTCCTACTTCCTTGATCCATTTTGAGTTGTTTTGTGCATGGTGAGAGATAGGGATTAAATTTCATTTTGTTGTATATAAATTTCCAGTTTTCCCAGCACCATTTGTTGAAGATGCTGTCTTTTCTCCAGTGCATGTTTTGGCACCTTTGTCTAATATAAGATAGATGTAATTCTATGGGTTACTCTGTGTCCTCTATTCTGTACCACTGGTCTACTGGACTGTTTTGGTGTCAATACATGGTGGGGTTTTTTTTTTTTTGTTTGGTTGGTTGGGTTTTTTTGTTGTTTTTTGTTTGTTTGTTTGTTTGTTTATTTTGCTATTGCTCTGAAATATTGTTTAAGGATTGCTATAAAATACCACCTGCTTCACTCTTCCTGCTTAGGATTGATTTAGCTATTCTGGATCTCTTATTTTTCCAGATGAATTTCATGATTACTTTTCTGTTTCTATGAAGAATTCCATTGGATTTTGTTTGGAAATTCATTAAATCTGTAAAGTGTGCTTTTGGTAGTATGGTCATTTTGATAATATTAATTCTTCCTATCCAAGAGCAAGGTAGATATTTTCACCTTCTAAGTTCTTCTTTGATTTCTTTCTTCAGGGTTCTATAGTTTTCATTGTATAGATCTTTGACCTCTTTTATTAAGTTGATTCCCAAGTATCTTTTTTTTTAATTGTGAATGGGATAGTTTTTCTCATTTAATTCTCAGAGGATTTGTCACTGATATACAGAAATGCCTTTGATTTATGGGTGTTGATTTTATATCCTGCTACTTTGCTGAATTCACTTACTAGTTCTAGAAGTTTTCTGGTGGAGCTTTTTGGCCTTCTAGGTATAGAATCTTATCATCAGCAAATAGTGCCAATTTAAGTTCTTCTTTTTCTATACATATCCCTTTAATTTCTTTCATCTGTCTCGTTGCTGTGGCCAGTGTTTCAAGAACTATGTTAAATAGGAGTGGTGAAAGATGGCATCCCTGTCGTGTTCCAGATTTTAGAGGCAATGCCTTCAGTTTTCTCCATTTAGAATGATGTTGGCCTGAGGCTTAGTGTATATAGCCTTTACAATGCTGAGAAATGTTCCTGTTATCCCTAGTTTTTCTAGTGTTTTGAACATGAAGGGGTGCTGTATTTTGTAAAATGCATTTTCTGCATCTATTGAGATAATAATATGATTCTTATCTTTAAATCTATTGATGTGATGAATTACACTTATTGATTTCTGTATGTTGAACCAACCTTGCATCCTGGGGATGAATCCCACTTGATCATGGTGCATGATCTTTTTTATGAGGTTTTGTATTTGATTTGCCAGAATTTTATTGAGAGCTTTTGCATCTATGTTAATTAGAGATGTTGTTCTGAAGTTTTCTTTCTTTGAAGTGTTTTTGTCTGGTTTTGGAATCAGGATGATATTGGCCTCATAGAATGAGTTTGGAAGTACTCACTCTTTTTCTATTTCCTGAAATAAATTGAAGATTATTGGTATTAGTACTTCTTTAAAAGTCTTTCAGAAATTGGCTGTGTATGCATCCAGTCCTGGGCTTTTCTTGGTTGGTAATATTTTGATGGTTTCTTCTATTTCCTCACTTGATATTGGTCTGTTTAAGTTGTGTATATCTCCTGATTCAATCTGGGCAAATCATATGACTTAAGAAATTTTTCGATGCCTTCAATGTCTTCCATTTTATTGGAGTAAAATGTTTTAAAATAATTTCTAATTATCCTTTTTATTTCTGTAGTGTCTGTTGTGATATTGCGTTTTTCATCACATATGCTGGTAATTTGAATACTCTCTCTCCTTCTCTTCATTAGTGAGGCTAAGGATCTGTCAAATTTATTTATTTATTTAAAGGAATCAACTTTTCATTTTGTCAATTTTTTCAATTGTTTATTTTGTTTCAATTTTATTGATTTTGGCTCTAATTTTAATTATTACTTGCCTTCTACTGCTTTTGCTGCTGATTTTTTTTTCTAGTGCTTTGAGATGTACTGTGAGGTCATTTATTTGTTGACTTTTTCTTTTTTTAAGGAATGAACTCCATGCAATAAATTTTCCTCTTAGTACTGCTTTAATAGTGTCCCAGGTTTTGATATGTTGTTTCTGTGTTCTCATTTACCTCTAAGAATTTTTTAATCTCCTCCTTGATGTCTTCTGTAGTCCATTGTTCATTCAGTAGCATACTGTTCAGTCTCCATATGATGTATATATTTTTTTCATTGATTTCCAATTTTATTATATTATGATCTGATAAAATACATGGTAGTATCTCTACTTTCTTGTATTTGCTAAGAGTTGCTTTGTGGCATAGTATGTAGTCTATTTTAGAGAAGGATCCATGTGCTACTGAGAAGAAAGTGTATCCGCTTGATGCGGGTTGAAATATTCTATATATGTCAGTTAAATCTAAGTTACTAATTGTGTTATTAAGCTCTATAGTATCTTTAGTCAACTTTTGTTTCGAAGATCTATCCAGTGGTGATGGGGTGTGTTAAAGTCACCCATAATTATTGTGTTGTGGTCAATTTGACTCTTGATCTTGAAAAGGGTTTCTTTGATGAATATAGCTGCACCATTGTTTGGGCCATATATATTTATGATTGTTATGTCTTATTGGTGTATGGTTCCCTTGAGCAGTATGTAATGTCCATATTTATCCCTTTTGATTAACTTTGGCTTGAAGTCAACTTTACTTGATATGAGTATGGCAACCCATGCTTGCTTCCGCAGTCCTTGTGAATGGTTTGATTTCCCAACCTTTCACCTTTAGTCTGTGTGCATCTTTTCCTAACAGATGTGTCTCCTGTAGGTAGCATATTGTTGGATCTTTTTAATCCAATCTGCTAGCCTACGTTTTTTGATGGGTAAGCTTACGCCATTAACATTTGTGTTTACTATTGAGACATGGTTTGTATTTCTAGCCATATTTGTTTATTTTTGTTATTTAATTTGACGTGGTTTTCTTCTTTGATTTGTTTTTCCTTTAATTCAATATCTTCCTCTGCTTGTTTTCATTGTTGTTTTTCATTTCCTCTTCATGAAATATTTTGCGAAGGACGTTTTGTAGTGCCAGTTTTCTAGATATAAATTCTTTTAGCTTTTGTTGTGGAAGGTTTTTATTTCATTTTCAAATGTGAAGCTTAATTTTGTTGGATACAAGATTCTTGTTTGGCACCCATTATCTTTCAGAGCTTGAAGTATATTGTTCCAATATCTTCTAGCTTTCAGAGACTGTGTTGAAAAATCTGCCATTATCCTAATTGGTTTACCCCTATATGCAATCTGATTCCCTTCTCTTGTGGCTTTTAAAATTCTACCTTTATTCTGTATTTTGGGAATTTTTAAAATAATGTGTCTTGTTGTGGATCTGATGTGATTTTGCACATTTGGCATCCTGTAGGCTTCTTGGATTTGGATTTCCATTTTATTCTTCATGTCTGGAAAGTTTTCTGATATTATTTTATAGAACAGATTGCTCATTCCTTTGGTTTGGACCTCTATGCCTTCCTCTACCCAATAACTTTTAAATTTGGTCTTTTTTTTTTGCTATGCCATATTTCTTGGATATTCTGCTAGTGGTTTCTTATCATTTTTGCTGTGCTGTCCATGTTCTTTTCAAGATGATATACTTTATCTTTATTGTCTGAGGTTCTATCTTCTAAGTGGTCTACTCTGTTAGTAATGCTCTCATTTCAGTTTTTAATTTGGTTTATTATTTCTTTCATTTCAAAGATTTCTGTTTTTTGTTTTGTTTTGTTTTGTATAAGTTCTATTTCCCTGTTGAGTTGATCTTTTGCTTCTTGGATTTGTTTATTTAGCTCATTGTCAAAGTGATCTTTCACTGCCTGTATTTGTTCTCTAATGTCTTGTTTGAGATCCTAAAACATTGTATTTATATATATCTTGAAATCTTTATCTGTCATTTTTTTCTGCTGTAGCTGTGAATTCTCCTAATGATGTGTTGTCTTGAATTATTTGTGGTACTTTCTTCCCTTATCTTTTCATGTTGCTCACGTCTCTTTCTTTTCAGCTATGTGGAACAAGTGTGTTATTATTTTTACCCTATAGATTTGTAGTGCTCTTCTTGTGTGGTTCCAAGATCCCTCCTTTGTGGGGAAGGACAATGTTACCAGATCCTAATATCAACAGTACATTACCTATGAACCAATTATTGTTATTAAGACATTTATAGTTAGTCTCAATGTACAGAAATTTTGGATTCAATTATCATTTAAATTATAAGAAGTAGTTTCATAAAAGTTGTACAGTTTCTGGTGGAAAACAATGAACTGGGGGTTGGTTGTAGGATGATATGCTAAGGGAGAAAGATGTGAAGGAATGGGGCTAATATAAATTAGGAAATTTGAAGGAGAACTCTAATGAAGATGGTTAGAAGCAGGGGAATAGACAGGAGGTAATTTAGGGTAGACAAGTATGTGGGAGGACAGTAGCATACATAAAAACAAATACACATATGTATATATGTCGCGACCCCTTGCCCGCAAGGAAGACGCAACTCAGGAATCTTCTTTCAGCAGTTTATTCAGGTCCTTGATACTTTTCTTCTTAACCCCTGGATGCCCCTCCCAGCCTTAATAAAGCACCTCAAGCCCCAATGCGAAGCTGCCACGTGGACTTTTCTCACAGGGTGCCAAGTCACAGCATGCCAACTCATTCTGATAAGGAGTTGTTTGTCACAGACTACAGGGGAAACCAGCGCCATCTTGTAATGGCGACCACAGCTCACAGAAACGGCTCACCACATATATAGAAAATTATAGGATGTTAAAATGGTAAAAATTTTGAGGGTGAAAGAAGAAAGAAAAAAGGGAAAAGAAAAAAGAGAAAAGAAAGGGAAAAAAGAAAAAATAGAGGGGGCCTTATGAAATTCCACTATATTATATTATTCAGGTGCCTGGGTTCTCAAAGTTCTATTTCATGTAAAGTTCTTAATTTCACATATGTTGGGGTTGTCATGGCCAGAGGATAAAAGGTAGAGGAGGAAGAAGATAAGACAGAAAAAAAACCTCTTAGAATTTTGTTGTCTATTTTAAGTGGAGTCTCTGTCCTCAGGGTGGTGTAGGTAACCAGGGTGAGAAGACTTGAGCATCCCAATATCATCTCCCTCTGAAGCCTGGAGCTTCCCAATCCTATTCTCTCTGATTTGCTTCACTTTTTTAGACCACTCACCTCCTTTGCTTATCAGGTGCCGACTGCGGGACCTCTCATCCTCAGGGTCACCCCAGAGGGGCGGTGTCCTGGTCACACTGTGTTTCCATTTAGCTGAGAGCAGTTTCTGACATGGGTACTCACTGTACTGAGTAATCACAGCTGGGGAGGGAGGAAGGGGAGAAAGTTGGAAACCAGATACCTGTTCAAACGAAGATCTGCGCTGATAGCCATTCCCACCAAAAAATGAGGAAAGAGGTTTTCCAAGATGGAGTCAATATTCTTTCAGTGCTGGGGTGTCTGGTGAGGTGGGGTGAGCTGAGATGGCTTTTGCTGTGGCTAGATTGCAGCCGTGTGGCCTATGAGGGAGAGGAGTGCAGCTGATTAGGTGTTTCTGCTATGCTGCTTGAGAGCCGTGTGTACGCTAGAACTACAGGCTTTGGGTATGGAGACCAGAAAGTTACTGGAACACAGAGGGTCTGATTTCTGCACAGGTGGTTGCAGTTCTGATGGTTTTTGCAAAAATCCACTGTATAGGTGTCCTGTTGCATGCTCTGAGATGTTCTATTCCATCTAGGTGAGGCCTTGTGGAGACACCACCAGACAGTTTTCTTGATTTAATTCCACAGAGCAGCCAGAAACAGTACCTTCTCTATTCCACAATCTTGGATCCCTCTCTATGTAAGCTTTTCAAATCAGGCTTTTTTCAAGTTTTGAGAACTTTCTTTTCTTACATCTACCCTGCAGTTGGCTGAAATGACCATCAGACAGATATTGAACTCAGTTACACGATGCTGAATTCCTTGCATATTAGCTTTTCTGTTATATTTCAATTTTATACATTTATGCTCTATGTTATGATAGAAATTTTTAAAGGTAATTCTTGTTCCTTGTTTCCAGTTTGTGTTTTATATTTACGTCAGCAGTTATATATTCATTTCTTGTAAAATTTTGTACTGTGATTGCTATGTTTGTTCTTATAGATAGTGTTTATTTGGTAGATGCATCAACTTCTTAAATATCTCTGACATGAGTATTGAATAAATTGAATGTTCATTTATATCTCTTATCTATGGGATGTAGTTCTGTTTGTTCATATTAATCCTTCTCTTTTTTAAAGTAGTCAAGTAACTGTATTGATAAATAAAGGTAGCTGGCACTGTTTCATCTATCAAAGATTAGGATAGATTTCTCAACAGATTTCTTCCATGAATTAGATGTTTGATTACATATCTGCTTATGTGTACAAAGAATGTAAAATAATTGAATTCCCTTTTAGTCATTATTTGGGTAGGGGATATAGTATATAGAGCACACCCTTCCCCAAACTGGATATTTTTATTTTTGGCAGAGAATATTATTTTATGTATTTACTCTTGGATAGAACTTTATTTTATTTTCTTAGTAATTAAAACATTTTCTCCCTTTGTGTAAATAAAAACTCTGCAGTATTAGATTTCTCATATTCTCTGGAAAAAATTTATTTGAGCCCTAGAGTGGGTAGTTGAAAGATAGAATGTCCTTGTTGGTTCAATGCTTCTAGGCTCAGTTCTTCCTTAAATACTTTTCTTCCTATTCCTCTGATGATGTACAGCTGCACTAAAATGTGTTAACTTTGATCTTGTAACATCTTCTAAGACTTGGATGCAAAGAATTTATCAGACTGTGGTCATCTTTGTTATTATAGTTCTTTAATCCAAAATTTGGATTTACTGCAGGCTTTCTTATTTTCAAATATTATTTGAGTTTCATTATATGTGTATGAAAATATAAATAAATTTATGGGTATGGAGATATATATATATACATGAACATCTATATATTTCTGAATTTCAATGAGACCTCAGGAAAGAGGGATATAGAATATTTTGGCTGGGTGTGGTGGCACATGCCTATAATCCTAGCAGCTTGGGAGGCAGAGGCAGGAGGATCACTAGTTCAAGGCCAGCCTCAGCAAAAAGGAGGCGATAAGCAACTCAGTGAGACCCTGTCTCTAAATAAAATACAAAAAATGAGGCTAGGGTTGTGGCTTAGTGGTTGAGTGCCCCTGAGTGCAATTCCTGGTATCATCCCCACCCAAGAAAAAAAAAATATTTTTGGTCTGTCATTTTGAAAATAAAGCTCCCAAAATTACTTTAAGTCTATCTCAAAATATTAGGCATAGGAAACTTCAGATAACTGTGCGTTTATTTCTATACATTTTATAAGTTATAAAAACTAGTGCAGGAAGAAATGTTTTTACCTAGAGACAACTTAAAAATTCTGAAACTGCTATTGTCTTAATTTAAGTTATGTCTTTGCTATTCACTAGCTATGTGAAAAAATATAGGTACAGTATTGCTACTTACTTTAAAGTAATGTTACTACTAGTGTCAATCTTATCATGTTGCTATAATGATTAAATGTATTGATATATTAGTGCACAACATAGAACAAGTAAATAAGTATTTGCTGTTATTGTTATTACAAGTATCTAAAGTAAGCTATTCTTCCAAATTATAAATTGTCAGAACTATTTTTATGCAAGTAATAAGAAAGAGGTTGTATTAATAAATAAAGACCATTTCTTACATTGTAGTCTTCATTCTCTCTATACTATACTTTACAATATGGTAGCCACAGATGCTTATTTAATTTTATGATTAACTAAAATGAAAAGCCCAACTCTCATTCAGACAAGCAGAATTTCAAGTATACTACATTAAATTACAGAATTCTAGAACTGTCCAATTGGTTCTAGAATTATTATATACCACTATGATCTCCACCAAACTAGTCAACTCAGGTAACCTCAGGGTAAAGATATATATACCACTAGTTTAAGAGTGTATAGGAACAAATAGTAAAACCTAAAATCATATATGATTATGTCTTATTTAAATGGGACTTTCTTAAACTGAAAAGTTTTTTCTCAGTAAGAGAAACAATAAGAGAGGTAAATAGGGAGCCTACATAATGGGAACAAATTTTTACTCCTCACACTTCAGATAGAGCCCTAATATCCAGAGTATACAAAGAACTCAAAAAATTAGACAATAAGATAACAAATAACCCAATCAACAAATGGGCCAAGGACCTGAACAAACACTTCACAGAGGAGGACATACAATCAATCAACAAGTACATGAAAAAATGCTCACCATCTCTAGCAGTCAGAAAAATGCAAATCAAAACCACCCTAAGATACCATCTCACTCCAGTAAGATTGGAAGCCATTATGAAGTCAAACAACAACAAGTGCTGGCAAGGACGTGGGGAAAAGAGTACTCTTGTACATTGCTGGTGGGACTGCAAACTGGTACGGCCAATTTGGAAAGCAGTATGGAGATTCCTGAGAAAGCTGGGAATGGAACCACCATTTGACCCAGCTATTGCCCTTCTCGGACTATTCCCTGAAGACCTTAAAAGAGCATACTACAGGGATACTGCCACATAGATGTTCATAGCAGCACAATTCACAATTGCTAAACTGTGGAACCAACCCAGATGCCCTTCAATAGATAAATGGATAAAAAAAATGTGGCATTTATACACCATGGAGTATTACGCAGCACTAAAAAATGACAAAATCATGGAATATGCAGGGAAATGGATGGCACTAGAGCAGATCATGCTTAGTGAAACTAGCCAATCCCTAAAAAACAAATACTAAATGTCTTCTTTGATATAATGAGAGTAACTAAGAACAGAGCAGGGAGGAAGAGCAGGAAGAAAAGATTAACATTAAACAGAGACTCGAGGTGGGAGGGAAAGGGAGAGAAAAGCAAAATTGCATGGAAATGGAGGGAGACCCTCATTATTATACAAAATTACATATAAGAAGTTGTGAGGGGAATGGGATAATAAACAAGGAGGGAAATGAATTATAGTAGATGGGGTAGAGAGAGAAGATGGGAGGGGAGGGGAGGGGGGATAGTAGAGGATAGGAAAGGTAGCAGAATACAACAGTCACTAATATGGCATTATGTAAAAATGTGGATGTGTAACCGAAGTGATTCTGCAATCTGTATTTGGGGTAAAAATGGGAGTTCAGAACCCACTTAAATCTAATGTATGAAATATGATATGTCAAGAGTTTTGTGATGTTTTGAACAACCAATAAAAAAAGAAAAAAATAATAAAATAAATAAATATACAAATATTTTCTTTACTGATTAGTTCAACTTAATATGATCAATAAAGAAAATCTAATTATCATTTCTTTTTAAAATAAGCCACATTTAGAATGATAGTGAAAATTTATTTGGATCTGTTAATTTCTATATGTAATAAAATTAATATTTCAGTATACATAAGATAAAAAATTCACCTATTAGTATAAAATAAAACTTTTAATGTAAAACATTCATTGAACAACTACTGGACATAAGAATCTTATAGCAGATACTTTGAGATATTTTGAGACACTTTAAAGTATTCATGCCTTATTTATATTCAATGATTACATCTCTATGGTGTTTCAAAGATTTATGAACATTCTCATAACACCCTGCCTATATTGGATTTCTGTGATTGTCCAAAATATTATTTTGGAGATGTTTCTTTCTTTACACATTTTATGCATTTGATCATCCAATTCTGCTTAGAACAGTCTACATACCTTTCATGCCATTGATATATTTGGACATGTCAGGCCAATGGTCTTGCAAAAATGTTTCCTTGAGTCTGATCATTTTTCCTGTCCTTTCATCCCCTGCACTTCCTAGGCATTTCTTATTCCCAGCCAGTGGAGATAGAACTGACAAGAGAGGTAGTATACTTCTTCATTCAGTCATCTGAGGATATTTTTAAAGAACCCAGGTACCTATGTTTTTTAATATATAAACCAGCATTTCTTTATGTTCTTAGCAGGAATGTGACATCAAGGAAAAGATTGTCATTTCATTGTTAAACAAAATTTTTCATAAAATATTTTATGAATCTCTGTTCTCAATTTAAACTTGTATATTCTATAAGGACATAATTCCTCATGAAACTTGAATGGAAATCTCACAGTTAATAATAGATAGAGGGTAGTATTTTTTCTCCATCTTTCTCTTTTCTTTTAGTTGGTATTATCTTCCAGATCTCTAAATCACTCTGTTGTGATACACTTAGCTTGAAAACCCATTCTTGTGGTCATAAGAGAGGTCAGTAACCATTCAATGAAAATAGTTCATATGTGGACATCTCCAATGATGACCACCCTTATTTTATTTACTCCCAGTTGTGATCAATAAAGAAAATCAAGTAGACTTTATCAAGTGCCGATGTCTTGGGGGGCACCAGAATCAGGAGGCACCACACAGCTTTGTAGGTTCAAACAGCAATTCTTTATTCCCGATCTCACACCAGCCTCCACACACGTTCAGGGGCAATTCCAATATGTCCGATCCCAAATCCTACTCCATGAGGCTTTTTCCAAATCCCATTTTAATCTCAGGAGAACTCAACAGGAACAAGCAGCAGGAACACCCTAATCCCAGCATCAATAATCTTCAACCTCAACTTCCCTAAAACTCCTATTGTCACGCCCTAAACCCAAGGACGGAGACACTTCCTGCAGGAATACACCCTAATCCTGGATCCACCCTGGTGATTGAGCAGGGTCACCTTTCTCAAACACACAAGCAAGGTCGCAACAAATTTCCAAGGCAAGTCCATTTAACATGGGGTACACTGGCAAGGATTACGATGCATCATACCTACTTGGTAATGGCCCTCAACAATCAAGACTTTAAAATAACATCATCCTTACCAATTCTCTCGTTGTCAACTATCTCTGTTTTAACTACTTTGTATTTATCCTGTATTCATGTGTTAATTATAAATTTTATTACATTTACTGACATTTTTTCTCTATTTCATCAGTTCTCTAAACCTAACATCAGAGAGCAATACAGACATCTACACCATTATTCATATAATTAAATTGAAGAGCACAACTATACACAATCACAGACTCATTGAAAAGCTAGTTTTTGAAGGCTAAAAATTCATGGAGATGCTTCCATCATTGCCAAAATAATAGATGAGTGAGGGGAATGTGAAGCAGTGGAATGTCTAGCTCACTGTAAATATCTTGTATTTTAACAGAATCAATTACTATTCAATTACAAAACCTGATTTCCATGTTACCTCTTGTTCATTTTGACTAAGATAATAAATATCTTCATATGACTTTATTCCTTCTTCTGCCAATTCTAATTCTACCTAGTCTTCAATTTCCAGCTCAAATGGTTCCTCCTTTAATTTGCCTCATTATTAGAAGGTATCATGTTTCCTAACTCTTATAATTCCTAAATAAGGATCTCAGGATCTGTGTTAAAGACAAAAATATTTGTATTTTCCTTTTAGTGTTTGGTTCTATCCTAGTTATTAAGATTAGAAATATTTTTCATAATGCCATTATATCTGTGACCAGTTATAAATTTTCTTATCTACATAATGGAGGTTAATACTTTCTATTTAAAAAATAATATCTATTTTGCCTGTTATTTCAATTTTTCAATGATAAATTATAAGAAATGTGTTTGTATCACATAAATGCTTTTATAAAATTCCCTTGCCACTTTCAAGGATACACTAGAGATGAGGCAAGTAATTATTGTTTTCTATTTTTCCCTGAAATACTTTATTACAAATTTAGTTATCTGTTGATCTCCAAAGAGGATGATAATTATTTGTAGTTTATATGACCCATGAGCACAACAGATATCATCTTGCAATGAAGAGGTAGAATGGAGAAGGAGATGCTGAAATCTTGGAACAAACCTAATGCTTGTATGTCCAGATCAGAGGCAGCATGCTCTCGCTGCTGTGCTTCTGCTGCCTATTCTATTTTGAATTTCCAATGTGGTGAAACGACACATTTCCTAGTGTTTCAGGTATGTTTGAGGTGGGTTTTCTGGTTTTATTGTTTAAAACATCAAAAATACATTGTTCTTTTACATAAATGTATTATTATATCTTCATTTATCTCAGGCTCTGCTGCTGTTCCCTGCATAAGGTCAGGTGTCAGTAAAATATTAAATTACAGGAAACATAACAGCCTT
This sequence comes from Urocitellus parryii, assembly GCF_045843805.1. Taxonomy (NCBI): domain Eukaryota; kingdom Metazoa; phylum Chordata; class Mammalia; order Rodentia; family Sciuridae; genus Urocitellus; species Urocitellus parryii. The sequence continues at coordinate 657,776 of NW_027551840.1, forward strand.
CAAGAAACATGACCCAACATTCAGGGTGGAACAGCTTGAGGCCTTTCCACTGTGCACAGCATTTGTTCTTTCAAGGCACCACAGAGCATGTAAAGCTTCAGATCTCTGGAAGAAACTGCCCATATGTTCACCTTTACTACTAATCTGAAGTTTCCAGGCATCTGCTAAATTACAATTTTGAGTGCTCAATGGTGATTTTATTTGCATAGGAAAAGGAGACTCTTTGTCCCTCATTAAGTTAGAATTGCATTGCACCTCACCCTAGAGCTGTCATATAGGTCCATTAAAAGAATTGGGTAGAGCTAAAAGGATTAGAAGCTTATGTGTGCCTTTAGGAGGTAAAGAATCAGGTTGCATTCATGTGTGTTTATTGTTCTTTCTCAGTACAATAAACAGATTTCTTTCTCTGAGAGAAAGGGAGTTTCAATAAAGCATAATTAGCTTTGTTCCTGTCTAGATCCCTTATGTCTTTTTAACCCCAAGGAACATATTACAGAGTATGTAGGAGAATGCTGACCTCACAGCCACAGATTCTCCCCAATCCCACACAAGCTGATTGTTCATAGAGGCTTCCTGTCTGCACCTTTCTGCAGAGCTTCCAGTTTGTTCTGTCATATCACCTGGTTGGACAGCAGTGCCTGCAATACTCTTGGTCCTCCTTTCATCTGTTGGTTAACTTTTCTTGTCAGTGCAGTTAAGTTATCAAAATGGTATAAGTGTTATGTCAAAACCTTTTCAAATGTACAGCACTAGCCATGCAAAGACTAAGACAAATTATGTTCCAACTAAATTCTGGCAGCCTTCTTTTATAGATTAAGACCACATATCTCCAAAAAGCAATGAAGCAGAAAATTTAAAAGGACGTAAATAGAACATAGACTATCTGGAAACAGAGATAAAATAGTTCATTACCTGGTTAATATTTGCATTTTTTTTGGTTTAGAGTATGCATAAAATTACAGAGATCAATGTGACACTTACTAGACACTGGACAGTTCAAGAGAAATGCAATTTTAAAGATATATATTTTTTTCTATTTTGAAGAGAAATAAGGGGTAGGGAAAGTAGATTTTTTCAGGAACAGATCACAAAGGCAGAACACACAGAAGAAAGGACTAACATGTAACCCCAATTCTATAAATTTTTAATTATAGAAATCTGGTCAAATTACTTCCCTCTTGCAGGGACTTAATTTTCAAATTTATTATAAAGAAATTAAAACAAATGTTCTCTATCATGCATAAGATGCATAAGATTGTGGCAAAATGCAACTGCATTGCTGATGTGAGAAAGTAAGAAATTCTAAATCATAACCAAATCTGAACTACTTTTTTACTTGAAAATGTATTATATTGAGTATGAATCTCATAACCTGGGAGTCAAAAAGGCACAGAACATGTGGCTTTGACTGAGATAGTCATTCACAGAGATATTATATTTAATCTGACAGCCTTTCAGAGTTGAGAGGCACTTTGGAAAGTATCTAGTCCATTTATAGCTAGAGATCCATATATCTCTCTGCTAAGGAATTTTTCTGCAGTATTTGGACTCATCTTGTGACAGGGAGTTTATCATTTATTTATTGAAGATCAGTATCTGCTCTCTGAAGTGAACTGCCTCATTTATAAAATGTGCTATCATTTATTATTTATAAAATGTGCTATAATTCTACACATAGTGAAGTTCATTGATTTCCATGTATAATTACAGTGTCACACTGAAGATAGTATTGCATTATTTTTTAAAAAGTTAGATCATCAAATACAAATATCTTGAGAACTAGAATGTCTAGGTTGGAATTTAGATTTATAAATTATTATTTGTATTGTAATAAGCATTATTTCAACTCTGATTTTCAGTTTTTATAACAGGGAAAATAATAATACCAGAGAGAGAAGATGATGGGCCAGAGGGAGGCAGAATTCTGTGTTGCTCTGTGATCCAGGTCACACCTAGTCGGAATACTGCATCTGTTAGAGTGTTAGAAGACCCCTATACAGCGGATTTCTGCAGAAATCACCAATGCTGTGGCTCCCATGCAGGGCTCTGAGACTCAGTGTTTGATTAGGACTCTAGACTCTGGCTCCTGAAACCCAAAGCCTGAAGTTCTAGCCCACAGAGGGCTCATGAGCATCTTAGCAGAATCACCTATCAGCACCTCTGCAGAAGCCTCAAACTTTGCTTCACTCCCACACAGTTCACTTGGCTGCTACCTACCCACAGCACAACACCATCACCCGACTCCCTCCACCTCACCAGACACCCCAGTGCTAGAAGCAGACTGCCTCCATCTTAGATCATCTTTCTCACCATATTTGGTAGGGGCAGCTTCTAGATCGGATCTCCATCTGGCCAGGTACAAGGTTTCCAATTCCCCCCTCCCCAGTGTTGATAACTCAATACAGTAAATACCCAACACAAAACAACTCTCAATTGGATAGCTGTGCAGTATGACCAGGGCGTCACCCACCTGGTGTGAGCTGTGGTGTGAGAGGTTGTGCAATTGGAAATTGCTAAGGGAGAGGGAGATGGGGCTAAAGTTTGGAACCCAACAGAGAGACCAGGAACTAGAAAATCTCCAGGCAAGCTAGAGAGATAGTACCAGGTGCACAAGTCATAGGAGTGGTCCCAAAAAGAGACCTGTGAGGTGCAGTCTCCCTTCAGGGACTGGCAGGTGTCACTCCCTGCTTGCAGGCACCCTACACCAGGACAGTCTTCCCACCCTGGTTACCTCCACAATCCTGAGGGCAGAGACACCGTCTTACAACAGATAACCCCAACTATTGGATTACAAGAGAAGCAGGAAAGATTCAGATCTCTAAAACTAGCAACAACCCTGGCTTTTTTTTTTTCAATTTTTTTTCTCTTTTTCTTCTAGCCCTCAATCCTCTGGCTCTCATATCCCCATCATATGTGAAATGAAGAACTTTGCATAAAATAGAATTTTGAGGACTGAGTCACATGAATAATATAATATAGAGATGTTGTATATGCCCTTTTTTCTTTTCTTTTATCTTATTTCAAATTTTACTATTTTAACATCCTGTATTACATATGTTTGTTTTATGTATTCTACTGTCTTCCCACATACTTGTCTATCCTAAATTATTTTCTGTATATTCCGTTTCTACTAACTCTCTTCATTAGATTTTTCTTTCACACTACCTAAGATATATTACCTCTATATCCTCACATCCTACCTCCTCAGCATAACATCCTACACCCCACCCCTAGTTCATTCTTCACAATAAGAAACTGTAAACCTTTTTACAAAACTACTCATTATATTTTAGACAATAATTGAATCCAACATTTCTGTACATTTAGACTAAACTGTAAATGCCTTAATAACAACAATTTGTTTATAGGTGTTATATTGTTGATATTGGGATCTGTTAACATTATCCTTCCCCACAAAGGAGAGATCTTGGAATGCTACAAGTGCACTACAAACCTATAAGATTAAAAACAATAACACCCCAGACCCACAGAGCTGGAAAAAAAATACATGAGCAACATGAAAAGACAAGTGAAGAAAGTGCCCCAAACAAATCAAGACACCACATCATTAGAATCATTAGCAGTGATAGTAAAATTAATTACAGAGAAGGAGTTCAGGATGTACATGGTAAAAATGTTTGGTGAACTCAAGGAACATATAAGAGAGAAAAAACAAGCAGTAAAAAAAAAAAAACACTTTGACAAGGAGTTACATAAACATATACAAGAAGCAAAAGATCACCTCACCAGAGGTTCTAAAGAAAACAAACAGAAATCATTTAAAAGAAAGAAACAATAAACAAAATTAAAAGCTCAAATGAAAGCCTCACCAACAGAGTAGACCACTTGGAAGATACAACATCAAACAATAAAGATACAATATATAATATTGAAAAGAACTTATTCCACACAGTGATAATGGTAAAAAAAAAAAACATAAGCAGAACATTCAAGAAATATGGGATAGCATAAAAAGACCAAATTTAAGAGTTTTGAGGATAGAGGAAGGCATAGAGGTCCAAACCTAAGGAATGAACAATCTATTCAATGAAATAGTATCAGAAAAAATTCCAAACATGAAGAATGAATTGAAAACCCAAATTCAAGAAGCCTACAGGATGCCAAATGTACAAAATCACAACAGATCCACACAAAGACACATTATAATAAAAATGCCCTTGGGCTGGAGTTGTAGCTCAGTGGTAGAGCACTTACTTCACAAGTGTAGGCACTGGGTTTGATCCGACCACCACATAAAAACAAATAAAGGCATTGAGACCATATTAGAACAAAAACATAAAAAATAAAAAATGCCCAATATACAGAATAAAAAGATAATTTTAAAAGCCATGAGAGAAAGAAATCAGATTACATAAAGGGGAAAACCAGTTTTTCAACACAGACACTGAAAGCTAGAAGATCCTGGAACACCATATACAAAGCTCTGAAAGAACATAGGTGCCAACCAAGAATCTTGTATCCAGTAAAATTAAGCTTTAGATTTGAGGATGAAATTAAAACCTTCCACAATAAAAAAAGAATTCATAGCTAGAAAACCAGCATTACAAAGTATTCTTAGCAAAATATTCCATAAAGAGTAAATTTAAAACAACAATGAAAATCAGCAGAGAGAGTTAGTACTCTAAAGGAAAAACTAATCAAAGAAGAAAACCAAGTCAAGTTAAATAATAAACAAATATGGCTGTAAATACCATCTATGTCTCAAAAATAACCCTGAATGTTAATGGCTTAAACTCAACAATAAAAAGACACAGGTGAGCAGATAGGATTTAAAAAAAAAAAAAACACAACAATCTGCTACCTACAGGAAACTCATCTGATAGGATAAGACATACACAGACTGAAGGTGAAAGGTTGGGAAAAATCATACCACTCACATGGACTGTGGAAGCAAGCAGAGGTTTCCATCTTTGTATCAAATAAAGTAGACTTCAAGCCAAATTTAATCAAAAGAGATAAAGATTGACATAACATATTGCTAAAGGGAACCATACACCAACAAGACATAACAATCATAATTATATCTGCCCATAGCAATGGTGCGGCTATGTTCATCAAACAAATTCTTCTGAAGTTTAAGAGTCAAATTGACCACAACACAATAATCTTAGGTGATTTTAACACACCTCTCTCACCACTGGATAGATCATTCAAACAAAAGTTGAGTAAAAAAACTATAAATCTCAATAACACAATCAATAACTTGGATTTAACTGACATATATAGACTATTTCAACCGGCATCAAGCAGTACTCTTTCTTCTCAGCAGCACATGGATCTTTTTCTTAAATAGTTAAATGATATGTCACAAAGCAACTCTTAAGCAAATAAAAAAGTAGAGATACTACCGTGCATTTTATCAGATCATTATGGAATGAAATTAAAAATCAATGACAAAATAAAAAATAAGAATCAACACCTGGAGACTAAGCAATATACTATTGAATCAACAGTGGGTTGCAGAACACATCAAGGAGGAGATTAAAAAATTCTTAGAGGTAAATGAGAACATAGACACAACATATTGAATTCTCTGGGACACTATGAATGAAGTACTAAGAGTAAAAAGTTCATTGCATGAAGTTTATTCCTTAAAAGAAGAAAAAGTCAACAAATGAATTACCTCACATTACATCTTAAAGCCATACCAAAAGAAGAACAAATCTACAACAAAAGCAGTAGAAGGCAAGAAATAATTAAAATTAGAGCTGAAATCAATGAAATAAAAACAAAAGAAACATTGAAAAATGATAAAATGAAAAGATGTCTTTTTGAAAAAAAAATAAATAAAATTGTCAAACTCTTAGCCTTGCTAACAAAGAGAAAAACCTAAAATTAGCATCTGTGATGAAAAAAGGTAATATAACAACAGACACTACAGAAATAAAAAGGATAATTAAAATTATTTTGAAAATTAATACTCTAATAAAATTGAAAACATTGACAAATTTATTAACTCATACAATTTCCCCAGATTGAATTAGTAAGATATACACAATTTAAATAGACCAATATCAAGTGATGAAATAGAAGATGCCATCAGAAGCCTACCAACCAAGATAAACCAAGGACTGGATAGATACAGAGCCAAGTTCTACAAGACTTTTAAAGAAAAACTAATACCAATACTCTTTAATTTATTTCAGGAAATAGAAAGAGGGAGCACTTCCAAACTCATTCTATGAGGCCAATAGCACCATGATTCCAAAATATACAAAGACACTTCTAAGAAAGAAAACTTCAAACCAATATTTCTAATGAATATAGATGCAAAAATCCTCTATAATATTCTGGCAAATCGAATACAAAAACATATCAAAAATATCATGCACCACAATCAAGTAGGATTCATCCCAGGGATATAAGGTTAGAACAATATATGGAAATCAATAAATGTAATACATCTCATCAATAGACTTAAATACAAGAATCATATGGTCATCTCAATAAATGCAGGAAAAGAATTTGACAAAATACCTCTTCACATTCAATACACTAGAAAAACTAGGGATAATAGGAACATTTCTCAACATCGTAAAGGTTATCTACACTAAGCCCCAGGCCAGGCCAACGTCATTCTAAATGGAGAAAAATTGAAAGCATTTTCTCTAAACTCTGGAACAAGACAGGGATGCCGTATTTCACCACTTCTATTTAACATGGTTCTTGAAACACTGGCCAAAGCAATCAGACAGATGAAAGAAACTAAAGGGATATGTATAGAAAAAGAAGAACTTAAATTGGCACTATTTGCTGATGATATGATTCTATAACTAAAAGACTGAAAATCTCCACCAGAAAACTTCTAGAACTAGTAAGTGAATTCAGCAAAGTAGCAGGATATAAAATCAACACCCATAAATCAAAGGCATTTCTGTATATCAGTGACAAATACTCTGAGAAGGAAATGAGAAAAACTACCCCATTCACAATTTTTTCAAAAAAAAAAATAAGATACATGGGAATCAACAAATGAGGTGAAAGATCTATACCATGAACACTACAGAACCCTTAAGAGAGAAATCAAAGAAGACCTTAGAAGATGAAAAGATCTACCTTGGTCTTTGATAGGCAGACTTAACATTATCAAAAATGACCATACTACCAAAAGCACAATACAGATTTAATCAATTTCAATCAAAATCCCAATGGCATTCCTCATAAAATAGAATAAGCAATCTTGAAATTCATCTGGAAAAATAAGAGACCCAGAATAGCTAAAGCAATCCTAAGCAGGAAGTGTTAAGCAGGTGACATCACTATACCAGTCCTTAAACCATACTACCGAACAACAGTACCAAAACAGCATGGTATTGGCACCAAAACAGACTGGCAGACCAGTGGTACAGAATAGAGGACACAAAGGCTAACACACAAAATTACAATTATCTTATATTCGACAAAAGTGCCAAAAGCATGCACTGGAGGAATCATAGCCTCTTCAACAGATGGTTCTGGGAAAACTGGAAATGCATATGCAACAACATGAAATTAAACCCCTAACTGTCACCATGCACAAAACTCAAAGTGGATCAAGGACCTAGGAATTAAACCAGAAACTGTATCTAATAGAAGAAAAAGTAGGCCCTAATCTTCATCATGTGAGATTAGGCCCCAACTTTCTTAATAAGACTCCTATAGTACAAGAATTTAAACCAAGAATCAATAAGTGGGATGGATTCACACTAAAAATTTCTTCTCAGCAAAAGAAACAATCTATGAGATGAATAGAGAGCCTACATCTTGGGAGCAAATTTTACCCCTCACACATCATATAGAGCACTAATCTGTAGGATATATAAAGAACTCAAAAAGCTAAGCACCAAAAAAAAAACAAATAACCAAATCAATACATGGGCCAAGGACATGAACAGACACTTCTCAGAAGAGAATATACAATCAATCAACAAACATATGAAAAAATCCTCATCATCTCTAGCAACTAGAGAAATTCAAATCAAAACTAAGATATCATCTCACTCTAGTCATAATGAAAGCTATTATGAAGACAAACAACAATAAGTATTGGTGAGGATGTGGGAAAAAACGTACACTCATATATTGCTGGGGGGACTGGAAATTGGTGCAGCCAATGTGGAAATCAGAATGGAGAATCCTGGGAAAACTCATTTGACCCAACTATCCCTCTCCTTGGTCTATACTCAAAGGACTTAAAAACAACATATTACAGGACAGCATAATAAAACACCATATTAAAAACACATTAAAACAACATATTAAAACAGCATATTACACAGCCACATGAATGTTTAAGGCAGCACAATTCACAATAGCTAAACTGTGGAACAAACCTATATGCCCTTCAGTAGATATATAGATTTTAAAAAATGTGACATATATACATAGTAGAATATTACTCAGCAATAAAAGAGAATAAAATCATGGCATTTCCAGGTTAATAGATGGCATTGGAGAAGATAATGTAAATGAAGTTAGCCAATCCCAAAAAAACAAATGCTGAATGTATTCTTTGACATATGGAGACTGATTCATAGTGGGGTGGGGAGGGGAAACAAAAGAGGAATATACTAACTCTAGATACAGCAGAGGTTTGGGAGGGAAATGGAGGAAGCAGGGGGTTAGCAAGTATGATGAAGTGTCATGGACATCATTATCCAAAGTACATGAATGAAGACATAAATTGATGTGAACATACTTTATATACAACCAGAGATATGAAAAAATTGTGCTTTGTATGTTTAATAAGAATTATAATGCATTCTGCTGACATTAATTTGTTAAAAAATCAATTAAAAATAAAATAAAACAAAGAAACCTGTCAAAAACTACCTCAGGTAGGTGATCAAGGTAAAAATCATGTGATTAATCATATTGATATAATTCATCTTTAATAGGATATGATAAAAATAACACCTTACCTTTGTGGTCTTCCTCATGTCCCTCAAACAGAACTCAGTCTAATATGGAGAAAACACTATGAAAAACCTAGTTGTCGGGCTTTCTACAACACATGACCAGTATTCCTGAAAAAAGTCAAGTTAATCAAAAGCAATAGTAGTCTAGGAAACTGTCACAATCAGAAGCCTAAAGAAATATGTCAATTAAATTTAGCATGGTATCTTACATGTGTCACTTTTTGGGGGGAGGTGCATACTAGGGATTGTATTCAGGGGCACTCAACATTTGTGAATGTTTATTAGGCCTATTTGTATTAGAGTGTATAACTATTCCTTCATTGTGTCTGAATGATCAGCCATTGTTGAAAGTGAGTTTTAAAGTCTCCTACTGTTACTGCATTAGAGTCAATTAATATTTCTTTTATGTATTTGATGCTTTCATATTGGGTGCATATAAATTAAAATTACTTTTTCTTCTTGCTAAATTAAACCCTTAATTATTCTATAATGACCTCCCTTGCCTCTTTTTACTGTTTTAATTGAAGGTCTATTTGAGGCTACTCCTGATTTCTTGAATATCTTATCCCAGCAGTTCATTTTCAGTCTATGTGTACTTAGAGATAAAGTGAGTTTCTTGTGAACAATATAATATTAGGTTTTAATTTTTAAATTAATTCAATCACTGTCATTTAGTTAAAGAATTTGAACCCTTTACATTTAAGGTAAATGTTGATAAATAATGTTTTATTCAGCCATTTTGTAATGTGTCTTCTCATTTTATTATAGTTCTTTTGTTTCTTCTCATTCCAAGACAGTCTTCTTTAGTGCTTAAGTGATTTATCCTAGTAATGTGCTTTAATTCCTAGTTTATTATTTTTGGTTTGTTTACTATATAATTTTTTTCTTGGTTATTACTATATTGAAGTGATAACAATTTAATTAATATAAACAAAATATAAAAATGAATCAAACATAAAAACAGAGAAAATGTACTTATAAAAAAACTACTTTTGGGGTTGGGGATGTGGCTCAGCGGTGGCGCGCTCGCCTGGCATGTGTGCGGTCCGGGTTCGATCCTCAGCACCACATACCAACAAAGATGTTGTGTCCGCCGAGAACTAAAAAATAGATATTAAAAATTCTCTCTCTCTCTCTCTCTCCTCTCTCACTCTCTCTTTAAAAAAAAAACTACTTTTTCACTATTCCTCACCACATTTTGAATTTTGATGTTTTATTATACATCTTTTTGTACTGCATATCTTTTAGCATATTAATGTAGTTATTATTACTATTAACAATATTTTTAGTCTTCATACAAAAAATATGAATGATTTATGAACCCTGTTTATAATGTTAGAGCAATCTGAATTTGTCCATGTAGTTATTCCTGCCCCTGAGTTTTATACTTTGTGATAACTCTCATCTCTTTCAGGATGAAAAACTCCCTTTAGCATTTCCTTTAGGACAATTCTGGTGGAAATCTTTTCTTTCCAATTTTATTTGTGTAGGAATAGTTTTATCCTTTCTTTTTTAAAATTTTATTTATTTTTTAATTTATTTGTTTTAATTTGTTACACATGATAGCAGAATGCATTTTGATTCATACAAAAATGGAGAACAATTTTTAATTTCTCTAGTTATTCACTATCCTTCCTTCATTTTAAAAGGAAAACTTGACTGAGCACATTACACTTTGTTGGTAGTTTTCTTTTATCCCTTAATTCTATGAAAATTTCATGTCTCCCTCTCCTGGCCTGTAAAATCTCTTCATACTAAGAAGTTTACTGTCCAGCAGATTTGGACACCATAATACATTATTTGTTGCATCTCTCCTGCTGCCTTGAGCATCTCTATTTTTTCTTTCACTTTGAGAGCTTGATTATAAGATATCATAAAGTAAATTTGTTGAGTTAAATTTGATTGGTGACTATTGACTTTCCTGTACCTAGAAAGACATTTGTATCCTCCTGGTTTGGGATGTTTTATAACTTTGAATAAACTCTACCCCTTTATCATATTCAAATCCCTTTGAATCCCAATAATCTCTATATTTGCCTTTCTAATGCCATTCCATAATCCCTATGAACTTTCTTCATTCCTCTTCCTTCTTTTTTCTTCTCTGTATTTTCAATAGCCTATCTTTGAGCCCATTAATTCTTCTGTTCTATTTTATCCACTCTGCTATTGATGCCTTATCTCATGTTTTAAAGTATATTTAGTATATTTTTAACCTCAAGGATTTCTGTTAATATTTTTATAACAAGTTATCCTTTTCCTTAACATGATAACTAGCTTGCATATAACTGAAAATATACCAAGCCACTCCATGGAACAGCATAAAAATTTCTTGGACAATTCCCAACCTTCTCCTTCATATTCTGTAACCTAAATATAGATGGTAACTGGGCATGGTGATGCATGATTGTAATCCCAGTGATTTGTGAGATTGAGACAGGAAGAATCCAAGTTCAGAAGCCAGCCTCAGCAACTTAATGAGTCCCTAAACAACTTAGTGAGTCCCTATCGAAAAAGAAAAAGAAAAATGTCTGGAGATGTGGCTCAAACATTATGTGCCTCTGGGTTCAATCCCTGGTGTGTGTGTATGTGTGTATATACCCGAAATATGAGTGTGTTTGTGTGTGTGTGTGCACCCTATAAATGTATACATATGTATATATCTGTGTGTGTGTGTAATATATACCTAATCTACAGTGGTTTGTTAACATATATTTTTTTTCAGTGATATATATTTTTTCAGTGTTGTAAAAATGATGTGCATGCAGAAAACATACTTCAAAATTTGCATTTTGATCTTCTCCTGCACTAGCAATATGTGGTATTATCTTCTCCTGTGATACTGGACACTGCATAGAATGGAAGATTCTAGTCAGCCACATGATCACAAAAGCAAAGGACACATTGTATTATTCAGCTATGATGTTGGGTTGTTTAGGTGAAATAGATTAATTTTCAGCTGACAATGTTTTCAACTTGCATTGGTTTATTAAGATGTATTGCAATCATAAGTTGAGGAGAATTTCTACTACAATATTACATTAATAATATTTAAATACTATTATATAGTCAAAACATTTTATGCTGTGTGATAAAAGAATAATAGAAGGATACAATGTAGATATTTGCTGTATATACACATATTCAAAAATAAAGATTTTGATTTATGGGAAAAAATTTACATTTGATTTATTGAGAAAAGATGGAAAACATTTATACAATTATAGTTCTCATTTCTATAGCTTGGCATGATTTTAGGTGGGAGGTAGAACCACTTTCTTCTTCTGCATATTCTAGATTCCTTTGCCCCAAGGAAGCACCTCATATGACCATAAGCATTTATCTGGTAGAAATTAAGGGCTGAATCTTTAAATTCTGAAGAATATGCACCATTAGTAGTAGTTCTGCCTGAATTTGATTGTTGTAGTTTTCCACTGACTTCAATCATGGTATGCTAATACTACAATATGCCTTAAAAGTTCTTATGTATTTTATACATACTTTTCCTCACCTCCATTGTGCAATAGTAGTATTATATCTCCCAGGTAATCAACATCATCCATCTAAGCCAGCACAGTAATTCCCTTTTTGCATATTGATTTAAAGACTGAAGAGCCCAAAGTAGCTAGGTGACATTTTTAATTTCCAGTTCAATATTATATACCATGGTAAAAGTATTCCTGCCTTTGGAACTCCTAAATCTTTTAGGAAAGCAAAGAATAAGTCACATTATCAGAAGAAACTGTTTTGCTGTGTGTGATTAGGGAGAATGGTGAATGATGCCATTCTCATTTCCACTCCTTGACTCCTCAGCCCAAGAATCTTGGCCATGGGGAAACATCATCAAATATTGAGCTCAAATCAAAGTATATACAGCTTTCTGGAAAAATTTTCCCTAACTCTGCAATGAATTGCCACCTAGCTGGCATTGTAACTGTCCTCAAGAAGCCATTCTATTATTCTATATTACCTATATTATTCTATTATTCTATAAAGCCATGCCTATCACTTCATTTGCTGTGAAGTTGGTTCCTTCATCAGAAGAAATGCTCAGTGGAATAAAAATATGTTTGAAATTTAAAATTGGATGATGAGATTATCATAGAAGGAGCAGAAGAGTGTAAAATGTGGGAAATTGAAACTGAATAAATTTTAGGACAATAAGATGAAAAAATTTAAGAGATAAGCTAATTTAGAGAGCAGGTAGATGCAGTGTAATACTGTTTAAATGCAGTTTTAAACAAAGACACATTAAAACACACAGTACTGGTTCTATTCAAGGAAGTGATGGAGTGACATTTCTAAAAGCAAGAATTAAAGCTCACAATTCATCTATAGAACATTGCAAAAAAATACTCTAAAAATCAAAAGAAAGAGGAAGATTGAAAAAAGATGGAAAACATATGCTAGGTGAGTGCTTACAGAAAGAAGAGAAAAAAGAACTCAAGATAATGCGCTTTGAAAAGAACAAAAGAAATATTATTACTTTAATATCCCAGTGTGGGGTACATAAAATAAAGACTGATAAAATCCCACTGAGAAATTTGTGCACAAATAACTAATGGGGGCAAAGACAAGTGTCTAATTGGGGGATTCTTCTTCCTGATGAGGAGGCTATAAGCCACCTGAAAATGTAAAGACTAAATAACTAGTGAAGAACAAAACACAAAGAGTCAGAAATATATTTTCAAAAAGCAGAACCCCTGATCGATTTAGTCTACATGGATGCTGGAAGTAGACAAAGGAAAGATGGCTCCCATGGTTTATTTAAGGGGCTACATCAAAGGCAGAGATAAGATTTCAAAGGAAGAGTCTTGCTTCCTGATGTCTTGCACTCAGCAAGTTGATTGGCATCTTGGCAGGTCACACCCATGTCAGGTGCTATGTGGGACACAACAGAGTGGGATAGAAATTCACACTGTCCCTGGGCAATTGACCAGAGAAAATGTCCACTCGTCATCCCCAGATACCACATGTTTCTATACACTAGGAATCAATGCATGGTGACCCTTACACAACCTGTGGTATGCTCATGTCAAATAACTATATGTAGAAAACATTGTTTCAGAAAGCTGATGAAGGAAACCAAAAATCAGAGCTGAAATAAATGAAATTGAAAGAAAAGAAACAATTGAAAAAACTAAAAGTTGGTTTTTTGAAAAAACATATAAGATCAACAGACCCTTAGCCATGCTAATGAAGAGAAGAAGAGAGGGAACTCAAGTTACCAGCAAACAGGATGAAAAAGGCAATATCACAACAGACACTATAGAAATACAGAAGATAATTAGAAATTATTTTGAAACATTATATTCCAATAAAATAGAAGATAGTGAAGGCATCGATAAATCTCTTAAGTCATATGATTTGCCCAGGATACACACAACTTAAACAGACTAATATCAATAGAGGAAATAGAAGAAGCCATCAAAATACTACCAACCAAGAAAAGCCCAGGACTGAATGGGTATACAGCAGAGTTTTACAAAACCTTTAAAGAAGAACTAATACCAATACTTTTCAAGTTATTTCAGGAAATACAAAAAGAGGGAGCACTTCCAAATTCATTTTACGAGGCCAACACCACCCTGATTCCAAAACCAGACAAAGACACGTCAAAGAAAGAAAACTACAGACCAATATGTCTAATGAACTTAGATGCAAAAATCCTCAATAAAATTCTGGAAAATCGAATACAAAAACATATAAAAAATTGTATACCTTGATCAAGTAGGATTCATCCCTGGGATGCAAGGCTGGTTCAATATATGGAAATCAATAAATGTTATTCACCACATCAGTAGACTTAAAGATAAGAACCATATGATCATCTTGATAGATACAGGAAAACCAATCGACAAAGTACAGCATCCCTTTATGTTCAAAACATTAGAAAAACTAGGGATAACAGGAACTTACCTCAACATTGTAAAAGCTATCTATGCTAAGCCTCAGGCTAGCATCATTCTAAACGAAGAAAAATTGAAGGCATTCCCTCTAAAATCTGGAACAAGACAGGGATGCCCTCTATCACCACTTCTATTCAACATAGTTCTCAAAACACTGGCCAGAGCAATTAGACAGATGAAAGAAATTAAAGGCAAAGATAGGAAAAGAAGAACTTAAATTAGCACTATTTGCAGATGACATGATCCTATACCTAGCAGACCCAAAAGTTTCTACCAAGAAACTTCTAAAGCTAGTAAATGAATTCAGCAAAGTGGCAGGATATAAAATCAACATGCATAAATCAAAGGCATTGCAGTATATCAGTGACAAATCCTCTGTAATGGAAATGAGGTCAACCACCCCATTCACAATATCAACCCAAAAATAAAATACTTGAGAATCAACCTAACAAAAGAGATGAAAGACTTATACAATGAAAACTACAGAACCCTAAAGAGAGAAATAGAAAAAGACCTTAGAATATGGAAAGATATACCCTGTTCATGGATAGGCAGAACTAACATCATTAAAATGGCGATATTAACAGAAGTACTCTATAGGTTATTGCAATGCCAATCAAAATCCCAATGGCATTTCTTGTAGAATTAGATAAAGCAATCATGAAATTCATATGGAAAAATAAAAGACCCAGAATACCAAAAGCAATTCTAAGCAGGAAAAGTGAAACAGGTAGTATAGTGATACCAGACTTTAAACTATACTACATAGCAATAGTAACAAAAACAGCATTGTACTGGTACCAAAACAGGCGGGTAGACCAATGGTACAGAATAGAGGACACAGAGACCAATCTACAAAATTACAACTACCTTATATTAGACAAAGGTGCTAAAAGCATGCAATGGAGAAAGGATAGCATCTTCAACAAATGGTGCTGGGAAAACTGGAAATCCATATGCAACAAAATGAAACTGAATCCCTTTCTCTCGCCATGCACAAAAGTTAACTCAAAATGGATCAAGGAGCTAGGGCTTAAACCAGAAACTCTGCATCTGATAGAAGAAAAATTTGGCTCTAACCTCCATCTTGTGGTGTCTGGCTCCAAATTACTTAATAGGACACCTATAGCACAAGAGTTAAAATCAAGAATCAACAAATGGGACTTACTTAAACTAAAAAGTTTTTTTCTCAGCAAGAGAAACAATAAGAGAGGTAAATAGGGAGCCTACATCCTGGGAACAAATTTTTACTCCTCACACTTCAGATAGAGCCCTAATATCCAGAGTATACAAAGAAATCAAAAAATTAAACAATAAGATAACAAATAATCCAATAAACAAATGGGTCAAAGACCTGAACAGACACTTCTCAGAGAAGGATATACAATTAATCAACAAATACACGAAAAAATGCTCACCATCTCTAGCAGTCAGAGAAATGCAAATTAAAACCACTCTAAGATACCATCTCACTCCAGTAAGAATGGCAGCCATTATGAAGTCAAACAACAAGTGATGGCGAGGATGTGGGGAAAAGGGTACACTTGTACATTGCTGGTGGGACTGAAAATTGATGCAGCCAATTTGGAAAGCAGTATGGGGATTCCTGGGAAAGCTGTGAATGGTACCACCATTTGACGCAGCTATTCCATTTCTTGGACTGTTCCCCAAAGACCTAAAAAGAGCATACTATAGGGATACAGCTACATCACTGTTCATAGCAGCACAATTCACAATAGCTAGATTGTGGAACCAACCTAGATGCCTCTCAATAGATGAATGGATAAAAAAATGTGGCATTTGTACACAATGGAATATTACTCAGCACTAAAAAATAACAAAATCATAGCATTTGCAGGGAAATGGATGGCATTAGAGCAGATTATGCTAAGTGAAGTTAGCCAATCCCTAAAAAACAAATGCCAAATGTCTTCTTTGATATAAGGAGAGTGACTCAAAACAGAGCAGAGAGGAAGAGCATGAGAAGAAGATTACCATTAAGCAGGGATGAGAGGTGGGAGGGAATGGGAGAGAGAAGGGGAATTGCATGGAAATAGAAGTAGACCCTCACTGTTATACAAAATTACATACAAGAGAATGTTAGGGGAAAGGGAAAAAAAGAGAGAGAAATGAATTACAGTAGATGGGGTAGAGAGAAGGGGATAGGAAAGGCAGCAGAATACTACAGACACTAGTATGTAAGTATGTATAAATGTGGATGTATAACCAACGTGATCCTGCAATCTGTTCATGTGGTAAAAATAAGAATTCATAACCCACTTGAATCACATGTATGAAATGTGATATGTCAAGATCATTGTAATGTTTGAGCAACCAATAAAAAAAGAAAACCCATCAAAAAAACGGACTGTGGGGCTGGGATTGTGGCTCATTGGTAGAGCTCTTGCCTAGCACATGTGAGGCACAGGTTTGATCCTCTGCACTGCATAAAAATCAATAAAATAAAGGTATTGTGTCAAAAAAGAGATAACATTAAAAGAGCAGAAATATAACTCTTAAGGTTTAGAGCCAAAGTTTACAATACACATATCCAACCAAAGTCTTATATCCAGACTATATAATGAACTCCAAAAAGTCAATAAGAAACAGAAAACTGCTCTATTAAAATGTGGCAAAAGGACTTAAGTAGACACTTCACAAAGGAAATGAACAAGTGGATTATAAAAATAATTGAAATCTTATTTGTCACAAAGTTAACTCACAATGCTACACCAAAAGAATAAATATTTTTCAAAACAGATAATACCAAGTGCTGTTGAAGATAAAGGTGTGACTGTAATTCTCATATAATATAAATGAGAATATAAATTAGTATAAATAATTGGCAGTATTTATTACAATCAAGCATATACATACCCTATAATCTAGCAATATCACCTCTAGTTATATAGCCAACAGAAGTATTTGTCTATATTCACTAACAAGCATGCAGGGACTTTAAAGACAATTTTCATAATAGCTAAATACTATACATTAGCCAAATTAGTTTGGACCAATATGTTATGAAATATTAATACATTAATAACAGTGATAGATATGCATGAACCAAAAAATGAAACGGATGAATGCTCCAAAAATTTTTGAGCAAAATAAGAATACAGAAAATATATAATCTCTTCTGTACAGAAATGAAAACAAGGAAGATTAATTGACAGTGGCAGAGGTCAGAATAGTACTTAGTCTACTTTGGGCATTATCTTCACTGGAATGGTGGGAAGGACTATTAGAAGCTGGAAGTTCCTGTTTCTTGATCTGATGCTTGTTATATAACTTGTTCATCATTAAGCAATCACTTATATATTTTCACTTGTGTAGTTTTGTATTTATTATAATACATTTGAATTAAAAATATAAAGTGAATGTCAGGAAACAATCTATGTACTGAGTGGAAAGATTCACAATGCATTGTTTGTTAAAAATTATATACAATGAATAAAATATACTATCTTTGTAAGAAAGGGAAGAAGGATTTTGTATTTGCACTCTTATTTTTAATAAAGAAACATGGAAGGAAAGAAGGAGGTTAGAAAGGGGTAAGAAAGGGAGAGAAGGAAGGGAGTTAGTTTACTTGTAAACTTAAATTTATTTATTTTTTAAATAGTTTTTGAATTGTTGATGGAAATTTATTTTATTTATTAATTTATTTATATGTGGTTCTGAGAATTAAACCCATTGCCTCACATGTGAGGCAAGTGCTCTACCATTGAGCTACAACCTCAGCCTAAACTGAATTTAGATGACAATTTTCAGCTGTCACAATTCACACCAGTTTAGGGGGGGGGGCTCCTACATTATTTTCTGGGTTAAAATTATATATCTAAATTCATCATGGTTCTTCTCTTGCTAATAATCCTTTATGCCTTATAATGTCACAAAGTGAAAATTTCAAAAAAAATCCTTTCTTCTTTCCCCGCCCCAAACAAAAAAGCAAAAAATACTATGCAGTAGATTATTATCTCATATTGTAGACACACTAAACATTCTATGGAGTAAAAAGAAATTCCTGTGTTATAAAATGTTATTTGAGCTCTGTCTTTTTTAAGGAAAACTTGGAGATAAGGAAAGCTGTCTTCTATTCACTGCATCCTCATTTTCTCAAAGGCCAATTCAAATGGCATAAACAAAAGGAGAGAAAGCAAACCATTCTGCTGCAAATCTTTATGAACTGTGTCAAACTGCATAATGGGCAATTTTCTTGACCAGAAGGACATAATTTTGCAGTCCTTTTCAGAACAGATTTTTTTCTCTCTTAGTAGTTGTTAGCATAGTTCTTCACTGTGCAATGCTTAAAGGTAAATGCAGTGACATTATTTTATATTCTTCATCAGTTTATTTCCCTTGGAAGAACTCAGAATCTACTATGGTTTATTATCTTTTACAGAGATTCAAACTTTTGGATTCAACTTATACAATAGATACTAAATAAATCAGGTACTAAATGTTATCTCTCTTTTCTATCTATCTATTGGATCATCATATTAGTAACTATTTTAAAAGATAATTAACATGCATTCATAATGATGCTGGTGAAAATAATCATCTTTTTATTTTACAATAATAACATTTTTTTTTTACTCTTAACAAAGTTTTATATAAGCACATCGCTATCAAAGGGCTAGTACATGTCACATCTTTCAATAGAAGTGTAACTATAGATACCTCACTTGTGTACTAGGAGACAGATGGTCACTTTGATACTGTTGTACTACAGATCTTCACAATAATTGATGCATAGAGTTCCTCCTCTCTGGAAATTCTTTCTTCACTTGGATGCCAAGAGTCATGATCTTTGTTTTTCTTCTCTACCACTGGCCTCGTCTCATTTGCCTTTCAAATTTTCTTTTATAGCTTCTAAATTTTCTCTGTCTGCCCTAGGTGATCTCATCCACTCTCATGATTTTACATACTACTTAAATACTCCTAAATTCCAAAGATATATCTAAAATTAGTACTCCCTTCTGACTGCTAGACTCTGACATCATTGATATATTTAAGTAGATAAATAACGGAAACTTACACCAAATTGATCCACTTTTTATATCTCAATTTCCACCATCTTGGTTCAAACTGTCACTGTCTTTCAAATGCTTTTTGGCATTGGCTTCACAACTGGTTTCTTCATTATGCTATGTCAAACTTCATCTCTTACTACATTTGGTCACTCTAAGACTGCTATACTTTTCTCCTTATTTTCTTTGAAAACACCTTATTTATTCTTTCTTCTGTTCTCTAGTCATTAGTCTACCCACTCTTTCATAGCTCCTGGTACTCTCACTCTATTTTTTCAAGCTTTACTCTATTTTAATTGACAAGGCATTATACCTAAGCTAACACTCCTAATTTCCCTGTTTCACTTTTGATATTCTACAATATTTACTTACTGTGCTAATTGTTTATTTCTATAGAATGTATACAACCTCCGCAGGGACAGGAATTTTTGTCTGTTTTTACCATCTTGTTCCCAGAATATGTTTGACACACAGTATTTAAATAAATAATTGTTTAATTGTTGATTGAAGAAAATATTTTTTTTCTGCTGAGATTGAAGCCAAAGTAAGTCACACAATATTGAAGTGAAGTTATTTAGTTATAAAGATTCTTATTTAATTTTTAGCTACTATTTTTTTGTCATAAGAAGAATATTGTGTGGTACAGTGGCATGATAAGATAATAAGTAAGAGACAACCATTTTATTTTAGTTCTAAACAGTGTTTAGAATTTTAAATTTTCTTTATTTAAATGTGAATCTAAAGCTTTACTTTGGAACTCCATTAATATGTACAATTTTTATTTCAGTATTTTGAGACTAAATTCAGGGCCTCACACATGCTAGGGAAGTACTCTACCACCGAGCCACAGTCTGAATATGTTCAATCTGTATAATATTATGACAGTTATGAAAATAAATTTACAAATAAAGAAAAAAAGAAAACACACACATATCTTTCATAGTACTTTTGTCACAAAACAACTGGTATTCACTCATTCTGTGTCTGTATATACACAATATATATTTTACATCTTCATAACAAATTCACTTTATACAGGTGGAGAATCATAATTTGGATGCAATAAATTATATCTGTATCATAATCAATTCAAAATATATTAATTTAGTAAGAATATGTTTTTACCATTGTGCTGAAATATATCAAAGTTGTATTCTGATTATTTCTGCAAACATTTTAAATTTTAAACCATTGAATTGAACTCACAAATTGATCATATGTCCATTATGTTATCTTCTAGAAAATAAATTTCTAAAACTTTCAATTGACTCCAGGAAATTAATGAAAAAATCATATATGCAATGAAATTATCTGAACAGAATCTATTATTTGTCATGAGATGAAATTTATGAATAAGCTGCATCATTTATTTGTTTAGGATTATTTTGTTAATGAAACTAATTTATCTATTCATTCACTTTTACTTATTATATATGGACAAGTAAACAGCTCATAGAACATAAGTGAAATGATCTCAGTCAGTTATTAGATCCAAATGCACAGTAATACTTGCCAGATGATAGGTAAACATAGCTTTAGAAGATTTATTTATGCACTGTATCCTTCATTTAGGATTACTGTGTATCATTGATGTTAGCACATTAAAAAAAATCTTTGAAACTTTTCCAAAGAATCAAAGAGAACACTACCAAGTATTGTCAAAAATTCCCTTTATAAGCTATCTAGAGATTAACCAAAGATTTTCAGCTACCCAAGGAGCACTACTCAAGAAAATGAAACACAAAAAAACTTAATAACCTACATAAGAACAAGGATTTCTGCTGTTATCTTAATATGTCCTAATCCATGGACAAACTACCAAACTCTACAATAGTCTTGAAGACCAACAGCCCATAATTGTTGTAAGAATAGCATTCTGCCAATCATTGAAAGAAACAGAAAAAGGAAGAAAACTTTAAAAGTCCTGGAACCAAAAAACATCATCACTTGAGTTAACCAGTGTTTCCTTGGAAAACTTCACTTTGCAAGGCTATTTTAGTTGACCTTGCTCTGAGCTCACCAGTGCAAATACCATCTACTCTAAGAGCATATATCAAAACAATTTAAGGATTTTTTTTAAATGTGGGTAAATTTGCAAGAATCAGTAGGTTACAAGGCTTAAAGAGGAAAAGGGAGCTTTGAAAAGCTTTAACATTATCCTATCCGGAAGGCCACACACTTATGGAGGACTATAAAATATTGAGGACTGTGAGTATACTCTAGAAAGACAGAGAAGTCCCTAAACTTTCACGTATGAGAAACTTGAGATGGCACAAAAAGGAAGCAAAGGCTAAGGCAGAATTGAAAACTGCCTGGCTGAGTGTTAAGGGCATGCTCCAACAGGTACAAACAAGCTCCTTGGAAAAGTTGAAAGCACTTATTGGTTCTAGGCATTTAAGGACTCTATTCAATCATTAGATCACCATTAAGCTAACTGAATAGAGGAAATTTCTTTCTTTCCTTCTTCCTTCATTGTTTCATTCTTTGTTCTTTTTTGGGGGGGAGGGAGTACAAGGGATTAAACTCAGGGGCATTTGACCATTGTGCCACATTGCCAGCCCTACTTTGTATTTGTTTTTTTTTTGTTTTTGCTTTTTTTTTTTTTTTGTGTGTGTGTGTGTGTGTGTTTTCCTAGAGGCAGAGTCTCACTGAGTTGCTTAGATCCTCACTTTTGCTGAGGCTGGCTTTGAACTCAAAATCCTCTTGAGCTTCTGGGATTATAGGCATTTAACACCAAGTCCAGGATTGAACCCAGGAGAATTTAACCACTGAGTGTCATCCCCAGCTCCCCACCTCCCTTTTTAAATTTTTAAATTTTTGACACAGGGTCAAATTCTTGCTAAGTTGCTTAGGATCTCACTAAATTTCTGGGGCTGGATTTGAACTTGCAATCCTCTTGCCTCAGTCTCCTGAGCTGCTGGGATTACAGGTGTGTGCCACTGTGCCAGGCACAGAGACAATTCAGTAAAATATATTACCTAAATATTACTCAGAGGAAAAATGGAGCACCTTAATGCAGAAAAAGCACTTTACAAAACCTAACACTCTTTCATAAAACAAAAAAAAACATCCATTAAACTAGGAGTAAAAGGGAACTTAACCAACCTGCTGAAGGGCATTTATGGAAAACTAACAGATAACATTATCTTAAATGGTGAAAAGTTGAAAAATTTCCTTCATGACTGTAACAAGACAAAGATGCCTAGACACTATTGCCCCTTTTATTCCGTGTTTTAGGTATTATAAAGTTCTAGAAATTTGTACTTAATTAAAATGCATATTTTTATCTTATTTTATTGAACACATGCATAGTAGTCATCACATTTAACAATAAGACTATTTAAAGATAATTTTTATACATCTCCTTAAACTTGTTCATGTTCCCCTTTCCTCCTTGAAAGTATTTTATCAATATTATTTACGTTAGAATACCCAGAATACGTATGCTAAACATATGATATTGTTCAAACTATACTGAGAATTGCCTTTCCAGAGAGATTAATGTTGCTTACTCTGGTTATAATTTTGTTGTAAGTGCATGAAAAGAAGGAGAATAATCTTCACAGGGGTATCATCTCTGACTATTTAAATACTGACTTATTAGTGTTAAATTTTTAAAAATGGCAATTGCTCTTCTAGTCTTAAGTAGAAAATAAATAATTAATAAAGTTTCTCTGATTCTTAGAATAATATATGTGTTTGTGTGTGTACACATATACTTTATTTGCTCCCAACCATGCCTCTTACAATCTGTGTGGAAGAGATATGAGTTTTTTATGAATTTATTTCATTCTATAATTTTCATTTCTAAATAGGAGTGCCCATACATAATAAAGCCTTTAGCAATAGAAGATATGCATATCCATATTTTTCAATCCTATAATAACATAGAAATGTTAAATCTTTCTTTAAAATTTAATGAAATGTATCCACAAAAATCTCAAATGTGTCTTCTTTTCTCTGAACAATTTTTTTAGTTCATTTACTTTGGCAATTATATTAACATTTAATAAAATACATATTATGAAAAAGTACTCAAAGTGGCAATTTTCAAAATGATTGTGTCTATAATGTGGAACAAATATTAAAGGTATGAAAATGTATTCTAATGAATACTTCAAGATGTATGGTAAAATGTAAGTCATTTTGTGGTTTCCTTTACACATAAATTTAATTCTGATCCCAGTGAATGTCTACTTTGGAGTATTTTGCTAATTTACATTATTACTTTACAGGTCTGTCAATTTCACATGAAATAAAAAGTTTTATTAGAAAATATGATGTCACATAACTCTTCAAGAAAATTATTTTATGTACCACAATCCACAGAACACCTCAGCAACATTAATTTACTGAAAGAAGTGTGATTCATTTGAATAACTTGAAACAGAATAATTTGAAACATAAATAAAACTCTTTCACTTCTGGTCTGGTAAAAGTCTTATGAATTCATTATGTTATTTAAATTTTTACTTTATTTCCTAAATTAAAGTATAATTGTGTAAAATTTACTTAGCCTTATTATTTTGTATTGTTTAAGATAATATCAAGGTCTGTGGACCATCTTATGGAGTCTGTGAACTCTTAATAATGACTACTGAGGAATTCTAAAATTTTATGTATTTTATTTGATGACAGACCTATTAGGAAGTAGAAAATGCTAAGAAGCCCAATTATTTCCCCTGCTAAGAATTATGTCTTCTTAGATTCAATAAATAATAGATCACTTATCAAATTCCTGTAAATTTCTGTTACTTATAATTAGGGAGAAAAATCTACTCTGTGTACTAATTCAAATACTAGTCTCATCCAAGTCACCCTAACATGCAAAGAATAATGTTTAACCAAACATTTAGCACACTGTAGCCAGTCAAGGTGATACATACAATTATCTATCACACACTACAAAGAAAATATTTATAGAATTATACAAAAGGAAATGAGAAAAGAATCAAAATGTGTCCTTACCCACCACCTCCAAAAATCAACTAAGCACCAAGAAATGCAGTAATGGAGAAAAAGGACAACAGATCTGTGAAATAAAATGAAACAAATAGCAGAATTGCAAAAGTAAGTTTTTTCCTATGATTTTTTTTTTGCTTAACTACCTTAATTGTAAATGGATTAAGCTTTCCAGTCAAAATACAAGGATTTTCAATCTGCAGAACTTTACTTCAGATCTAAGCTAAAAGTGAAAGGATGGAAAAAGATATTCTATGTACATAATGAGTATCTTTTTTTCAAAAAGAGAAGATATGGCTACATTAATATCAAAAAGTACTGTATAAAAATGTAGTATAAGAGATAAAGAAGGTCATTATATAATATTCTCATTGTCATGAAGAAGATAACCTGAGGAGAGCTCATGAGAACGCAAATTAAATTCAACTGCCCAGACTACATGTAAACTTCCCATGGAGAATACACACTAAATTGTTATGGTAGTTTTGCATGATATAAGTTAAATAGCTACTTAGGCACATTAGAGTGAAAATGTAACATACTGAGGACAAATATGCAATGGAGCCAACCTCCTTTCAAGGAAGAGCAGTTAGATTGTTAGCAGATGTCCAAGCTAAAAAATTAAGTGAAGCTTTATAACACTTGCAGTGAAAACTTACATCATTGGACTCTATATCAAATGAAATATTCTTCTAAAGTGATGGAAAAATAGATATTTAAGATGGACAAAAAGGGGGGAATTTATTAATGAATTATTTACCCTACAGAAAATGCTTACAGTAGGTTTTAGGAAGAAATGTGACTCCACAGAGCAGCTTGGAGATGCTAATAGCACTGAAAAGCAATAAAAAAGAATAAATATTCTATTCAGAATAAATGAATATTGACTGCTTAAAGGTGTTATTATTATTACTTAAGAATTTTGTCTGGGAGAGAAGGAGCATTGGGGATTGAACTCAGGGGAACTCAACCATTGAGCAATATCCCCAGCCCTATTTTGTATTTTATTTAGAGATAGGGTCTCACAGAACTGATCAGTGCCTTGCTGTTGCTGATTCTGGCTTTGAACTTGTGATTCTCCTGCCTCAGCTTCTGGAGCCGCTGGGATTACGGGCATGTGTCACTGCCCCTTTCAAGAATTTTTATATATATGTAAACAAATTAATGAACTCTACAGCATTGATGTATAAGTCAGAAGGGGGATATATTTAAATAAGTTTTATAATGCATTTCTATCATTTAAGAATAAGAAGGATGGAACTAGAGACAATCATGTTAAGCAAAACAAGTCCAACTCAGAAGGTTATGGGTCCCGTGTTTTCTCTCATATGAAGAAGCTAGAGAGGAAAAAAGTAAATGAAGATGGGGGTGGATTTCTTCAAATTCAAAGGGAGATCAGTTGAGAAAAAAAGACCAAGAGGTAAGAAGCACAGAGGTAGGAGGGAAATACTGGGGAATGACAATTGGCCAAATTGTATTTTTAGATTGTGTGCATGTATGAATATATAACAACAAATCCCATCAATCTGTACAACTATAATGTGCCAATAAAATATGAGGAAATAGAAAAAAGAAGAAAGATGTGTAGAGAATGATTGACTTTGTGAGTCCAGTCTAAAATTATTAGGGTAGAACCTGAAAGAGCAATAAAAGAGTGCATAGCTTTCTAAATAATAGATACAACCATGATGATTTAAAAATTAAGAAAAAAGGAAGAAAAAAAATAATTGTAAGCCACATAGGAAAAAAAGGAGTGTAAATGGAGTGTAAATCTCATCAATTCAATATTTAAAATAGTTGTGATTATGGTAAACATAAATGCAGTAATCTTTTCAGTTAAAAGACACACGTAATCCAACAAGATAGAAACAAAAACCTAGATGTATGCTCTTTGGAATTTTTAATCTAAAGGATAGACACAAAAGCTAATCAAAAGAAAGTTGTAAAGATAGTGACATCAAAAATGTAGATTTTGAGATAAAAATAATTAGTACAGATAAAAATAAATGTTATGAGGTGTTTGATGTACTGATGAAGTAAAGCAAAACATAATTTTATGCAACTATATGTTAGCCTGAATTTACATACTAAACATTGATTATCTATGGGGGGATATTGTTAAGTTTGCTCTCAGAGTAGAAGGTTCTAGCACATATTATGTAGTAAGGTATGAGTAGCAAAATAATGTCAAAATCAAGATACTGCAAAACCAGGTAACCTGAACATCAAATTTGACCTAATAACATTTATGATTGTATTCTAAATCTATAGAATACCTATTTTTAAAATTCATTATGATGTTTTAGGTTCATTATAGTATGCACAACAGTTGTATTTATTATTCTTTATTTGCACATGCACATAACATAATTTGATCAATCTAATTCTTTAATACCTTTCCTTTCCCTCTCTTCCTCTCTCCACATGATCCACTTGCTGTACTATACAGATCAATTATTATTATTATTATTCATTATTTTCATATAAAAATGAGATCCATTGCAGTATGTCCATGCATGGACATAGCGTGATCTTGTAGATTTTGAGTCCCAGGATTTCCAGTGACCCCCCTCCTCTCTTACTCTTGAGGCTCTTTCTTCACTCTATTGGTCTTCCTCAAATACCTAATCTTTTCACTCACACATTGTACATTTAAATGAAATGACTGGCACTTCAAAAAAAAGTCTTAACAGATTACAAAGAATAAAATAAAAACATTTTGTGAGTACAGAGTTAAGTAAAGCTAAATATTAAAAGCAAAAGATTTTTTATGTTTTAAAAAGAAAATGCTTTTAAGTATGGTATGTTCCTAAGGCAGAGATCACAATGAAACTTAAAAAATTTTACATATACTGTATTAGAATATTATATATCAAAACTTGAGATGCATGGAAACTGTGTTTTAGAGGGAGCCTGAAGCTTTAAAACATGTATTATCAGAAAATAGAAAAAGCTAAAATTCAGTTAAGATTTGTTTCAAAATGTTAAAGGAAAGATAAGCAAATTTAACAAGAATAATATAAAAATAATATGAATTTAATAATATAAAAGAAAATAATACAGATAATTAATCAAGTGTTTATTTATCAAAAATACATTTAATTGCTTGAACAAGTAAAATCAATGAGAAAGAAACAATAAAAAAATCATAATGAGATAAAAAGATAGAAATGAAACTGATATCTGAAGAAATGAAACTGGATAATATGCATAAATTCAATCAGCAAATTTGAAATTTTAGATGAAATGGACATGTCTATATAAACAAGGAGAGAAAAAAAAGATAATATGAATAATACAAAGAAAGTGGAAAATGGATATATTACTGAAATTGAAAGATTTTTAAAAACCTTCCAACAAGGAAATCAGGTATAGATACTGTCTTCAGTGACCCATTTCAAATATATAAGGAAGTAAGTAATTGCAAACCCAGAATCTCTTTCAGGGAGAGAGCACTGCCCACATCCATTTATGGGACCACGATAATAACACTGACAAAATAAACCAAAAGAAAGATCTGAAAGAAACATCAAATAAGGGGACATGGGTAGATAGTAAAGGCAAATCTGAGTCTTGAGTATAAACCCAAAAATTCCAAACAAAATATTTTGAAACCAAATCTGGCAATGCATAAAAGCTACACACACACACACACACACACACACGAATAACATATCCGAATCTAATAGGATTTTTCCAGAAAAAAAAGTTTGCTTCAAAATTAAAAATTAAATCGAAGTGAAGAAGTAATAAAATAAAGATTAATATTAAATATTACAAATATATATTAAGAGATGCAGGAAAAAATAATAAATTTTACTTCTAATCATAATTAAAGCATTAACTATTTAGGAATCAGAGAAAGGTGCTTCATCTGATTAAGGATGTCTGGAAATTGTCAATAGCAAATATTTTGCTTAAGGGAGATATCCAGAGACAAGTATGTGCACCCCTTACTCTTCATCAAACTGCAGATTCCAATCGATGCAATGAGGCAAGAAAAATAAATTAAAATATTAAAATTTTCAGAGAATAATTTCAAAATTAGTAGATGACATAATTTTTATGTAAAAATTTTTGAATGTATAGCTAAGTTGTTAAGGACAAATAAGTTTTCTTTTAGTATGTTTTCTGAATTTGCATTAAATACAATTATTTTGGTTTTGTGTGTAAAGATAAATTTTAGTAAACACAGGTTCCACAAAATTCCTACCACTAAGTCAAACAAATTTGTAATACTGTACACAGAAATTCTGAAACATTTTCAAAGAAATATTTTGAAAGCCTAAATAAATATGGTCAGATCCTTGCTCATGAATTAGAAGAGTAAGTGTTGCAAAACTGTTAACTATCAACAAAGTTACCTGTAGATTCATTTTAGTAGTAAACAAAAATCTCCAGAGTGTGTGTGTATGTGTGTGTGTGTGCATGTGCTTGTGTCTGTGTGTGTGCTTATGTGTTTATGTGTGTGTGGATCTAAAATAGTAAGACGTTTTAAAAATTTTAGCATTGGCATGTTGAATAAGGCAGAAATATTTTTGAGAACTGAATCATAAGATACCAAAAGTTTTTTTTTTTTTTTTTTTTTTTTTCCGATTTTAGAAAAACAGTTTTCCCCAAGGACTGATCCTTGTCTGAGTCCTTCTTGAGCCACAGGAACCTGCCCTCCAGGTCAATCTCCTCTGTGCTGACCCTGCAGGTGGCCGAGCCCTGCTGGGCCAGGAGGAAGCTGCTGCTGCTGCTGCCAGAGCCAATGATGCCCAAGCCAATGCCACTTGAGCCGCTGCCTGGGGGTCCTCCGCCTCCAGACGCAGCCGCTTGCTTCGGCTTGAACGCCCAGCTGTGGACATGCTGCTCCCCGAGCCAATGCCACTTGAGCCGCTGCCTGGGGGCTCCTCCGCCTCCAGACGCAGCCGCTTGCTTCGGCTTGAACGCCCAGCTGTGGACATGCTGCTGCTGCTGATGTCCAGCAACTCCTGGTACTCGGCCAGCTGTTGCTGCATCACATCACGCATCTCCATCATCTCCTGCTCCTTGGCGTCCAGCGTCTTCCGGAACTTCTCCCGCTCCTCAGTCCTGGCCCCTTCCAGCTCTCGGATGCGGTCCTCAGCAGCACTGGCCTGCTTCTGGAGGCTGGAGATCTGGTAGCTGGGGGACTGGATCCGCATGCGGGCCTCCTTCAGCTCCTCAAGGGCAGCATACCAAAAGTTTTGATGAACACTTTTTAAGCTACAGTAATCAAGGCAGCTTTTTATAATACAAAAATATTCACAGAAAATTAGAATTAATCCTGAAACATAGTCACATAGACATGGAAATTGTATTTGAAACAAACCTACTACCGATCAACTTTATATTATACCATGTGTGGAAGTTAAATATACAAATGCAAACTGATGAAATCTGACTACTATTATATATCATACAAAAAAGAGATCAATGCAGAAAATAAATAAATATTTTTGAAGTTTGTAGAGGAGACTCTCTTAATGTTTCTGTCATCTGGGTACCTCACTTTCTTAGAGTGTTCTATTTTAAAATCAAGAAGATGATTTCCATAAATTAGATTACATTAAAATTAAAAGTATTCACTAAAATAAACTCCTTTTTAAAATTCATTCTTAAGACATTTTACTTAAAACCATTTTTTTGTATTAGTTACTTTACACAAAGTTTTTTCATGGTATATGTACTCTGATTCCACATAAAAAACAATCCATTAAACAGGGAATACAGGGAATATGTTTCACAAATTTGTCATTTTATTTAATCTCTCTCTCTCTCTCTCTCTTTCTTCTTCTTCTTCTTCTTCTTCTTCTTCTTCTTCTTCTTCTTCTTCTTCTTCTTCTTCTTCTTCTTCTTCTTCTTGAACATACCTGAAGGAGTAATAAATAAAATTGTAATGTAACATATTGAGTGAAAACGTGGAATTAAAGTAAATTTTTCTTTCTTTCTTTCTTTTTTTCTTTCTTTCTTTATTTATTTATTTTTCTTTCTTTCTTTCTGTATTTCTTTCTTTCTTTTTTAGTAAATGCTCACTCTGAAAATAATATCATTGTTTTAATGGAGAGATTTTCAAACTGTTTTCTGAAAAGTATATATTTTAATCTTTGTGGTAGGCATGGTGGGTAGATTTATCTCACATTATTTGATTCTACCATTGTAGCATTCAATAAACCATAGACAGTATGTAAATAAATCTAGTTATCAATTAATTTTTCTTAGGTCAGGTCTTTAGTGTTGTATTGACAAAGTCCACACTGAACCTCAGGTTGTCAAGGACAAATAAGTTTTCTTTTAGTATGTTTTCTGAATTTGCATTAAATACAATTATTTTGGTTTTGTGTGTAAAGATAAATTTTAATGAACACAGGTTCCACAAAAGTCCTACTACTAAGTCAAACAAAATATTTAATACTCTACACAGAAACTCTGAAACATTTTCAAAGAAATATTTTAAAAGCCTAAATAAATATGGTCAGATCCTTGCTCATGCATTAGAAGAGACAGTGTTGCAAAACTGTTCACTTTCAACAAAGTTACCTGTAGATTCATTTTAGTAGTAAACAAAAATCTCCAGAGTGTGTGTGTGTGAGTGTGTGTGTATGTGCTTGTGTCTGTGTGTGTGCTATGTGTTTATGTGTGTGTGTATCTAAATTAGTAAGACGTTTTAAAAATTTTAGCATTGGCATGTTGAATAAGGCAGAAATATTTTTGAGAACTGAATCATTAGATACCAAAAGTTTTTTTTTTTTTTTTTTTATCCGATTTTAGAAAAATAGTTTTCAATGGCTCTGGGTGAGGAACAGTGTGTAGATGCCGAGTGCTCGGTTACATCAGGCAGCAGCCCCTCGAGGTGGTCCGTGGGTCCCCCTGCTGGTGGAAAAGATCCTCCCGGTTCTCCTTCTCCCGCACCACAGAAGACTGCTTCACTGCTCCTGTGGCCACTTCCTCTCCATGGGCGTGGACCAGCACAGTGCGGAAACTTTCGCCCGAGCCCCAGCTGCTCTGGCTCTTCCACACCAGGGTGGCGGGGGGCTGTGGGCCACCCCGGCACCAGCTGCCCACACCATGACTGTCTGGCCGGCTCGCAGGACGTTCTTGGGTGTGAACTTACAGGCGATCTCATCGCCCTCCAGGACCTGCCTCTTAATCCTCCAGTTCCCCAGGGACTGATCCTTGTCTGAGTCCTTCTTGAGCAGCAGGAACCTGCCCTCCAGGTCAATCTCCTCCATGCTGATGCTGCAGGTGGCCGAGGCCTGCTGGGCCAGAAGGAAGCTGCTGCTGTTGCTGCTGCTGCTGCTGCCCGAGCCAATGCTGCCCGAGCCAATGCCACTTGAGCCGCTGCCTGGGGGCTCCTCCGCCTCCAGACGCAGCCCCTTGCTTCGGCTTGAACGTCCAGCTGTGGACATGCTGCTGCTGCTGCTCCAGGTGGCCCGTGAGATGGTGACCCGTGAGGAGGGGCTGGGAGACAGCTTCAGCCTCTCCTCCTCGCCCTCTAGGAGCTTGCGGTAGGCGCTGATCTCCATGTCCAAGGTCAACTTGACGTCCAGCAACTCCTGGTACTCGGCCAGCTGTTGCTGCATCACATCACGCATCTCCCTCATCTCCTGCTCCTTGGCGTCCAGCGTCTTCCGGAACTTCTCCCGCTCCTCAGTCCTGGCCCCTTCCAGCTCTCGGATGCGGTCCTCAGCAGCACTGGCCTGCTTCTGGAGGCTGGAGATCTGGTGGCTGGGGGACTCGATCCGCATGCGGGCCTCCTTCAGCTCCTCAGGGGCAGCATACCAAAAGTTTTGATGAACACTTTTTAAGCTACAGTAATCAAGGCAGCTTTTTCTAATACAAAAATATTCACAGAAAATTAGAATTAATCCTGAAACATAGTCACATAGACATGGAAATTGTATTTGAAACAAACCTACTACCGATCAACTTTATATTACACCATGTGTGGAAGTTAAATATACATATGCAAACTGATGAAATCTGACTACTACTATATATCATACAAAAAAGAGATCAATGCAGAAAATAAATAAATATTTTTGAAGTTTGTAGAGGAGACTCTCTTATTGTTTTTGTCATCTGGGTACCTCACTTTCTTAGAGTGTTCTATTTTAAAATCAAGAAGATGATTTCCATAAATTAGATTACATAAAAATTAAAAGTATTCACTAAAATAAACTCCTTTTTAAAATTGATTCTTAAGACATATTACTTAAAACCATTTTTTGTATTAGTTACTTTACACAAAGTTTTTTCATGGTATATGTACTCTGATTCCACATAAAAAATAATCCATTAAACAGGGAATACAGGGAATATGTTTCACAAATTTGTCATTTTATTTACTCTCTCTCTCTCTCTCTCTCTTTCTTCTTCTTCTTCTTCTTCTTCTTCTTCTCTTCTTCTTCTTCTTCTTCTTCTTCTTCTTCTTCTTCTTCTTCTTCGTGAACATACCTGAAGGAGTAATAAATAAAATTGTAATGTAACATCTTGAGTGAAAACGTGGAATTAAAGTAAATTTTTCTTTCTTTCTTTCTTTCTTTTTTTCTTTCTTTCTTTCTTTATTTATTTTTCTTTCTTTCTTTCTGTATTTCTTTCTTTCTTTTTTAGTAAATGCTCACTCTGAAAATAATATCATTGTTTTAATGGAGAGATTTTCAAACTGTTTTCTGAAAAGTATATATTTTAATCTTTGTGGTAGGCATGGTGGGTAGATTTATCTCACATTATTTGATTCTACCATTGTAGCATTCAATAAACCATAGACAGTATGTAAATAAATCTAGTTATCAATTAATTTTTCTTAGGTCAGGTCTTTAGTGTTGTATTGACAAAGTCCACACTGAACCTCAGGTTCTCAAGGACAAATAAGTTTTCTTTTAGTATGTTTTCTGAATTTGCATTAAATACAATTATTTTGGTTTTGTGTGTAAAGATAAATTTTAATGAACACAGGTTCCACAAAAGTCCTACTACTAAGTCAAACAAAATATTTAATACTCTACACAGAAACTCTGAAACATTTTCAAAGAAATATTTTAAAAGCCTAAATAAATATGGTCAGATCCTTGCTCATGCATTAGAAGAGACAGTGTTGCAAAACTGTTCACTTTCAACAAAGTTACCTGTAGATTCATTTTAGTAGTAAACAAAAATCTCCAGAGTGTGTGTGTGTGAGTGTGTGTGTATGTGCTTGTGTCTGTGTGTGTGCTATGTGTTTATGTGTGTGTGTATCTAAATTAGTAAGACGTTTTAAAAATTTTAGCATTGGCATGTTGAATAAGGCAGAAATATTTTTGAGAACTGAATCATTAGATACCAAAAGTTTTTTTTTTTTTTTTCCGATTTTAGAAAAATAGTTTTCAGTGGCTCTGGGTGAGGAACAGTGTGTAGATGCCGAGTGCTCGGTTACATCAGGCAGCAGCCCCTCGAGGTGGTCCGTGGGTCCCCCTGCTGGTGGAAAAGATCCTCCCGGTTCTCCTTCTCCCGCACCACAGAAGACTGCTTCACTGCTCCTGTGGCCACTTCCTCTCCATGGGCGTGGACCAGCACAGTGCGGAAACCTTCGCCCGAGCCCCAGCTGCTCTGGCTCTTCCACACCAGGGTGGCGGGGGGCTGTGGGCCACCCCGGCACCAGCTGCCCACACCGTGACTGTCTGGCCGGCCCGCAGGACGTACTTGGGTGTGAACTTACAGGCGATCTCATCGCCCTCCAGGACCTGCCTCTTAATCCTCCAGTTCCCCAGGGACTGATCCTTGTCTGAGTCCTTCTTGAGCAGCAGGAACCTGCCCTCCAGGTCAATCTCCTCCATGCTGATGCTGCAGGTGGCCGAGGCCTGCTGGGCCAGAAGGAAGCTGCTGCTGTTGCTGCTGCTGCTGCTGCCCGAGCCAATGCTGCCCGAGCCAATGCCACTTGAGCCGCTGCCTGGGGGCTCCTCCGCCTCCAGACGCAGCCCCTTGCTTCGGCTTGAACGCCCAGCTGTGGACATGCTGCTGCTGCTGCTCCAGGTGGCCCGTGAGATGGTGACCCGTGAGGAGGGGCTGGGAGACAGCTTCAGCCTCTCCTCCTCGCCCTCTAGGAGCTTGCGGTAGGCGCTGATCTCCATGTCCAAGGTCAACTTGACGTCCAGCAACTCCTGGTACTCGGCCAGCTGTTGCTGCATCACATCACGCATCTCCATCATCTCCTGCTCCTTGGCGTCCAGCGTCTTCCGGAACTTCTCCCGCTCCTCAGTCCTGGCCCCTTCCAGCTCTCGGATGCGGTCCTCAGCAGCACTGGCCTGCTTCTGGAGGCTGGAGATCTGGTGGCTGGGGGACTCGATCCGCATGCGGGCCTCCTTCAGCTCCTCACGGGCAGCATACCAAAAGTTTTGATGAACACTTTTTAAGCTACAGTAATCAAGGCAGCTTTTTCTAATACAAAAATATTCACAGAAAATTAGAATTAATCCTGAAACATAGTCACATAGACATGGAAATTGTATTTGAAACAAACCTACTACCGATCAACTTTATATTACACCATGTGTGGAAGTTAAATATACATATGCAAACTGATGAAATCTGACTACTACTATATATCATACAAAAAAGAGATCAATGCAGAAAATAAATAAATATTTTTGAAGTTTGTAGAGGAGACTCTCTTAATGTTTTTGTCATCTGGGTACCTCACTTTCTTAGAGTGTTCTATTTTAAAATCAAGAAGATGATTTCCATAAATTAGATTACATAAAAATTAAAAGTATTCACTAAAATAAACTCCTTTTTAAAATTGATTCTTAAGACATATTACTTAAAACCATTTTTTGTATTAGTTACTTTACACAAAGTTTTTTCATGGTATATGTACTCTGATTCCACATAAAAAATAATCCATTAAACAGGGAATACAGGGAATATGTTTCACAAATTTGTCATTTTATTTACTCTCTCTCTCTCTCTTTCTTCTTCTTCTTCTTCTTCTTCTTCTTCTTCTTCTTCTTCTTCTTCTTCTTCTTCTTCTTCTTCTTCTTCTTCATGAACATACCTGAAGGAGTAATAAATAAAATTGTAATGTAACATCTTGAGTGAAAACGTGGAATTAAAGTAAATTTTTCTTTCTTTCTTTCTTTTTTTCTTTCTTTCTTTCTTTATTTATTTTTCTTTCTTTCTTTCTGTATTTCTTTCTTTCTTTTTTAGTAAATGCTCACTCTGAAAATAATATCATTGTTTTAATGGAGAGATTTTCAAACTGTTTTCTGAAAAGTATATATTTTAATCTTTGTGGTAGGCATGGTGGGTAGATTTATCTCACATTATTTGATTCTACCATTGTAGCATTCAATAAACCATAGACAGTATGTAAATAAATCTAGTTATCAATTAATTTTTCTTAGGTCAGGTCTTTAGTGTTGTATTGACAAAGTCCACACTGAACCTCAGGTTCTCAAGGACAAATAAGTTTTCTTTTAGTATGTTTTCTGAATTTGCATTAAATACAATTATTTTGGTTTTGTGTGTAAAGATAAATTTTAATGAACACAGGTTCCACAAAAGTCCTACTACTAAGTCAAACAAAATATTTAATACTCTACACAGAAACTCTGAAACATTTTCAAAGAAATATTTTAAAAGCCTAAATAAATATGGTCAGATCCTTGCTCATGCATTAGAAGAGACAGTGTTGCAAAACTGTTCACTTTCAACAAAGTTACCTGTAGATTCATTTTAGTAGTAAACAAAAATCTCCAGAGTGTGTGTGTGTGAGTGTGTGTGTATGTGCTTGTGTCTGTGTGTGTGCTATGTGTTTATGTGTGTGTGTATCTAAATTAGTAAGACGTTTTAAAAATTTTAGCATTGGCATGTTGAATAAGGCAGAAATATTTTTGAGAACTGAATCATTAGATACCAAAAGTTTTTTTTTTTTTTTTTTTATCCGATTTTAGAAAAATAGTTTTCAGTGGCTCTGGGTGAGGAACAGTGTGTAGATGCCGAGTGCTCGGTTACATCAGGCAGCAGCCCCTCGAGGTGGTCCGTGGGTCCCCCTGCTGGTGGAAAAGATCCTCCCGGTTCTCCTTCTCCCGCACCACAGAAGACTGCTTCACTGCTCCTGTGGCCACTTCCTCTCCATGGGCGTGGACCAGCACAGTGCGGAAACTTTCGCCCGAGCCCCAGCTGCTCTGGCTCTTCCACACCAGGGTGGCGGGGGGCTGTGGGCCACCCCGGCACCAGCTGCCCACACCGTGACTGTCTGGCCGGCCCGCAGGACGTACTTGGGTGTGAACTTACAGGCGATCTCATCGCCCTCCAGGACCTGCCTCTTAATCCTCCAGTTCCCCAGGGACTGATCCTTGTCTGAGTCCTTCTTGAGCAGCAGGAACCTGCCCTCCAGGTCAATCTCCTCCATGCTGATGCTGCAGGTGGCCGAGGCCTGCTGGGCCAGAAGGAAGCTGCTGCTGTTGCTGCTGCTGCTGCTGCCCGAGCCAATGCTGCCCGAGCCAATGCCACTTGAGCCGCTGCCTGGGGGCTCCTCCGCCTCCAGACGCAGCCCCTTGCTTCGGCTTGAACGCCCAGCTGTGGACATGCTGCTGCTGCTGCTCCAGGTGGCCCGTGAGATGGTGACCCGTGAGGAGGGGCTGGGAGACAGCTTCAGCCTCTCCTCCTCGCCCTCTAGGAGCTTGCGGTAGGCGCTGATCTCCATGTCCAAGGTCAACTTGACGTCCAGCAACTCCTGGTACTCGGCCAGCTGTTGCTGCATCACATCACGCATCTCCATCATCTCCTGCTCCTTGGCGTCCAGCGTCTTCCGGAACTTCTCCCGCTCCTCAGTCCTGGCCCCTTCCAGCTCTCGGATGCGGTCCTCAGCAGCACTGGCCTGCTTCTGGAGGCTGGAGATCTGGTGGCTGGGGGACTCGATCCGCATGCGGGCCTCCTTCAGCTCCTCACGGGCAGCATACCAAAAGTTTTGATGAACACTTTTTAAGCTACAGTAATCAAGGCAGCTTTTTCTAATACAAAAATATTCACAGAAAATTAGAATTAATCCTGAAACATAGTCACATAGACATGGAAATTGTATTTGAAACAAACCTACTACCGATCAACTTTATATTACACCATGTGTGGAAGTTAAATATACATATGCAAACTGATGAAATCTGACTACTACTATATATCATACAAAAAAGAGATCAATGCAGAAAATAAATAAATATTTTTGAAGTTTGTAGAGGAGACTCTCTTAATGTTTTTGTCATCTGGGTACCTCACTTTCTTAGAGTGTTCTATTTTAAAATCAAGAAGATGATTTCCATAAATTAGATTACATAAAAATTAAAAGTATTCACTAAAATAAACTCCTTTTTAAAATTGATTCTTAAGACATATTACTTAAAACCATTTTTTGTATTAGTTACTTTACACAAAGTTTTTTCATGGTATATGTACTCTGATTCCACATAAAAAATAATCCATTAAACAGGGAATACAGGGAATATGTTTCACAAATTTGTCATTTTATTTACTCTCTCTCTCTCTCTCTTTCTTCTTCTTCTTCTTCTTCTTCTTCTTCTTCTCTTCTTCTTCTTCTTCTTCTTCTTCTTCTTCTTCGTGAACATACCTGAAGGAGTAATAAATAAAATTGTAATGTAACATCTTGAGTGAAAACGTGGAATTAAAGTAAATTTTTCTTTCTTTTTTCTTTTTTTCTTTCTTTCTTTCTTTATTTATTTTTCTTTCTTTCTTTCTGTATTTCTTTCTTTCTTTTTTAGTAAATGCTCACTCTGAAAATAATATCATTGTTTTAATGGAGAGATTTTCAAACTGTTTTCTGAAAAGTATATATTTTAATCTTTGTGGTAGGCATGGTGGGTAGATTTATCTCACATTATTTGATTCTACCATTGTAGCATTCAATAAACCATAGACAGTATGTAAATAAATCTAGTTATCAATTAATTTTTCTTAGGTCAGGTCTTTAGTGTTGTATTGACAAAGTCCACACTGAACCTCAGGTTGTCAAGGACAAATAAGTTTTCTTTTAGTATGTTTTCTGAATTTGCATTAAATACAATTATTTTGGTTTTGTGTGTAAAGATAAAATTTTAATGAACACAGGTTCCACAAAAGTCCTACTACTAAGTCAAACAAAATATTTAATACTCTACACAGAAACTCTGAAACATTTTCAAAGAAATATTTTAAAAGCCTAAATAAATATGGTCAGATCCTTGCTCATGCATTAGAAGAGACAGTGTTGCAAAACTGTTCACTTTCAACAAAGTTACCTGTAGATTCATTTTAGTAGTAAACAAAAATCTCCAGAGTGTGTGTGTGTGAGTGTGTGTGTATGTGCTTGTGTCTGTGTGTGTGCTATGTGTTTATGTGTGTGTGTATCTAAATTAGTAAGACGTTTTAAAAATTTTAGCATTGGCATGTTGAATAAGGCAGAAATATTTTTGAGAACTGAATCATTAGATACCAAAAGTTTTTTTTTTTTTTTTTTTATCCGATTTTAGAAAAATAGTTTTCAATGGCTCTGGGTGAGGAACAGTGTGTAGATGCCGAGTGCTCGGTTACATCAGGCAGCAGCCCCTCGAGGTGGTCCGTGGGTCCCCCTGCTGGTGGAAAAGATCCTCCCGGTTCTCCTTCTCCCGCACCACAGAAGACTGCTTCACTGCTCCTGTGGCCACTTCCTCTCCATGGGCGTGGACCAGCACAGTGCGGAAACTTTCGCCCGAGCCCCAGCTGCTCTGGCTCTTCCACACCAGGGTGGCGGGGGGCTGTGGGCCACCCCGGCACCAGCTGCCCACACCATGACTGTCTGGCCGGCTCGCAGGACGTTCTTGGGTGTGAACTTACAGGCGATCTCATCGCCCTCCAGGACCTGCCTCTTAATCCTCCAGTTCCCCAGGGACTGATCCTTGTCTGAGTCCTTCTTGAGCAGCAGGAACCTGCCCTCCAGGTCAATCTCCTCCATGCTGATGCTGCAGGCTGGCCGAGTACCAGGAGTTGCTGGACGTCAAGTTGACCTTGGACATGGAGATCAGCGCCTACCGCAAGCTCCTAGAGGCGAGGAGGTGAGGCTGAAGCTGTGCTCCCAGCCCTCCTCACGGGTCACCATCTCACGGGCCACCTGGAGGCAGCAGCAGGACATGCTGCTGCTGCTGCTCCAGGTGGCCCGTGAGATGGTGACCCGTGAGGAGGGGCTGGGAGACAGCTTCAGCCTCTCCTCCTCGCCCTCTAGGAGCTTGCGGTAGGCGCTGATCTCCATGTCCAAGGTCAACTTGACGTCCAGCAACTCCTGGTACTCGGCCAGCTGTTGCTGCATCACATCACGCATCTCCCTCATCTCCTGCTCCTTGGCGTCCAGCGTCTTCCGGAACTTCTCCCGCTCCTCAGTCCTGGCCCCTTCCAGCTCTCGGATGCGGTCCTCAGCAGCACTGGCCTGCTTCTGGAGGCTGGAGATCTGGTGGCTGGGGGACTCGATCCGCATGCGGGCCTCCTTCAGCTCCTCAGGGGCAGCATACCAAAAGTTTTGATGAACACTTTTTAAGCTACAGTAATCAAGGCAGCTTTTTCTAATACAAAAATATTCACAGAAAATTAGAATTAATCCTGAAACATAGTCACATAGACATGGAAATTGTATTTGAAACAAACCTACTACCGATCAACTTTATATTACACCATGTGTGGAAGTTAAATATACATATGCAAACTGATGAAATCTGACTACTACTATATATCATACAAAAAAGAGATCAATGCAGAAAATAAATAAATATTTTTGAAGTTTGTAGAGGAGACTCTCTTATTGTTTTTGTCATCTGGGTACCTCACTTTCTTAGAGTGTTCTATTTTAAAATCAAGAAGATGATTTCCATAAATTAGATTACATAAAAATTAAAAGTATTCACTAAAATAAACTCCTTTTTAAAATTGATTCTTAAGACATATTACTTAAAACCATTTTTTGTATTAGTTACTTTACACAAAGTTTTTTCATGGTATATGTACTCTGATTCCACATAAAAAATAATCCATTAAACAGGGAATACAGGGAATATGTTTCACAAATTTGTCATTTTATTTACTCTCTCTCTCTCTCTCTCTCTTTCTTCTTCTTCTTCTTCTTTTTCTTCTTCTTCTTCTTCTTCTTCTTCTTCTTCTTCTTCTTCTTCTTCGTGAACATACCTGAAGGAGTAATAAATAAAATTGTAATGTAACATCTTGAGTGAAAACGTGGAATTAAAGTAAATTTTTCTTTCTTTCTTTCTTTCTTTTTTTCTTTCTTTCTTTCTTTATTTATTTTTCTTTCTTTCTTTCTGTATTTCTTTCTTTCTTTTTTAGTAAATGCTCACTCTGAAAATAATATCATTGTTTTAATGGAGAGATTTTCAAACTGTTTTCTGAAAAGTATATATTTTAATCTTTGTGGTAGGCATGGTGGGTAGATTTATCTCACATTATTTGATTCTACCATTGTAGCATTCAATAAACCATAGACAGTATGTAAATAAATCTAGTTATCAATTAATTTTTCTTAGGTCAGGTCTTTAGTGTTGTATTGACAAAGTCCACACTGAACCTCAGGTTCTCAAGGACAAATAAGTTTTCTTTTAGTATGTTTTCTGAATTTGCATTAAATACAATTATTTTGGTTTTGTGTGTAAAGATAAATTTTAATGAACACAGGTTCCACAAAAGTCCTACTACTAAGTCAAACAAAATATTTAATACTCTACACAGAAACTCTGAAACATTTTCAAAGAAATATTTTAAAAGCCTAAATAAATATGGTCAGATCCTTGCTCATGCATTAGAAGAGACAGTGTTGCAAAACTGTTCACTTTCAACAAAGTTACCTGTAGATTCATTTTAGTAGTAAACAAAAATCTCCAGAGTGTGTGTGTGTGAGTGTGTGTGTATGTGCTTGTGTCTGTGTGTGTGCTATGTGTTTATGTGTGTGTGTATCTAAATTAGTAAGACGTTTTAAAAATTTTAGCATTGGCATGTTGAATAAGGCAGAAATATTTTTGAGAACTGAATCATTAGATACCAAAAGTTTTTTTTTTTTTTTTCCGATTTTAGAAAAATAGTTTTCAGTGGCTCTGGGTGAGGAACAGTGTGTAGATGCCGAGTGCTCGGTTACATCAGGCAGCAGCCCCTCGAGGTGGTCCGTGGGTCCCCCTGCTGGTGGAAAAGATCCTCCCGGTTCTCCTTCTCCCGCACCACAGAAGACTGCTTCACTGCTCCTGTGGCCACTTCCTCTCCATGGGCGTGGACCAGCACAGTGCGGAAACCTTCGCCCGAGCCCCAGCTGCTCTGGCTCTTCCACACCAGGGTGGCGGGGGGCTGTGGGCCACCCCGGCACCAGCTGCCCACACCGTGACTGTCTGGCCGGCCCGCAGGACGTACTTGGGTGTGAACTTACAGGCGATCTCATCGCCCTCCAGGACCTGCCTCTTAATCCTCCAGTTCCCCAGGGACTGATCCTTGTCTGAGTCCTTCTTGAGCAGCAGGAACCTGCCCTCCAGGTCAATCTCCTCCATGCTGATGCTGCAGGTGGCCGAGGCCTGCTGGGCCAGAAGGAAGCTGCTGCTGTTGCTGCTGCTGCTGCTGCCCGAGCCAATGCTGCCCGAGCCAATGCCACTTGAGCCGCTGCCTGGGGGCTCCTCCGCCTCCAGACGCAGCCCCTTGCTTCGGCTTGAACGCCCAGCTGTGGACATGCTGCTGCTGCTGCTCCAGGTGGCCCGTGAGATGGTGACCCGTGAGGAGGGGCTGGGAGACAGCTTCAGCCTCTCCTCCTCGCCCTCTAGGAGCTTGCGGTAGGCGCTGATCTCCATGTCCAAGGTCAACTTGACGTCCAGCAACTCCTGGTACTCGGCCAGCTGTTGCTGCATCACATCACGCATCTCCATCATCTCCTGCTCCTTGGCGTCCAGCGTCTTCCGGAACTTCTCCCGCTCCTCAGTCCTGGCCCCTTCCAGCTCTCGGATGCGGTCCTCAGCAGCACTGGCCTGCTTCTGGAGGCTGGAGATCTGGTGGCTGGGGGACTCGATCCGCATGCGGGCCTCCTTCAGCTCCTCACGGGCAGCATACCAAAAGTTTTGATGAACACTTTTTAAGCTACAGTAATCAAGGCAGCTTTTTCTAATACAAAAATATTCACAGAAAATTAGAATTAATCCTGAAACATAGTCACATAGACATGGAAATTGTATTTGAAACAAACCTACTACCGATCAACTTTATATTACACCATGTGTGGAAGTTAAATATACATATGCAAACTGATGAAATCTGACTACTACTATATATCATACAAAAAAGAGATCAATGCAGAAAATAAATAAATATTTTTGAAGTTTGTAGAGGAGACTCTCTTAATGTTTTTGTCATCTGGGTACCTCACTTTCTTAGAGTGTTCTATTTTAAAATCAAGAAGATGATTTCCATAAATTAGATTACATAAAAATTAAAAGTATTCACTAAAATAAACTCCTTTTTAAAATTGATTCTTAAGACATATTACTTAAAACCATTTTTTGTATTAGTTACTTTACACAAAGTTTTTTCATGGTATATGTACTCTGATTCCACATAAAAAATAATCCATTAAACAGGGAATACAGGGAATATGTTTCACAAATTTGTCATTTTATTTACTCTCTCTCTCTCTCTTTCTTCTTCTTCTTCTTCTTCTTCTTCTTCTTCTTCTTCTTCTTCTTCTTCTTCTTCTTCTTCTTCTTCTTCTTCATGAACATACCTGAAGGAGTAATAAATAAAATTGTAATGTAACATCTTGAGTGAAAACGTGGAATTAAAGTAAATTTTTCTTTCTTTCTTTCTTTTTTTCTTTCTTTCTTTCTTTATTTATTTTTCTTTCTTTCTTTCTGTATTTCTTTCTTTCTTTTTTAGTAAATGCTCACTCTGAAAATAATATCATTGTTTTAATGGAGAGATTTTCAAACTGTTTTCTGAAAAGTATATATTTTAATCTTTGTGGTAGGCATGGTGGGTAGATTTATCTCACATTATTTGATTCTACCATTGTAGCATTCAATAAACCATAGACAGTATGTAAATAAATCTAGTTATCAATTAATTTTTCTTAGGTCAGGTCTTTAGTGTTGTATTGACAAAGTCCACACTGAACCTCAGGTTCTCAAGGACAAATAAGTTTTCTTTTAGTATGTTTTCTGAATTTGCATTAAATACAATTATTTTGGTTTTGTGTGTAAAGATAAATTTTAATGAACACAGGTTCCACAAAAGTCCTACTACTAAGTCAAACAAAATATTTAATACTCTACACAGAAACTCTGAAACATTTTCAAAGAAATATTTTAAAAGCCTAAATAAATATGGTCAGATCCTTGCTCATGCATTAGAAGAGACAGTGTTGCAAAACTGTTCACTTTCAACAAAGTTACCTGTAGATTCATTTTAGTAGTAAACAAAAATCTCCAGAGTGTGTGTGTGTGAGTGTGTGTGTATGTGCTTGTGTCTGTGTGTGTGCTATGTGTTTATGTGTGTGTGTATCTAAATTAGTAAGACGTTTTAAAAATTTTAGCATTGGCATGTTGAATAAGGCAGAAATATTTTTGAGAACTGAATCATTAGATACCAAAAGTTTTTTTTTTTTTTTTTTTATCCGATTTTAGAAAAATAGTTTTCAG
Organism: Urocitellus parryii; assembly: GCF_045843805.1. NCBI lineage: Eukaryota > Metazoa > Chordata > Mammalia > Rodentia > Sciuridae > Urocitellus > Urocitellus parryii. Next base: position 702,262 of record NW_027551840.1, read on the forward strand.
TGGCTCTGGGTGAGGAACAGTGTGTAGATGCCGAGTGCTCGGTTACATCAGGCAGCAGCCCCTCGAGGTGGTCCGTGGGTCCCCCTGCTGGTGGAAAAGATCCTCCCGGTTCTCCTTCTCCCGCACCACAGAAGACTGCTTCACTGCTCCTGTGGCCACTTCCTCTCCATGGGCGTGGACCAGCACAGTGCGGAAACTTTCGCCCGAGCCCCAGCTGCTCTGGCTCTTCCACACCAGGGTGGCGGGGGGCTGTGGGCCACCCCGGCACCAGCTGCCCACACCGTGACTGTCTGGCCGGCCCGCAGGACGTACTTGGGTGTGAACTTACAGGCGATCTCATCGCCCTCCAGGACCTGCCTCTTAATCCTCCAGTTCCCCAGGGACTGATCCTTGTCTGAGTCCTTCTTGAGCAGCAGGAACCTGCCCTCCAGGTCAATCTCCTCCATGCTGATGCTGCAGGTGGCCGAGGCCTGCTGGGCCAGAAGGAAGCTGCTGCTGTTGCTGCTGCTGCTGCTGCCCGAGCCAATGCTGCCCGAGCCAATGCCACTTGAGCCGCTGCCTGGGGGCTCCTCCGCCTCCAGACGCAGCCCCTTGCTTCGGCTTGAACGCCCAGCTGTGGACATGCTGCTGCTGCTGCTCCAGGTGGCCCGTGAGATGGTGACCCGTGAGGAGGGGCTGGGAGACAGCTTCAGCCTCTCCTCCTCGCCCTCTAGGAGCTTGCGGTAGGCGCTGATCTCCATGTCCAAGGTCAACTTGACGTCCAGCAACTCCTGGTACTCGGCCAGCTGTTGCTGCATCACATCACGCATCTCCATCATCTCCTGCTCCTTGGCGTCCAGCGTCTTCCGGAACTTCTCCCGCTCCTCAGTCCTGGCCCCTTCCAGCTCTCGGATGCGGTCCTCAGCAGCACTGGCCTGCTTCTGGAGGCTGGAGATCTGGTGGCTGGGGGACTCGATCCGCATGCGGGCCTCCTTCAGCTCCTCACGGGCAGCATACCAAAAGTTTTGATGAACACTTTTTAAGCTACAGTAATCAAGGCAGCTTTTTCTAATACAAAAATATTCACAGAAAATTAGAATTAATCCTGAAACATAGTCACATAGACATGGAAATTGTATTTGAAACAAACCTACTACCGATCAACTTTATATTACACCATGTGTGGAAGTTAAATATACATATGCAAACTGATGAAATCTGACTACTACTATATATCATACAAAAAAGAGATCAATGCAGAAAATAAATAAATATTTTTGAAGTTTGTAGAGGAGACTCTCTTAATGTTTTTGTCATCTGGGTACCTCACTTTCTTAGAGTGTTCTATTTTAAAATCAAGAAGATGATTTCCATAAATTAGATTACATAAAAATTAAAAGTATTCACTAAAATAAACTCCTTTTTAAAATTGATTCTTAAGACATATTACTTAAAACCATTTTTTGTATTAGTTACTTTACACAAAGTTTTTTCATGGTATATGTACTCTGATTCCACATAAAAAATAATCCATTAAACAGGGAATACAGGGAATATGTTTCACAAATTTGTCATTTTATTTACTCTCTCTCTCTCTCTCTCTTTTTCTTCTTCTTCTTCTTCTTCTTCTTCTTCTTCTTCTTCTTCTTCTTCTTCTTCTTCTTCTTCTTCTTCTTCGTGAACATACCTGAAGGAGTAATAAATAAAATTGTAATGTAACATCTTGAGTGAAAACGTGGAATTAAAGTAAATTTTTCTTTCTTTCTTTCTTTCTTTCTTTCTTTCTTTCTTTATTTATTTATTTTTCTTTCTTTCTTTCTGTATTTCTTTCTTTCTTTTTTAGTAAATGCTCACTCTGAAAATAATATCATTGTTTTAATGGAGAGATTTTCAAACTGTTTTCTGAAAAGTATATATTTTAATCTTTGTGGTAGGCATGGTGGGTAGATTTATCTCACATTATTTGATTCTACCATTGTAGCATTCAATAAACCATAGACAGTATGTAAATAAATCTAGTTATCAATTAATTTTTCTTAGGTCAGGTCTTTAGTGTTGTATTGACAAAGTCCACACTGAACCTCAGGTTCTCAAGGACAAATAAGTTTTCTTTTAGTATGTTTTCTGAATTTGCATTAAATACAATTATTTTGGTTTTGTGTGTAAAGATAAATTTTAATGAACACAGGTTCCACAAAAGTCCTACTACTAAGTCAAACAAAATATTTAATACTCTACACAGAAACTCTGAAACATTTTCAAAGAAATATTTTAAAAGCCTAAATAAATATGGTCAGATCCTTGCTCATGCATTAGAAGAGACAGTGTTGCAAAACTGTTCACTTTCAACAAAGTTACCTGTAGATTCATTTTAGTAGTAAACAAAAATCTCCAGAGTGTGTGTGTGTGAGTGTGTGTGTATGTGCTTGTGTCTGTGTGTGTGCTATGTGTTTATGTGTGTGTGTATCTAAATTAGTAAGACGTTTTAAAAATTTTAGCATTGGCATGTTGAATAAGGCAGAAATATTTTTGAGAACTGAATCATTAGATACCAAAAGTTTTTTTTTTTTTTATCCGATTTTAGAAAAATAGTTTTCAGTGGCTCTGGGTGAGGAACAGTGTGTAGATGCCGAGTGCTCGGTTACATCAGGCAGCAGCCCCTCGAGGTGGTCCGTGGGTCCCCCTGCTGGTGGAAAAGATCCTCCCGGTTCTCCTTCTCCCGCACCACAGAAGACTGCTTCACTGCTCCTGTGGCCACTTCCTCTCCATGGGCGTGGACCAGCACAGTGCGGAAACTTTCGCCCGAGCCCCAGCTGCTCTGGCTCTTCCACACCAGGGTGGCGGGGGGCTGTGGGCCACCCCGGCACCAGCTGCCCACACCGTGACTGTCTGGCCGGCCCGCAGGACGTACTTGGGTGTGAACTTACAGGCGATCTCATCGCCCTCCAGGACCTGCCTCTTAATCCTCCAGTTCCCCAGGGACTGATCCTTGTCTGAGTCCTTCTTGAGCAGCAGGAACCTGCCCTCCAGGTCAATCTCCTCCATGCTGATGCTGCAGGTGGCCGAGGCCTGCTGGGCCAGAAGGAAGCTGCTGCTGTTGCTGCTGCTGCTGCTGCCCGAGCCAATGCTGCCCGAGCCAATGCCACTTGAGCCGCTGCCTGGGGGCTCCTCCGCCTCCAGACGCAGCCCCTTGCTTCGGCTTGAACGCCCAGCTGTGGACATGCTGCTGCTGCTGCTCCAGGTGGCCCGTGAGATGGTGACCCGTGAGGAGGGGCTGGGAGACAGCTTCAGCCTCTCCTCCTCGCCCTCTAGGAGCTTGCGGTAGGCGCTGATCTCCATGTCCAAGGTCAACTTGACGTCCAGCAACTCCTGGTACTCGGCCAGCTGTTGCTGCATCACATCACGCATCTCCATCATCTCCTGCTCCTTGGCGTCCAGCGTCTTCCGGAACTTCTCCCGCTCCTCAGTCCTGGCCCCTTCCAGCTCTCGGATGCGGTCCTCAGCAGCACTGGCCTGCTTCTGGAGGCTGGAGATCTGGTGGCTGGGGGACTCGATCCGCATGCGGGCCTCCTTCAGCTCCTCACGGGCAGCATACCAAAAGTTTTGATGAACACTTTTTAAGCTACAGTAATCAAGGCAGCTTTTTCTAATACAAAAATATTCACAGAAAATTAGAATTAATCCTGAAACATAGTCACATAGACATGGAAATTGTATTTGAAACAAACCTACTACCGATCAACTTTATATTACACCATGTGTGGAAGTTAAATATACATATGCAAACTGATGAAATCTGACTACTACTATATATCATACAAAAAAGAGATCAATGCAGAAAATAAATAAATATTTTTGAAGTTTGTAGAGGAGACTCTCTTAATGTTTTTGTCATCTGGGTACCTCACTTTCTTAGAGTGTTCTATTTTAAAATCAAGAAGATGATTTCCATAAATTAGATTACATAAAAATTAAAAGTATTCACTAAAATAAACTCCTTTTTAAAATTGATTCTTAAGACATATTACTTAAAACCATTTTTTGTATTAGTTACTTTACACAAAGTTTTTTCATGGTATATGTACTCTGATTCCACATAAAAAATAATCCATTAAACAGGGAATACAGGGAATATGTTTCACAAATTTGTCATTTTATTTACTCTCTCTCTCTCTCTCTTTTTTCTTCTTCTTCTTCTTCTTCTTCTTCTTCTTCTTCTTCTTCTTCTTCTTCTTCTTCTTCTTCTTCGTGAACATACCTGAAGGAGTAATAAATAAAATTGTAATGTAACATCTTGAGTGAAAACGTGGAATTAAAGTAAATTTTTCTTTCTTTCTTTCTTTTTTTCTTTCTTTCTTTCTTTATTTATTTTTCTTTCTTTCTTTCTGTATTTCTTTCTTTCTTTTTTAGTAAATGCTCACTCTGAAAATAATATCATTGTTTTAATGGAGAGATTTTCAAACTGTTTTCTGAAAAGTATATATTTTAATCTTTGTGGTAGGCATGGTGGGTAGATTTATCTCACATTATTTGATTCTACCATTGTAGCATTCAATAAACCATAGACAGTATGTAAATAAATCTAGTTATCAATTAATTTTTCTTAGGTCAGGTCTTTAGTGTTGTATTGACAAAGTCCACACTGAACCTCAGGTTCTCAAGGACAAATAAGTTTTCTTTTAGTATGTTTTCTGAATTTGCATTAAATACAATTATTTTGGTTTTGTGTGTAAAGATAAATTTTAATGAACACAGGTTCCACAAAAGTCCTACTACTAAGTCAAACAAAATATTTAATACTCTACACAGAAACTCTGAAACATTTTCAAAGAAATATTTTAAAAGCCTAAATAAATATGGTCAGATCCTTGCTCATGCATTAGAAGAGACAGTGTTGCAAAACTGTTCACTTTCAACAAAGTTACCTGTAGATTCATTTTAGTAGTAAACAAAAATCTCCAGAGTGTGTGTGTGTGAGTGTGTGTGTATGTGCTTGTGTCTGTGTGTGTGCTATGTGTTTATGTGTGTGTGTATCTAAATTAGTAAGACGTTTTAAAAATTTTAGCATTGGCATGTTGAATAAGGCAGAAATATTTTTGAGAACTGAATCATTAGATACCAAAAGTTTTTTTTTTTTTTTTTTTTTCCGATTTTAGAAAAATAGTTTTCAGTGGCTCTGGGTGAGGAACAGTGTGTAGATGCCGAGTGCTCGGTTACATCAGGCAGCAGCCCCTCGAGGTGGTCCGTGGGTCCCCCTGCTGGTGGAAAAGATCCTCCCGGTTCTCCTTCTCCCGCACCACAGAAGACTGCTTCACTGCTCCTGTGGCCACTTCCTCTCCATGGGCGTGGACCAGCACAGTGCGGAAACTTTCGCCCGAGCCCCAGCTGCTCTGGCTCTTCCACACCAGGGTGGCGGGGGGCTGTGGGCCACCCCGGCACCAGCTGCCCACACCGTGACTGTCTGGCCGGCCCGCAGGACGTACTTGGGTGTGAACTTACAGGCGATCTCATCGCCCTCCAGGACCTGCCTCTTAATCCTCCAGTTCCCCAGGGACTGATCCTTGTCTGAGTCCTTCTTGAGCAGCAGGAACCTGCCCTCCAGGTCAATCTCCTCCATGCTGATGCTGCAGGTGGCCGAGGCCTGCTGGGCCAGAAGGAAGCTGCTGCTGTTGCTGCTGCTGCTGCTGCCCGAGCCAATGCTGCCCGAGCCAATGCCACTTGAGCCGCTGCCTGGGGGCTCCTCCGCCTCCAGACGCAGCCCCTTGCTTCGGCTTGAACGCCCAGCTGTGGACATGCTGCTGCTGCTGCTCCAGGTGGCCCGTGAGATGGTGACCCGTGAGGAGGGGCTGGGAGACAGCTTCAGCCTCTCCTCCTCGCCCTCTAGGAGCTTGCGGTAGGCGCTGATCTCCATGTCCAAGGTCAACTTGACGTCCAGCAACTCCTGGTACTCGGCCAGCTGTTGCTGCATCACATCACGCATCTCCATCATCTCCTGCTCCTTGGCGTCCAGCGTCTTCCGGAACTTCTCCCGCTCCTCAGTCCTGGCCCCTTCCAGCTCTCGGATGCGGTCCTCAGCAGCACTGGCCTGCTTCTGGAGGCTGGAGATCTGGTGGCTGGGGGACTCGATCCGCATGCGGGCCTCCTTCAGCTCCTCACGGGCAGCATACCAAAAGTTTTGATGAACACTTTTTAAGCTACAGTAATCAAGGCAGCTTTTTCTAATACAAAAATATTCACAGAAAATTAGAATTAATCCTGAAACATAGTCACATAGACATGGAAATTGTATTTGAAACAAACCTACTACCGATCAACTTTATATTACACCATGTGTGGAAGTTAAATATACATATGCAAACTGATGAAATCTGACTACTACTATATATCATACAAAAAAGAGATCAATGCAGAAAATAAATAAATATTTTTGAAGTTTGTAGAGGAGACTCTCTTAATGTTTTTGTCATCTGGGTACCTCACTTTCTTAGAGTGTTCTATTTTAAAATCAAGAAGATGATTTCCATAAATTAGATTACATAAAAATTAAAAGTATTCACTAAAATAAACTCCTTTTTAAAATTGATTCTTAAGACATATTACTTAAAACCATTTTTTGTATTAGTTACTTTACACAAAGTTTTTTCATGGTATATGTACTCTGATTCCACATAAAAAATAATCCATTAAACAGGGAATACAGGGAATATGTTTCACAAATTTGTCATTTTATTTACTCTCTCTCTCTCTCTCTCTTTCTTCTTCTTCTTCTTCTTCTTCTTCTTCTTCTTCTTCTTCTTCTTCTTCTTCTTCGTGAACATACCTGAAGGAGTAATAAATAAAATTGTAATGTAACATCTTGAGTGAAAACGTGGAATTAAAGTAAATTTTTCTTTCTTTCTTTCTTTTTTTCTTTCTTTCTTTATTTATTTATTTTTCTTTCTTTCTTTCTGTATTTCTTTCTTTCTTTTTTAGTAAATGCTCACTCTGAAAATAATATCATTGTTTTAATGGAGAGATTTTCAAACTGTTTTCTGAAAAGTATATATTTTAATCTTTGTGGTAGGCATGGTGGGTAGATTTATCTCACATTATTTGATTCTACCATTGTAGCATTCAATAAACCATAGACAGTATGTAAATAAATCTAGTTATCAATTAATTTTTCTTAGGTCAGGTCTTTAGTGTTGTATTGACAAAGTCCACACTGAACCTCAGGTTCTCAAGGACAAATAAGTTTTCTTTTAGTATGTTTTCTGAATTTGCATTAAATACAATTATTTTGGTTTTGTGTGTAAAGATAAATTTTAATGAACACAGGTTCCACAAAAGTCCTACTACTAAGTCAAACAAAATATTTAATACTCTACACAGAAACTCTGAAACATTTTCAAAGAAATATTTTAAAAGCCTAAATAAATATGGTCAGATCCTTGCTCATGCATTAGAAGAGACAGTGTTGCAAAACTGTTCACTTTCAACAAAGTTACCTGTAGATTCATTTTAGTAGTAAACAAAAATCTCCAGAGTGTGTGTGTGTGAGTGTGTGTGTATGTGCTTGTGTCTGTGTGTGTGCTATGTGTTTATGTGTGTGTGTATCTAAATTAGTAAGACGTTTTAAAAATTTTAGCATTGGCATGTTGAATAAGGCAGAAATATTTTTGAGAACTGAATCATTAGATACCAAAAGTTTTTTTTTTTTTTTTTTTTTTTTTCCGATTTTAGAAAAATAGTTTTCAGTGGCTCTGGGTGAGGAACAGTGTGTAGATGCCGAGTGCTCGGTTACATCAGGCAGCAGCCCCTCGAGGTGGTCCGTGGGTCCCCCTGCTGGTGGAAAAGATCCTCCCGGTTCTCCTTCTCCCGCACCACAGAAGACTGCTTCACTGCTCCTGTGGCCACTTCCTCTCCATGGGCGTGGACCAGCACAGTGCGGAAACTTTCGCCCGAGCCCCAGCTGCTCTGGCTCTTCCACACCAGGGTGGCGGGGGGCTGTGGGCCACCCCGGCACCAGCTGCCCACACCGTGACTGTCTGGCCGGCCCGCAGGACGTACTTGGGTGTGAACTTACAGGCGATCTCATCGCCCTCCAGGACCTGCCTCTTAATCCTCCAGTTCCCCAGGGACTGATCCTTGTCTGAGTCCTTCTTGAGCAGCAGGAACCTGCCCTCCAGGTCAATCTCCTCCATGCTGATGCTGCAGGTGGCCGAGGCCTGCTGGGCCAGAAGGAAGCTGCTGCTGTTGCTGCTGCTGCTGCTGCCCGAGCCAATGCTGCCCGAGCCAATGCCACTTGAGCCGCTGCCTGGGGGCTCCTCCGCCTCCAGACGCAGCCCCTTGCTTCGGCTTGAACGCCCAGCTGTGGACATGCTGCTGCTGCTGCTCCAGGTGGCCCGTGAGATGGTGACCCGTGAGGAGGGGCTGGGAGACAGCTTCAGCCTCTCCTCCTCGCCCTCTAGGAGCTTGCGGTAGGCGCTGATCTCCATGTCCAAGGTCAACTTGACGTCCAGCAACTCCTGGTACTCGGCCAGCTGTTGCTGCATCACATCACGCATCTCCATCATCTCCTGCTCCTTGGCGTCCAGCGTCTTCCGGAACTTCTCCCGCTCCTCAGTCCTGGCCCCTTCCAGCTCTCGGATGCGGTCCTCAGCAGCACTGGCCTGCTTCTGGAGGCTGGAGATCTGGTGGCTGGGGGACTCGATCCGCATGCGGGCCTCCTTCAGCTCCTCACGGGCAGCATACCAAAAGTTTTGATGAACACTTTTTAAGCTACAGTAATCAAGGCAGCTTTTTCTAATACAAAAATATTCACAGAAAATTAGAATTAATCCTGAAACATAGTCACATAGACATGGAAATTGTATTTGAAACAAACCTACTACCGATCAACTTTATATTACACCATGTGTGGAAGTTAAATATACATATGCAAACTGATGAAATCTGACTACTACTATATATCATACAAAAAAGAGATCAATGCAGAAAATAAATAAATATTTTTGAAGTTTGTAGAGGAGACTCTCTTAATGTTTTTGTCATCTGGGTACCTCACTTTCTTAGAGTGTTCTATTTTAAAATCAAGAAGATGATTTCCATAAATTAGATTACATAAAAATTAAAAGTATTCACTAAAATAAACTCCTTTTTAAAATTGATTCTTAAGACATATTACTTAAAACCATTTTTTGTATTAGTTACTTTACACAAAGTTTTTTCATGGTATATGTACTCTGATTCCACATAAAAAATAATCCATTAAACAGGGAATACAGGGAATATGTTTCACAAATTTGTCATTTTATTTACTCTCTCTCTCTCTCTCTTTCTTCTTCTTCTTCTTCTTCTTCTTCTTCTTCTTCTTCTTCTTCTTCTTCTTCTTCTTCTTCTTCGTGAACATACCTGAAGGAGTAATAAATAAAATTGTAATGTAACATCTTGAGTGAAAACGTGGAATTAAAGTAAATTTTTCTTTCTTTCTTTCTTTTTTTCTTTCTTTCTTTCTTTATTTATTTTTCTTTCTTTCTTTCTGTATTTCTTTCTTTCTTTTTTAGTAAATGCTCACTCTGAAAATAATATCATTGTTTTAATGGAGAGATTTTCAAACTGTTTTCTGAAAAGTATATATTTTAATCTTTGTGGTAGGCATGGTGGGTAGATTTATCTCACATTATTTGATTCTACCATTGTAGCATTCAATAAACCATAGACAGTATGTAAATAAATCTAGTTATCAATTAATTTTTCTTAGGTCAGGTCTTTAGTGTTGTATTGACAAAGTCCACACTGAACCTCAGGTTGTCAAGGACAAATAAGTTTTCTTTTAGTATGTTTTCTGAATTTGCATTAAATACAATTATTTTGGTTTTGTGTGTAAAGATAAATTTTAATGAACACAGGTTCCACAAAAGTCCTACTACTAAGTCAAACAAAATATTTAATACTCTACACAGAAACTCTGAAACATTTTCAAAGAAATATTTTAAAAGCCTAAATAAATATGGTCAGATCCTTGCTCATGCATTAGAAGAGACAGTGTTGCAAAACTGTTCACTTTCAACAAAGTTACCTGTAGATTCATTTTAGTAGTAAACAAAAATCTCCAGAGTGTGTGTGTGTGAGTGTGTGTGTATGTGCTTGTGTCTGTGTGTGTGCTATGTGTTTATGTGTGTGTGTATCTAAATTAGTAAGACGTTTTAAAAATTTTAGCATTGGCATGTTGAATAAGGCAGAAATATTTTTGAGAACTGAATCATTAGATACCAAAAGTTTTTTTTTTTTTTTCCGATTTTAGAAAAATAGTTTTCAGTGGCTCTGGGTGAGGAACAGTGTGTAGATGCCGAGTGCTCGGTTACATCAGGCAGCAGCCCCTCGAGGTGGTCCGTGGGTCCCCCTGCTGGTGGAAAAGATCCTCCCGGTTCTCCTTCTCCCGCACCACAGAAGACTGCTTCACTGCTCCTGTGGCCACTTCCTCTCCATGGGCGTGGACCAGCACAGTGCGGAAACTTTCGCCCGAGCCCCAGCTGCTCTGGCTCTTCCACACCAGGGTGGCGGGGGGCTGTGGGCCACCCCGGCACCAGCTGCCCACACCGTGACTGTCTGGCCGGCCCGCAGGACGTACTTGGGTGTGAACTTACAGGCGATCTCATCGCCCTCCAGGACCTGCCTCTTAATCCTCCAGTTCCCCAGGGACTGATCCTTGTCTGAGTCCTTCTTGAGCAGCAGGAACCTGCCCTCCAGGTCAATCTCCTCCATGCTGATGCTGCAGGTGGCCGAGGCCTGCTGGGCCAGAAGGAAGCTGCTGCTGTTGCTGCTGCTGCTGCTGCCCGAGCCAATGCTGCCCGAGCCAATGCCACTTGAGCCGCTGCCTGGGGGCTCCTCCGCCTCCAGACGCAGCCCCTTGCTTCGGCTTGAACGCCCAGCTGTGGACATGCTGCTGCTGCTGCTCCAGGTGGCCCGTGAGATGGTGACCCGTGAGGAGGGGCTGGGAGACAGCTTCAGCCTCTCCTCCTCGCCCTCTAGGAGCTTGCGGTAGGCGCTGATCTCCATGTCCAAGGTCAACTTGACGTCCAGCAACTCCTGGTACTCGGCCAGCTGTTGCTGCATCACATCACGCATCTCCATCATCTCCTGCTCCTTGGCGTCCAGCGTCTTCCGGAACTTCTCCCGCTCCTCAGTCCTGGCCCCTTCCAGCTCTCGGATGCGGTCCTCAGCAGCACTGGCCTGCTTCTGGAGGCTGGAGATCTGGTGGCTGGGGGACTCGATCCGCATGCGGGCCTCCTTCAGCTCCTCACGGGCAGCATACCAAAAGTTTTGATGAACACTTTTTAAGCTACAGTAATCAAGGCAGCTTTTTCTAATACAAAAATATTCACAGAAAATTAGAATTAATCCTGAAACATAGTCACATAGACATGGAAATTGTATTTGAAACAAACCTACTACCGATCAACTTTATATTACACCATGTGTGGAAGTTAAATATACATATGCAAACTGATGAAATCTGACTACTACTATATATCATACAAAAAAGAGATCAATGCAGAAAATAAATAAATATTTTTGAAGTTTGTAGAGGAGACTCTCTTAATGTTTTTGTCATCTGGGTACCTCACTTTCTTAGAGTGTTCTATTTTAAAATCAAGAAGATGATTTCCATAAATTAGATTACATAAAAATTAAAAGTATTCACTAAAATAAACTCCTTTTTAAAATTGATTCTTAAGACATATTACTTAAAACCATTTTTTGTATTAGTTACTTTACACAAAGTTTTTTCATGGTATATGTACTCTGATTCCACATAAAAAATAATCCATTAAACAGGGAATACAGGGAATATGTTTCACAAATTTGTCATTTTATTTACTCTCTCTCTCTCTTTCTTCTTCTTCTTCTTCTTCTTCTTCTTCTTCTTCTTCTTCTTCTTCTTCATGAACATACCTGAAGGAGTAATAAATAAAATTGTAATGTAACATCTTGAGTGAAAACGTGGAATTAAAGTAAATTTTTCTTTCTTTCTTTCTTTTTTTCTTTCTTTCTTTCTTTATTTATTTTTCTTTCTTTCTTTCTGTATTTCTTTCTTTCTTTTTTAGTAAATGCTCACTCTGAAAATAATATCATTGTTTTAATGGAGAGATTTTCAAACTGTTTTCTGAAAAGTATATATTTTAATCTTTGTGGTAGGCATGGTGGGTAGATTTATCTCACATTATTTGATTCTACCATTGTAGCATTCAATAAACCATAGACAGTATGTAAATAAATCTAGTTATCAATTAATTTTTCTTAGGTCAGGTCTTTAGTGTTGTATTGACAAAGTCCACACTGAACCTCAGGTTGTCAAGGACAAATAAGTTTTCTTTTAGTATGTTTTCTGAATTTGCATTAAATACAATTATTTTGGTTTTGTGTGTAAAGATAAATTTTAATGAACACAGGTTCCACAAAAGTCCTACTACTAAGTCAAACAAAATATTTAATACTCTACACAGAAACTCTGAAACATTTTCAAAGAAATATTTTAAAAGCCTAAATAAATATGGTCAGATCCTTGCTCATGCATTAGAAGAGACAGTGTTGCAAAACTGTTCACTTTCAACAAAGTTACCTGTAGATTCATTTTAGTAGTAAACAAAAATCTCCAGAGTGTGTGTGTGTGAGTGTGTGTGTATGTGCTTGTGTCTGTGTGTGTGCTATGTGTTTATGTGTGTGTGTATCTAAATTAGTAAGACGTTTTAAAAATTTTAGCATTGGCATGTTGAATAAGGCAGAAATATTTTTGAGAACTGAATCATTAGATACCAAAAGTTTTTTTTTTTTTTTTATCCGATTTTAGAAAAATAGTTTTCAGTGGCTCTGGGTGAGGAACAGTGTGTAGATGCCGAGTGCTCGGTTACATCAGGCAGCAGCCCCTCGAGGTGGTCCGTGGGTCCCCCTGCTGGTGGAAAAGATCCTCCCGGTTCTCCTTCTCCCGCACCACAGAAGACTGCTTCACTGCTCCTGTGGCCACTTCCTCTCCATGGGCGTGGACCAGCACAGTGCGGAAACCTTCGCCCGAGCCCCAGCTGCTCTGGCTCTTCCACACCAGGGTGGCGGGGGGCTGTGGGCCACCCCGGCACCAGCTGCCCACACCGTGACTGTCTGGCCGGCCCGCAGGACGTACTTGGGTGTGAACTTACAGGCGATCTCATCGCCCTCCAGGACCTGCCTCTTAATCTTCCAGTTCCCCAGGGACTGATCCTTGTCTGAGTCCTTCTTGAGCAGCAGGAACCTGCCCTCCAGGTCAATCTCCTCCATGCTGATGCTGCAGGTGGCCGAGGCCTGCTGGGCCAGAAGGAAGCTGCTGCTGTTGCTGCTGCTGCTGCTGCCCGAGCCAATGCTGCCCGAGCCAATGCCACTTGAGCCGCTGCCTGGGGGCTCCTCCGCCTCCAGACGCAGCCCCTTGCTTCGGCTTGAACGCCCAGCTGTGGACATGCTGCTGCTGCTGCTCCAGGTGGCCCGTGAGATGGTGACCCGTGAGGAGGGGCTGGGAGACAGCTTCAGCCTCTCCTCCTCGCCCTCTAGGAGCTTGCGGTAGGCGCTGATCTCCATGTCCAAGGTCAACTTGACGTCCAGCAACTCCTGGTACTCGGCCAGCTGTTGCTGCATCACATCACGCATCTCCATCATCTCCTGCTCCTTGGCGTCCAGCGTCTTCCGGAACTTCTCCCGCTCCTCAGTCCTGGCCCCTTCCAGCTCTCGGATGCGGTCCTCAGCAGCACTGGCCTGCTTCTGGAGGCTGGAGATCTGGTGGCTGGGGGACTCGATCCGCATGCGGGCCTCCTTCAGCTCCTCACGGGCAGCATACCAAAAGTTTTGATGAACACTTTTTAAGCTACAGTAATCAAGGCAGCTTTTTCTAATACAAAAATATTCACAGAAAATTAGAATTAATCCTGAAACATAGTCACATAGACATGGAAATTGTATTTGAAACAAACCTACTACCGATCAACTTTATATTACACCATGTGTGGAAGTTAAATATACATATGCAAACTGATGAAATCTGACTACTACTATATATCATACAAAAAAGAGATCAATGCAGAAAATAAATAAATATTTTTGAAGTTTGTAGAGGAGACTCTCTTAATGTTTTTGTCATCTGGGTACCTCACTTTCTTAGAGTGTTCTATTTTAAAATCAAGAAGATGATTTCCATAAATTAGATTACATAAAAATTAAAAGTATTCACTAAAATAAACTCCTTTTTAAAATTGATTCTTAAGACATATTACTTAAAACCATTTTTTGTATTAGTTACTTTACACAAAGTTTTTTCATGGTATATGTACTCTGATTCCACATAAAAAATAATCCATTAAACAGGGAATACAGGGAATATGTTTCACAAATTTGTCATTTTATTTACTCTCTCTCTCTCTCTTTCTTCTTCTTCTTCTTCTTCTTCTTCTTCTTCTTCTTCTTCTTCTTCTTCTTCTTCTTCATGAACATACCTGAAGGAGTAATAAATAAAATTGTAATGTAACATCTTGAGTGAAAACGTGGAATTAAAGTAAATTTTTCTTTCTTTCTTTCTTTTTTTCTTTCTTTCTTTCTTTATTTATTTTTCTTTCTTTCTTTCTGTATTTCTTTCTTTCTTTTTTAGTAAATGCTCACTCTGAAAATAATATCATTGTTTTAATGGAGAGATTTTCAAACTGTTTTCTGAAAAGTATATATTTTAATCTTTGTGGTAGGCATGGTGGGTAGATTTATCTCACATTATTTGATTCTACCATTGTAGCATTCAATAAACCATAGACAGTATGTAAATAAATCTAGTTATCAATTAATTTTTCTTAGGTCAGGTCTTTAGTGTTGTATTGACAAAGTCCACACTGAACCTCAGGTTGTCAAGGACAAATAAGTTTTCTTTTAGTATGTTTTCTGAATTTGCATTAAATACAATTATTTTGGTTTTGTGTGTAAAGATAAATTTTAATGAACACAGGTTCCACAAAAGTCCTACTACTAAGTCAAACAAAATATTTAATACTCTACACAGAAACTCTGCAACATTTTCAAAGAAATATTTTAAAAGCCTAAATAAATATGGTCAGATCCTTGCTCATGCATTAGAAGAGACAGTGTTGCAAAACTGTTCACTTTCAACAAAGTTACCTGTAGATTCATTTTAGTAGTAAACAAAAATCTCCAGAGTGTGTGTGTGTGAGTGTGTGTGTATGTGCTTGTGTCTGTGTGTGTGCTATGTGTTTATGTGTGTGTGTATCTAAATTAGTAAGACGTTTTAAAAATTTTAGCATTGGCATGTTGAATAAGGCAGAAATATTTTTGAGAACTGAATCATTAGATACCAAAAGTTTTTTTTTTTTTTTCCGATTTTAGAAAAATAGTTTTCAGTGGCTCTGGGTGAGGAACAGTGTGTAGATGCCGAGTGCTCGGTTACATCAGGCAGCAGCCCCTCGAGGTGGTCCGTGGGTCCCCCTGCTGGTGGAAAAGATCCTCCCGGTTCTCCTTCTCCCGCACCACAGAAGACTGCTTCACTGCTCCTGTGGCCACTTCCTCTCCATGGGCGTGGACCAGCACAGTGCGGAAACTTTCGCCCGAGCCCCAGCTGCTCTGGCTCTTCCACACCAGGGTGGCGGGGGGCTGTGGGCCACCCCGGCACCAGCTGCCCACACCGTGACTGTCTGGCCGGCCCGCAGGACGTACTTGGGTGTGAACTTACAGGCGATCTCATCGCCCTCCAGGACCTGCCTCTTAATCCTCCAGTTCCCCAGGGACTGATCCTTGTCTGAGTCCTTCTTGAGCAGCAGGAACCTGCCCTCCAGGTCAATCTCCTCCATGCTGATGCTGCAGGTGGCCGAGGCCTGCTGGGCCAGAAGGAAGCTGCTGCTGTTGCTGCTGCTGCTGCTGCCCGAGCCAATGCTGCCCGAGCCAATGCCACTTGAGCCGCTGCCTGGGGGCTCCTCCGCCTCCAGACGCAGCCCCTTGCTTCGGCTTGAACGCCCAGCTGTGGACATGCTGCTGCTGCTGCTCCAGGTGGCCCGTGAGATGGTGACCCGTGAGGAGGGGCTGGGAGACAGCTTCAGCCTCTCCTCCTCGCCCTCTAGGAGCTTGCGGTAGGCGCTGATCTCCATGTCCAAGGTCAACTTGACGTCCAGCAACTCCTGGTACTCGGCCAGCTGTTGCTGCATCACATCACGCATCTCCATCATCTCCTGCTCCTTGGCGTCCAGCGTCTTCCGGAACTTCTCCCGCTCCTCAGTCCTGGCCCCTTCCAGCTCTCGGATGCGGTCCTCAGCAGCACTGGCCTGCTTCTGGAGGCTGGAGATCTGGTGGCTGGGGGACTCGATCCGCATGCGGGCCTCCTTCAGCTCCTCACGGGCAGCATACCAAAAGTTTTGATGAACACTTTTTAAGCTACAGTAATCAAGGCAGCTTTTTCTAATACAAAAATATTCACAGAAAATTAGAATTAATCCTGAAACATAGTCACATAGACATGGAAATTGTATTTGAAACAAACCTACTACCGATCAACTTTATATTACACCATGTGTGGAAGTTAAATATACATATGCAAACTGATGAAATCTGACTACTACTATATATCATACAAAAAAGAGATCAATGCAGAAAATAAATAAATATTTTTGAAGTTTGTAGAGGAGACTCTCTTAATGTTTTTGTCATCTGGGTACCTCACTTTCTTAGAGTGTTCTATTTTAAAATCAAGAAGATGATTTCCATAAATTAGATTACATAAAAATTAAAAGTATTCACTAAAATAAACTCCTTTTTAAAATTGATTCTTAAGACATATTACTTAAAACCATTTTTTGTATTAGTTACTTTACACAAAGTTTTTTCATGGTATATGTACTCTGATTCCACATAAAAAATAATCCATTAAACAGGGAATACAGGGAATATGTTTCACAAATTTGTCATTTTATTTACTCTCTCTCTCTCTTTCTTCTTCTTCTTCTTCTTCTTCTTCTTCTTCTTCTTCTTCTTCTTCTTCATGAACATACCTGAAGGAGTAATAAATAAAATTGTAATGTAACATCTTGAGTGAAAACGTGGAATTAAAGTAAATTTTTCTTTCTTTCTTTCTTTTTTTCTTTCTTTCTTTCTTTATTTATTTTTCTTTCTTTCTTTCTGTATTTCTTTCTTTCTTTTTTAGTAAATGCTCACTCTGAAAATAATATCATTGTTTTAATGGAGAGATTTTCAAACTGTTTTCTGAAAAGTATATATTTTAATCTTTGTGGTAGGCATGGTGGGTAGATTTATCTCACATTATTTGATTCTACCATTGTAGCATTCAATAAACCATAGACAGTATGTAAATAAATCTAGTTATCAATTAATTTTTCTTAGGTCAGGTCTTTAGTGTTGTATTGACAAAGTCCACACTGAACCTCAGGTTGTCAAGGACAAATAAGTTTTCTTTTAGTATGTTTTCTGAATTTGCATTAAATACAATTATTTTGGTTTTGTGTGTAAAGATAAATTTTAATGAACACAGGTTCCACAAAAGTCCTACTACTAAGTCAAACAAAATATTTAATACTCTACACAGAAACTCTGAAACATTTTCAAAGAAATATTTTAAAAGCCTAAATAAATATGGTCAGATCCTTGCTCATGCATTAGAAGAGACAGTGTTGCAAAACTGTTCACTTTCAACAAAGTTACCTGTAGATTCATTTTAGTAGTAAACAAAAATCTCCAGAGTGTGTGTGTGTGAGTGTGTGTGTATGTGCTTGTGTCTGTGTGTGTGCTATGTGTTTATGTGTGTGTGTATCTAAATTAGTAAGACGTTTTAAAAATTTTAGCATTGGCATGTTGAATAAGGCAGAAATATTTTTGAGAACTGAATCATTAGATACCAAAAGTTTTTTTTTTTTTTTATCCGATTTTAGAAAAATAGTTTTCAGTGGCTCTGGGTGAGGAACAGTGTGTAGATGCCGAGTGCTCGGTTACATCAGGCAGCAGCCCCTCGAGGTGGTCCGTGGGTCCCCCTGCTGGTGGAAAAGATCCTCCCGGTTCTCCTTCTCCCGCACCACAGAAGACTGCTTCACTGCTCCTGTGGCCACTTCCTCTCCATGGGCATGGACCAGCACAGTGCGGAAACTTTCGCCCGAGCCCCAGCTGCTCTGGCTCTTCCACACCAGGGTGGCGGGGGGCTGTGGGCCACCCCGGCACCAGCTGCCCACACCGTGACTGTCTGGCCGGCCCGCAGGACGTACTTGGGTGTGAACTTACAGGCGATCTCATCGCCCTCCAGGACCTGCCTCTTAATCCTCCAGTTCCCCAGGGACTGATCCTTGTCTGAGTCCTTCTTGAGCAGCAGGAACCTGCCCTCCAGGTCAATCTCCTCCATGCTGATGCTGCAGGTGGCCGAGGCCTGCTGGGCCAGAAGGAAGCTGCTGCTGTTGCTGCTGCTGCTGCTGCCCGAGCCAATGCTGCCCGAGCCAATGCCACTTGAGCCGCTGCCTGGGGGCTCCTCCGCCTCCAGACGCAGCCCCTTGCTTCGGCTTGAACGCCCAGCTGTGGACATGCTGCTGCTGCTGCTCCAGGTGGCCCGTGAGATGGTGACCCGTGAGGAGGGGCTGGGAGACAGCTTCAGCCTCTCCTCCTCGCCCTCTAGGAGCTTGCGGTAGGCGCTGATCTCCATGTCCAAGGTCAACTTGACGTCCAGCAACTCCTGGTACTCGGCCAGCTGTTGCTGCATCACATCACGCATCTCCATCATCTCCTGCTCCTTGGCGTCCAGCGTCTTCCGGAACTTCTCCCGCTCCTCAGTCCTGGCCCCTTCCAGCTCTCGGATGCGGTCCTCAGCAGCACTGGCCTGCTTCTGGAGGCTGGAGATCTGGTGGCTGGGGGACTCGATCCGCATGCGGGCCTCCTTCAGCTCCTCACGGGCAGCATACCAAAAGTTTTGATGAACACTTTTTAAGCTACAGTAATCAAGGCAGCTTTTTCTAATACAAAAATATTCACAGAAAATTAGAATTAATCCTGAAACATAGTCACATAGACATGGAAATTGTATTTGAAACAAACCTACTACCGATCAACTTTATATTACACCATGTGTGGAAGTTAAATATACATATGCAAACTGATGAAATCTGACTACTACTATATATCATACAAAAAAGAGATCAATGCAGAAAATAAATAAATATTTTTGAAGTTTGTAGAGGAGACTCTCTTAATGTTTTTGTCATCTGGGTACCTCACTTTCTTAGAGTGTTCTATTTTAAAATCAAGAAGATGATTTCCATAAATTAGATTACATAAAAATTAAAAGTATTCACTAAAATAAACTCCTTTTTAAAATTGATTCTTAAGACATATTACTTAAAACCATTTTTTGTATTAGTTACTTTACACAAAGTTTTTTCATGGTATATGTACTCTGATTCCACATAAAAAATAATCCATTAAACAGGGAATACAGGGAATATGTTTCACAAATTTGTCATTTTATTTACTCTCTCTCTCTCTCTCTTTCTTCTTCTTCTTCTTCTTCTTCTTCTTCTTCTCTCTTCTTCTTCTTCTTCTTCTTCTTCTTCTTCTTCGTGAACATACCTGAAGGAGTAATAAATAAAATTGTAATGTAACATCTTGAGTGAAAACGTGGAATTAAAGTAAATTTTTCTTTCTTTCTTTCTTTTTTTCTTTCTTTCTTTCTTTATTTATTTTTCTTTCTTTCTTTCTGTATTTCTTTCTTTCTTTTTTAGTAAATGCTCACTCTGAAAATAATATCATTGTTTTAATGGAGAGATTTTCAAACTGTTTTCTGAAAAGTATATATTTTAATCTTTGTGGTAGGCATGGTGGGTAGATTTATCTCACATTATTTGATTCTACCATTGTAGCATTCAATAAACCATAGACAGTATGTAAATAAATCTAGTTATCAATTAATTTTTCTTAGGTCAGGTCTTTAGTGTTGTATTGACAAAGTCCACACTGAACCTCAGGTTGTCAAGGACAAATAAGTTTTCTTTTAGTATGTTTTCTGAATTTGCATTAAATACAATTATTTTGGTTTTGTGTGTAAAGATAAATTTTAATGAACACAGGTTCCACAAAAGTCCTACTACTAAGTCAAACAAAATATTTAATACTCTACACAGAAACTCTGAAACATTTTCAAAGAAATATTTTAAAAGCCTAAATAAATATGGTCAGATCCTTGCTCATGCATTAGAAGAGACAGTGTTGCAAAACTGTTCACTTTCAACAAAGTTACCTGTAGATTCATTTTAGTAGTAAACAAAAATCTCCAGAGTGTGTGTGTGTGAGTGTGTGTGTATGTGCTTGTGTCTGTGTGTGTGCTATGTGTTTATGTGTGTGTGTATCTAAATTAGTAAGACGTTTTAAAAATTTTAGCATTGGCATGTTGAATAAGGCAGAAATATTTTTGAGAACTGAATCATTAGATACCAAAAGTTTTTTTTTTTTTTTTCCGATTTTAGAAAAATAGTTTTCAGTGGCTCTGGGTGAGGAACAGTGTGTAGATGCCGAGTGCTCGGTTACATCAGGCAGCAGCCCCTCGAGGTGGTCCGTGGGTCCCCCTGCTGGTGGAAAAGATCCTCCCGGTTCTCCTTCTCCCGCACCACAGAAGACTGCTTCACTGCTCCTGTGGCCACTTCCTCTCCATGGGCATGGACCAGCACAGTGCGGAAACTTTCGCCCGAGCCCCAGCTGCTCTGGCTCTTCCACACCAGGGTGGCGGGGGGCTGTGGGCCACCCCGGCACCAGCTGCCCACACCGTGACTGTCTGGCCGGCCCGCAGGACGTACTTGGGTGTGAACTTACAGGCGATCTCATCACCCTCCAGGACCTGCCTCTTAATCCTCCAGTTCCCCAGGGACTGATCCTTGTCTGAGTCCTTCTTGAGCAGCAGGAACCTGCCCTCCAGGTCAATCTCCTCCATGCTGATGCTGCAGGTGGCCGAGGCCTGCTGGGCCAGAAGGAAGCTGCTGCTGTTGCTGCTGCTGCTGCTACCCGAGCCAATGCTGCCCGAGCCAATGCCACTTGAGCTGCTGCCTGGGGGCTCCTCCACCTCCAGACGCAGCCCCTTGCTTCGGCTTGAACGCCCAGCTGTGGACATGCTGCTGCTGCTGCTCCAGTTGGCCCGTGAGATGGTGACCCGTGAGGAGGTGCTGGGAGACAGCTTCAGCCTCTCCTCCTCGCCCTCTAGGAGCTTGCGGTAGGCGCTGATCTCCATGTCCAAGGTCAACTTGACGTCCAGCAACTCCTGGTACTCGGCCAGCTGTTGCTGCATCACATCACGCATCTCCATCATCTCCTGCTCCTTGGCGTCCAGCGTCTTCCGGAACTTCTCCCGCTCCTCAGTCCTGGCCCCTTCCAGCTCTCGGATGCGGTCCTCAGCAGCACTGGCCTGCTTCTGGAGGCTGGAGATCTGGTGGCTGGGGGACTCGATCCGCATGCGGGCCTCCTTCAGCTCCTCACGGGCAGCATACCAAAAGTTTTGATGAACACTTTTTAAGCTACAGTAATCAAGGCAGCTTTTTCTAATACAAAAATATTCACAGAAAATTAGAATTAATCCTGAAACATAGTCACATAGACATGGAAATTGTATTTGAAACAAACCTACTACCGATCAACTTTATATTACACCATGTGTGGAAGTTAAATATACATATGCAAACTGATGAAATCTGACTACTACTATATATCATACAAAAAAGAGATCAATGCAGAAAATAAATAAATATTTTTGAAGTTTGTAGAGGAGACTCTCTTAATGTTTTTGTCATCTGGGTACCTCACTTTCTTAGAGTGTTCTATTTTAAAATCAAGAAGATGATTTCCATAAATTAGATTACATAAAAATTAAAAGTATTCACTAAAATAAACTCCTTTTTAAAATTGATTCTTAAGACATATTACTTAAAACCATTTTTTGTATTAGTTACTTTACACAAAGTTTTTTCATGGTATATGTACTCTGATTCCACATAAAAAATAATCCATTAAACAGGGAATACAGGGAATATGTTTCACAAATTTGTCATTTTATTTACTCTCTCTCTCTCTCTCTCTCTCTCTTTCTTCTTCTTCTTCTTCTTCTTCTTCTTCTTCTTCTTCTTCTCTTCTTCTTCTTCTTCTTCTTCTTCTTCTTCTTCTTCTTCGTGAACATACCTGAAGGAGTAATAAATAAAATTGTAATGTAACATCTTGAGTGAAAACGTGGAATTAAAGTAAATTTTTCTTTCTTTCTTTCTTTTTTTCTTTCTTTCTTTCTTTATTTATTTTTCTTTCTTTCTTTCTGTATTTCTTTCTTTCTTTTTTAGTAAATGCTCACTCTGAAAATAATATCATTGTTTTAATGGAGAGATTTTCAAACTGTTTTCTGAAAAGTATATATTTTAATCTTTGTGGTAGGCATGGTGGGTAGATTTATCTCACATTATTTGATTCTACCATTGTAGCATTCAATAAACCATAGACAGTATGTAAATAAATCTAGTTATCAATTAATTTTTCTTAGGTCAGGTCTTTAGTGTTGTATTGACAAAGTCCACACTGAACCTCAGGTTGTCAAGGACAAATAAGTTTTCTTTTAGTATGTTTTCTGAATTTGCATTAAATACAATTATTTTGGTTTTGTGTGTAAAGATAAATTTTAATGAACACAGGTTCCACAAAAGTCCTACTACTAAGTCAAACAAAATATTTAATACTCTACACAGAAACTCTGAAACATTTTCAAAGAAATATTTTAAAAGCCTAAATAAATATGGTCAGATCCTTGCTCATGCATTAGAAGAGACAGTGTTGCAAAACTGTTCACTTTCAACAAAGTTACCTGTAGATTCATTTTAGTAGTAAACAAAAATCTCCAGAGTGTGTGTGTGTGAGTGTGTGTGTATGTGCTTGTGTCTGTGTGTGTGCTATGTGTTTATGTGTGTGTGTATCTAAATTAGTAAGACGTTTTAAAAATTTTAGCATTGGCATGTTGAATAAGGCAGAAATATTTTTGAGAACCTAAATCATTAGATACCAAAAGTTTTTTTTTTTTTTCCGATTTTAGAAAAATAGTTTTCAGTGGCTCTGGGGTGAGGAACAGTGTGTAGATGCCGAGTGCTCGGTTACATCAGGCAGCAGCCCCTCGAGGTGGTCCGTGGGTCCCCCTGCTGGTGGAAAAGATCCTCCCGGTTCTCCTTCTCCCGCACCACAGAAGACTGCTTCACTGCTCCTGTGGCCACTTCCTCTCCATGGGCGTGGACCAGCACAGTGCGGAAACTTTCGCCCGAGCCCCAGCTGCTCTGGCTCTTCCACACCAGGGTGGCGGGGGGCTGTGGGCCACCCCGGCACCAGCTGCCCACACCGTGACTGTCTGGCCGGCCCGCAGGACGTACTTGGGTGTGAACTTACAGGCGATCTCATCGCCCTCCAGGACCTGCCTCTTAATCCTCCAGTTCCCCAGGGACTGATCCTTGTCTGAGTCCTTCTTGAGCAGCAGGAACCTGCCTCCAGGTCAATCTCCTCCATGCTGATGCTGCAGGTGGCCGAGGCCTGCTGGGCCAGAAGGAAGCTGCTGCTGTTGCTGCTGCTGCTGCTGCCCGAGCCAATGCTGCCCGAGCCAATGCCACTTGAGCGCTGCCTGGGGGCTCCTCCGCCTCCAGACGCAGCCCCTTGCTTCGGCTTGAACGCCCAGCTGTGGACATGCTGCTGCTGCTGCTCCAGGTGGCCCGTGAGATGGTGACCCGTGAGGAGGGGCTGGGAGACAGCTTCAGCCTCTCCTCCTCGCCCTCTAGGAGCTTGCGGTAGGCGCTGATCTCCATGTCCAAGGTCAACTTGACGTCCAGCAACTCCTGGTACTCGGCCAGCTGTTGCTGCATCACATCACGCATCTCCATCATCTCCTGCTCCTTGGCGTCCAGCGTCTTCCGGAACTTCTCCCGCTCCTCAGTCCTGGCCCCCTTCCAGCTCTCGGATGCGGTCCTCAGCAGCACTGGCCTGCTTCTGGAGGCTGGAGATCTGGTGGCTGGGGGACTCGATCCGCATGCGGGCCTCCTTCAGCTCCTCACGGGCAGCATACCAAAAGTTTTGATGAACACTTTTTAAGCTACAGTAATCAAGGCAGCTTTTTCTAATACAAAAATATTCACAGAAAATTAGAATTAATCCTGAAACATAGTCACATAGACATGGAAATTGTATTTGAAACAAACCTACTACCGATCAACTTTATATTACACCATGTGTGGAAGTTAAATATACATATGCAAACTGATGAAATCTGACTACTACTATATATCATACAAAAAAGAGATCAATGCAGAAAATAAATAAATATTTTTGAAGTTTGTAGAGGAGACTCTCTTAATGTTTTTGTCATCTGGGTACCTCACTTTCTTAGAGTGTTCTATTTTAAAATCAAGAAGATGATTTCCATAAATTAGATTACATAAAAATTAAAAGTATTCACTAAAATAAACTCCTTATTAAAATGATTCTTAAGACATATTACTTAAAACCATTTTTTGTATTAGTTACTTTACACAAAGTTTTTTTCATGGTATATGTACTCTGATTCCACATAAAAATAATCCATTAAACAGGGAATACAGGGAATATGTTTCACAAATTTGTCATTTTATTTACTCTCTCTCTCTCTCTCTCTCTCTTTCTTCTTCTTCTTCTTCTTCTTCTTCTTCTTCTCTTCTTCTTCTTCTTCTTCTTCTTCTTCTTCTTCTTCTTCTTCGTGAACATACCTGAAGGAGTAATAAATAAAATTGTAATGTAACATCTTGAGTGAAAACGTGTAATTAAAGTAAATTTTTTTCTTTCTTTCTTTTTTTCTTTCTTTCTTTCTTTATTTATTTTTCTTTCTTTCTTTCTGTATTTCTTTCTTTCTTTTTTAGTAAATGCTCACTCTGAAAATAATATCATTGTTTTAATGGAGAGATTTTCAAACTGTTTTCTGAAAAGTATATATTTTAATCTTTGTGGTAGGCATGGTGGGTAGATTTATCTCACATTATTTGATTCTACCATTGTAGCATTCAATAAACCATAGACAGTATGTAATAAATCTAGTTATCAATTAATTTTTCTTAGGTCAGGTCTTTAGTGTTGTATTGACAAAGTCCACACTGAACCTCAGGTTGTCAAGGACAAATAAGTTTTCTTTTAGTATGTTTTCTGAATTTGCATTAAATACAATTATTTTGGTTTTTGTGTAAAGATAAATTTTAATGAACACAGGTTCCACAAAAGTCCTACTACTAAGTCAAACAAAATATTTAATACTCTACACAGAAACTCTGAAACATTTTCAAAGAAATATTTTAAAAGCCTAAATAAATATGGTCAGATCCTTGCTCATGCATTAGAAGAGACAGTGTTGCAAAACTGTTCACTTTCAACAAAGTTACCTGTAGATTCATTTTAGTAGTAAACAAAAAATCTCCAGAGTGTGTGTGTGTGAGTGTGTGTGTATGTGCTTGTGTCTGTGTGTGTGCTATGTGTTTATGTGTGTGTGTATCTAAATTAGTAAGACGTTTTAAAAATTTTAGCATTGGCATGTTGAATAAGGCAGAAATATTTTTGAGAACTGAATCATTAGATACCAAAAGTTTTTTTTTTTTTTCCGATTTTAGAAAAATAGTTTTCAGTGGCTCTGGGTGAGGAACAGTGTGTAGATGCCGAGTGCTCGGTTACATCAGGCAGCAGCCCCTCGAGGTGGTCCGTGGGTCCCCCTGCTGGTGGAAAAGATCCTCCGGTTCTCCTTCTCCCGGCACCACAGAAGACTGCTTCACTGCTCCTGTGGCCACTTCCTCTCCATGGGCGTGGACCAGCACAGTGCGGAAACTTTCGCCCGAGCCCCAGCCTGCTCTGGCTCTTCCACCACCAGGGTGGCGGGGGGCTGTGGGCCACCCCGGCACCAGCTGCCCACACCGTGACTGTCTGGCCGGCCCGCAGGACGTACTTGGGTGTGAACTTACAGGCGATCTCATCGCCCTCCAGGACCTGCTCTTAATCCTCCAGTTCCCCAGGGACTGATCCTTGTCTGAGTCCTTCTTGAGCAGCAGGAACCTGCCCTCCAGGTCAATCTCCTCCATGCTGATGCTGCAGGTGGCCGAGGCCTGCTGGGCCAGAAGGGAAGCTGCTGCTGTTGCTGCTGCTGCTGCTGCCCGAGCCAATGCTGCCCGAGCCAATGCCACTTGAGCCGCTGCCTGGGGGCTCCTCCGCCTCCAGACGCAGCCCCTTGCTTCGGCTTGAACGCCCAGCTGTGGACATGCTGCTGCTGCTGCTCCAGGTGGCCCGTGAGATGGTGACCCGTGAGGAGGGGCTGGGAGACAGCTTCAGCCTCTCCTCCTCGCCCTCTAGGAGCTTGCGGTAGGCGCTGATCTCCATGTCCAAGGTCAACTTGACGTCCAGCAACTCCTGGTACTCGGCCAGCTGTTGCTGCATCACATCACGCATCTCCATCATCTCCTGCTCCTTGGCGTCCAGCGTCTTCCGGGAACTTCTCCCGCTCCTCAGTCCTGGCCCCTTCCAGCTCTCGGATGCGGTCCTCAGCAGCACTGGCCTGCTTCTGGAGGCTGGAGATCTGGTGGCTGGGGGACTCGATCCGCATGCGGGCCTCCTTCAGCTCCTCACGGGCAGCATACCAAAAGTTTTGATGAACACTTTTTAAGCTACAGTAATCAAGGCAGCTTTTTCTAATACAAAAATATTCACAGAAAATTAGAATTAATCCTGAAACATAGTCACATAGACATGGAAATTGTATTTGAAAACAAACCTACTACCGATCAACTTTATATTACACCATGTGTGGAAGTTAAATATACATATGCAAACTGATGAAATCTGACTACTACTATATATCATACAAAAAGAGATCAATGCAGAAAATAAATAAATATTTTTGAAGTTTGTAGAGGAGACTCTCTTAATGTTTTTGTCATCTGGGTACCTCACTTTCTTAGAGTGTTCTATTTTAAAATCAAGAAGATGATTTCCATAAATTAGATTACATAAAAATTAAAAGTATTCACTAAAATAAACTCCTTTTTAAAATTGATTCTTAAGACATATTACTTAAAACCATTTTTTGTATTAGTTACTTTACACAAAGTTTTTTCATGGTATATGTACTCTGATTCCACATAAAAAATAATCCATTAAACAGGGAATACAGGAATATGTTTCACAAATTTGTCATTTTATTTACTCTCTCTCTCTCTCTCTCTCTCTCTTTCTTCTTCTTCTTCTTCTTCTTCTTCTTCTCTTCTTCTTCTTCTTCTTTCTTCTTCTTCTTCTTCTTCTTCTTCGTGAACATACCTGAAGGAGTAATAAATAAAATTGTAATGTAACATCTTGAGTGAAAACGTGGAATTAAAGTAAATTTTTCTTTCTTTCTTTCTTTTTTTCTTTCTTTCTTCTTTATTTATTTTTCTTTCTTTCTTTCTGTATTTCTTTCTTTCTTTTTTAGTAAATGCTCACTCTGAAAATAATATCATTGTTTAATGGAGAGATTTTCAAACTGTTTTCTGAAAAGTATATATTTTAATCTTTGTGGTAGGCATGGTGGGTAGATTTATCTCACATTATTTGATTCTACCATTGTAGCATTCAATAAACCATAGACAGTATGTAAATAAATCTAGTTATCAATTAATTTTTCTTAGGTCAGGTCTTTAGTGTTGTATTGACAAAGTCCACACTGAACCTCAGGTTGTCAAGGACAAATAAGTTTTTCTTTTAGTATGTTTTCTGAATTTGCATTAAATACAATTATTTTGGTTTTGTGTGTAAAGATAAATTTTAATGAACACAGGTTCCACAAAAGTCCTACTACTAAGTCAAACAAAATATTTAATACTCTACACAGAAACTCTGAAACATTTTCAAAGAAATATTTTAAAAGCCTAAATAAATATGGTCAGATCCTTGCTCATGCATTAGAAGAGACAGTGTTGCAAAACTGTTCACTTTCAACAAAGTTACCTGTAGATTCATTTAGTAGTAAACAAAAATCTCCAGAGTGTGTGTGTGTGAGTGTGTGTGTATGTGCTTGTGTCTGTGTGTGCTATGTGTTTATGTGTGTGTGTATCTAAATTAGTAAGACGTTTTAAAAATTTTAGCATTGGCATGTTGAATAAGGCAGAAATATTTTTGAGAACTGAATCATTAGATACCAAAAGTTTTTTTTTTTTTTTTTCCGATTTTAGAAAAATAGTTTTCAGTGGCTCTGGGTGAGGAACAGTGTGTAGATGCCGAGTGCTCGGTTACATCAGGCAGCAGCCCCTCGAGGTGGTCCGTGGGTCCCCCTGCTGGTGGAAAAGATCCTCCCGGTTCTCCTTCTCCCCGCACCACAGAAGACTGCTTCACTGCTCCTGTGGCCACTTCCTCTCCATGGGCGTGGACCAGCACAGTGCGGAAACTTTCGCCCGAGCCCCAGCTGCTCTGGCTCTTCCACACCAGGGTGGCGGGGGGCTGTGGGCCACCCCGGCACCAGCTGCCCACACCGTGACTGTCTGGCCGGCCCGCAGGACGTACCTTGGGTGTGAACTTACAGGCGATCTCATCGCCCTCCAGGACCTGCCTCTTAATCCTCCAGTTCCCCAGGGACTGATCCTTGTCTGAGTCCTTCTTGAGCAGCAGGAACCTGCCCTCCAGGTCAATCTCCTCCATGCTGATGCTGCAGGTGGCCGAGGCCTGCTGGGCCAGAAGGAAGCTGCTGCTGTTGCTGCTGCTGCTGCTGCCCGAGCCAATGCTGCCCGAGCCAATGCCACTTGAGCCGCTGCCTGGGGGCTCCTCCGCCTCCAGACGCAGCCCCTTGCTTCGGCTTGAACGCCCAGCTGTGGACATGCTGCTGCTGCTGCTCCAGGTGGCCCGTGAGATGGTGACCCGTGAGGAGGGGCTGGGAGACAGCTTCAGCCTCTCCTCCTCGCCCTCTAGGAGCTTGCGGTAGGCGCTGATCTCCATGTCCAAGGTCAACTTGACGTCCAGCAACTCCTGGTACTCGGCCAGCTGTTGCTGCATCACATCACGCATCTCCATCATCTCCTGCTCCTTGGCGTCCAGCGTCTTCCGGAACTTCTCCCGCTCCTCAGTCCTGGCCCCTTCCAGCTCTCGGATGCGGTCCTCAGCAGCACTGGCCTGCTTCTGGAGGCTGGAGATCTGGTGGCTGGGGGACTCGATCCGCATGCGGGCCTCCTTCAGCTCCTCACGGGCAGCATACCAAAAGTTTTGATGAACACTTTTTAAGCTACAGTAATCAAGGCAGCTTTTTCTAATACAAAAATATTCACAGAAAATTAGAATTAATCCTGAAACATAGTCACATAGACATGGAAATTGTATTTGAAACAAACCTACTACCGATCAACTTTATATTACACCATGTGTGGAAGTTAAATATACATATGCAAACTGATGAAATCTGACTACTACTATATATCATACAAAAAAGAGATCAATGCAGAAAATAAATAAATATTTTGAAGTTTGTAGAGGAGACTCTCTTAATGTTTTTGTCATCTGGGTACCTCACTTTCTTAGAGTGTTCTATTTTAAAATCAAGAAGATGATTTCCATAAATTAGATTACATTAAAATTAAAAGTATTCACTAAAATAAACTCCTTTTTAAAATTGATTCTTAAGACATATTACTTAAAACCATTTTTTGTATTAGTTACTTTACACAAAGTTTTTTCATGGTATATGTACTCTGATTCCACATAAAAAATAATCCATTAAACAGGGAATACAGGGAATATGTTTCACAAATTTGTCATTTTATTTACTCTCTCTCTCTCTCTCTCTCTCTTTCTTCTTCTTCTTCTTCTTCTTCTTCTTCTTCTTCTTCTTCTTCTTCTCTTCTTCTTCTTCTTCTTCTTCTTCTTCTTCTTCGTGAACATACCTGAAGGAGTAATAAATAAAATTGTAATGTAACATCTTGAGTGAAAACGTGGAATTAAAGTAAATTTTTTTTTTCTTTCTTTCTTTTTTTCTTTCTTTCTTTCTTTATTTATTTTTCTTTCTTTCTTTCTGTATTTCTTTCTTTCTTTTTTAGTAAATGCTCACTCTGAAAATAATATCATTGTTTTAATGGAGAGATTTTCAAACTGTTTTCTGAAAAGTATATATTTTAATCTTTGTGGTAGGCATGGTGGGTAGATTTATCTCACATTATTTGATTCTACCATTGTAGCATTCAATAAACCATAGACAGTATGTAAATAAATCTAGTTATCAATTAATTTTTCTTAGGTCAGGTCTTTAGTGTTGTATTGACAAAGTCCACACTGAACCTCAGGTTGTCAAGGACAAATAAGTTTTCTTTTAGTATGTTTTCTGAATTTGCATTAAATACAATTATTTTGGTTTTGTGTGTAAAGATAAATTTTAATGAACACAGGTTCCACAAAAGTCCTACTACTAAGTCAAACAAAAATATTTAATACTCTACACAGAAACTCTGAAACATTTTCAAAAGAAATATTTTAAAAGCCTAAATAAATATGGTCAGATCCTTGCTCATGCATTAGAAGAGACAGTGTTGCAAAACTGTTCACTTTCAACAAAGTTACCTGTAGATTCATTTTAGTAGTAAACAAAAATCTCCAGAGTGTGTGTGTGTGAGTGTGTGTGTATGTGCTTGTGTCTGTGTGTGTGCTATGTGTTTACTGTGTGTGTGTATCTAAATTAGTAAGACGTTTTAAAATTTTTAGCATTGGCATGTTGAATAAGGCAGAAATATTTTTGAGAACTGAATCATTAGATACCAAAAGTTTTTTTTTTTTTTTTTCCGATTTTAGAAAAATAGTTTTCAGTGGCTCTGGGTGAGGAACAGTGTGTAGATGCCGAGTGCTCGGTTACATCAGGCAGCAGCCCCTCGAGGTGGTCCGTGGGTCCCCCTGCTGGTGGAAAAGATCCTCCCGGTTCTCCTTCTCCCGCACCACAGAAGACTGCTTCACTGCTCCTGTGGCCACTTCCTCTCCATGGGCGTGGACCAGCACAGTGCGGAAACTTTCGCCGGAGCCCCAGCTGCTCTGGCTCTTCCACACCAGGGTGGCGGGGGGCTGTGGGCCACCCGGCACCAGCTGCCCACACCGTGACTGTCTGGCCGGCCCGCAGGACGTACTTGGGTGTGAACTTACAGGCGATCTCATCGCCCTCCAGGACCTGCCTCTTAATCCTCCAGTTCCCCAGGGACTGATCCTTGTCTGAGTCCTTCTTGAGCAGCAGGAACCTGCCCTCCAGGTCAATCTCCTCCATGCTGATGCTGCAGGTGGCCGGAGGCCTGCTGGGCCAGAAGGAAGCTGCTGCTGTTGCTGCTGCTGCTGCTGCCCGAGCCAATGCTGCCCGAGCCAATGCCACTTGAGCCGCTGCCTGGGGGCCTCCTCCGCCTCCAGACGCAGCCCCTTGCTTCGGCTTGAACGCCCAGCTGTGGACATGCTGCTGCTGCTGCTCCAGGTGGCCCGTGAGATGGTGACCCGTGAGGAGGGGCTGGGAGACAGCTTCAGCCTCTCCTCCTCGCCCTCTAGGAGCTTGCGGTAGGCGCTGATCTCCATGTCCAAGGTCAACTTGACGTCCAGCAACTCCTGGTACTCGGCCAGCTGTTGCTGCATCACATCACGCATCTCCATCATCTCCTGCTCCTTGGCGTCCAGCGTCTTCCGGAACTTCTCCCGCTCCTCAGTCCTGGCCCCTTCCAGCTCTCGGATGCGGTCCTCAGCCAGCACTGGCCTGCTTCTGGAGGCTGGAGATCTGGTGGCTGGGGGACTCGATCCGCATGCGGGCCTCCTTCAGCTCCTCACGGGCAGCATACCAAAAGTTTTGATGAACACTTTTAAGCTACAGTAATCAAGGCAGCTTTTTCTAATACAAAAATATTCACAGAAAATTAGAATTAATCCTGAAACATAGTCACATAGACATGGAAATTGTATTTGAAACAAACCTACTACCGATCAACTTTATATTACACCATGTGTGGAAGTTAAATATACATATGCAAACTGATGAAATCTGACTACTACTATATATCATACAAAAAAGAGATCAATGCAGAAAATAAATAAATATTTTTGAAGTTTGTAGAGGAGACTCTCTTAATGTTTTTGTCATCTGGGTACCTCACTTTCTTAGAGTGTTCTATTTTAAAATCAAGAAGATGATTTCCATAAATTAGATTACATAAAAATTAAAAGTATTCACTAAAATAAACTCCTTTTTAAAATTGATTCTTAAGACATATTACTTAAAACCATTTTTTGTATTAGTTACTTTACACAAAGTTTTTTCATGGTATATGTACTCTGATTCCACATAAAAAATAATCCATTAAACAGGGAATACAGGGAATATGTTTCACAAATTTGTCATTTTATTTACTCTCTCTCTCTCTCTCTCTCTCTTTCTTCTTCTTCTTCTTCTTCTTCTTCTTCTTCTTCTTCTTCTTCTTCTTCTTCTCTTCTTCTTCTTCTTCTTCTTCTTCTTCTTCTTCGTGAACATACCTGAAGGAGTAATAAATAAAATTGTAATGTAACATCTTGAGTGGAAAACGTGGAATTAAAGTAAATTTTTCTTTCTTTCTTTCTTTTTTTCTTTCTTTCTTTCTTTATTTATTTTTCTTTCTTTCTTTCTGTATTTCTTTCTTTCTTTTTAGTAAATGCTCACTCTGAAAATAATATCATTGTTTTAATGGAGAGATTTTCAAACTGTTTTCTGAAAAGTATATATTTTAATCTTTGTGGTAGGCATGGTGGGTAGATTTATCTCACATTATTTGATTCTACCATTGTAGCATTCAATAAACCATAGACAGTATGTAAATAAATCTAGTTATCAATTAATTTTTCTTAGGTCAGGTCTTTAGTGTTGTATTGACAAAGTCCACACTGAACCTCAGGTTGTCAAGGACAAATAAGTTTTCTTTTAGTATGTTTTCTGAATTTGCATTAAAATACAATTATTTTGGTTTTGTGTGTAAAGATAAATTTTAATGAACACAGGTTCCACAAAAGTCCTACTACTAAGTCAAACAAAATATTTAATACTCTACACAGAAACTCTGAAACATTTTCAAAGAAATATTTTAAAAGCCTAAATAAATATGGTCAGATCCTTGCTCATGCATTAGAAGAGACAGTGTTGCAAAACTGTTCACTTTCAACAAAGTTACCTGTAGATTCATTTTAGTAGTAAACAAAAATCTCCAGAGTGTGTGTGTGTGAGTGTGTGTGTATGTGCTTGTGTCTGTGTGTGTGCTATGTGTTTATGTGTGTGTGTATCTAAATTAGTAAGACGTTTTAAAAATTTTAGCATTGGCATGTTGAATAAGGCAGAAATATTTTTGAGAACTGAATCATTAGATACCAAAAGTTTTTTTTTTTTTTTTTTCCGATTTTAGAAAAATAGTTTTCAGTGGCTCTGGGTGAGGAACAGTGTGTAGATGCCGAGTGCTCGGTTACATCAGGCAGCAGCCCCTCGAGGTGGTCCGTGGGTCCCCCTGCTGGTGGAAAAGATCCTCCCGGTTCTCCTTCTCCCGCACCACAGAAGACTGCTTCACTGCTCCTGTGGCCACTTCCTCTCCATGGGCGTGGACCAGCACAGTGCGGAAACTTTCGCCCGAGCCCCAGCTGCTCTGGCTCTTCCACACCAGGGTGGCGGGGGGCTGTGGGCCACCCCGGCACCAGCTGCCCACACCGTGACTGTCTGGCCGGCCCGCAGGACGTACTTGGGTGTGAACTTACAGGCGATCTCATCGCCCTCCAGGACCTGCCTCTTAATCCTCCAGTTCCCCAGGGACTGATCCTTGTCTGAGTCCTTCTTGAGCAGCAGGAACCTGCCCTCCAGGTCAATCTCCTCCATGCTGATGCTGCAGGTGGCCGAGGCCTGCTGGGCCAGAAGGAAGCTGCTGCTGTTGCTGCTGCTGCTGCTGCCCGAGCCAATGCTGCCCGAGCCAATGCCACTTGAGCCGCTGCCTGGGGGCTCCTCCGCCTCCAGACGCAGCCCCTTGCTTCGGCTTGAACGCCCAGCTGTGGACATGCTGCTGCTGCTGCTCCAGGTGGCCCGTGAGATGGTGACCCGTGAGGAGGGGCTGGGAGACAGCTTCAGCCTCTCCTCCTCGCCCTCTAGGAGCTTGCGGTAGGCGCTGATCTCCATGTCCAAGGTCAACTTGACGTCCAGCAACTCCTGGTACTCGGCCAGCTGTTGCTGCATCACATCACGCATCTCCATCATCTCCTGCTCCTTGGCGTCCAGCGTCTTCCGGAACTTCTCCCGCTCCTCAGTCCTGGCCCCTTCCAGCTCTCGGATGCGGTCCTCAGCAGCACTGGCCTGCTTCTGGAGGCTGGAGATCTGGTGGCTGGGGGACTCGATCCGCATGCGGGCCTCCTTCAGCTCCTCACGGGCAGCATACCAAAAGTTTTGATGAACACTTTTTAAGCTACAGTAATCAAGGCAGCTTTTTCTAATACAAAAATATTCACAGAAAATTAGAATTAATCCTGAAACATAGTCACATAGACATGGAAATTGTATTTGAAACAAACCTACTACCGATCAACTTTATATTACACCATGTGTGGAAGTTAAATATACATATGCAAACTGATGAAATCTGACTACTACTATATATCATACAAAAAAGAGATCAATGCAGAAAATAAATAAATATTTTTGAAGTTTGTAGAGGAGACTCTCTTAATGTTTTTGTCATCTGGGTACCTCACTTTCTTAGAGTGTTCTATTTTAAAATCAAGAAGATGATTTCCATAAATTAGATTACATAAAAATTAAAAGTATTCACTAAAATAAACTCCTTTTTAAAATTGATTCTTAAGACATATTACTTAAAACCATTTTTTGTATTAGTTACTTTACACAAAGTTTTTTCATGGTATATGTACTCTGATTCCACATAAAAAATAATCCATTAAACAGGGAATACAGGGAATATGTTTCACAAATTTGTCATTTTATTTACTCTCTCTCTCTCTCTTTCTTCTTCTTCTTCTTCTTCTTCTTCTTCTTCTTCTTCTTCTTCTTCTTCTTCTTCTTCTTCATGAACATACCTGAAGGAGTAATAAATAAAATTGTAATGTAACATCTTGAGTGAAAACGTGGAATTAAAGTAAATTTTTCTTTCTTTCTTTCTTTTTTTCTTTCTTTCTTTCTTTATTTATTTTTCTTTCTTTCTTTCTGTATTTCTTTCTTTCTTTTTTAGTAAATGCTCACTCTGAAAATAATATCATTGTTTTAATGGAGAGATTTTCAAACTGTTTTCTGAAAAGTATATATTTTAATCTTTGTGGTAGGCATGGTGGGTAGATTTATCTCACATTATTTGATTCTACCATTGTAGCATTCAATAAACCATAGACAGTATGTAAATAAATCTAGTTATCAATTAATTTTTCTTAGGTCAGGTCTTTAGTGTTGTATTGACAAAGTCCACACTGAACCTCAGGTTGTCAAGGACAAATAAGTTTTCTTTTAGTATGTTTTCTGAATTTGCATTAAATACAATTATTTTGGTTTTGTGTGTAAAGATAAATTTTAATGAACACAGGTTCCACAAAAGTCCTACTACTAAGTCAAACAAAATATTTAATACTCTACACAGAAACTCTGCAACATTTTCAAAGAAATATTTTAAAAGCCTAAATAAATATGGTCAGATCCTTGCTCATGCATTAGAAGAGACAGTGTTGCAAAACTGTTCACTTTCAACAAAGTTACCTGTAGATTCATTTTAGTAGTAAACAAAAATCTCCAGAGTGTGTGTGTGTGAGTGTGTGTGTATGTGCTTGTGTCTGTGTGTGTGCTATGTGTTTATGTGTGTGTGTATCTAAATTAGTAAGACGTTTTAAAAATTTTAGCATTGGCATGTTGAATAAGGCAGAAATATTTTTGAGAACTGAATCATTAGATACCAAAAGTTTTTTTTTTTTTTTTTTCCGATTTTAGAAAAATAGTTTTCAGTGGCTCTGGGTGAGGAACAGTGTGTAGATGCCGAGTGCTCGGTTACATCAGGCAGCAGCCCCTCGAGGTGGTCCGTGGGTCCCCCTGCTGGTGGAAAAGATCCTCCCGGTTCTCCTTCTCCCGCACCACAGAAGACTGCTTCACTGCTCCTGTGGCCACTTCCTCTCCATGGGCGTGGACCAGCACAGTGCGGAAACTTTCGCCCGAGCCCCAGCTGCTCTGGCTCTTCCACACCAGGGTGGCGGGGGGCTGTGGGCCACCCCGGCACCAGCTGCCCACACCGTGACTGTCTGGCCGGCCCGCAGGACGTACTTGGGTGTGAACTTACAGGCGATCTCATCGCCCTCCAGGACCTGCCTCTTAATCCTCCAGTTCCCCAGGGACTGATCCTTGTCTGAGTCCTTCTTGAGCAGCAGGAACCTGCCCTCCAGGTCAATCTCCTCCATGCTGATGCTGCAGGTGGCCGAGGCCTGCTGGGCCAGAAGGAAGCTGCTGCTGTTGCTGCTGCTGCTGCTGCCCGAGCCAATGCTGCCCGAGCCAATGCCACTTGAGCCGCTGCCTGGGGGCTCCTCCGCCTCCAGACGCAGCCCCTTGCTTCGGCTTGAACGCCCAGCTGTGGACATGCTGCTGCTGCTGCTCCAGGTGGCCCGTGAGATGGTGACCCGTGAGGAGGGGCTGGGAGACAGCTTCAGCCTCTCCTCCTCGCCCTCTAGGAGCTTGCGGTAGGCGCTGATCTCCATGTCCAAGGTCAACTTGACGTCCAGCAACTCCTGGTACTCGGCCAGCTGTTGCTGCATCACATCACGCATCTCCATCATCTCCTGCTCCTTGGCGTCCAGCGTCTTCCGGAACTTCTCCCGCTCCTCAGTCCTGGCCCCTTCCAGCTCTCGGATGCGGTCCTCAGCAGCACTGGCCTGCTTCTGGAGGCTGGAGATCTGGTGGCTGGGGGACTCGATCCGCATGCGGGCCTCCTTCAGCTCCTCACGGGCAGCATACCAAAAGTTTTGATGAACACTTTTTAAGCTACAGTAATCAAGGCAGCTTTTTCTAATACAAAAATATTCACAGAAAATTAGAATTAATCCTGAAACATAGTCACATAGACATGGAAATTGTATTTGAAACAAACCTACTACCGATCAACTTTATATTACACCATGTGTGGAAGTTAAATATACATATGCAAACTGATGAAATCTGACTACTACTATATATCATACAAAAAAGAGATCAATGCAGAAAATAAATAAATATTTTTGTTTGTAGAGGAGACTCTCTTAATGTTTTTGTCATCTGGGTACCTCACTTTCTTAGAGTGTTCTATTTTAAAATCAAGAAGATGATTTCCATAAATTAGATTACATAAAAATTAAAAGTATTCACTAAAATAAACTCCTTTTTAAAATTGATTCTTAAGACATATTACTTAAAACCATTTTTTGTATTAGTTACTTTACACAAAGTTTTTTCATGGTATATGTACTCTGATTCCACATAAAAAATAATCCATTAAACAGGGAATACAGGGAATATGTTTCACAAATTTGTCATTTTATTTACTCTCTCTCTCTCTCTTTCTTCTTCTTTCTTCTTCTTCTTCTTCTTCTTCTTCTTCTTCTTCTTCTTCTTCTTCTTCTTCCTTCTTCTTCTTCTTCATGAACATACCTGAAGGAGTAATAAATAAAATTGTAATGTAACATCTTGAGTGAAAACGTGGAATTAAAGTAAATTTTTCTTTCTTTCTTTCTTTTTTTTTCTTTCTTTCTTTATTTATTTTTCTTTCTTTCTTTCTGTATTTCTTTCTTTCTTTTTTAGTAAATGCTCACTCTGAAAATAATATCATTGTTTTAATGGAGAGATTTTCAAACTGTTTTCTGAAAAGTATATATTTTAATCTTTGTGGTAGGCATGGTGGGTAGATTTATCTCACATTATTTGATTCTACCATTGTAGCATTCAATAAACCATAGACAGTATGTAAATAAATCTAGTTATCAATTAATTTTTCTTAGGTCAGGTCTTTAGTGTTGTATTGACAAAGTCCACACTGAACCTCAGGTTGTCAAGGACAAATAAGTTTTCTTTTAGTATGTTTTCTGAATTTGCATTAAATACAATTATTTTGGTTTTGTGTGTAAAGATAAATTTTAATGAACACAGGTTCCACAAAAGTCCTACTACTAAGTCAAACAAAATATTTAATACTCTACACAGAAACTCTGAAACATTTTCAAAGAAATATTTTAAAAGCCTAAATAAATATGGTCAGATCCTTGCTCATGCATTAGAAGAGACAGTGTTGCAAAACTGTTCACTTTCAACAAAGTTACCTGTAGATTCATTTTAGTAGTAAACAAAAATCTCCAGAGTGTGTGTGTGTGAGTGTGTGTGTATGTGCTTGTGTCTGTGTGTGTGCTATGTGTTTATGTGTGTGTGTATCTAAATTAGTAAGACGTTTTAAAAATTTTAGCATTGGCATGTTGAATAAGGCAGAAATATTTTTGAGAACTGAATCATTAGATACCAAAAGTTTTTTTTTTTTTTTATCCGATTTTAGAAAAATAGTTTTCAGTGGCTCTGGGTGAGGAACAGTGTGTAGATGCCGAGTGCTCGGTTACATCAGGCAGCAGCCCCTCGAGGTGGTCCGTGGGTCCCCCTGCTGGTGGAAAAGATCCTCCCGGTTCTCCTTCTCCCGCACCACAGAAGACTGCTTCACTGCTCCTGTGGCCACTTCCTCTCCATGGGCGTGGACCAGCACAGTGCGGAAACCTTCGCCCGAGCCCCAGCTGCTCTGGCTCTTCCACACCAGGGTGGCGGGGGGCTGTGGGCCACCCCGGCACCAGCTGCCCACACCGTGACTGTCTGGCCGGCCCGCAGGACGTACTTGGGTGTGAACTTACAGGCGATCTCATCGCCCTCCAGGACCTGCCTCTTAATCTTCCAGTTCCCCAGGGACTGATCCTTGTCTGAGTCCTTCTTGAGCAGCAGGAACCTGCCCTCCAGGTCAATCTCCTCCATGCTGATGCTGCAGGTGGCCGAGGCCTGCTGGGCCAGAAGGAAGCTGCTGCTGTTGCTGCTGCTGCTGCTGCCCGAGCCAATGCTGCCCGAGCCAATGCCACTTGAGCCGCTGCCTGGGGGCTCCTCCGCCTCCAGACGCAGCCCCTTGCTTCGGCTTGAACGCCCAGCTGTGGACATGCTGCTGCTGCTGCTCCAGGTGGCCCGTGAGATGGTGACCCGTGAGGAGGGGCTGGGAGACAGCTTCAGCCTCTCCTCCTCGCCCTCTAGGAGCTTGCGGTAGGCGCTGATCTCCATGTCCAAGGTCAACTTGACGTCCAGCAACTCCTGGTACTCGGCCAGCTGTTGCTGCATCACATCACGCATCTCCATCATCTCCTGCTCCTTGGCGTCCAGCGTCTTCCGGAACTTCTCCCGCTCCTCAGTCCTGGCCCCTTCCAGCTCTCGGATGCGGTCCTCAGCAGCACTGGCCTGCTTCTGGAGGCTGGAGATCTGGTGGCTGGGGGACTCGATCCGCATGCGGGCCTCCTTCAGCTCCTCACGGGCAGCATACCAAAAGTTTTGATGAACACTTTTTAAGCTACAGTAATCAAGGCAGCTTTTTCTAATACAAAAATATTCACAGAAAATTAGAATTAATCCTGAAACATAGTCACATAGACATGGAAATTGTATTTGAAACAAACCTACTACCGATCAACTTTATATTACACCATGTGTGGAAGTTAAATATACATATGCAAACTGATGAAATCTGACTACTACTATATATCATACAAAAAAGAGATCAATGCAGAAAATAAATAAATATTTTTGAAGTTTGTAGAGGAGACTCTCTTAATGTTTTTGTCATCTGGGTACCTCACTTTCTTAGAGTGTTCTATTTTAAAATCAAGAAGATGATTTCCATAAATTAGATTACATAAAAATTAAAAGTATTCACTAAAATAAACTCCTTTTTAAAATTGATTCTTAAGACATATTACTTAAAACCATTTTTTGTATTAGTTACTTTACACAAAGTTTTTTCATGGTATATGTACTCTGATTCCACATAAAAAATAATCCATTAAACAGGGAATACAGGGAATATGTTTCACAAATTTGTCATTTTATTTACTCTCTCTCTCTCTCTTTCTTCTTCTTCTTCTTCTTCTTCTTCTTCTTCTTCTTCTTCTTCTTCTTCTTCTTCTTCTTCTTCTTCTTCATGAACATACCTGAAGGAGTAATAAATAAAATTGTAATGTAACATCTTGAGTGAAAACGTGGAATTAAAGTAAATTTTTCTTTCTTTCTTTCTTTTTTTCTTTCTTTCTTTCTTTATTTATTTTTCTTTCTTTCTTTCTGTATTTCTTTCTTTCTTTTTTAGTAAATGCTCACTCTGAAAATAATATCATTGTTTTAATGGAGAGATTTTCAAACTGTTTTCTGAAAAGTATATATTTTAATCTTTGTGGTAGGCATGGTGGGTAGATTTATCTCACATTATTTGATTCTACCATTGTAGCATTCAATAAACCATAGACAGTATGTAAATAAATCTAGTTATCAATTAATTTTTCTTAGGTCAGGTCTTTAGTGTTGTATTGACAAAGTCCACACTGAACCTCAGGTTGTCAAGGACAAATAAGTTTTCTTTTAGTATGTTTTCTGAATTTGCATTAAATACAATTATTTTGGTTTTGTGTGTAAAGATAAATTTTAATGAACACAGGTTCCACAAAAGTCCTACTACTAAGTCAAACAAAATATTTAATACTCTACACAGAAACTCTGAAACATTTTCAAAGAAATATTTTAAAAGCCTAAATAAATATGGTCAGATCCTTGCTCATGCATTAGAAGAGACAGTGTTGCAAAACTGTTCACTTTCAACAAAGTTACCTGTAGATTCATTTTAGTAGTAAACAAAAATCTCCAGAGTGTGTGTGTGTGAGTGTGTGTGTATGTGCTTGTGTCTGTGTGTGTGCTATGTGTTTATGTGTGTGTGTATCTAAATTAGTAAGACGTTTTAAAAATTTTAGCATTGGCATGTTGAATAAGGCAGAAATATTTTTGAGAACTGAATCATTAGATACCAAAAGTTTTTTTTTTTTTTTATCCGATTTTAGAAAAATAGTTTTCAGTGGCTCTGGGTGAGGAACAGTGTGTAGATGCCGAGTGCTCGGTTACATCAGGCAGCAGCCCCTCGAGGTGGTCCGTGGGTCCCCCTGCTGGTGGAAAAGATCCTCCCGGTTCTCCTTCTCCCGCACCACAGAAGACTGCTTCACTGCTCCTGTGGCCACTTCCTCTCCATGGGCGTGGACCAGCACAGTGCGGAAACCTTCGCCCGAGCCCCAGCTGCTCTGGCTCTTCCACACCAGGGTGGCGGGGGGCTGTGGGCCACCCCGGCACCAGCTGCCCACACCGTGACTGTCTGGCCGGCCCGCAGGACGTACTTGGGTGTGAACTTACAGGCGATCTCATCGCCCTCCAGGACCTGCCTCTTAATCTTCCAGTTCCCCAGGGACTGATCCTTGTCTGAGTCCTTCTTGAGCAGCAGGAACCTGCCCTCCAGGTCAATCTCCTCCATGCTGATGCTGCAGGTGGCCGAGGCCTGCTGGGCCAGAAGGAAGCTGCTGCTGTTGCTGCTGCTGCTGCTGCCCGAGCCAATGCTGCCCGAGCCAATGCCACTTGAGCCGCTGCCTGGGGGCTCCTCCGCCTCCAGACGCAGCCCCTTGCTTCGGCTTGAACGCCCAGCTGTGGACATGCTGCTGCTGCTGCTCCAGGTGGCCCGTGAGATGGTGACCCGTGAGGAGGGGCTGGGAGACAGCTTCAGCCTCTCCTCCTCGCCCTCTAGGAGCTTGCGGTAGGCGCTGATCTCCATGTCCAAGGTCAACTTGACGTCCAGCAACTCCTGGTACTCGGCCAGCTGTTGCTGCATCACATCACGCATCTCCATCATCTCCTGCTCCTTGGCGTCCAGCGTCTTCCGGAACTTCTCCCGCTCCTCAGTCCTGGCCCCTTCCAGCTCTCGGATGCGGTCCTCAGCAGCACTGGCCTGCTTCTGGAGGCTGGAGATCTGGTGGCTGGGGGACTCGATCCGCATGCGGGCCTCCTTCAGCTCCTCACGGGCAGCATACCAAAAGTTTTGATGAACACTTTTTAAGCTACAGTAATCAAGGCAGCTTTTTCTAATACAAAAATATTCACAGAAAATTAGAATTAATCCTGAAACATAGTCACATAGACATGGAAATTGTATTTGAAACAAACCTACTACCGATCAACTTTATATTACACCATGTGTGGAAGTTAAATATACATATGCAAACTGATGAAATCTGACTACTACTATATATCATACAAAAAAGAGATCAATGCAGAAAATAAATAAATATTTTTGAAGTTTGTAGAGGAGACTCTCTTAATGTTTTTGTCATCTGGGTACCTCACTTTCTTAGAGTGTTCTATTTTAAAATCAAGAAGATGATTTCCATAAATTAGATTACATAAAAATTAAAAGTATTCACTAAAATAAACTCCTTTTTAAAATTGATTCTTAAGACATATTACTTAAAACCATTTTTTGTATTAGTTACTTTACACAAAGTTTTTTCATGGTATATGTACTCTGATTCCACATAAAAAATAATCCATTAAACAGGGAATACAGGGAATATGTTTCACAAATTTGTCATTTTATTTACTCTCTCTCTCTCTCTTTCTTCTTCTTCTTCTTCTTCTTCTTCTTCTTCTTCTTCTTCTTCTTCTTCTTCTTCTTCTTCTTCATGAACATACCTGAAGGAGTAATAAATAAAATTGTAATGTAACATCTTGAGTGAAAACGTGGAATTAAAGTAAATTTTTCTTTCTTTCTTTCTTTTTTTCTTTCTTTCTTTCTTTATTTATTTTTCTTTCTTTCTTTCTGTATTTCTTTCTTTCTTTTTTAGTAAATGCTCACTCTGAAAATAATATCATTGTTTTAATGGAGAGATTTTCAAACTGTTTTCTGAAAAGTATATATTTTAATCTTTGTGGTAGGCATGGTGGGTAGATTTATCTCACATTATTTGATTCTACCATTGTAGCATTCAATAAACCATAGACAGTATGTAAATAAATCTAGTTATCAATTAATTTTTCTTAGGTCAGGTCTTTAGTGTTGTATTGACAAAGTCCACACTGAACCTCAGGTTGTCAAGGACAAATA
Organism: Urocitellus parryii; assembly: GCF_045843805.1. Classification (NCBI taxonomy): domain Eukaryota; kingdom Metazoa; phylum Chordata; class Mammalia; order Rodentia; family Sciuridae; genus Urocitellus; species Urocitellus parryii. Next base: position 745,458 of record NW_027551840.1, read on the forward strand.
AGTTTTCTTTTAGTATGTTTTCTGAATTTGCATTAAATACAATTATTTTGGTTTTGTGTGTAAAGATAAATTTTAATGAACACAGGTTCCACAAAAGTCCTACTACTAAGTCAAACAAAATATTTAATACTCTACACAGAAACTCTGAAACATTTTCAAAGAAATATTTTAAAAGCCTAAATAAATATGGTCAGATCCTTGCTCATGCATTAGAAGAGACAGTGTTGCAAAACTGTTCACTTTCAACAAAGTTACCTGTAGATTCATTTTAGTAGTAAACAAAAATCTCCAGAGTGTGTGTGTGTGAGTGTGTGTGTATGTGCTTGTGTCTGTGTGTGTGCTATGTGTTTATGTGTGTGTGTATCTAAATTAGTAAGACGTTTTAAAAATTTAGCATTGGCATGTTGAATAAGGCAGAAATATTTTTGAGAACTGAATCATTAGATACCAAAAGTTTTTTTTTTTTTTTTCCGATTTTAGAAAAATAGTTTTCAGTGGCTCTGGGTGAGGAACAGTGTGTAGATGCCGAGTGCTCGGTTACATCAGGCAGCAGCCCCTCGAGGTGGTCCGTGGGTCCCCCTGCTGGTGGAAAAGATCCTCCCGGTTCTCCTTCTCCCGCACCACAGAAGACTGCTTCACTGCTCCTGTGGCCACTTCCTCTCCATGGGCGTGGACCAGCACAGTGCGGAAACTTTCGCCCGAGCCCCAGCTGCTCTGGCTCTTCCACACCAGGGTGGCGGGGGGCTGTGGGCCACCCCGGCACCAGCTGCCCACACCGTGACTGTCTGGCCGGCCCGCAGGACGTACTTGGGTGTGAACTTACAGGCGATCTCATCGCCCTCCAGGACCTGCCTCTTAATCCTCCAGTTCCCCAGGGACTGATCCTTGTCTGAGTCCTTCTTGAGCAGCAGGAACCTGCCCTCCAGGTCAATCTCCTCCATGCTGATGCTGCAGGTGGCCGAGGCCTGCTGGGCCAGAAGGAAGCTGCTGCTGTTGCTGCTGCTGCTGCTGCCCGAGCCAATGCTGCCCGAGCCAATGCCACTTGAGCCGCTGCCTGGGGGCTCCTCCGCCTCCAGACGCAGCCCCTTGCTTCGGCTTGAACGCCCAGCTGTGGACATGCTGCTGCTGCTGCTCCAGGTGGCCCGTGAGATGGTGACCCGTGAGGAGGGGCTGGGAGACAGCTTCAGCCTCTCCTCCTCGCCCTCTAGGAGCTTGCGGTAGGCGCTGATCTCCATGTCCAAGGTCAACTTGACGTCCAGCAACTCCTGGTACTCGGCCAGCTGTTGCTGCATCACATCACGCATCTCCATCATCTCCTGCTCCTTGGCGTCCAGCGTCTTCCGGAACTTCTCCCGCTCCTCAGTCCTGGCCCCTTCCAGCTCTCGGATGCGGTCCTCAGCAGCACTGGCCTGCTTCTGGAGGCTGGAGATCTGGTGGCTGGGGGACTCGATCCGCATGCGGGCCTCCTTCAGCTCCTCACGGGCAGCATACCAAAAGTTTTGATGAACACTTTTTAAGCTACAGTAATCAAGGCAGCTTTTTCTAATACAAAAATATTCACAGAAAATTAGAATTAATCCTGAAACATAGTCACATAGACATGGAAATTGTATTTGAAACAAACCTACTACCGATCAACTTTATATTACACCATGTGTGGAAGTTAAATATACATATGCAAACTGATGAAATCTGACTACTACTATATATCATACAAAAAAGAGATCAATGCAGAAAATAAATAAATATTTTTGAAGTTTGTAGAGGAGACTCTCTTAATGTTTTTGTCATCTGGGTACCTCACTTTCTTAGAGTGTTCTATTTTAAAATCAAGAAGATGATTTCCATAAATTAGATTACATAAAAATTAAAAGTATTCACTAAAATAAACTCCTTTTTAAAATTGATTCTTAAGACATATTACTTAAAACCATTTTTTGTATTAGTTACTTTACACAAAGTTTTTTCATGGTATATGTACTCTGATTCCACATAAAAAATAATCCATTAAACAGGGAATACAGGGAATATGTTTCACAAATTTGTCATTTTATTTACTCTCTCTCTCTCTCTTTCTTCTTCTTCTTCTTCTTCTTCTTCTTCTTCTTCTTCTTCTTCTTCTTCTTCTTCTTCTTCATGAACATACCTGAAGAGTAATAAATAAAATTGTAATGTAACATCTTGAGTGAAAACGTGGAATTAAAGTAAATTTTTCTTTCTTTCTTTCTTTTTTTTCTTTCTTTCTTTCTTTATTTATTTTTCTTTCTTTCTTTCTGTATTTCTTTCTTTCTTTTTTAGTAAATGCTCACTCTGAAAATAATATCATTGTTTTAATGGAGAGATTTTCAAACTGTTTTCTGAAAAGTATATATTTTAATCTTTGTGGTAGGCATGGTGGGTAGATTTATCTCACATTATTTGATTCTACCATTGTAGCATTCAATAAACCATAGACAGTATGTAAATAAATCTAGTTATCAATTAATTTTTCTTAGGTCAGGTCTTTAGTGTTGTATTGACAAAGTCCACACTGAACCTCAGGTTGTCAAGGACAAATAAGTTTTCTTTTAGTATGTTTTCTGAATTTGCATTAAATACAATTATTTTGGTTTTGTGTGTAAAGATAAATTTTAATGAACACAGGTTCCACAAAAGTCCTACTACTAAGTCAAACAAAATATTTAATACTCTACACAGAAACTCTGAAACATTTTCAAAGAAATATTTTAAAAGCCTAAATAAATATGGTCAGATCCTTGCTCATGCATTAGAAGAGACAGTGTTGCAAAACTGTTCACTTTCAACAAAGTTACCTGTAGATTCATTTTAGTAGTAAACAAAAATCTCCAGAGTGTGTGTGTGTGTGAGTGTGTGTGTATGTGCTTGTGTCTGTGTGTGGTGCTATGTGTTTATGTGTGTGTGTATCTAAATTAGTAAGACGTTTTAAAAATTTTAGCATTGGCATGTTGAATAAGGCAGAAATATTTTTGAGAACTGAATCATTAGATACCAAAAGTTTTTTTTTTTTTTATCCGATTTTAGAAAAATAGTTTTCAGTGGCTCTGGGTGAGGAACAGTGTGTAGATGCCGAGTGCTCGGTTACATCAGGCAGCAGCCCCTCGAGGTGGTCCGTGGGTCCCCCTGCTGGTGGAAAAGATCCTCCCGGTTCTCCTTCTCCCGCACCACAGAAGACTGCTTCACTGCTCCTGTGGCCACTTCCTCTCCATGGGCGTGGACCAGCACAGTGCGGAAACCTTCGCCCGAGCCCCAGCTGCTCTGGCTCTTCCACACCAGGGTGGCGGGGGGCTGTGGGCCACCCCGGCACCAGCTGCCCACACCGTGACTGTCTGGCCGGCCCGCAGGACGTACTTGGGTGTGAACTTACAGGCGATCTCATCGCCCTCCAGGACCTGCCTCTTAATCTTCCAGTTCCCCAGGGACTGATCCTTGTCTGAGTCCTTCTTGAGCAGCAGGAACCTGCCCTCCAGGTCAATCTCCTCCATGCTGATGCTGCAGGTGGCCGAGGCCTGCTGGGCCAGAAGGAAGCAGCAGC